>NC_138305.1:85245000-86445000 GCF_965601325.2 Salmo salar
TAAAGAACTACAAATGCCATGATGATGCAAAGGTAAGAATCTCTGGATGAACTATCTAATGTTAGCTAATTTTAGTAATATATGAATTGGTTAGATTTCTGTTAGCAAAGGTGTCAGCTAGAGATGACGTGCAGGAGCTTTCATGATGTCTACTTTGATTCTAATTAGCGTTTTTGAATCTGAGTCATTTAGCAGAGCGACTTACAGGAGCAATTAGGGTTAAGTGCCTCGCTCAAGGACACAGACCGTTTAAAAAAAAAAAAAAAAAAAAAAATCCCCCCCCAACTAGTCGGCCTGGGGATTCGAACCGGCAACTTTTCGGATACTGTCCCAACGCTCTTAATCGCTAAGCTACCTGAGCCGACTATATTGATGTAAGTCACCTTGTCCAAGAGAGATTTACATGGTTATCAAAACGTCACACCAGGGTAAGCCTACACAAAACACAGCATTTATTTTAAGTGTTTCTCCCTGTGGGAAAAATGAATAGTGGGAAAAACAATTGGATCAATTTACCTGTTTGACCTCTAGGTTTATGGGTATTATGACACTGTGAGACTCTATAGTAGCTAAGTAAAATAATTACAATGACATGATTTGTTTAGTCGACTTTGTTCATGGTAAGTGGTGTTTATCATGGAATATGTGTGTAGGTTATGGCGTGTTGATGATGCGCTGCACAGCATATGTGTGTCCATATGTTTACTGAAGGGGGGTGGAAACGCAACAACAACTTCCTGGTTGGCTAATCGGCTCCTGCAAACACGCATACTCACACAAACTTACACACACAAATGCAGAGGCCCTGTCACGTAGACTCAGTTTAATCCTTATCCTGCATATCTGTCGATTCAGCACCATCTGACCTCTTCACCTCCTACTGGTCACGTTTCAGCCACATCTTCCCTCTCTTTCTCAGTCTCTTGCCGCTATCACTGTATTTGTATTTATTATGGATCCCCATTAGCTGTTTACTCTTCCTGGGGTCCATTAAAATTAAAGCAGTTATACAATTAAAAACATTACATTCACAACAGATTTCACAACACATTTAGTGTGTGCCCTCAGGCTCCTACTCTATTTCCAAATATATCTGTTTTATCTGTTTTTTTCTGGGGTTTTTAAAATCAAATTTTACTGCTTGCATAAGTTACTTGATGTGGAATAGAGTTCCATGTAGTCATGGCTCTATGTAGTATTGTGTGCCTCCCATAGTCTGTTCTGGAAGAGACCTCTGGTGGTAGGTCTTGTGGGGTTTGCAAAGGTGTCCGAGCTGTGTGCCAGTAGTTCAAACAGACAGCTCTGTGAAGTCAATCTCTCCTCCACTTTGAGCCAGGAGAGATTGACATGCATATTGTTAATGTTCGCTTTCTGTGTACATCCAAGAGCCAGCCGTGCTGCCCTGTTCTGCTCCAATTGCATTTTCTAAGTCCTTCTTTGTGGCACCTGACCACACGACTGGACAGTAGTCGAGGTGCGACAAAACTAGGGCCTGTCGAACTTGCCTTGTTGATAGAGCTGTTAAGAAGGCAGAGTAACGCATTATTATGGACAGACTTCTCCCCATCTTAGCTACTGTTGTATCAATATGTTTTGAAGATAACAGTTTATAATCCAGGGTTACTCCAAGCAGTTTAGTCACCTCAACTTGCTCAATTTCCACATTATTTAGTTGAGGTTTTGGGTTTAGTGAATAATTTGTCCCAAATACAATGCTTTTAGTTTTTGAAATATTTACCACAAACTTATTCCTTGCCACCCATTCTGTAACTGTAGCTTTTTGTTAAATGTTGCATTTATTTCAGTCGCTGTAGTAGCTGACACGTATACTGTTGAGTCATCCGTATACATAGACACACTGGCTTTACTCAAAGATTGAAAAAAAGTAAGGGGCCTAGACAGCTGCCCTGGGGAATTCTGATTCTACCTGGATTATGTTGGATAGACTTCCATTAAAGAACACACTCTGTGTTCTGTTAGACAGGTAACTCTTTATCCACAATATAGCTGGGGGTGTAAAGCCATAACACATATGTTTTTCCATCCCCAGACTATGATCGATAATGTCAAAAGCCACACTGAAGTCTAACAAAACAATCTTTTCATAAATTTCTCTCAGCCAATCATCAGTCATTTATGTGAGTGATGTGCTTGTTGAATGTCCTTCCCTTTTAAGCATGCTGAAAGTATGTTATCAATTTGTTTATTGTAAAATAGCATTGTATCTGGTCAAACACCATTTTCTTCTAAAAGTTTACTAAGCGTTGGTAATGGGCAGATTGGTTGGCTAATTGAGCCAGTAAAAGGGGCTTTACTATTCTTAGGTAGCGGAATGACTTTTGCTTCCCTCCGGGCCTGAGGGCACACACTTTCTAGTATGCTTAAATTTAAGATAGGGCAGATAGGAGTGGCAATATTGTCCGCTATTATCCTCAGTAATTTTCCATCCAAGTTGATAGACAACAATAGTTTTTTCACCTCTTCCACACTCACTTTACAGAATTCAAATTTACAATGCTTGTCTTTCATATTTTGGTCAAATATACTTGGATGTGTAGTGTCAGCATTTGTTGCTGACATGTCATCCATAAGTTTTCTAATCTTGCCAATGAAAAAATAATTAAAGCAGTTGGCAATATCAGTGGGTTCTGTGATGAATGCAGCATCTTTTTGGCCAAAATTGTATTTAAGGTGCTCTAAAGCTTTTTACTATCATTCTTTGATAGTGTAGTTTCTTCTTATTTTTATTCAGTTTAGTCATGATTTCATGATTGTTTTTTAGGTTTTTTTTATACATGATTTCTCAATGTGCAGTAGATTTGCCAATCACTTACAGCCAGACTTATTTTCCATCCCTCTCACCCATACAATTTGTCAATTCCTCATCAATCCACGGGGATTTAACTTTTTTTACAGTAATTTTCTTAATGGGTGCATGCTTATTAGTAACTGGAATAAGCAATTTCATAAAGTGCTGAATTTGGTTGCTTTTCATTACACACCACAGACCAACAAATAGTCTTTACATCAACAACATAGGAATCACTACAAAATGTATTTTATGACCTTTTACACACTATTAGGCCCAGCCTTTGGAACTTTGGTTTTCCTAGATATGGCTACTATATTGTCATCACGACATACAATGGATTTGGGTACTGCTTTAAGACCAATTTCTGCAGCATTAGTAAAGATGTGATCAATACATGTTGATTTTTATTCCTGGGCTGTTTGTAACTACCCTAGTAAGTTGACTGATAACCTGAGCCAGGTTGCAGGCAGTAGTTATAGTTGGAAGCTTTCTCTTCAGTGGACAGCCTGATGAAAGCCAGTCAATATTTAAAACACCCAGAAAATATTCCTCTCTGTTAATACATTATCAAGCATTTCATACATGTTATCCGGATACTGACCATTACCAGTTGGTGGTCTATACAGTG
Organism: Salmo salar; assembly: GCF_965601325.2. Taxonomy (NCBI): domain Eukaryota; kingdom Metazoa; phylum Chordata; class Actinopteri; order Salmoniformes; family Salmonidae; genus Salmo; species Salmo salar. Next base: position 85,248,441 of record NC_138305.1, read on the forward strand.
GTTCCTCCTTTTAAAAGTTGCGAGCTTGCACCGCAGGACTTAGAGGTACCCAGCGTCACGGCTTCATTGCCCCAGACCACCACAAGGGGGAGTTGGAGCACTCATTATGCATTTGGGTCCCAAGGTTTTTATATGACCAATCATATCGAGTGGTTCCAATGATGAATTTTGACGCGAGCCACCCTTGCCTTGTGGCGTTCTTCAACAAAGATAACTGACAAAACATTACGGTGGAACCAGATGTAAGTTGTTATAACATCATAATGAGTCAAGCAAAACATTTACAATTGAGAGGAATATGTTACTTAATGTAGAGACAAATGTTTGCGCATATTTTTTTGTCATAAAGTTAACTTGCTAAATAGCGTAAATTATCTGACTAGGTAACATTAGCCAGTTAGCTAGTGTTAGGAGAATGAATTTGTAATTCATGTTGTTTAATGTTTTAGGGACTCCTGAGAACCAGCAAACCAGGCTGTCGTCTTGTGAAACAGTGGATGTAAAGAACCTAGCTAGCTAAAGCATTTACTGCAAATTGAATGTACACTTTTGTAAGCTTGCCTTGCAGCTGAAGTAACTAGCTAACTATTTACTTGCTTATTGTGTAGTGGAGGATAAAAATAACTTTATGCCTATGGATGTGTAGCTAGCTACAGTATGTAGCCGATATGTGTATGGACCCTAAAACGTTAGGTTCTGGACTAATATTCATACCAATCTATGAACCTCAGCTATCATAGTTGTTGTATCAACTTCAAGCCTGAATGGCATTAATGAAGCCTATGTGTAACCGGTGTAAAATGGCTAGCTAGTTAGCGGGGTGCGCGCTAATAGCGTTTCAAGCGGTGACGTCACTCGCTCTGAGACCTTGAAGTAGTTGTTCCCCTTGCTCTGCAAAAGCCGCAGCTTTTAGGAGCGATGGGTAATGGATGCTTCAAGGGTGGCTGTTGTCGATGTGTGCAGAGGGTCCCTGGTTCGAGCCCAGGTAGGGGCAAGGAGAGGGACGGAAGCCATACTGTTACATATGGATAGAGTAGAATATAATAACTTTATTGTGCCAAGGATGCAAGTCCTATTTACACATGTACTGTAGTTATTACCACGCATAAGATTCCCACATTGTAGCCTGTACATTGAATATGTTCACTGATCATGTACTCTTCCTTGGAAAATAAAGTTGTGGTTCATATGTGAATCTCTGAGACATTTATTTTTCAGTCATATCAAACTCAATTATTTGAATGCTGCTGTGTCTGCATGTATGTATTAAATTATACACTTAAACAGTGTTTACTGCTCCTGGAACATCAATGATTACACATTGTAGCTAATTGACTAGAAACATGATTGATTTGTAATTCATATATATACACAAAAAGAAATATGCATCTCTAACTCCCTTCATCTGCATTAATCTGAGGACACAGGATAGTATTTCAATGAGATACTTCATTTCAACCAGTGGAGAATGTGAAACGCTTTATTGAAAGAAGTTCATTAATCAGGTGTTAGAAATACATAAATGCATTATAATTATGATAATTGTAATATTCTAAATACAAGTGTACTTCAATGCACATATGGTGTGCATTATAAAATGAGGTGGGGAGAGAGGCGTAGAAGACTGAAAGGGAAAGAGGTAAGAACAACGGCAGACAGCATATGATTCATGAATTACAGTGCTACCCTAATATTCTCTCAGTTCATCACAATTGCGGTGTCTCCTAACCAGCCTTGGGCCCCCAGTTGGCCCGAAGGTTATCTTAAGAGCGGGTGAGGTGGCGATGACGGGACTGGCTTCCTCTCTTACATCAAAACATACCTGCAGACGAGAGAGCATTATTTAGCCTTGTTTTTTTTTATTCTAACACGGTCAGTCATCTTATATCAGGAGGTGAAATACAAAACTGACCTTGTCATGAACTCTGGGACTACTACATCTCTGTCTGTATTTTAATTTGAAGCATCTCTTTTAATAATACTTCCTGTTGACCCGACCAAGTGACAGCTCACCTATGATCCTGCTGTGCCCTCTGTGTCAGCCAGTTCAGATGCGGGAGGGGTTCACAAAAACAGCTGATATAACCTAGAGGATTTAGGGAGATGGGGGAGAGGGATGAATTGATGTCCACACTACTAAGTGGCTACAGAGTACTTTATGCTGAAAAACAGACACGTGAGGACAAACAATAGAAGATAATGTCAATAGAAGATACTGTATGTGACGCAGACACCTATTGGAGTGTACCTGAAATATTTAAATATAGGGGGCTATGTGTCTCACCACTTGGTTATTGCAAGGCTAACCCCCAGGGAAATCATGACTTGGCAGCAACAGATAGTCCAGTGAAAATGGCTGTGTTTGTGTGGTGTAAATCTGAAAATTAGCAGCTGACACCTTAAGTTTTTTTTATTTTTATTAATGCATGTGAGACAGGTTCCATGTACAACAAGACAGGCAGAGATGGAGAAAAAGAACACAGAATGGTCTAATTACCTCTGGTTATGGACACTTTTGCCAGCAATAAAGCTTCCACGGCCTGTTCCTCGGACAGTGAACATCTGGCAATATCTACATTTTCGAAACCTTGGTCAGCTCGCTCTCCGAAAGTAAAGAAAACAGCTTATTTTTTATAGATATGAAAACAGTAACTGAGATATGACCATTCAATCTAAAGCAGCAGATGTCATTTTTAGGATACGTCAATACAGCCCAGTGCTGCTTACCTGAGATGCCATCTTACATTTACATTTTACATTTTAGTCATTTAGCAGACGCTCTTATCCAGAGCGACTTACAGTAGTGAATGCATACATTCCATACAATTTCATACATTTTCATACATTTCTTTGCTGGTGTCCGCTTTGACATCCTTTGTCGGAAAAAAGTTGCTTTCAGAACAACTATTTTTGATTGAAAATAAGGTTTTGCTCTCGACAAAAAGACACAAATGTACCTTCATAGCATATAACAGTTTGCCTGTGAATAACCCCACCTTCATACAAACGTGCTACTGTATGCAGAATTCTTGATGCACAACCGAAGATGCTGCCATATCCTGCCAGCACGCCCACAAGCGAGCCACTCATGAGCAGAATGATGACGCGTGGAAGAGGGAAAGGAATGAGATGGGAACAGCAATTTGTTGCAAGTTGGGGAGGAGGGATAATAGCTGAACAATAGACTATTCAATCTTTACTAAAGAATAGAATAATAGCCGAGCTAGGTGTGAAAACCCCCCCTCAGATCACAGACCGGATTTGCCCTAACGACCAAGGGGTAGCTTGCTACTCGATGTAATGACTTCAAAGAAGTTACCTTACATGTTATGTTGGCTGACAATTTGTTAGCTACGCTGTCCTTACGAACCACATACTGGTACATACTGCTGTAATGATATGCTATGTTAGCTAGCTACCTAACGTTAGTAGTTATACATCAAACTTGCCAATATATTAACTATAGGCTATCTAACTACCCAACGTTTATTGACTTGATTATTCTCGTCATTCTTAGCTTAGCTAAATGGCTTAGTCATTGTGCTTTCTCCAATGGACATTCGGGTGCTTTCGTAAATTCGCTCTGGCTATCTATAGGCTGGACAATAGAACGAGTCAAAATTCACCCAAGGCTGAATAGCAGCTTAAGAAAGTTGGCTAAACTGGAACACTAGCGCGAACAAAACAACGTGAGCAGGTCTCATTGCCAACAATAGCGAAGCAGGCATTGTTGAACAATAAGCTGGGAATAGAACGTTCGGAAGGCGAGTTGGTGCCACGGTGCTCAATAGAACTAATAGGAGCTGGCAGGGTGAAAAATGCACTAAAATAAGGCCTGTTTTTTCACGATTACTTCAAAATGACGGCAAGCAACTGGGAAATATGGTCATATTATGAAACGGGGCTCCACAGCGGATGCAGTTAACTCGTTTTTATCAGAAAATAACGTTGTAAAAAAATTAATGTGTTTCATGAATTTACAAACTGACAATTTTTCTTTGAATGGAAACACCATAATATTAATCAATTTAATTAAGCCAAATTTGTTAATCAATCCAATATACTATGTTATTACAAAAAATTGTTTTAAATTCTCTGGTAATGCCAATACAGAATACTATCAAATGCTTCTCAAAGATGCCCTCTGGTGGTCAAACTAGCAATAACTTGCAGTAACAGAAGAAATGGCTGAGAATTAAATGATGTGCCACAGAATGCTGCAGCAGCATGTAGGGTGTGCCGCAGTATGACGCAACTTTTAAAGGAGGAACCACAGTAGCAGCATCCCACCAGAATGGGTTTAAGGTGAGACAGATTAACATATAGCCATATTACTTCAACAGTAAGCTTTACAGAAATGTGGTTCTGAATATAAATGTCCACACCTCCACCTTTGGCATTTCTGTCTTTTCTGTAGATCTTATGTATTGCTACCACTGTATCATCAAAGGTATTATCTAAGTGAGTTTCAGAGATGATCAGAATATGAACATCATCTGTTACTAGCAAATTATTGATTTCATTAACCTTGTTTCTTAAGCTACATATGTTAACGTGGGCTATTTTTAGCACTTTTATGGGATGCTTGATTGTTTTGCTTTACTGTGAAGTTTAGCAGAGGTGGACATGCTCATGTTATTTATGTTAGTGCAGGGTGAGCTGCACACAGTGGACTTCCTACTAGAGCACACTGCCTCAGTGCTAACATTATAAATCTGGTTCATAGGCATATGATTACTGCATATAATAGTTGTGGGATCAGCAGAGGCATTCGGGGCAGTAAGAGGGACATACATTAGGTTACTTACATTGTCTTCCAACTCCCCTGGGATAATGTACATTTTCTCAAGCATTATGACTACTCAGTGACCCAACGGTAAGGATTAAATGAGCTGGGCTTGGGTCATTGATAAGCAATTGTCTCAACGCAGCCATATAAGGCTGTGAAAGGACCCAGGAACCCAAAGGATTTGGTTGGATCCCATCCTCCTTGTAATGTAAGCTTTGTTTCCAGAAGGTATCAAAATTGTCAATAAATGTTGACACCCACACAGCTCCAATAGCCTCGTAGCCAGTTATGGAGGGCTAAAAGTCTGCTGAAGTATGGGATGTTTGTTGGTGTCAAGTTGTGACCAAATCAGTTCTTTAAAATCCATCTTCAGCTGTTCTGAGCTGCCCTTCATAATGTCATTAAATCCCACATTAACCTCTTACATCTAGACGTTCCGCTAGCGGAACACCTGCTCCAATATCCAATGATAGGCGTGGCGCGAATTACAAATTCCTCAAAAATCCCAAAACTTCAATTTTTCAAACATATGACTATTTTACACCATTTTAAAGACAAGACTCTCCTTTATCTAACTATACTGTCCGATTTCAAAAAGGCTTTACAGCGAAAGCAAAACATTAGATTATGTCAGCAGAGTACCCAGCCAGAAATGATCAGACACCCATTTTTCAAGCTAGCATATAATGTCACAAAAAACAAAACCACAGCTAAATGCAGCACTAACCTTTGATGATCTTCATCAGATGTCAACCCTAGGACATTGTTATACAATACATGCATGTTTTGTTCAATCAAGTTCATATTTATATCAAAAACCAGCTTTTTACATTAGCATGTGACGTTCAGAACTAGCATTCCCACCGAACACTTCCGGTGAATTTACTAAATTACTCACGATAAACGTTCACAAAAAAACATAACAAATATTTTAGGAATTATAGATACAGAACTCCTTTATGCAATCGAGGTGTCCGATTTTAAAATAGCTTTTCGGTGAAAGCACATTTTGCAATATTCTGAGTAGATAGCCTGGCCATCATGGCTAGCTATTTTGACACCCACCAAGTGTGGTACTCACCAAACTCCGATTTACTATAAGAAAAATTGGATTACCTTTGCTGTTCTTCGTCAGAATGCACTCCCAGGACTTCTACTTCAATAACAAATGTTGGTTTGGTTCAAAATAATCCATAGTTATATCCAAATAGCGGCGTTTTGTTCGTGCGTTCAAGACACTATCCGAAGGGTAAAGAAGGGTGACGCGCCCGGCGCGTTTCGTGACAAAAAAATTCAAAATATTCCATTACCATACTTCGAAGCATGTCAAACACTGTTTAAAATCAATTTTTATGCGAATTTTCTCGTAAAAAAGCGATAATATTCCGACTGGGAAACCCTGTTTTTGTTCAAAGACGGAAAAATTAAAACATGGAGTCTCCTCGTGCACGCGCCCCCAGTCTCATTGTTCTCAGATCGACCACTATCCAAATGCGCTACTGTTTTTCAGCCATGGCCTGCAGAGTCATCATTCCCCGTTCTGCCGCCTTCTGAGAGCCTATGGGAGCCGTAGGAAGTGTCACGTTACAGCAGAGATCCTCAGTTTTCAATAAAGAGAGTGTAGAAGGCCAAGGAATGGTCAGAGAGGGCACTTCCTGTAAGGAATCTTCTCAGGTTTTGGCCTGCCAAATGAGTTCTGTTATACTCAGACACCATTCAAACAGTTTTAGAAACTTTGTAGTGTTTTCTATCCAAAGCTAATAATTATATGCATATTCTAGTTTCTGGGCAGGAGTAATAATCAGATTAAATCGGGTACGTTTTTTATCCGGCCGTGAAAATACTGCCCCCTATCCATAATAGGTTAACTATGATAGACTCAATTTCCTGATGCTGGTTTAAAATGTTGGGAGCAGCTGATTGATGTCCTGTGCTCCTGGATAGCAGCAAGTTTTTGTTGCTCCAGGGACATTTCTCACCAGTGAACTGCCCTATACAACGGCTGGAGAAGGGAATGGCGAAATCCGGCCATTCCCACCCGTCACAATTCTTTGAGTCTTTCTCGGGCCCACGAGAAGCAGGATAGCGTATACCCTCTGCTCCCGGTGATAGTTCCAGACCTCCCACAGCAGGCCATGCCCCATCAGATCCAGAGAGAGGGAAAGGAGCCGAACTCGACAACGAAGCTACTGCTGGAGTCAGCGTAGTTGGAGTCAGCACCGCCGTCACAGACACAAGCAATCCCAGTGATGAAGGCGCAGGTAGATCAGTCACCAATGCAGCGAAGCTATTCCTTATGTTAATCTGCTCCAAACCTCTCGCAGTCACTTCCGTCCGCTTAGCATCATGCCGCTACCTTTTGATTTCCACTACTTGTGACATGGGACCAGCACTGATTGGAACACTTTTCTTGCTGTTCTCCATCTACTTCACTACAGGATGGAGAAGAAGAAGCAGATGGAGACGATTTCCTTGGCAGGCAAGTTTCAGGTAGCACAGGCCATTCGGATAGGTATAGATGACGAGGCTGGGAAACATCCATCAGGCCCGAGCTGCGTCCAGCCATATGAGTTAAGAGTTACAATTTGCGTTTTCCCCATAAATTCACGCAGAATTGAGCTTTGTTTGCTATGCATAGCCATCTCATTCCTGTAATCGTCCTCTAGCAAACAATTGCTGCATTGGAACTCCGGATTGTCAATATTGTCCCGGACAAGAGCGTAATAAACACAGCTTCTACAGCCCTGGAAACGTTCGTTAGTAATTCCAGGCGATGCGGGCTCCATTGCAACCTAGCAACTGTAGCTAGCTAGTTGGTAGCAGGTGTTGACACAGGTATCTGAGTTTATTGAGTTCTGAAGTTTTCGGCGTAGAGTCGGTGTCCTCCGACAGCAACTGGTGGGGATACACAAGAAGCACAATGAGGGGCTATACTGATCAGAATTTGGGATCACACTCACTCACACACTGGAAATAAGCATTTTCCTTTAGCTTGTGCTATTGCGAGCATTGTACGAGTTCCCTTCGGTAGTCTAGCTCACTCTTTGGGGGCGGAGTGTGTCATCAACAGGTGTTGATGTATTTCTTGGCCATTTAGATTGAAAAACAACCTAGCTTATGAACAATCTTTGAGTTTCAACTGCAAGTGAAGAGAAGACAATGCTGCTATTAGTTTGTCTCTCTCCCCTTCCAGGCAATGTAATCAAATCATGAGCGATTTTGACATGGGTAATGGTCAGGAGTTGGCATTTGGTGTAACAAGCGGTTTTAAGCACATTCCAAAATGTCACATTATAGTCAACAGGTCCCTAACCCTTTTCTGGCTTATGTGGGCAGAGAGACAGTTGGTCAGGCAGGATTAGACATTTAATCTCTACTAAATCTGTTTTGGATAGTGTTCCCCCCCCCCCTTACATATTTTGTCCAGTGGTATCTGGACCCATAAATCCCATAAAGCGGTGTTTATAATCTGGCTGAACCGTATTGGTGAACATCATCCATCCTAATATACCAACTCAGGAAGTCCTGCAGTATAAACCAGCATTGTTTAATTCAGGCAATGCAAATAGTCTGGGTAGCCATTTGATTAGCTGTTCAGGAGTCTTATGGCTTGTGGATAGAAGCTGTTTAGAAGCCTCTTGGACCTAGACTTGATGCTCCGGTAGTGCTTGCTGTGTGGTAGCAGAGAGATCAGTCTATGACTAGGGTGGCTGGAGTCTTTGACAATTTTCAGGGCCTTCCTCTGACACCGCCTTGTATAGAGGTCCTGGATGGCAGGAAGCTTGGCCCTGGTGATGTACTGGGCCGCACGCACTACCCTCTGAAGTGCCTTGCGGTCGGAGGCCGAGCAGTTGCCATACCAGGCAGCGATGCAACCCGTCAGGATGCTCTTGATGGTGCAGCTTTCAAACCTTTTGAGGATCTGAGGACCCATGAGGACCCATGCCAAATCTTTTCAGTCTCCTGAGGGGAAAAACACAAATTCCTATGGTTTAGGGTTTCAAATAACACTATGTGAAAGCAATATTTTTTTTGAAACAAATGTTGCATTTTTTTTCTCGTTATAGCCAGCTTGATAGCAATGTGAAAATGTTTGTGTCAATCTGTTGCAGCTCAAGTCGACTACAAAACCCACAATGCAATGCTCTCTCTGGCTGACTGGCTAGTAGCTACATACAATAATACAAAAGTAAGCCTGTGAAGTAGCTAGCTAGCTGTAAAATCACCTAAGCAAACTGCGCTATTAATTTAGGAGTCTACAATCTCACCATGTTGAACATGCCTGCAGTTCGTCTGTCTGCGCGCAAAATGCAAATGTTACCATGGCAACAACATCCCTTTTCCACAGACACACAGGGCGCATTGGCTGATAGTACTTGAAGGAAAAACCGAGTTGAATAATTTGGTACACTGTTTAGATTGAGCACATCTGAGGGCAATATATACTTCGTCATGACGATATAAATGGATTGGATGTGTTCTAGACAAGTATGCTCATTGGCCGATTAGGTGATCTGGAGTGCAGGTAATTGTTTTAATGTGATATTGCGTTATCCCCTATCTTCATTGTTCAAATCAAGTTTTATTGGTCACATACACATGGTTAGCAGATGTAGTGAAATGCTTGTTCAGGACCTTATACAGTGCCTTCGGAAAGTATTCAGACCCCTTGACTTTTTCCAGATTTTGTTACGTTACAGCCTTATTCTAAAATTGATTAAATAAAAACAATTCCTCAGAAATCCACACACTACTCCACAATGACAAAGCGAAAATAGGTTTTTATACATTTTTGCAAATATATTAAAATAAAAAACAGATGCCTTTTATTTACAGAAATATTCAGACCATTTGCTGTGAGACTCGAAATTGAGCTCAGATGCATCCTGTTTCCATTTGATCATCCTTGATGTTTCTACAACTTCACTGGAGTCCAACTGTGGTAAAGTCAATTGATTGGACATGATTTGGTTAGGCACAAACTTGTCTATGTAAGGTCCCACAGTTGACAGTGCATGTCAGAGCAAAAATCAAGCCATGAGGTCAAAATAATTGTCCGTAGAGCTCCGAGACAGGATTGTGTCGGCACAGTCAGGGGAAGGGTACCAAAACATTTCTGCAGCATTGAAAGTCCCCAAGAACACGGTGGCCTCCATCATTCTTAAGTGGAAGAAGTTTGGAACCATCAAGACTCTTCCGAGAGCTAGCCCCCCGGCCAAACTGAGCAATCGGGAAGAAGGGCCTTGGTCACGGAGTTTACCAAGAATGGTCAGTCTGTCACAGTTCCTCTGTAGAGATGGGATAGCCTTCCAAAAGGACAACCATCTCTGCAGCACCACACCAATCAGGCCTTTATGGTAGAGTGGCCAGACAGAAGCCACTTCTCTGTAAAAGGCACATGACAGCCCGCTTGGAGTTTGCCAAAAGGCACCTAAAGACTCTCAGAACATGAGAAACAAGATTCTCTGGTCTGATGAAACCAAGATTGAACTCTTTGGAGCAAAAAAATGTAATCACGTAACAATGTGAAAAAAGTCAAGGGGTCTGAATACTTTCCAAAGGCACTGTAGGTATAAGTTCCTACACGATTTCCTGATTTCACAGACTGAAAAAAAAACATATTTTACCCACTGATAGAACATCGGCTTTCACCAAATTAACAGATGTATGATTTTTATTTACGGGGGTGGATTATCATGTCAAGGGCCATATGTTGTGTCTCCTTGGTGATGCGTGTGTATTCTTGGAACACACACATTCTTAGCTGTGCTCTCTGACAGCCTGCTTCCTGATTGCCCTGCTGTCTTGGGATTAGGCCTCAAAGCTCTGCTTTTAGACACGCCACCTCACCTCCCCACTGTCCCAACTCCGGCCATACGGCCCACACTGGGATTTACTGTCAGTCTGCAGTAAGCCCCCAAGAAGCAAAGGTGCCACAGGCTTCTTTTTCTATAGGGCCCCAGTGCCTCACAAGTTGACCCGATGCGTTCGGAAGATAACCATGACTAGCTTCGTAAATGTACCCGTTTGCGTTGATGGACTATGACGCCCCTGTGCAGCCGAATGGGGAGCAACGCGTAGGAGTAGCAAAGCCTCTCTTTATCCAAGAGGAAGACTGCCCAGTAGATGGTTGTTTTACTTTGATTATAGTGGATTCAAGTCGCCTGTCTCTCGCCAAGCTGCATGGCAGAATGAAACCTGGATGCTGACCTTGCTGAGAAAGTATGGGAATAGGCAGTTCCTTTGCCCCTTTGAGATCTGACCAAATCTTTACCATAAGGTATGTCTCCTCCTAGACCCCCCACCCTCCCCTTCTGATTTCTTAAGAATTTGATGTAACTGCCTGCCTGCCTGAAACTGTCAAACAAGTTCTGGTATTTGGCAACCATATTCTGCTTGGTTGTGTTGTTGACATGAGATTGATGTCCTCTATTGAGAGGTTAATGGTTTCGCAGCATGAGTTTTCAGTTTATGATGCCTCTCAGCCCTCAGCGATGCTGAACGACCCGTCAAAAACAAAGACCTTTCTTTGATTTAGACGAGCAATCGAGCACATGTACGCCATCTCCCCTTGGCAAGGACCCACCACATAAAACCTCCTTTGTCTCCCCACCACCCTTACTGATTCAAGTGTTCTCAGTAACATAGCCCGAACGTTGTTGTATCTTATGGCCCTTTAACTTTCTGGCTAGTGTGTGTGACCTACTGTAGTGTGTCTTTAAGCCAGAGAGTGTTAAATGTGGCCTGTTTGCCTGTGGGACTTAGTGGAATTTAATGTAGGCCAGACGGTTGGCTTACGTATTCGAGAAAGCTATACGTTTTAGAGGGTTTTAGCTTGTGTTTTTCTGGTGGCCGATAAGCGATGCATTTGGAACAATCTGTCGGTCAGTGGTTTTCGGTTCCAAAATTGGACAATGTCATTTGGACAGAACATTCTGCATACACTCTGTTGTATAACAAGTCATAATGCTGTTTTCCTGCCATAGTGCTTTATGGAGAATGTGGTTTGTACTTTTTGCCTTTCACAGAGTGTGCTTGGCCCCGAGGCAGAATCTCCCACGGATCATCCTCAAAGGAATATTCCAGGGGGTGAAAGTGGTACGCGGACCCGACTGGGACTGGGGAAACCAAGACGGTGAGTGAGGGAGTGAGCAGAACAATCCATCCATACCGACCAGGGACTTTTGTGTACCAGTGTGGCAGCGTTGATTTTCAATCTGTTTCACCGTGACCCCATAACTTTAGAGACGATGGAATCTTATTACCTACAATGTGACAGTTTGAACTGGTGTGTTTGTGCTTAGTGCTTCAGGATTTTCCCCCAACCCACAAGAATCTCATTGAGTGTGTTTAACAGATGTTTCTTAAAGAGCTGTGTTCATATGAGCAAGTTTTATTTTCCCTTTCGTACCGTTTCCCCTCTAGTGTAGCGGAATATACAAAGAAGTCACGTGAATTCTAATTATAGCATGTGCTGCAACTCCGGACAGGACAAAATGGTCTTTGGGGTTATTTAATGTTTTGGGACGTGGTTTTCAAGAGTCAAGATAATTTGGCTCTCAATGGCAAATCATTAGTGAAGAAACAGATTTGCCATACAAATACGAATGTAACTATTTGCAGAATCTCCATCTATGGGAAGTTTGATGATTGCTCCTGTTTCTTTCCATTTCAAAACCATTAAATATCATTGCCTTTAGGGATGGCAAAATCTATCATTAGCTCTTTCTATTACCTCATGTGGGGTCAGAACCCGGGAATGGCATTGTGTCTTTTCTGTGCTAAAGCACTGGCGAATGAGTCAAAATGTCCTTTTGGTGTCTTTGAAAGTTAACCCCTGGGGTCTAAGTCAGTCATCATCAGTCTTTAATCAGAGTGTGGTAAGTGCATAGGGACATTCTTGGCATGGTCAGCAGAGAGCCTGTCACTTTCCATGAGTCCTATCCTGTTGTTACCTGGCAGGCTGTGTAATCCTTGATGATTTTGTAATCCTTGATGTAACCTGCATAACCTAAACTATACAATGCCAGGCTCTCGCTTTGTGGTGGAAACTGAACGTAGTATTTGATGACATTTGAACTTGAAGACTGTCAGTAAGTAGTAAAGTAGAAACGTATCGTGGTGGTTAGTAAATCAATGTATTTTATTATACTTTCACTCGTGTTTGGTTACAGTAGTCTAAGAATGTCAGTGGTGCTAGCCCCAGCCTGTAAGTATGCTTTGTTTTGTGTTCTGTTTATTAGAATTTTTTTCACTTCTAGCCAGAATCAAAGGGATGATTGGCCAAACCTTGTTGAAAGATGGCCAATGTTCACTGTCTGTTCAGATTACAGTGCCTTCAGAAAGTATTCAAACACCTTGACTTATTCCACATTTTGTTGTTACAGCCTGAATTCTAAATCGATGAAAAAGCTTTTTTCCCCCAGCCACCTACACACAATACCCCATAATGACAAAGTGAAAACGTGGTTTTAGAAATGTTAGGAAATGTATAGACCATTAAATATAAAAATCTCATTTACATAAGTATTCACACCCCTGAGTTTATACTTTGTAATATCACCTTTTGCAGTGATTACAAAAGTGAGTCTTTGTGGGTAAGTCTCTAAGAGCTTTCCACACAAGAATTGTGCAACAGTTTACCATTATTATTTTCAAAATTCTTCAAGCTCTGTCAAATTGCTTGTTGATCGTTGCTAGACGAAGATTTTCAAGTATATTTAAGTCAAAACTGTAACTCGGCCACTCTGCTCCATTACGTTTCTTTTTTTTTTTTTTACCTGAAAAACTCCCCAGTCTTTAATGATTACAAGCATACCCATAACATAATGCAGACTCCACTATGCTTGAAAATATGGAGAGTGGTACTCAGTAACGTGTTGTTTTGGATTTAAAAACTAAGAATATCGAACAGGAAGTTAAAAAGAAGGCAGCTATGAATAAGTATACCAACATAGAAGATTTTAATAAAATGCTGGTTGGACTCGGATCAGGGGAGCCATTTGGACAACAAGGATTTCGACTCGGCTGACAAAGATTGTTTTCTCGAAGGACTGGATCCACTTTTAGATTTGTAAGTAAATTATTTTCATGACTTTATATAGCTAATTTACTATATGTATTTCATTTTTTTTATAAGTTGTCTGCTTTTTGTACTTTGTATTTAGTTTACATAGGCCTATGTGACAAGTAATTTCAATGTTATATAATTCCAATGTTTGCTGTTCTAAGTTTCATCCTTGTAACTTTAGAGAGGCCACTAAACTCTCATGGCCATTGTTTATTAGTGGTTCTCACCTGTGCCTTTGTCTCGAAGGTGTTACTGTTTGCATTGTGTGTGTGTGTGCGTGTTTCACACCTATGTGAGTCACTGTACAGAAAGTTTAGGCTTGGTGTTTTTACTTTACAGTAATGACGTTTTGTAAATTTAGTCAGCTGTAATTCTATGCGTCTTTCATCAATATGATGATGACGTTTGAGAGCCACCCCTCCCCAGCAAGCGCCCCCGCCGGTCAAGGTCTTCACCCCCCGCTGCTATGTCATTCACCCCGTGTGATGGTTCTACATCCACTTTTCATAGACCGCTTGAAAAAGAAAGTGCTTGTGGCACCATTCGTCCTAACATAATTGGTTTCCCCAAGACCAAGGTAAACGACATGACAAAGACAGTGGAGAGGGGGACCATACGTTGGATCAGGACTAACAAGCTACTTTTTCACTAGGGAAGTAACCTTGCTCACCACACAGCATAAGGCATTCAGTAACAACCATGTCTCAAGGAGGGTGAAAAGGGAATGATGTTTCTGTGAAGGACTACAATGCCAGCATGGGGGGTGTCAACCTATCTGATGGTCTGATAGGCTACTATCTGGGACTCCACAAGACCAGGAAGTTGTAGGAGACTTTTTTTTGAATGCTTTGTGGACATTGCTCGAGTAAATGCTTTCATTCTCCACAAGCAGATGGACAAATCAAAAGGTCAAACCCCTCTCACCCAGTTGGCCTTCCGAGAGCAGCTGGTGTTGGAAATGGCTGAATTTGGGGCCCAAAGCAATCTCAGAACCATTTTTTATTATTATTTTGTATTTATTTTTTTACCTTTATTTAACTAGGCAAGTCAGTTGTGAATACTTCCTGAAGGCACTATCTGATTGGTCTTTGAGCCTTTCTCCACATCCAGAGCACCAATTTGGAGTCACGATCCTCACTTGTTGTTTCTTGTTTTCAGTATGTGACGTGTTGAATTAGCTAAGTCTAGAATTGACAAGATTCCTTTAGCAGAGTATGGTCTGTGTGCTGTGTTCCCAGAAATGGGTTCAACATTTGGATGTGAAACATTGATGGGCACCATTTTCTGTTTAAAAATTGTGTCTTTTGAAGTGGCCTGTGCATGGAATCAAACTACACAAAATAAAATGATTGTGTTTCATATATTCACGCTAACTATTTCTCTTCTCACCATTCCAAATATTTCCCCAATAAGCCTATTTTTTAAATCTTGCTCTCCTCACTCTTTCTCTCCTCCCACACTTCTACACCGTGTGTGTGCGTGTGCGTGTGCAGGAGGAGAGGGTAAGGTTGGGAAGGTGGTGGACATCCGTGGCTGGGACACAGAGTCCGGTCGCAGTGTGGCCAGTGTCACCTGGTCCAATGGTACCACCAACGTCTACCGAATGGGTCACAAGGGCAAGGTAGACCTCAAATACGTGTCTGACGTCCAGGGAGGCTTCTACTACAAAGACCACCTACCAAAGCTCGGTATGAAACTAGGGGGATGTAGACATAAGTTTCTACCTGTTGTTAAGGAGACATGCTTGTTTTTGTCATTCTAGAAAATAGTATATGTATCCTTATAGATCAAGGGTGTCAAACTCATTTTGCCCCACGGGCTACCTGCGGTCTTCCCTGAGGTCAGGAGGGCCGCACTTAAAATGTATTATTTCCTCGCTGTCAAAATTTGCAAAAAATTGTCTATCCATCGCTTTTGGAATTTTGAATACTCTTGACTTTCTAGATTTAGTTTGGATGACTGTTAGCAAGCTGGACAGAGTAAAGAGATTTATAAATGTAGGTCCATTATAATTTCTACACTGTTTCGATTAGGTTTTAGTTATTTCAATGTCGATTCAGATTGTCTCTCCCCCCCCCCCTCCAACAATTCATCTGGGCATGTTTGACACCCCTGCTATACACTGAGTAAATCAAACATTAGTAACACCTTTCCCCCCCCACCCCCTTTGGCTTTCAGAACAGCCTTAATTTGTCTGGACATGGACTCTAAGGTGTCGAAAGCGTTCCCCAGGGATGCTGGCCCGTGTTGACTCCGTTGCTTCCCACAGTTGTGTTAAGTTGGCTGGATGTCCTTTGCATAGTGGACCTTTCTTGTTATACACAGGAAACTGTTGAGCGTGTAAAACCCAGCAGCATTGCAGTTCTTGACACACTGTTGCGCCTGGCACCTACTACCATGCACATTTACCCTCTGAATGGCACACATACATCAATGCCCAATTACCTCGGGGCTTAAAAATCCTTCTTTAACCGGTCTCCGCCCCTTCATCTACACTGATTTGAAGTGGATTTAACAATCAATAATCAATAAGGGATCATAGCTTTCACCTGGTCAGAAAGAGCAGGTGTTCTTAATGTTTTTTATACTCCGTGTATATCAATATGAAGGCACTCAGTGTAGAGTTGGCCTATTTTTGTCGTATATTCCTATGTGCGTTTGTGTGTTTATCTATGGTTCGTGCGTACACAGGTGAGCACGCAGAACTGCAGAGGCAGGAGAGTGCAGAAGGCCACACCTTCAACCAGGGGGACAAGGTGAAATGTCTCCTGGAGGTGGACATCCTCAGACAAATGCAGGAGGGCCACGGAGGGTGGAACCCCAAAATGGCAGAGGTACTAAACTAAACTCCCTCCAAGTCGAATGGAATTTCTCTGACAGAATTGTATCAAGAGTCTGACCTCGTTCCAAGCTTTCTCCAGTTGTAGAACTACTTTGAAGCGTTTACCACATTGTCATTGCACTGCATGTACTGCATGTGTCATGTTAGACAAATATTACTTCAAATTCTGAGTACTGTTTCCCCATTTTGAAACTTTGAACCCAGCTTTATGTAATGTCGTTGGCGTGAATGGTCTCTGGTGTGCAATAGAGCAAAACCAACAAGCACCTTTTATGTTCAAATCAATCAGCGAAATGATAAGGTCAAAGCCGGCCACAGTCTGCGACTGCAAATTTGTGTGTTTACAGTACACCTGCAGAATCGGGACGGTACACAGAATCACTGACCGGGGAGATGTCCGAGTCCAGTACAGCAACAACATCCGCTGGACCTTCCACCCAGGGGCCCTAACCAAGGTAGTCTACTTCTACCAGTGGGAAATGAATACAGGCTCACAGCATGGTCTTATAAGTTAGTGTTTGTTAGCGATGTGATGCTAATGCTGACAGATTAGCATAGAATCACATCACTAACAATTTGCTGTCTTCCCCTTTCTTGCCGTAGGTGAACACATTTGGTGTGGGCGAGCTGGTGCGAGTGCTGGAAGACATAGACAGCGTTAAGAGGCTTCAGGCTGGCCATGGAGAATGGACAGACAGCATGACACCCGTATGTTGACATAGCCTGAGGCTAACTTCCCATACCCTGGAGTTCACTTCCTGTAGCCTAACACTAACTTTCCTTAGCCTGGCACTAACCTCCCTTCTAGGTTTCCTTAGCCTGGCACGAACTTCCTGTCATGCATTGTGCGAAGCCTCAGCTGGCAGTCAGCCCTCTGCATTAGAGGCAATGCCCTTTATGCCTCGGGGACTACTGGTAAACAAGCTTAAGGCTTCTGCGAAAGCAAAGCATCCTGAATAATTACCTATAAATAAAAGCCCTGAGAATTTCCCAGTGTCATTGGTATGTAAAAAGAGTGCATTTGAGATGGAAAGATGACAGTCATGGTTTGATGGAGGTTCTCTGAAACACTTCATCTCCTTCATGGCTTGTGATGGGTGTTTATACCTAATATCTTGTCCTATTGGTCATGGTGGAAAGGAGACAACGAGAGGAAGTTTTAAAGTGTAATGGAACAGAGTCCATAGTCCCTACCTACCTCTCTGGTGTCTTAACACTGTCAGTGTCACTGTCTTTTCACCCTCCTTCCTTATCTCCCTCTCTCTCCTCTGCCCCCCACCCGTCTTCCTCCTTTTGTTTTCTACACCCCCTCCTTTCCCATCAGGCCCTGGGGCAGGTGGGCAAGGTGCTGAAGGTGTACGCTGACGGGGACCTGCGCGTGGCCTTCAACGGCCAGACGTGGACCTTTAACCCGGCATGTCTCTCGGCCCAATCCGTGGAGGTGGACGCCAACCTCATGACGGCCGAGAACCCCAACGTATCCGGAAGTAAGGACTACTGAGACCTCGCAAACAGGAGGAAGGGGGCCTCTTATCTAACAGTCATCCAACGAGCTTTGCTTTTTATCTGTCCTTCAAATTTCCTTATCACTTTCCCTGAATTCCCTATGGACCCCCTCCACCTCTCCCTCTTCTTCCAGCACTCTTGCTGCAAGCTATGCATGCACTACTGACCAAGGGCTGTGACAGTGGCTATCTGTTGCATATACGGCCCTTCATATTTCTGTTTCACCTGGTCACTGTCTCCACATACATGACGAACGGGTTTCATTTGCGCGTAATTTGCGTGTCTCTGAAATGTCTGTTTTTTCTCTCTTTCATGCCCCTTCATGTTGGAGGCAAGCTCCAGAGTCCTCATCAGCATATGTGCCTCTACTGCGCCTCATGTGTCTGTGTGGCTCTACTAGTCTTGGGTACTCTGGCTCAATCACCCCTTTTTCTGTGTCTGTCATATACATCATGGTGGAAGAGAGTGGATACGAGAGGCTCGTAGTGCTGGGTTAGGGTGCACAGGGACATTTTGACTCATTCCAATGGTTGTGCTTTGACTTGACTTAACAAAGAGTCTTGGTAACTGTGTATGCTCTCTGAGTTTAGAGGGGCCTGAAGGGTAGCGCAGCACCAACTATGCATGTTCTCCATGCTCTGGAATCTATCACTAACATGTCTCTTCTATTTTTCTTCTTTCTCCTTCCCTTGCTCTTTATTCATCCACATTATCTTTTTTCACTCTCCCTTTTCCCCTTCAATGACGATTGTGTCCCCCCCTCTTAATCTCTCTCTCCAGACACAGTCATTTCAGTCCTGGAGAAGCTGCTGTCTCAGTCTACAGATCAGGACAACCCCAGCCGGCTGGTCATCGAGGCGGCGCATGGCAGTGCCAACAAAGTCCGAGAACTTGTGCAGAAATACCCTGACAAGGTGTGTTCACTCCCGCCACCGCAGACTGTATGTCTGTCATCTCTTAATGTGATTGTGTGTGAGACATCTCTTAATGTGATTGTGTGTGTGACATCTCTCCAGGTGGATATAAAGAACCAGGGCAAGACGGCGCTGCAGGTGGCAGCCCACCAGGGCCACATGGAGGTGGTCCTGGCTCTGCTGCAAGCCAACAGCTCCATTGAAGTGAAGGACGAGGACGGAGACACCGCCCTGCACTACACGGCCTTCGGGTGAGAGGAACACACACACACACACACACACACACACACACACACACACACACACACAAGGTTGCCAGTCTTAGGTACCATGTATTCACATTGTTAGAAAACAAGTTATGGGAGGGGGGGGTTGGTCTCTGGATTTAATTGGATTTGGGGTGAAAATCACTACACACACAAATAGTCAATCACACAGGGGCATTACTGTTGTCCATAATCCCGCACCATGCCCCCTCCCCTAAAATAAGTGATTAGAAACATACATTTGTTATCAGAATGAGTCAATTAAAACAACACAACAAATATATGAAAATGTATTGAGTAATGGATATTTAAATGAGTACCCTAAATAGATAGGAAAATGATTGTGGTTAGGCCTATACATTTTGTTGCTCATTGTGTGTGTGCAGGAACCAGGCGGAGATTGCACGGCTATTGCTGAGCAAAGGGGCCAACGTGAACCTGCTGAACAACTCCATGTGCACAGCGCTGCACATAGCCGTCAACAAGGGCTTCACCGATGTGGTGCGCGTGCTGTCGGAACACTCAGCCGACATCAACCTACAGGTCAGTACCCACTAATAAGAAATACTTTGGTTCATGCTTTCTTCTGTCATGCTCACCGCCCGTACATGCAAACACACACTCACAAGTCTCAAGAAACTAAACAGCATAGACTGCAATGGCAGACATATTTATTTTAACTAGGAACAAAACAGAATGTTTCCGCAGATCCTTCTCTTATGAAGCATTTTATCACTTTGTTTTTTATATTCTTTGATGTGCTGCTTTTAGTGTCTGTCATTTGTTGTGTTTTTACTGTGTATTTATTGATGTTGTATGTATTGGCTAGTGCAATAAAATGTTCCCTTTGGGGGACTAATAACTTACTATCTTAAGTCGACACACCCGTATTCACCCCAAGCCTGAATCATTTCTTCATAAAGTCTGAGTCTTGTGTTCATTTGTTGAGTTCTTTAAGGGCATTTAGACGGCTCTCCAACTTTGTCGGGCTTTCCTCAAACGGCCACATCTCGAAGCAGCTCAATTCACCTCACAACTGGTTTTGGGTACTGTTCGGGATATTTCATTTTTCTGCTCAAGCAATGTGCGTGTTCAGCTGGAGTGGAATGGCTGCTTGAAGTTTGTGTGTGTATGTTGGGGCGGCAGGTATGCTAGTGGTTAGAGCGTTGAGCCAGTAACCGAAAGGTTGCTAGATCGAATGTCACGATCGTGTGGAGAGACGGACCAAGGCGCAGCGTGATTGGAGTTCCACATCTTTATTTTTAGTGAAACTTAAAACAAACCAAGAAACAAACAACAACCGTGCAGTACTGAGGTGCAACATGCACTCACTCAAAAACAATATCCCACAAACGCAGGTGGAAAAACGGCTACCTAAATATGATCCCCAATTAGAGGCAACGATTACCAGCTGCCTCTAATTGGGAACCATACAAAACACTAACATAGAAAATATAAACTAGAACACCCCCTAGTCACGCCCTGACCTACTACACCATAGAGAACCAAGGGCTCTCTATGGTCAGGGCGTGACAGAATCCCTGAGCTGACAAGGTAAAAATCTGTCGTTCTGCCCCTGAACAAGGCAGTTAACCCACTATTCCTAGGCCATCATTGTAAATATTGAATTTGTTCTTAACTGACTTGCCTAGTTCAATAAAGGTTCAATATTATTTTTTATTTTTGTTAATGTGTGTATCTGAGCTGTAATGTAACAGAAAAGAGCAGCATTGCTATACATGAGTACTCAGTAGGCTTGGGCGATATACCATTTATATCGACGGAATGATTTTCAAAAATGTATATCTATTTTTTGGGGGGGTACCTGAGGGCTGCGGGGGTGCATGCTACTCCACTACTTATACGTTAAGTACAACTATAACAAATCTAAGATGTATCAAATAAATTGTATCCAGCTCAGGGCTCCAGCTTTGCATTTGGTTTGCTAACTTGCTAGCCAAGTGGCTAGATATCAAGATCAAGCTTCTTGGTTACAGCAAAGACATTCTAGCCTGAGTGCCAGTCTCTTCAGCTAACATTCCATTCCTTCCAATGCCTTTTCATTGCCAAAGAGACTGGCCTTTCTGCCATCTTCAAATATGAACATTGTATCATATAGTAGTGGTGTCTTTTTGTAGGCACTAACTTCATGGTTAGTTGGACAAAGCCTATGGGGAAATGAATGGCGTTTTTGTAGGGGTTTTCGATAAATGCCGAAAATAAGGTATGTGGTAAACACAGGCTTAGGAAATCTTACACGTTTTGTTCTATGAGATCATTTTCTTCAACGTCACTTTTTGTGAATTTTGAATAATTTTTTTAATTAAAATAGCACAAAGGCTACATAATTAATAAAGGCCATGTTAACTGAATTATATTATCTCATAGATCAAAATGTTTAAGATCTCCTAAGCCTAAACTTATTTTCGGCATTTATCCCAAAAACCTATTCTTTCCCCATAAATTTTCCCCACTTGGATCGCTGAACGTACCAGAGGTAAATAATTTCCGGGTTTTAGGACTGCAAGCTGGCGAGCTCTACTAATGAGCTCGAAGTGAACAGAGTTGATCCTGATTCGATAACCCTCACAGCTATCTTCCAATCACAACGATTATCCAAATATTGGAACTCTCATTTTTTTTGTTATCCGGTTAATAAGCAACTGTTTTTTGTTTGTCCAGCCGAAGCCAGCCTGTCAAAAGTTTGTAGCTCACGTCTAAATTCTCAAACTAAATACATACTGCAATTCCACACATGCTTTGATTTTAAGCCTCAAAATACAACAACTTCCCTCGCTAACAGCTTTAATATTGCAGATAGTGTGGCTTCCATCAATGTAATTGTCTGCATATTTTACATCACCCCATATATTTTCTTTTGTAAATGTATTTACAGTTGAAGTCGGAAGTTTACATACACTTAGGTTGGAGTCATTAAAACTTGTTTTTCAACCACTCCACAAATGTCTTGTTATCAAACTATAGTTCTGGCAAGTCGGTTAGGACATCTACTTTGTGCATGACAAGTTATTTTTCCAACAATTGTTTACAGAGATTATTTCACTTATAATTCACTGTATCACAATTCCAGTGGGTCAGAAGTTTACATACACTAAGTTGACTGTGCCTTTAAACAGCTTGGAAAATTCCAGAAAATTATGTCATGGCTTTAGAAGCTTCTGATAGGCTAATTGACATCATTTGAGTCAATTGGAGGTGTACCTGTGGATATATTTCAAGGCCTACCTTCAAACTCAGTGCCTCTTTGCTTGACATCATGGGAAAATCAAAAGAAATCAGCTAAATTTAGACCTCCATAAGTCTGGTTCATCCTTGGGAGCAATTTCCAAACGCCTGAAGGTACCACATTCATCTGTACAAACAATAGTACGCAAGTATAAACACCATGGGACCACTCAGCCGTCATACCGCTCAGGAAGGAGACACATTCTGTCCCCTAGAAATGAATGTACTTTGGTGCGAAAAGTGCAAATCAATCCCAGAACAACAGCAAAGGACCTTGTGAAGATGCTGGAGGAAACAGGTACAAAAGTATCTATATCCACAGTAAAACAAGCTCTATATCGACATAACCTGAAAGGCCGCTCAGCAAGGAAGAAGCCACTGCTCCAAAACCGCCATAAAAAAGCCAGACTACGCTTTGCAACTGCACATGGGGACAAAGATTGTACTTTTTGGAGAAATGTCCTCTGTTCGGATGAAACAAAAATAGAACTGTTTGTCCATAATGACCATCGTTATGTTTGGAGGAAAAAGGGGGAGGCTTACAAGCCAAAGAACACCATCCCAACCTTGAAGCACGGGGGTGGCAGCATCATGTTGTGGGGGTACTTAGCTGCAGGAGGGACTGGTGCACTTAACAAAATAGATGGCATCATGAATGAGGAAAATGATGTGGATATATTGAAGAAACATCTCAAGACATCAGTCAGGAAGTTAAAGTTTGGTCACAAATGGGTCTTCCAAATGGACATTGACCCCAAGCATACTTCCAAAGTTGTGGCAAAATAGACATTTTGTGGGCAGAACTGAAAAAGTGTGTGCGAGCAAGGAGGCCTTCAAACGTGACTGTTACACCAGCTCTGTCAGGAGGAATGGGCCAAAATTCAGCCAACTTATTGTGGTAAGCTTGTGGAAGGCAACCCGAAATATTTGACCCAATTTAAAGGAAATGCTACCAAATACTAATTGAGTGTATGTAAACTTCTGACCCACTGGGAATGTGATGAAAGAAATAAAAGCTGAAATAAATAATTCTCTCTACTATTATTCTGACATTTCACGTTCTTAAAATAAAGTGGTGATACTAACTGACCTAAGACAAAAAAATTAAGGGAACACTTAAACAACACAATGTAACGCCAAGTCAATCACACTTCTGTGAAATCAAACTGTCCACTTAGGAAGCAACACTGATTGACAATACATTTCACATGCTGTTGTGCAAATGGAATAGACAACAGGTGGAAATTACAGGCAATTAGCAAGACACCCCCAATAAAGGAGTGCTTCTGCAGGTGGTGACCACAGACCACTTCTCAGTTCCTATGCTTCCTGGCTGATGTTTTTTTGGTCACTTTTGAATACTGGTGGTGCTTTCACTCTAGTGGTAGCATGAGACGGAGTCTACAACTCACACAAGTGGCTCAAGTAGTGCAGCTCATCCAGGATGGCACATCAATGCGAGCTCGCTCCATCCACCAACGCCACGTTGCACCACAGACTGTCCAGGAGTTGGCGGATGCTTTAGTCCAGGTCTGGGAGGAGATCCCTCAGGAGACCATCCGCCACCTCATCAGGAGCATGCCCAGGCGTTGTAGGGAGGTCATACAGGCACGTGGAGGCCACACACACTACTGAGCCTCATTTTGACTTGTTTTAAGGACATTACATCAAAGTTGGATCAGCCTGTAGTGTGGTTTTCCACTTTAATTTTGAGTGTGAGTCCAAATCCAGACCTGATAAATTGGATTTCCATTGATTATTTTTGTGTGATTTTGTTGTCAGCACATTCAACTATGTAAAGAAAAAAGTATTTAATAAGATTATTTCTTTCATTCAGATCTAGGATGTGTTGTTTAAGTGTTCCCTTTATTTTTTTGAGCAGTGTATTTGGCTAAGGTGTATGTAAAATTCGGACTTCAACTGTATGTAAATGTGATATTTCAGTTTTGTTATTTTTTTATAAATTGCCAACATTTCTAAAAACCTGTTTTTGCTTTGTCATTATGGGCTGTTGTGTGTAGATTGATGAGGTGGAAAAAACTATTGAATCAATTTTAGAATAAGGCTGTAACCTAACAAATTGTTAAAAAAGCCCCCTTTAACCATTCTTTAACAAGTTTTGGTCTTTTAAGGCAGGGCTGACAGACACGTTCCTTTCACCCCCTTTAGATAACAGTTAAATGTTTGTTTCTAATTCTATTCGAGGCTCC
Organism: Salmo salar; assembly: GCF_965601325.2. Taxonomy (NCBI): domain Eukaryota; kingdom Metazoa; phylum Chordata; class Actinopteri; order Salmoniformes; family Salmonidae; genus Salmo; species Salmo salar. The sequence continues at coordinate 85,273,284 of NC_138305.1, forward strand.
ACATGTTGTCATGGAAAATATTGTTATTTCCAACAACCCATGAGCAACTTCCGCAAATCCATCTGCATATTGAACGTTGAGATTGCCGAAAGGCCAGTCTCTTTGGCAATGACATGGAGTGGAATGTTAGCTAAAAAGACTGGTACTCAGACTAGAGACATTCAATCCCCTCCTGGATCCCTGTTGCCTAAATTGTTTTGTGCGTCCCCCCTCCCCCCCAAAAATAGCGCACCATGTGTGCACATCCGGTAATAACTTATTCCCCGGTATTGTATAAAAACGGTATGAAAATCTGGATACCGCCCAACCCTGTAGTTCATAAAAACGTTGCTGTAGAACTATGATCAAATAGAAGGCCTCAAGGTCTCACATCCCTCTTGGACAGCTGTTAGCACAGATTTAGGATCAGCTCTCCCTGCCCAAATGCTAACCCTCTCTATTAGGGGCTACAACTATAAACTGACCACAGATAATTTATTACCTGGCTAACTTCTTTCTCCTCCTCTCCTACAAGGACTCGTACGGAGACACACCGCTGCATGACGCCATCGCCAAAGACTTCCGGAACATCATTGAGATCCTGGTTGTGGTGCCCAACATAGACTTCACCCAGCAGAACCACCGCGGCTTCAACCTGCTGCACCACGCAGCCCTCAAAGGCAACAAGCTGTGAGTAGTTCACTACTAGGGTTGGGCGGTAACCAGATTTTCATATTGGAGTGGAGTACCTGTCTAAGGCATTGCATCGCATTGGTGAGGCGTCACTACAGCCTCGGGTTTGATCCAGACCCGGCCGTGACCGGGAGACCACTGGGGCAGCGCGCAATTGGCCCAGCGTCGTCCGGGTTAGGAGAGAGTTTGGCCGGCCGAGACTTCCTTGTCTCATCGTGCTCTAGCGATTCCTTGTGGCGGTTGGGCGCCTGCAAGCTGACCATGGTCGTCAGTTGGACAGTGTTTCCTCCGACACATTGGTGCGGCTGGCTTCCGGGTTAAGCGAGCAGTGTGTCAAGAAGCAGTGCGGCTTGGCAGGGTTGTGTTTCGGAGGGCGCATGGCTCTCGACATTCGCCTCTCCAGAGTCTGTATGAGAGTTGCAGCGATGAGACAATCGTAACTACTAATTAGTTATCACGGAATTGGGGAGAAAAAGTGAGTAAAGTAGTAGTAATAATAAAATGTCATACCTTCTTACTTGGATTTACGGTATTACCGGCTTAGTACACAAGGGGCGCTAAAAACCGCAACCACAAAAAAGCCCATTGGGCATCTATTACCAGAATTCTAGCAAAATTAGCACAAGTAATTGCACATTTCCATGGAGCCTGCTAGCTCAATATGCTAACGAGCGCAAACAAAAATTGCAAAGACAGACAATCCAGCTCAAAGTTATACATATATAGGTAGTAGCTACCAGTGATGTACTGGGCCGTACTCACTACCAATGTTTTTTTCATTGCTGTGCAAATTTTACATCTGCTTAGCGCAAACTTGAACGTTGTGGCTTCCCTGTGGCTCAGTTGGTAGAGCATGGTGTTTGCAACGCCAGCATGGTGTTTGCAACGCCAGAGTTGTGGGTTCGATTCCCACGGGGGGCCAGTACAAAAAAGAAATGCATGAAATGAAATGTATGCATTCACTACTGTAAGTCGCTCTGGATAAGAGCGTCTGCTAAATGACTAAAAGGTTAAAAAAAAATTAAATGTTGTGAAATTCTGGCGCACGTTTACTGTGAGGCTGAGGCTAGTTCGTTTTGTTTTGGTATATTGCATTGAAAGTGGCTAATTTCGCGTTAATCCAATCACAATTCCCACAGTAAAAGGAAACGTTGATAGTGTTAACTAACAGGGAAAACTAACACTGAGGCTGTACCCGATTTTAAGTTTAAACAGGTCAAGTAGACTACTGTGGCTATTTGATCATGATGTAGGCCTACCAGAGTGGCCTACCATCAAAAACAATGGAGAAAATTAATCCCATAACATTTTAACATAGCTGTTCTATCGTTCAGCCTACAGTAGCAGCCAATGTGTGGTGTTCAATGTAGACCTACATTCCATGACACTTTTCAAAAAAACATGCAGGGCTTGACATTAACATGTTTATCCACTTGTCCTTCAGACAAGGTGAATGAAAATATTGTTGTTTGATGCAAGAAACCACTTTACAAAATAAAATGCATCATTATTCATATACCATTATTACAGAGAATAAGACAAATTATGTTTCCCTCTGCATATTGGCCACTTAGCATATTCAAGCCTGTCTGAATATACAACACTGCCCCTTTAAGACAAAAAAAGCTCTTTATCTGACTCGCTTTTCAAAGATTTGCACGTTTTGTGCTCTTGTAGGAAGCAATCACTCCCCCATTGCTGACTACAAATTATCACGCACTACACGCACTACGTGTTTCAGCACTCGGGGGGTCCCGTTCTGTGAGCTTGTGTGGCCTACCACTTCGCGGCAGAGCCATTGTTGCTTCTAGACGTTTCCACTTCACAATAACAGCACTTACAGTTGCCCAGGGCAGAAATCTGACAAACTGACTTGTTGGAAAGGTGGCATCCTATGAGGGTGCCACGTTGAAATTCACTGAGCTCTTCAGTAAGGCCATTCTACTGCCAATGATTGGCTATGGAGATTGCATGGCTGTGTGCTCATTGCCACACTGTTAGCAACAGGTGTAGCTGAAATAGCCGAATCCACTAATTTGAAGGGGTGTCCACATACTTTTGTGTATATGGTGTATTTGTAGATGAAGGTGCATAATTGGAGTGTATATAGACTATATTTAGTTTATTAAACAGAGGGGCAGATGGAGCCAAGTAGTTAGATGAGGTGGCTAGTTTGTGTGATAAATTATTTGTGTAGATAGGAAGCAAATGTACTGACCCAGACAATATTGCAGTAAATGAGATGTGGGCACATTTAAGCTGCATTATAGTGTTAGGAAGCAAGCCTGATGAACAAAACCAATAATCTTTCTGATGATACCAACAGACTTCACCACTTGGCTGCAGACAAAATGGATATGATCGTTCCAGCACAACTTTTCATCAACTAGAACACCTAGGAATCTAGTGGATGAAACCTGGTCCATCTCATTCCCACCAATTGAGATTCTGTTTATTTTTTTACAATATGTCTTATTCTTACCAGTGAATACAATGAAGTTTGATTTTTTTTTTACATTTAAAAATACTTTGTTTATCTGGAACCCTTCAGAAAATTTGGCCATGCCTGAGTTGGTTTCATTGATTAGTGAATCCTAATTCTTGTGTGATAACATCAAATTGGTATCAGCAAAAAGAATGGGAAGTGTGGTAAAAGACACAGCAGCAAGGTCATTGATGTTGATTAGGAATAACAAAGGTCCAAGGATCAAACCCTGTGGAACGCAACATGATATCTTGACCCTGGTAGATTCACAACCATTTGCATATACAAATTGTTCTTTCATAAACAGAATTATATAGCCATTTATATGTATAATCATGAAAACCATAATAATGCAATTTGGCAACTAATATTTCATGATCAGCCGTGTCAACCGCTTTGGATAAATCTAGAACGATGGCAAGAGCGTATTCATTGTTGTCCAGTTATTAAAGAGCCATATCTGTGGAGTAGTTTTAACTATACAGAATACATTGTTGGTTAGGAAAATATGGTAGTACAGATAGATATTGGGTGATAATTTGTAAAAGATCTTGCACCCCCAAATTTATAGAAGGGATAACTTTGGGAATTTTTAATCTTTAGGAACAATACCAGTTTGCATAAATTTGGTTAAGATGTACGTTAGAGCAGTGGTCTGTTGACCTTTCAGAAAGTGACCTTTCTTTTGTCAAGATCACTTTCTGAGTCAAAATGCAAGCCGAGATCTGGTCAGATTTTTTTTTAAATATGACTAAAAAACATAAGCCTATGCAACATTTAACCAATTAAAAACAGTTCTGTAGCAATGAGGTTTGTGCTGTAGGCTATACTGTAGGCCCAATACAGTATCACTGTATATTGGCTATGCTTGAATTGCCCTGCCAATGTTCTTCTCAGACCATTTAGAAATGATATTTAAAAATGTAGGTATATGATCACACAGGTAATAGATCATTTGTTTTATTACTTGTGAGGCATAGCTAAGTGAGCTTTTTTTGTTTGTTTTTTACTGGACTGATGGTCAGTCTAAGGAGAGGGAGGGAGCAGCGGTGAGGCTGCATCTCACCCAACTCAACATCCCTTCGCTCTCCCTCCTTCCGCTGAGAAAAGGGGACAGTCTTTCAGCTCCTGATGAATCTCAAGTCGCATTGCATTATTTCTGCCTCATGCACCAATTCATGTTGTTACTCAGAGAAAGTTAAATATTCCTCAATATAAAAAAGACACAAGCCGCTAATAATAACAATGCAAGTTTATCGGAACACTTTGTTATACTCATTCATTGCAGCTGGTTGTAGCGTGAGTGGCGTTAGGGAGAATGCACATTTTATGGCTTATAAAAGTGTTGACAGTGCTCAATAGCAACTTAAACATGAACTTACTCATAAAATCAGAAGCTCTTTGCTATATTCGTTGAGTTTCTCTAGTCATTGTTTTAAAAGTTTTGTAATCTCAGTATCAACTTTGCTGTGCGTTCGAGACTTATTTTTATAGTCTATGGCTCGAGGAAACTGTGCAGACATGGTGATCTGTGCTATCTGGCCTGTAGGTTCACTGGATTTGCTCTCTAGGCCTGCCGGGTAGGCAGAGTTCTACCTTCAGACACATGAAAGGGTTCAAAATGGGAACACTTTGCCTTCCCGGCGCCAGGGCTGCTGAATCAAGTGCACCTACCGCTAACCGCGCATAACGAATAAAAAAAAAAAGAATGCAAGTCTTTTCTTTTTTACAGAAATGTTTGATGATCGACTAGGAATGTCTTGGATCGACTGGTTAGTGACCATTTGCGTTAGAGGCTCAATAATCAAGACACTAATTTCACCAAAGTGGCACCAATCTCATCATGAGCTGCTACTGATATCTTTAATTTACCAAGTACCTACAACACCTTCATTACATCAGGTGGATCAAATTGAAGCAGAGAAGGGAAATGTCCCTTAATGCAAGAGATTTTTTGACAGAGGAAACCACATTCACAAAAAACGTATTCAATTGACAGGAGATAACATCAGGATCACTTATAGGTCTTATTTCCAACAATAAATTGACATGGGATAGCTATAGAAGCCTTTTTCTTATTCAACAGTTGATTGATGATTTTCCAAGTTGACTTTACATTGACTTTACATCCAAGAGTCTTGGAATTTGCTAATAAAATATATAATTTTGGGATATCCGAAGTAGATGTGTAAATTTAGTTTTTATGCTTTTTGAAATTGGGGGGGGGGGGGTGAATTTGTGAGACACTTCTATACAACTTTCTTTTTTTCTTTTTTTTACTGAGGATTTTTTTGAGACCGGTTGTAAACCAAAGTTTCCAGAACCCATCTGCTGCTCTCTTACTAAGTCTAACTAAGGGAAAGCATGGAAATACAGAATTGAAGGATGTGAGAAAAGTCTGTTAAGCAGACTCCACATTGGGATGATTATAAACATTTTCCCATGAAATATCATCAATCAACATTTGAAAGCACTCAATTACTTTTAAATAAATATTTAATGCTACTATCCATTGCCACCTGTTCATTTCCAGCTGCCAACGAGAAGTGGAATATTTGAAAATGATCCAAAATGTCAGTATTAAGTATACCTGTTTTAGCCACATTATTCAAAAAAAATATTAAAAAAGGTGTCAGATGAACTGGTCACTCTTGTGGGCTTGTAGATGAGGGGTTGTAGATAGCTGGAGTATAAAGTATTCAAAAAGTCCAATGTTAGTGAGTGGTTCTCACTTTTAAATAAATTGTTGAAGTCACCCAATAGAAAACAAATGTTATCTTCATTATTAATCAAATCCAAGGTTGATGCGAGGACATCAATAAAACTACCAATGTCAGTACCAGGTGGCCAATAGAAGCATCCAATTAGCACTGTTTTACCGCTAAACAATTTACAGGAGGGAATTCCTATGAAAAGGTCCTCTCTTACAAAGAATTGAAGACTTTGATGAACAAAAATGGACACACCTCTGCCGACTCTTGATGTTCTACAGTAGTGAACAACATTATAATGGGACAATTCATAAAGCATTCTTGTCGCTTCAGTTAACCATGTTTCTGAAAGGGCAATAATGGAAAATTCATGTTTGACAGAAGACTAATAATGAACAAGGTGGTCATGATTTTTAGGAAGATGGCGAACGTTCAAATGGAAGGTAGAGAAGTTTGTCTTGGAATTGCTATAGAGGTTGTTAAATTGTTTAACATTATTGTCATGTGATAGACTCATGTCTGGTGAATTTCAGGAAATTGGATTAACACAGTCATTATATTTAACGTTAGCTTCATTAATATCAAATGGATTAAAGACCAGGTTATCATCCTGCCCAGATAAGAAATACACAGTCCAAATCATCCAGAGTATGGCAGGGAAACCTAGAAGTGCATGCCTTCAATACAACCATACATTTGTGCTAGTGTTGTCAATAGGGGTGCACTTCCTATGGAATGCACCTTGAGTCCACATATGACATTTAGAGCAATGTGTGTTTTTTGACTTGAGGTGAAACGCATGAACAAAGTAGTGTGTGTCATCAAATTAATCCATGTGATTAGATCAACGGACTACAGCCAAGTCACCTGCCGTAGGCCTACAAGAGGTAGGGGTGAAGGACCAGCTGGTGTTGCAATGTTGCCTCTTTAGTTCTTCAATAAGTCGTGGCAGCAGATCCTTCCTTTTGAGGCATACCTTTTCGGAGAAGTCTTCATTGATGAAGAACTTAGTAACCTTCAGGCACTTGGCTCTCTTAAGAATCTCCTCCTTGTACCTAAACAGTTTCACCACTATAGATCTGGGCTGTCCATCTGAAAAAAATCTTGCCATTCCTGTGCGCCCTCTCCATCTCAATGGGTCCAGTTTAAGGTGACCTGCCAGGAGTTTCTTAGCCTTGATTTCTGTGTCATGACACAGAAATAACGTCTTTGATTCCATCGATTTAGAATGTTTCGCCTGGATAGGGTTGATTTTTCCAGGTAATCTCCTTTGGAAGAGAGTTTGTCTAGTGTTTGGAATTTTGCGAATACGTCTGAGACGACAGATTTTTAATGTGACCAGGCTGGTGACATTTTTACATTACATTTTAGTCATTTAGCAGACGCTCTTATCCAGAGCGACTTACAGTAGTGAATGCATACATTTCATGCATTTTTTTTGTACTGGCCCCCTGTGGGAATCGAACCCACAACCCTGGCGTTGCACACACCATGCTGGCGTTGCAAACACCATGCTCTACCAACTGAGCCACAGGGGACATTCGCCATTTAGCTCATCCGACTCCGTAAAGTCCATACTGTGTTTAAAGTCCATTACATCCCTCACAGGATCATCAACCCTTTTGTTGGTAGAATCCATAAACAGTTGCACGAAGGACTTAGTTATTTTCTTGCAGATCTATTACATTTTTATAGAACACGTTATGTTGATCGAGTAGATCATGGAGTGTAGTGATTGATACGTACTCGTCTTCCGCATTAAGCTTTTCAGCGTTTTTTGTTTCTTGTAGACAAGCTTAAGGTTTGCTCTGAACTATAGTGAGTTTGCAAATGCAACCCCGCCTCCCAAAAACAAGCTCAGCCAGTGAATTGGCAACCACACAAGCAACACACACCTGAATCACACACCAGTATGATAAACGGAGAGAAAGCGGAGAACTTGCTCACTGTACGGACTCTGGCTGCACATACACTAAGCTAGTGCTGTGGATACAAGCAGTATGCGAGGCAGTAAGCCAAAACACTGGTCAAAGAAGTTAGGGAGAGACATGGCTAGGCTACACCCTAAAATATTGTTTGTCCATCCAGTTTATGAGGATGATGAGGAACAAGTAGTTTGTGCTCAAACAGAGTAGCGGTGTTGCATTGAGTAAGTACATACTAGACAGGAGGTGCAGCTTTCACTTCAGATGTTCTGAAAGAGCTACAAAACCTGGACCCATATAAATCAGCTGGGCTAGACAATCTGGACCCTCTCTTTCTAAAATTATCCGCCACCATTGTTGCAACCCCTATTACCAGTCTGTTCAACCTCTCTTTCGTATCGTCCGAGATCTCTAAAGATTGGAAAGCTGCCGCGGTCATCCCTCTCTTCAAAGGGGGTGACACTCTAGACCCAAACTGTTATAGACTATCCATCTTGCCCTGCCTTTCTGAAGTCTTCGAAAGCCAAGTTAATCAACAGATCACTGACCATTTCGAATCTCACCGTACCTTCTCCGCTGTGCAATCCGGTTTCCGAGCTGGTCACAGGTGCACCTCAGCCAGGTACTCGGGTACTAAACGATATCGTAACCACCATCGATAAAAAACAGTACTGTGCAGCCGTCTTCATCGACCTGGCCATGGCTTTCGACTGTCAATCACCGTATCCTTATCGGCAGACTCAACAGCCTTAGTTTCTCAAATGACTGCCTCGCCTGGTTCACCAACTACTTCTCAGAGTTCAGTGTGTCAAATCGGAGGGCCTGTTGTCCGGACCTCTGGCAAGCTCTATGGGGGTACCACAGGGTTCAATTCTCGGGCTGACTCTTTTCTCTGTATATATCAACGATGTCGCTCTTGCTGCGGGTGATTCCCTGATCCACCTCTACGCAGACGACACCATTCTGTATACATCTGGCCCTTATTTGGACACTGTGTTAACTAACGTCCAAACGAGCATCAGCTGTCTGAGCAGCTAACCGATCGCTGCAGGTGCACATAGCCCATCTGTAAATAGCCCACCCAATCTACCTACCTCATCCCCATATTGTTTTTATTTACTTTTATGCTCTTTTGCACACCAGTATTTCTACTTGCACATCATCATCTGCTCATCTATCACTCCAGTGTTAATTTGCTAAACTGTAATTACTTTGCTACTATGGCCTATTTATTGCCTTACCTCCTCACGCCATTTGCACACACTGTATATAGACTTTTTTTCTATTGTGTTATTTACTGTACGCTTGTTTATTCCATGTGTAACTCTGTGTTGTTTGTGTCGCACTGCTTTGCTTTATCTTGGCCAGGTCGCAGTTGTAAATGAGAACTTGTTCTCAACTAGCTTACCTGGTTAAATAAAATTCTAACATTCAGTCGAACAGTAACTGAATGACTCAATGCCTGTCTGCCTGCTTTATATAGCAAGCCATGGCCACGTGACTCATTGTCTGTACGAGAGAACCATTTTCGGGGAATGGTGTGTACCTAATAAACTGGCCCTTGAGTGTATATACACATAATGGCGTGTAAAGACAGTATGGACAGTATATGAATAGAACAGTTGTGTATAGCAATAATTATATAGGATGAGCCATGACTAGAATACAGTATATACATAACTTTAAAAATGCTTGCTCTTTCCATTACATAGACTGACTAGGTGAATCCAGGTGAAAGCTATGATCCCTTATTGATGTCCCTTGTTAAATCCACTTCAATCAGTGTAGATTAATAGGAGAGGAGGTTAAAGGAGGATTTTTAAGCCTAGAGACCATTGAGACATGGATTGTGTATGTGTGCCATTCAGAGGGTGAATGTGCAAGACAAAATATTTAAGTGCCTTTGAATGGGGTATGGTAATAGGTGCCAGGCGCACCGGTTTTTGTCAAGAACTGCAACACTGCTGGGTTTTTCGCCCTCAACAGTTTCCTGGGGGGGTGCAACTCAATATTAGGAAGGTGTTCCTAATGTTTGGTATACTCAGTGTATAAAGTGTATAGAACAGTATGTAAACATTATTCAAGTGACCAGTGTTCAATGACTAGAATACGTTATATACAGTGCCTTCATAAGGTATTCATGCCCCTTGTTCCACATTTTGTTGTTGAAGCTTGAATTAAAAATGGATTAAATACAATCAAATGTATTTATAAAGCCCTTCTTACATCAGCTGATATCTCAAAGTGCTGTACAGAAACCCAGCCTAAAACCCCAAACAACAAGCAATGCAGGTGTAGAAGCACGGTGGCTAGGAAAAACTCCCTAGAAAGGCCAGAACCTAGGCAGAAACTTAGAGAGGAACCAGGCTATGAGGGGTGGCCAGTCCTCTTCTGGCTGTGCCGGGTGGAGATTATAACAGAACATGGCCAAGATGTTCAAATGTTCATAGATGGCCACAGCAGTTGTCGAGGGTGCAACAGGTCAGCACCTCAGGAGTAAATGTCAGTTTGCTTTTCATAGTCGATCATTGAGAGTATCTCTACTGCTCTTGCTGCCTCTAGAAGGTTGAAAACAGCAGGTCTGGGACAGGTAGCACGTCCGGTGAACAGGTCAGGGTTCCATAGCCCCAGGTAGAACAGTTGAAACTGGAACAGCAGCACTGCAAGGAGTCATCAGGCCAGGTAGTCCTGAGGCATGGTCCTAGGGGAGGGAGGGAGGGAGGGGCCCTCGACACATAAAATACTGGAGGCTGAGACAGGAGGGGTCGGGAGATACTGTGGCCCCGTCCGACGATACCCCCGGACAGGGCCAAACAGGCAGGATATAACCCCACCCACTTTGCCAAAGCTCAGCCATCACACCACTAGAGGGATATCTACAACCACCAACTTACCATCCTGAGACAAGGCCAAGTATAGCTCACAAAGATCTCCGCCACGGCACAACCCAAGGGGGGCGCCAACCCGGACAGGAAGATCACGTCAGTGACTCATCCCACTCAAGTGACGCACCCCTCCTAGGGATGGCATGGAAGAGCACCTGTGACTCAGCCCCTGTAATAGGGTTAGAGGCAGAGAATCCCAGTGGAGAGAGGGGAACCGGCCAGGCAGAGACAGCAAGGGCAGTTCGTTGCTCCAGTGCCTTTCCATTCACCTTCACACTCCTGGGCCAGACTACACTCAATCATAGGACCTATTGAAGAGATGAGTATTCAATAAAGACTTAAAGGTTGAGACCAGGTCTGCGTCTCTCACATGGGTAGGCAGACCATTCCATAAAAATGGAGCTCTATAGGAGAAAGCACTGACTCCAACTGTTTGCTTAGAAATTCTAGGGACAGTAAGTAGGGACAGGCCTGCGTCTTGTGACCGTCGCGTACGTGTAGGTATGTACAGCAGGACCAAATCAGAAAGATGGGTAGGAGCAAGCCCATGTAATGCTTTGTAGGTTAGCTGTAAAACCTTGAAATCCGCCCTTGCCTTAACAGGAAGCCAGTGTAGAGAGGCTAGCACTGGAGTAATATGATCACATTTCTTGGTTCTAGTCAAGATTCTAGCAGCCGTGTTTAGCACTAACTGAAGTTTATTTAGTGCTTTATCCGGGTAGCCGGAAAGTAGAGCATTGCAGTAGTCTATCCTAGAAGTGACAAAAGCATGGATTAATTTTTCTGCATCATTTTTGGACAAAGTTTGGAAAAAAGCTGTCCTTGAAACAGTCTTGATATGTTCGTCAAAAGAGAGATCAGGGTCCAGAGTAACGCCGAGGTCCTTCACAGTTTTATTTGAGACGACTGTACAACCATCAAGATTCATTGTCAGATTCAACAGAAGATCTTTCTTTCTTGGGACCTAGAACAAGCATCTCTGTTTTGTCCGAGTTTAAAAGTAGAAAATGTGCAGCCATCCACTTCCTTATGTCTGAAACACAGGCTTCCAGGGAGGGCAATTTTGGGGCTTCACCATGTTTCATCGAAATGTACAGCTGTGTGTCATCCGCATAGCAGTGAAAGTTAACATTATGTTTCCAAATCAAATTTGATTTCTCACGTGCGCCGAATACAACAGGTGTAGACCTTACAGTGAAATGCTTACTTACAGGCTCTAACCAATAGTGCAAAACGTATTATGTGAACAATAGGTAAGTAAAGAAATAAAAACAACAGTAAAAAGACAGTGAAAAACAGTAGCGAGGCTATAAAAGTAGCGATGCTACATCCAGACACCGGTTAATCAGGCTGATTGAGATAGTATGTACATGTAGATATGGTTAAAGTGACTATGCATATATGATGAACAGAGAGTAGCAGTAGCGTGAAGAGGGGTTGGTGGGTGGCGGGTGGCGGGGCACAATGCAGATAGCCCGGTTAGCCAATGTACGGGAGCGCTGGTTGGTCGGGCCAATTGAGGTAGTATGTACAAGAATGTATAGTTAAAGTGACTGTGCATATATGATAAACAGAGAGTAGCAGCAGCGTAAAAGAGGGGCTGGGGGGGGGCACACAATGCAAATAGTCCGGGTAGCCATTTGATTACCTGTTCAGGGGTCTTATGGCCTGGGGGTAGCCTATGTTATACATGACATCACCAAGAGGTCAAATATATAGTGAAAACAATAGTGGTCCTAAAACGGAGCCTTAAGGAACACTGAAATTTACAGTTGATTTGTCAGAAGACAAACCATCCACAGAGACAAACTGTTATCTTTCCGACATATAAGAACTAAACCAGGCCAGAACTTGTCCGTGTAGACCAATTTGGGTTTCCAATCTCTCCAAAAGAATGTGGTGATCGATGGTATCGGAGCAGCATTAAGGTCTAGGAGCACGAGGACAGATGCAGAGCCTCGGTCTGACACCATTAAAAGGTAATTTACCACCTTCACAAGTGCAGTCTCAGTGATATGATGGGGTCTAAAACCAGACTGAAGCGTTTCGTATACATTGTTTGTCTTCAGGAAGGCAGTGAGTTGCTGCTCAACAGCTTTTTCAAAAATTATTGAGAGGAATGGGAGATTCGATATAGGCCGATAGTTTTTATATTTTCTGGGTCAAGGTTTGGCTTTTTCAAGAGAGGCTTTATTACTGCTACTTTTAGTGAGTTTGGTACACATCCGGTGGATAGAGAGACGTTTATTATGTTCAACATAGGAGGGCCAAGCACAGGAAGCAGCTCTTTCAGTGGTTTAGTTGGAATAGGGTCCAGTATGCAGCTTGAAGGTTTAGAGGCCATTACTATTTTCATAAATGTGTCAAGAGATATAGGATTAAAAAACTTGAGTGTCTCCCTTGATCCTTGGTCCTGGCAGAGTTGTGCAGACTCAGGACAACTAAGCTTTGGAGGAATACGCAGATTTAAAGAGGAGTCCGTAATTTGCTTCTAATTATCATGATCTTTTCCTCAAAGAAGTTCATGAATTTGTCACTGCTGAAGTGAAAGCCATCCTCTCTTGGGGAATGCTGCTTTTTAGTTAGCTTTGCAACAGTATCAAAAATACATTTTGGATTGTTCATATTTTCCTCAATTAAGTTAGAAAAATAGGATGATCGAGCAGCAGTGAGGGCTCTTCGATACTGTACGGTACCGTCTTTCCAAGCTAGTCGGAAGACTTCCAGTTTGGTGTAGCGCCATTTCCGTTCCAATTTTCTGGAAGCTTGCTTCAGTGCTTGGGTATTTTCTGTATACCAAGGAGCTAGTTTCTTATGACAAATGTTTTTAGGGGTGCGACTGCATCTAGGTTATTGCGCAAGGTTAAATTGAGTTCCTCAGTTAGGTGGTTAACTGATTTTTGTACTCTGATGTCCTTGGATAGGCGGAGGGAGTCTGGAAGGGCACCTAGGAATCTTTGGGTTGTCCGAGAATTTATAGCACGACTTTTGATGATCCTTGGTTGGGTTCTGAGCAGATTATTTGTTGCGATTGCAAACGTAATAAAATGGTGGTCCGATAGTCCAGGATTATGAGGAAAAACACTAAGATCCACAACATTTATTCCACGGGACAAAACTAGGTCCAGAGTATGACTGTGGCAGTGAGTAGGTCCGGAGACATGTTGGACAAAACACACTGAGTTGATGATGGCTCCGAAAGCCTTTTGGAGTGGGTCTGTGGACTTTTCCATGTGAATATTAAAGTCACCAAAAATTTGAATATTATCTGCCATGACTACAAGGTCCGATAGGGAACAGGGAACTCAGTGAGGAACGCTGTATATGGCACAGGAGGCCTGTAAACAGTAGCTATAAAAAGTGATTGAGTAGGCTGCATAGATTTCATGACCAGAAGCTCAAAAGACGAAAACGTCGGGTTTTTTTGTAAATTGAAATTTGCTATCATAAATGTCAGCAACACCTCCGCCTTTGCGGGATGCGCGGGGGATATGGTCACTAGTGTAACCAGGAGGTGAGGCCTCATTTAACACAGTAAATTCATCAGGCTTAAGCCATGTTTCAGTCAGGCCAATCACATCAAGATTATGATCAGTGATTAGTTCATTGACTATATCTGCCTTGGAAGTGAGGGATCTAACATTAAGTAGCCCTATTTTGAGATGTGAAATGCCCCATAATGACAAAGTGAACACGTTTTTAGAAATGTTAGCAAATTTATTGAATAAGTATTTACACCCCTTTGCTATGATACTCCAAATTGAGCTCAAATTGAGCCTGTGGCCAATTCAATTGTTTGGACATGATTTAGAAAAAGAAACACCTGTCTATATAAGGTCCCACAGTTGACAGTGCATGTCAGAGCAGAAGTCCACGGAACTGTCCGTAGATCTGTCAGCTGACATCAGCTGCTCCTGCAAATGAAAAGAACATTGAGAATTACAGTATTCTGGAGGAGCTCTTTTTACTCATGTATACATACATATATTAGAGTGTGGTCTAAGATACTGTATGCATGCATGCTGAAAAATGCCCAGGTGTCTGTTTCTTTCATTGTTTAGTTGTTTTGCGTTTATTTGTCCACAAAGTAGCATCCCTAAAGGGGTTTTGAGTTCTTCCATTCTTCTGCCGCTCCTCTCCGGTGGTTTTGCCGATATGAATGTGCGTTTGTTTATTTTAGTGAAGGTATTTATTTAGTTTATCTGAGGAAATGGGAAAAGAGGGTCATAGTTCTAAAATGATCCTGGGAAGCCAAAGGGAGAGGCAGGCAGACCATGAGAGAGAGCCTCCTCTCTTTTCTCTTCCTCACAACTATCTTCTTCTGTTTCCCTCTCTTCTAATTCTTTCTTTTTCGCTCGCTCTCTCTACCTATTTCCCTCCCTCCAATCTTCCTCTGTCTCTCTCTCTTTCTCTGTTGACCTGGGCTCTCTGTGCTCTTCCCAAGCTCCCAGCCAAAGGCAAGTCCGTCTGGCCGTACACACCCCAGCTAGGCCTTAACCCTCACACACAGTCCAACCACAACAACATTAAACGTCTGACTCACTCTGTCTCTCCAACTACTTCACATAACTACTCAGCACATAAATACACTGAAAAATGCATTCATCTTTCCACCTCCCCAAATCGATTTCACTGAAAAGCGATGTTTATATTCCCCAATGAGTCCACAATTGAGACATTCATTCAGAAAGTTTTTTTTTTCTTCTAGCGAAGTAATTATCATTGCGTTGCTGTCATGATGTATGAGCTCATGTTACGAAAGTAATGCCTCGTAGATGAGGAGATATGTTCATGAACGTGCAGGGGTTATGGAAAGTATGCAGGGATCTAAACTGAGGGGAGACAACAGTGACTGGGCTAAAATCCAATCAGAGACACTTTCCCAAGGCTGCAGGGTAAGGGGGTGGGATTATGAGCTTGTGAAGTGGGGCGGGGCAGAGGGGGTCTGAGAGATGCAGTCTTGATGGAGGAAAGAGGGAGGCAGCAGTGACAACCTCCCTATCCACCCTCCACCCCACTTCCCCAAGTGAGTCACACTGCAGGTACAAATGACCTCTGTCCCCCCACCAGTAGTAAAGTATGTACAGGTAACTGCCAAAATAATGGACACTTGAGTAAATGAGGGATACAAAGTATATTGCAAGCAGGTGCTTCCACACAGGTGCGGTTCCTGAGTTAATCAAGCAATTAACATCCCATCATGCTTAGGGTCATGTATAAAAATGCTGGGCAGGCTATTCTTTTGGCTACCATACGCCAATAGGATGACAATGCCCCCATCCACAGGGCATGAGTGGTCATTAAATGGTTTGATGAGCATGAAAAAGATGTAAACCATATGTCATGGCCGTCTGTCACCAGATCTCAACCCAATTGAACACTTATGGGAGATTCTGAAGCAGCACCTTGGACAGCGTTGTCCACCACCATCAACAAAACACCAAATGATGGAATTTTGCATGGAAGAATGGTATTGCATCGCTCCAATAGAGTTCCAGACACTTGTAGAATCTATTCCAAGGTACACTGAAGCTGTTCTGGCTTGTGGTGTCCCAACGTCCTATTAAGACACATTATGTTGGTGTTTCCTTTATTTTGGAATTTACCTGTAGTTTGCTCTAAGAGCCACAGTGAGTGGTGAGCTGCTCCTAGCAATGCTGGCTGCCCTGAGGTGAAGAATGACCATATGTAACCATGCCAATCCGCTGGTTATTTCCCCCCCAGCCACCTCTGCTTCTCGTGTAGAGTACTGAAACGGATGAGCAATGTGTTAATAAGGACTGCACTCTTACTTTGTTGCTATCATAAATAATGCTGCATTAAACCCCCCCTTATTTGACTCCGCAGCAGAAATAGACTATGCTTTCTTTGACCATGCTTTTACTGTACACTACTGTAACTACTTGTACTAAACGGCTACCCAGTCAATTAAGGATATACAGTATAACTATTTATTCTTGAAGAATATAATTTTATAAATGCCTTTATTAGCTTTCAAATGATTTAACAGTAACTTGGAGATGCAAATAGGCAAACCCACTTTTAAAATGACATTAGAACCAGCAGATTATAAAAATGTAGATTACAAAGGGAAAACAACTCTGACTAATGGGAAAGAGTCTGGTTCGTGTCTGTTTTTGTGTCTGTCTGCCTACATGTCTGCGTGAACCCTGTCTGCCGTGGCCTGAGAACTGTATGATACTGTGTAGGGCTAATTTCACACGCCATAAAGCAGAGGATGGACAGCCCTGCTTTACAGCCAGCCGGCCCCCCGACGGACTGCAATGTCAAAACCCAGCGAATTAATAACAGAGCAGGATTAATCAATCCGTCTGTCCTATTCGTTTTCAAAGCCTGAGTTCAATGTCTCTCCACCACACTATGGAGATTGGCCAAAAACTGTTGAAGTGGTTATAGAAAACAATTTTGTTGGCCAATATGTGGCATGGATTAGAGTGAATGATGATGAGTGCTTGAGGAAGATTTAACTGAGTGTGGGAATGGTGGAGTAGCTAAGTGACAGAGAGAGACAAGATGGTGTATGACGGGGGGGGGGGGGGGGGGTTAGGAAAGAGCAACGCCAATCCATTATGCGAGTACAGCCGAGAGCTGCAGGTCAATGCTGTTTAGAGCCGCTGCTCTCAGTAAAACGCTTAGCACTGCCTAATGGAAATCCCTGCCCCATGTTGGGGCTCACTGGCTGTGTTGTTTCCTTTCCTTCTAATGGTGGGTTAGTTTTAGCTCCTGAAACAGCCGTCTTTGTGCCATCATCCAAATGCCTGTTAAGCTACCGATTGTGACGCAGATACATTTGTCATACACACCTTCTCTCTGATTCCAGGGTTTTCATGGTTGTGTGTTAACAGTGATTTATAATCCATAAAGCAGTCTTCTGTCCCCAAGGCACAAAACATGTCCATATGAGTAGTGCACTATATGCTCAATCTGAACCCGAGGCCATTTGTTTCCACAGGGCCACGGAGAAGATCTTGGCTCGGGCGCGTCAGCTGGTGGATGTCAAGAAGGAGGACGGCTTCTCGGCTCTGCACCTGGCCTCCCTCAACAACCACCGAGACGTGGCCGAGATCCTTGTAAAAGAGGTAAGGAACAGTGTGGAAAAAAGGGGTTTCTCTCACCATCTAGGACCCTGTCTTTCAAAGATAATTCGTAAAAATCCAAATAACTTCACAGATCTTCATTGTAAAGGGTTTAAACACTGTTTCCCATGCTTGTTCAATGACCCATAAACAATTAATGAACATGCACCTGTGGAACGGTCGTTAAGACACTAACCGCTTACAGACAGTAGGCAATTAAGGTCACATTTATGAAAACTTAGGACACTAAAGAGGCCTTTCTACTGACTCTGAAAAAGACCAAAAGAAAGATGCCCAGGGTCCCTGCTCATCTGCGTGAACGTGCCTTAGGCATGCTGCAAGGAGGCATGAGGACTGCAGATTTGGCCAGGGCAATAAAATGCAATGCCCGTACTGTGAGACGCCCAAGACAGCGCTACAGGGAGACAGGACGGCTGATCGTCCTCGCAGTGGCAGACCACGTGTAACAACACCTGCACAGGATCGGTACATCCGAACATCGCACTTGCGGGACAGGTACAGGATGGCAACAACTGCCCGAGTTACACCAGGAATGCACAATCCCTCCATCAGTGCTCAGACTGTCCGCAATAGGCTGAGAGAGGCTGGACTGAGGGCTTGTTGGCCAGCTAAGAGCCCGGATTTCAATCCCATTGAGCACGTCTGGGACCTGTTGGATCGGAGGGTGAGGGATAGGGCTATTCCCCCCAGAAATGTCCGGGAACTTGCAGGTGCCTTGGTGGAAGAGTGGGGTAACATCTCATAGTAAAAACTGGCAAATCTGGTGCAGTCCACGAGGAGGAGATGCACTGCAGTACTTAATGCAGCTGGTGGCCACACCAGATATTGACTGATACTTTTGATTTTTGATTTTGCAGTCACAAGATATCTACGTAAAAGCAAATGCATGCAATGTAACATTGGTACCTTCTGAGTCTTTCAAAAAAGGAAAAATGATAGCAACACCCAAAGATGGCCAACAAGGTTATATTCAATGCACTTGTACCTTTTTAAGCTTCAAAAGGAACATCCCAACTAACTTTCTCTCACCCACCCTCTCACAGGGCCGCTGTGACGTCAATATCCGCAACAACCGCAATCAGACGCCGCTGCAACTGGCAGTGATGCAGGGCCACGGGGACCTGGTGCAGCTGCTAGTGGTCGAGGGCGCGGACGTCAATGTGGAGGACGAGGATGGGGACACGGCCATGCACGTCGCCCTCAGCCGCCCGCAGCTGGCCAACGCCACACTCACCCCCGCCACCACCAGCACCACGACCACCACGCAGGAGAGAGGAGAGGGGGGCCCGGGCTCGTCATCATCCTCGCTGTACTGCCAGGTAAGACTATGAGGAAGGGTGTGATTTTTCTTGATTCTTGGGTGGTGCAAGAGAAATTATGCAAAAAGAGTCGTGACAGGAAGAGAAGGGGAGACCAAAATAAGGGAGAGACCTAGTTTTGAATGAGACATTAAATCACTGAGAGAAAAATGAATTCTCCTTAGCCTAATAGTGTATCTAATCATCTTCCCTAGCTTCAAATAGGCACAATCACTCCTCACCTCTCAATTGTCATACACAGGCGGTCCTTCTATTAGCTAGGTCGGTTAATGCAAATCATCAGCACTGTGTTCTGGCAGCTGCTGCCACTGGCACCGCCAAAGGGTATCGGCATGACCCCAAACACTGCAGCGCTCAAATAGCGCTCATGCTGGCCATCCGCCAAGCCATTTTGGATAGGGGAAAAACACACTGTACTTAAGGTGGCTAGTCTAAGTACCCTGTATTCACATTGTCAGCAAAGGAAGGGAGTTCTGGATTTGATTCGATTTGGGCTTGTCTTTCTCCAGCTGGGGTGCATTGGGTTTAGTGACGTCACCCCCTTGCTGTACTATAGTCTGTACGAGGACCAGACGTCCCCTTTGCATTTTTTTTTAATTGTAAAAAAAATAAAAAAACATTTATTTAACCAGGCAAGTCAGTTAAGAACAAATTCTTATTTTCAATAACAGCCTAGGAACAGTGGGTTAACTGCCTTGTTCAGGGGCAGAACGACACATTTTTACCTTTCGGTTACTCGTCCAACGCTCTAACCACTAGGCTACAGGTAGTAAACAGGTGGGCAGCTTGCATCTGACGTGCCACTGATTACTAGAAGATTATTGCTTAATTGATATTAATTAGCAATTACTCGTTTTTAGTGTCATCTGACGTCCCCAGTAATCTTGTTGTGGTTGTTGTACACTGTACTTTCTGTCTGACTCTCTCATATCCTGTGTGTGCAGCTTTGACTCTCATGTGATTCCTTTAATTTACAAGAATAAAGGCTCGCCAGAACTCAACTCTCCTCCTCCCTCCCTCCTGTGTAGCTGAGCAGCTCTGGGCTGATGGGTAACACGGAGCTGAGCGTGGGCGCAGCCATTGCCTGTTTCCTGGCACAGGAGGGCGCCAACATCAACTACGCTAACCACAAGGGCAAGAGCCCGCTAGACCTGGTAGCTGACACAGCTGTGCTGCAGCTCATCAAGAGCTTCTCTGAGAAGCAGCGGTATGTACAACTACTGACTAGCTGACTGTATGGTCCTTAATGGTTCTACTATTATAACAGCACCTTTTACACTCATTGCTATGAAGGGTCAGCCTGGAGATTAAGGCCCCAATCAGACATACAGTGGCAAGGAAAAGTATGTGAACCCTTTGGAAATATGTGGATTTCTGCATAAATTGGTCATAACATTTCTTTCACAACAATAGACAAACACGGTCTGCTTAAACTAATAACACACAAACAATTATACGTTTTCATGTCTTTATTGAACACACCGTGCAAACATTCACAGTGCAGTGTGGGAAAAGTATGTGAACCCTTGGATTTAATAGCTGGTTGACCCTCCTTTGGCAGCAATAACCTCAACCAAACGTTTTCTGTAGTTGCGGATCAGACCTTTTTACAAAACATTATTTTTTACTAAACTCTTGCAGTTCAGCAGTATTCATGGGATGTCTGGTGTAAACTGCTCTCTTGAGGTCATGTCACAGCATCTCATTCGGGTTGAGGTTAGGACTCTGACTGGGCCACTTCAGAAGGTTTATTTTCTTCTGTTGAAACCATTCTGTTGTTGATTTACTTCTGTGTTTTGGGTCGTTGTCCTGTTGCTTCACCCAACTTCTGTTGAGCTTCAATTGGCGGACAAATAGCCTAACTTTCTCCTGCAAAATGTCTTGATAAACTTTGGAATTCATTTTTCCGTCGATGATAGCAAGCTGTCCAAGCCCTGAGGCAGCAAAGCAGCCCAAAACCATGATGCTCCCTCCACACATAGTTTACAGTCGGGATGAAGTTTTGATGTTGGTGTGCTGTGACATTTTTTTCTCCACACATAGTGTTGTGTTCCTTCCAAACAACTCAAGTTTATTTTCATCTACCCACAGAATATTTTACCAGTAGCACTGTGGAATATCCAGGTGCACTTTCGCAAACTTCAGACGTGCAGCAATGGGTTTTTTTGGACAGCAGTGGCTTCTTCCGTGGTGTCCTCCCATGAACACCATTCTTGTTTAGTGTTTTATGTATCGTAGACTCGTCAACAGAGATGTTAGCATATTCCAGAGATTTCTGTAATTCTTTAGCTGACACTCTAGGATTCTTCTTAACCTAGGAGTCTTCTTAGCATTCTGCGCTGTGCTCTTGCAGTCATCTTTGCAAGACGGCCACTCCTAGGGAGAGTAGCAACAGTGCTGAACTTTCTCCATTTATAGACAATTTATCTTACCATGGACACCAAGGCTTTTAGAGATACTTTTTTAACCCTAGTCATTAGCCTAGGGGTTCACATACTTTTTACAACCTACACTGTGAATGTTTAAATTATGATTTCAATATAGATTAAAAAGAATACAATAATTTGTGTTCGTAATTTAAGCACACTGTTTGTGTATTGTTGTGATTTAGATGAAGATCAGATCAAATTTAATGAACAATTTATGCAGAAATCCAGGTAATTCCAAGTGTTCACATACTTTTTCTTTGCCACTGTAAATGAGCTTTAAAAGAAGTGGAAAGATGAGAACAAATAACTAACCAAAACAAAGAAGATAAGAGAACAAATCCTATCGTACACTATGTGTACCAATCAGTCTTTCATCCATCCGTTCCTCCAGGTTGCAGCGGCTGCAGGCCATCACGTGCGGCACGTCACTGAGCAGCACCAGCCTGCGGCGGGTCCACACCACGCCCAATACCATGACTAACCTGGCCATGCCCGTCCTGCCGGGGCCCAGCGAGTGTCTCATCTGCTCAGAGCTGGCGCTGCTCGTCCTCTTCTGCCCCTGCCAGCACAGCGTCGCCTGCGAAGGTAGATGGGGGGGGGGGTGTGTGTCCGTGCAAGAAAGAATGTGTGTGGGGCAGCTGGAGCATTAAGACTAGTCCATGGACTAAAATGTATCCATTGGAAGTGGTTTTAGTCCAGGACTAGGTTTAATCAGTATCTAAGAAACCAGTCTTGGTGTTCCCACAAGATCTTGATGTTTGGGAACTGAAGTAACTCCTTGTGCCTCTCCCTAATCTCTCCAGAGTGTGCTCATCGAATGAAGAAATGCATCAAATGCCAGGTCACGATCACCAAGAAAATAAGACAAGGTAATGTACAACAGATGACTAGAAGCCCTTTCTTTTTTTCTGATGTGTGTCGGTGAGGGGCATTGGTCGTAATTGATAAATAGAAGCTACAACATGAATATATTTCCTGATAATACTAGTACAGATCACAATACCTTTTAGTGGAGTGTGATGTTAAATGGTGAAGTGAATGACATGTATCCCCCTCCTCTCTCTCCAGACCAGACAGAGGTGGACTGCAGCCCGGACTCGGAGCAGCACAACCTGCTGGAGCAGCTGCAGTCGCGCTACCGCCAGATGGAGGAGCGCATCACCTGCCCCATCTGCATCGACAACCACATCAAGCTGGTCTTTCAGTGTGGCCACGCCTCCTGCATCGACTGCAGCGCCGCCCTCAAGACATGCCCCATCTGCAGGCAGACCATCCGCGAGCGCATTCAGCTCTTCGTCTGACCCAGGCCCCCGTCCTCCGCCGAACTTCCCACCCCACCCCCCATGAAGTGGCCCAGGGGTGGTCAGCTTGTTGCCCGTTTTCTTTTGTTGTCCGTTAGTCGTTCAGTCTGCTCCTCAGTCCTTTGGGATAAGCCACTTGCTCGTCCATCCTGGCTCAGCCGCTGCGCTCTGTTGTGTTCTGTTTCATGAAGTTGCGCCAGGGGTGTTATCATTACGCCGATTCTGTTGCAAAACATTTTGTCTGTTGCAAAACGTTTTGCCACAGAAACTGTTTACTCCAAACAGAAAAACACACTAGAGTTTCTATTTGAAAAATTCAGTTAGGTCCCTCTGTGTTTCGTTCCATTTGCTCTGATTTATTTCGTTTTTTGTTGTTGCCCATTTCTGCATGGAAAAATCCAGCCGCTGCCCCTGAAAGGCTCTGCAATGCTTTCTCCGTGGCCCCCAGTGACCAGCAGCCACAGCCGGTTACATCAGGAGGAGGTGGTGGTGCCACAAGCTCCACTCATATTGTTGAACAAGGAGGATGTCCCTACGAACCAGGGAGGATGTCCATCTGAATAGGCCCTCACCTGTGCTGCTCTAAGAGGATGTCTATTATTCCCCATTTGATTGCACCCCGTTTGCCTGTCTTGCCTCCCCTGTTTACAAGGCTGCAGAGAACTGTCCATCTCCCTGTCTTGAATCCTGTGTATTATGTTTGCTGTCCTTCGTATGAAGCTCTTTGTAATCTGTGTTAGTCCCCAGAGGGTGATGGTATAACTAAAGGCTCCTCTGTATAGCCCCTCCCGCTTGCCGTACATACGTAAGAGGAAAATCCACACTATATGCATGAGTACATGCATATTCTAAGATGAAGACTTTGTTGTGGGTTTGGTTACGTGTGGTTTTAAGAGTACCCGTAATTAGTACTGAGTTATTAATGTCTGAAGGTGTTTCTATTTAGCTAAAGTCATATTATTTATGGTGTTTGATCAACAAAAAAAGGATTTCTGTTGTAATTTCACCCAAGCCTATGTCTTCTCTACTCAGGGTCCTGATTCATTGAAACACTTCTAGTATGAAAACGGTTGTGGAATGTTTTGTTTTTGTCAAACGTTTTTACATTAGAGCCTTCTGACAATTTGGTGTGCATTTACTAAGGGACTTGTAGATATACAGTGGGGGGGAAAAGTATTTGATCCCCTGCTGATTATGTACGTTTGCCCACTGATAAAGAAAGGATCAGTCTATAATTTTAATGGTAGGTTTATTTGAACAGTGAGAGACAGAATAACAACAAAAATATCCAGAAAAATGCATGTCAAAATGTTATAAATTGATTTGCATTTTAATGAGGGAAATAAGTATTTGACCCCCTCTCAATCAGAAAGATTTCTGGCTCCCAGGTGTCTTTTATACAGGTAACGAGCTGAGATTAGGAGCACACTCTTAAAGGGAGTGCTCCTAACCGCAGCTTGTTACCTGTAAAAAAGACACCTGTCCACAGAAGCAATCAATCAATCAGATTCCAAACTCTCCACCATGGCCAAGACCAAAGTGCTCTCCAAGGATGTCAGGGACAAGATTGTAGACCTACACAAGGCTGGAATGGGCTACAAGACCATCGCCAAGCAGCTTGGTGAGAAGGTGACATCATTTGGTGCGATTATTCACAAATGGAAGAAACACAAAAGAACTGTCAATATCCCTCGGCCTGGGGCTCCATGCAAGATCTCACCTCGTGGGGTTGCAATGATCATGAGAACGGTGAGGAATCAGCCCAGAACTACACGGGAGGATCTTGTCAATGATCTCAAGGCAGCTGGGACCATAGTCACCAAGAAAACAATTGGTAACACACTACGCCGTGAAGGACTGAAATCCTGCAGCGCCCGCAAGGTCCCCCTGCTCAAGAATACATATACATGCCCGTCTGAAGTTTGCCAATGAACATCTGAATGATTCAGAGGACAACTGGTGAAAGTGTTGTGGTCAGACGAGACCAAAATGGAGCTCTTTGGCATCAACTCAACTCGCCGTGTTTGGAGGAGGAGGAATGCTGCCTATGACCCCAAGAACACCATCTCCACCGTCAAACATGGAGGTGGAAACATTATGCTTTGGGGGTGTTTTTCTGCTAAGGGGACAGGACAACTTCACCGCATCAAAGGGACAATGGACGGGGCCATGTACCGTCAAATCTTGGGTGATAACATCCTTCACTCAGCCTGGGCATTGAAAATGGGTCGTGGATGGGTATTCCAGCATGACAATGACCCAAAACACACGGCCAAGGCAACAAAGGAGTGGCTCAAGAAGAAGCACATTAAGGTCCTGGAGTGGCCTAGCCAGTCTCCAGACCTTAATCCCATAGAAAATCTGTGGAGGGAGCTGAAGGTTCGAGTTGCCAAACGTCAGCCTCGAAACCTTAATGACTTGGAGAAGATCTGCAGAGGAGTGGGACAAAATCCCTCCTGAGATGTGTGCAAACCTGGTGGCCAACTACAAGAAACGTCTGACCTTTTTCTGGATTTTTTTGTTGTTATTCTGTCTCTCACTGTTCAAATAAACCTACCATTAAAATTATAGACTGATCATTTCTTTGTAAGTGGGCAAACGTACAAAATCAGCAGGGGATCAAATACTTTTTTCCCCCACTGTATGGTAAAACAACTGCTTGATTTGTGGATGAGTTCACTTCAACCCAACATACCTTTCTTGCTTTTGGTATGAAATTAATGTTGAAATACACCATTGTAGAGAGAGGTTTGCGTGTTGCTTTAAAAGAAAGGAAAGACTTATTTGTCAGACGTCGCAGTGCAAGTCATTTTCCTTATACCATCACCCAGATACCTATTGTTCTTTTTAGATTTGTATAAAAAGCATGAACGAAGCCCGTGTCTGTTGTTGTCTGAACCTGAGCGCCTCTGTCCGTCTCCTCAGCGTCTAGCGTAGCGTAGCGTTGTACTGCCCAGCAAGTGCGTTAGCTGCCCATCCGCTTGCTAGCATCATCACACTCAGCCTCAGACAGGGCTCAGCCAATTGGGTGGTGCAGAAAGGTTTGTCATTGAGTTTAGGTCAACTTTGGACTCTTGCGGACAGAATTGCTTTTGATTTCTGGAAGCCTTGGTGTCCTTTGGATAGAGGAAGATAACTCCTCCAATACAGAACAGAAAGGATTGTTGGTCAATCGAGGTGTGTAAACCTCTATAAAAGCTGAGCCAGAAAAATTATGTATATGCTTGTTCTTTATTTTGTCACAATGTGGACTTTTGGCAGCCTTTGGACTCTTGTAATGTATTTTTTTTCTCAAACAGTATTGTAAACATTGAATTAGACATGGCTAAAAAAATGTGGAACTGTGCATCTGTAGTTACCTGTCTCGCATCATATTCAGCCTACTTAGAAGAAACCCTCCCCAGTCTGTTTGGCAAAGCATTTTGGATTGTACATCATCCTTTGTATTTTTTGGTTTGTTTTCCAAAGGGCTTATGTGTTTTTAAAAAATGATCTATTTGATTTTTCTATTGTTAACTTCCAGTGACAGGGGTTTTGTAGATCCTAGCTTTCGGTAAGCCAATTAAGATGTACATTTTGAATGTCAGAAAAAATGTAACCCGTCTTACTCTGCCTTTTTGTGGAAAGGTTGTAAAGATGTGAGAGAGGGCACAAGAGGGGGAAAGTAAGGTTTACTCTAAGTACTACTACACCAGTGCCAAATCTTTAAAAGGATGTGCACAGGACTGCACAGCCTAGTTCATCTAGAT
Organism: Salmo salar; assembly: GCF_965601325.2. NCBI lineage: Eukaryota > Metazoa > Chordata > Actinopteri > Salmoniformes > Salmonidae > Salmo > Salmo salar. The sequence goes on from NC_138305.1 coordinate 85,299,878, forward strand.
ATAATGCTCTAGCCGTTATCAATGTTCAAGTTGTTTTGAAATAATTGAATAGCACTATTGTGGCTCCCTATGTTGATTTTGTCTCGCAAAACTATCATAGCTATGTACTATTTGGGCAAAAGAGCAAGAGCATATTGTGAGTATGCTATGGAGTTTGGACAACAGGCTGCAGGGTACTAAAAAAGTAGTGCACTACATGGGGAATAGGGTGTCATGAGACGGCACCCAGTCTCTCTTTCCCAGCTTCTCAATGACAACTGATATTAAAGAAGAAGAAAAAAAATTGGAGCCAAAACTTTATTTTATAATTTTAATGAATTGAGAGTCTTTATGATCATTAAAGATTGTCATCTGGTGTCCTACATTGGGTCATGTGAGTATTCTCTGTACACAGGTAAAAACAATTCTTTAGGAGAGCCAGGAGGTTTGGAAATGTACTACAAGAGGTTTGCTATGAGAACTACATATACTATTTAAGCAAGAAATGTTACTATTTGTGTGTACAGCACTTGGAGTTCTGATGTTGGCCTTACTGTCCATTCCTCCAACGTTGACGTGTTTGTTCAGTTGTATTCTGTCCGAAAATATTTTGCAATAAATATGGAACTGTTTTATAAGTATTTGGTGTTCTGCGCCTAATCAGTCACTGTCTCCTCCCAACATGCACAGTGCATTCGGAAAGTATTCAGACCCCTTGAATTTTTCTAAAATGTATCATGTATATTTTCTCAATCTACACACAATACCCCATAATGACAAAGCAAAAACCTTTTAGAAATGTTTGCACATAAGGAAATTACATTTACATAAGTATTCAAACCCTTTACTCAGTACTTTGTTGAAGCACCTTTGGCAGCAATTACAGCCTTGAGTCTTCTTGGGTATGACGCTACAAAAACTTGGTACACCTGTATTTGGGGAGTTTCTCTCAAGCTCTGTCAGGTTGGATGGGGAGTGTCGCTGCACAGCTATTTTCAGGTCTCCAGAGATGTTCGATCAGGTTCAAGCCCGAGCTCTGGCTGGGCCACTCAAGGACATTCAGAGACTTGTCCCGAAGCCACTCCTGCATTGTCTTGGCTGTGTGCTTAGGGTTGTTGTCCTGTTGGAAGGTTAACCTTTCCACAGTCTGAGGTTCTGAACTCTCTGGAGCAGGTTTTCATCAAGGATCTCTCTGTACTTTGCTCTGCTCATCTTTCCCTCGATCCTGACTAGTCTCCCAGTCCCTGCTGCTGAAAAAAAACATGCTTCACTATAGGGATGGTGCCAGGTTTCCTCCAGATGTGACACTTGGCATTCAGGCCAAAGAGTTCAATCTTGGTTTCATCAGACCAGAGAATCTTGTTTCTCATAATCAGTCCTTTGTGTCTTTTGGCAAACTCCAAGCGAGCTGTCATGTGCCTTTTACTGAGGAATAGCTTCCATAAAGGCCTGGTTGGTGGAATGTTGCCGAGATGGTTGTCCTTCTGGAAGGTTCTCCCATCTCCACAGAGGAACTCTGGAGCTCTGTCAGAGAGATCATCGGGTTCTTGGTCACCACCCTGACCAAGGCCCTTCTCCCCTGATTGCTCAGTTTTCCAGGCGGCCAGCTCTAGGAAGAGTCTTGGTGGTTCCAAACTTCTTCCATTTAAGAATGATTGAGGCCACTGTTCTTGGGGACCTTCGATGCTGCAGAATTTTTTTTGGTATCCTTCCCCAGATCTGTGCCTCGACACGATCCAATCTCGGAGCTCTACAGACAATTCCTTCCACTTCGTGGCTTGGTTTTTGCTCTGGCATGCACTGTCAACGGTGGGACCTTATATAGACATGTAAGTGCCTTCCCAAATCATGTCCAATAAATTGAATTTACCCCAGGTGGACTCCAAGTTGTAGAAACATCTCAATGATGATCAATGGAAACAGGATGCACCTGACCTCAATTAGCCATGAGAATGCTTACCATTCATTGGTTGCGTTCCCCTGCTCAGATATTGCTGACGCATGCCAGATCTTACAACGCCTGGATAGGCATTTTACATATTAAGCTGCATTGTCTCACAGCGCGATCGGATTGAATCCCGGCCAGAAAGATTAAGAAAAGGGGAGTTGCTAAATCATCTGGATAGGTATTTTATATATCAGCTAACCACATATGTTATTGCAATCTGGACAGATTGCTAGTCGATGACAAGGCATGCAACCATTGGTTGATGCATGCAACGTCTGAGCGCAACCATTTTCAATAGGCCCTGCAGTGCATTCTGGGTCAAAGAGTGCACTCTTAAGGAGTGAATGGGAGTCAGTTGGGCGCTAGCTTAACAACACAACATTAGCATGAATTATGTGAAAAAATATTCTGAGGGCAGAATATTGGCTCCAGGGCATTGGTAGAACAAATGTGATTGGTTGGGTGAAAGCCCAGAGGGCAGAGCTTAGACTGACAGGTTAGTGAGTGGAGTTAACAGGTTAAGATCAAATAAAATAAACACTTGCAAGGAGGATCTGTTCATCAGCTATAATTTGCCAGAGAAAAAAATATATACAAATAAACAGGGGCAGTAGAGTTGGATAATGGTGTAATAAGCAATGATAAAATCCAGACAAAACATTGCCAGAGTGGCTTACTATTCCCATCTCAGTGTCTGTACTTTAATTGGTCAATTATCTCGCTCTGCTGCAGAGCACACTCGTGATGCCAGCCAGACAGTCCTTAGCAAGGCCTGTATCATAAATCATCTCTGTCCTTAGCCAAGCCATACCATGCCATAACAACCTCATGCCCTCTTCATCAGGAACACATATGACACAAACACACAAATTGATTTGCATGTGATGAACTGCTCATGAGTGGATGATGACAGAGCAAAATGAGAACAGGGGCTTACTCGGGTGGTGGAAACATTCTGAGCGGTGCAGATAGAAATGTAAAGGCAGAGTAGACATGATTCTCTTATCATGGACTTTAGAGAACAAATATCTGTGTGAAGCATTTCTTTGTCTTAAAAAAAAAAAGGAGGGTAGAATCATTTAATTGGATGGAATAGGTCTTCCTGAACAGGCCCCAGCCTAACCTAACCAGAGCCCGGTTTCCCTAAAGCATCTTAAGGCTAAGTTCATCGATAGAATCTTCGTCTGTGCATCGTTAAATCTCAGAGCTGTTTCCCAAAACCCTTGTTATTAAAGTTGCACTTAAAAACGCTTGTTGTTTACCGCCTGCCTCAGACCCTTCCTAGAACCGCTAAGTGTGTCGTTAGATGCGTGTTTTCCCTACCGCGTCACTTTATAAACAGAAGATCTCCGCAAAACATAGATTCAAAATGTTTATCTGTCTCTCTGTGACTGCCGATAACGTCAAAATGAAGTTGACTACAAATACAAAATTGACAATGTCTTTGCCATTGTTACAAAAAGCAAACAATAAAAATATGCTTAAAATTAAAACACAGATGATTGCATTAAAAGGTAAATAGCCTAAAGTATAGGCTACATACAAAAAAACAAGATTGCACCGTATTGTATGGCTGCTGAGCTCCAACTCAACTTTGCTAAACACGTCTCCTTCGCCACTAGGGGCAATAAAGTCCTAGACCAATATTACTCTACCCACAAGCAAGCATACAAGGTCCTCCCTCGTCCCCCACCCCCCCTTCGGCAAATCAGATCATGACTATATACTCCTGCTTCCTGTCTACAAGCAGAAGCTCAAACAGGAAGTACCTGTGACGTGCTCTATAGAAAAATGTTGCTTTGCTAACGCTGACTGGAACATGTTCCAGGACTCCGCCAATAGCGTCGACGAGCTAACCACCTCCATCACAGGCTTCATTAGGAAATGCATCGCCGGCATTGTCCCCACAGTGAAGGTTCACTGCTTCCCCCAATCAAAAGCCCTGGATTAACACAGAGGTTGGTGCTAAAATAAGGGACAGGGCTACCACACACCGGGCTATCAAAGGCAACTCCTAGGCTACTGCTGAGGACACAAACAAGTACAAGAAGTCCTGCTACGACCTCTGGAGAGCCATCAAACAAGCAAAAGAACAATAGGAACCAGGTGGAATCCTATTACACAGGCTCTGACTCCCACAGCATGTGGCAGGGACTACGTTCCATTACGGATTACAAAGGAAGACCCAGCCATGATCTGCCAAACTATGCCTCACTACCAGACGAATTCAATGCATTTTATGCATGTTTCGACAAAAATAACACCGGGGCCATGCATTAGGGCCCCCGCCGAACCAGGGGACTGGGTGATCTCGCTCTTCGAGGCCGACGTGAGTAAGACTTTCAATCAGGTCAACACTTGCAAGGCCGCGGGGCCGGACGGTATTCCAGGGTGTGTTCTCAGTGCGTGCGCAGAACAATTGGTAGGGATATTCGCGTTCATTTTCAACCTCTCCTTGTCCCAGTCTGTAATCCCCACGTCTCAAGCTGACCGACATAATTTCTGTTCCCAACAACTCTAAGGCTACCTGCCACAATGACTACCGCCCTGCATCACTCACATCTGTAATCATGAAGGGCTTTGAAAGGCTGGTTATGGTACACATCAACTCCATCATCTCAAACACCATAGACCCCTCAAACTCAACTCTGGACCTCGAAGCCAGTTCCATTGCATTTTTTTTATTGTTTCACTCTAATCAGGGACTGGTTTAGACCTGGGACACCAGGTCGAACAGAAGACCAGCGGCTTCCGGACCTCGTAGGGCACGTGTCTTGTCATTATGGAGTATTGTGTAGATTGTTGAGGATGAAAATCCATTTCAGAATAAGGCTGTAATGTAACAAAATGTAGGAAAAGTCAAGGGGTCTGAATACTTTCAGAATGCACTGTATCTGGCCGGCCAGCCGGACCAATTTATCTGGCCAGCCGGACCTACCAATCTGGACAGACCTATCTTGCTAGATTCGGCCGGCCAGACAGCTAGGTCTGTCCGGCCGTCAAGATAGGTATGTCCGGCCAAATTGGTCCGGTCGGCCAGATAGATACACAACATGTAAAGTGTTGGTCCCATGTGCTGAAATAAAAGATCCTAGAAATGTTCCATATGCACATAGAGCTTATTTCTCTCTAATTTTGGGCACACATCCCTGTTAGTGAGCATTTCTCCTTTGCCAAGATAATCCATTCACCTGACAGGTGTGGCATATCAAGAAGTGGGTTAAACAGCGTGATCATTACACAGGTGCACCTTGTGCTGGGGACAATAAAAGGCCACTCTAAAATGTGCAGTTTTGTCACACAATACAATTGGCACGCTGACTGCAGGAATGTCCACCAGAGCTGTTGACAGAGAATTTTATGTTAATGTCTCTACCATTAACCACCTTGAACGTTATTTTACTGAATTTGGCAATACGCCCAACCGGCTTCACAACCGCAGACCACATGTAACCATGCCAGCCCAGGACCTCCAAAGCCGGCTTCTTCACCTGCGGGATCATCTGAGACCAGCCAACCGGACAGGTGATGAAACCAAAGGATTTCTGCACAAACTGTCAGAAACCATCTCATGGAAGCTCATCTGCACACTTGTCATCCTCACTAGGGTCTTGACCTGACTGCAGTTAGGCATCGTAACCAACTTCAGTGGGGAAATGCTCACCTTCGATGGCCACTGGCACGCTGGTGAAGTGTGCCCTTCACGGATGAATCCCAGTTTCAACTGTACTGTGCAGATGGGCAAGCAGTTTGCTGATGTCAACATTGTGAACAGTGCCCCATGGTGGCGGTGGGGTTATGGTATGGGCAGGAATAAGCTACAGACAATGAACACAATTGCATTTTCAAATCTTATCAAATTGCATTGGTCACATACACATATTTAGCAGATGTTATTGTGGGTGTAGCGAAATGCTTGAGTTCCTTGCTCCAACAGTGCAGTAATATCTAACAATTCACAACAATACACACAAATCTAAAAGTAAAATAATGGAATTAAGAAATATATAAATATTAGGATGAGCAATGTCGGAGTGGCATTGACTAAAATACAGTAGAATAGAATATAGTATATACATATGAAATGAGTAAAGCAGCATGTAAACATTATTAAAGTGACTAGTGTTCCATGTCTATGGATAAAGGGCAGCAGTCTCTAAGGTGCAGGGTTGAGTAACCAGGTGGTAGCCGGCTAGTGATGCCTATTTAACAGTCTGGAACTTGAAGCTTTCCACCTTCTCCACTGCGGCCCCGTCAATGTGGATAGAGGCGTGCTCCCTCTACTTTTTCCTGAAGACCACGATCAGCTCCTTTGTTTTGTTGACGTTGAGGGAGAGGTTATTTTCCTGGCACCACTCCGCCAGGTCCCTCACCTCCTCCCTGTAGGCTGTCTCGTCATTGTTGGTAATCAGGCCTACTATGGTTGTGTCATCTGCAAACTTGATGATTGAGTTGGAGGCGTGTGTGGCCACGTAGTCATGGGTGAGCAGGGAGTACAGAAGGGGGCTGAGTACGCACCCTTGTGGGGCCCCTGTGTTGAGGATTAGTGAAGTGGAGGTGTTGTTTCCTACCTTCACCACCTGGGGGCGGCCCGTCAGGAAGTCCCGGAACCAGTTGCACAGGGCGGGGTTCAGACCCAGGGCCCCAAGCTTGATGATGTCTGGGCCAATACTATGGTGTTGAAGGCTGAGCTATAGTCAATGACATTCTAACATAGGTATTCCTCTTGTCCAGGTGGGATAGGGCAGTGTGCAGTGCAATGACATCATCTGTGGATCTTTTGGGGCGGTAAGCAAATTGAAGTGGTTCTAGGGTGTCACGTAAGGTAGAGGTGATCTGATCCTTAACTAGCCTCTCAAAGCTCTTCATGATGACAAGTGAGTGCTACGGGCCGATAGTCATTTAGTACAGTTACCTTTGCTTTCTTGAATACAGGAACAATGGTGGACATCTTGAAGCAAGTGCGGACAGCAGACTGGGATAGGGAGAGATTGAATATGTCTGTAAACACTCCAGCCAGCTGGTCTGCACATGCTCTGAGGACGTGGCTAGGGATGCCGTCTGGGCCGGCAGCCTTGCAAGGGTTAACACGCTTAAATGTCTTACTCGCGTTGGCCACGGAGAAGGAGAGCCCACAGTCCTTGGGAGCGGGCCACATCGATGGCACTGTGTTATCCTCAGGTGTTTGGCTAGTCTGGGAGCAAGACGTCGGTATTCGCGACGTCACTGGTTTTCCCTGTTTAATCCGTGATTGTCTGTAGACCCTGCCACATACAGTCAGGTCCATAAATATTTTGAGTGATTACCAAGTTATTATTATTTTAGCTGTCTACCACAGTATATTGGAGTTGAAACTAAGTAATGAATATGAGCTGAAAGTGCAGACTTTAAGCTTTAATTTGAGGGTATTTACATCCAAATCGGTTGAACGGTGTAGGAATTACAGCACTTTTATATGTGGTCCCCCAAAAGTAATTGGACAATTGGCTGCTCAGCTGTCCCATGTGTGTTATTCTCTCATTAGTTAATTTACAAGTAAGCAGATAAAAGGTATAGAGTTGATTTCAAGTGTGGCATTTGGAATCTGTTGTTTTAACCCTCAATAAGTCCAAAGAGCTGTCACTGACAGTGAATCAAGCCATCATTAGGCTGAAAAATCTAAACAAACCCATCAGAGATAGCAAAAACATTAGGTGTAGCCAAATTAACTATTTGGTACATTCTTAAAAAAGAAAAACCGCACTGCTGTGCTCAGGAACACCAAAAGGCCCGGAAGACCACGGAAATCAACTGTGGTGGATGACAGAATAATTATTTCCCTGGTGAAGAAAAACCCCTTCACAACAGTTGGCCAGATCAAGAACACCCTCCAGGAGGTAGGCGAATCTGTGTCAAAGTCAACAATCAAGAGAAGACTTCACCAGAGTAAATACAGTGGGTTTACCACAAGATGTAAACCATTGGTAAGCCTCAAAAACAGGAAGACCAGATTAGATTTAGTCAAAAAACATCTAAAAAAGCCTGTACAGTTCTGGAACAACATCCTATGGACAGATGAGACATTCTGGTACAAGATCAACTTGTACCAGAATGATGAGAAGAGAAGAGTATTGAGAAGGGAAGAAACTGCTCATGATCCGAAGCATACCACCTCATCTGTGAAGCATGGGGGAGGTAGTGTTATGGCGTGGGCATGTATGTCTGCCAATGGAACTGGTTCCCTTGTATTTGTTGATGATGTGACTGCTGACAAAAGCAGCAGGATGAATTCTGAAGTGTTTAGGGCTATTTTATCTGCTCAGATTCTGCCAAATGCTACAAAACTAATTGGACGGCACTTCGGCACAGTGCAGATGGACAATGACCCGAAGCATACTGCAAAAACAACCCAATACTTTTTTAAGGGAAATAAGTGGAATGTTCTGCAATGGCCAAGTCAGTCACCTGACCTGAATCCAATTGAGCAAGCATTTCACTTGCTGAAGGCAAAATTGAAGGCAAAATGCCACAAGAACAAGCAGGAACTGAAGACAGCTGCAGTAAAGGCCTGGCAGAGCATCACCAGGGGAGAAAACCAGCATCTGGTGATGTCTATGGGTTCCAGACTTCAGGCAGTCATTGACTGCAAAGGATTTGCCACCAAGAATTAAAACTCAGAATTTAATTTACGATTGTTAGTTTGTTCATTTACTTTTGAGACGCTAAAATTGGTATAAAAATGATTTTAATTCCAACACAGTTCATACAATAATTTTGACAAAACCCTTAAATTAAAGATGAAAGTCTACACTTAAAGCACATCTTGATTGTTTCCTTTCAAATCCATTGTGGTGGTGTACAGAGCCAAAATGATGCAAATTGTATCACTGTTCAAATATCTATGGACCTGACTGTACGTCGCATGTCTGAGCTGTTGAATTGAGACTCCACTTTGTCTCTGTACTGACGTTTTGCCTGTTTGATTGCCTTACGGGAGAATAACTACATTGTTTGTATTCAACCATATTCCCAGTCACCTTGCCATGATTAAATGCGGAGGTTCGTGCTTTCAGTTTAGGACAAATGCTGCCATCTATCCACAGTTTCTGGTTTGGGTAGGTTTTAATAGTCACAGTGGGAACAACATCCCTTACACACTTCCTGAAGAACTCAGTCACCGTGTCTGTGTATACATCAATCTTATTATCCGAGGCTACCCAGAACATATCCCAGTCCACGTGATCAAAACAATCTTGAAGCATGGATTCTGATTGGTCAGACGAGCGTTGAATAGACCTTAGCACGGGTACTTCCTGTTTGAATTTTTGCCTATCGAAAGGGAGGAGAAAAATGGAGACGTGATCTGATTTGCCAAAGGGAGGGTGGGGGAGGGCCTTGTAGACATCCCAGAAGAGAGAATAGCAGTGGTCGAGTGTTTTCCCAGCGCGAGTACTACAATCAATGTGTTGATAGAACTTCGGTAGCGTTTTCCTCAAATTTGCTTTGTTAAAATCCCCAGCTACTATAAATGCAGCCTCAGGATATGTGGTTTCCAGTTTGCATAAAGTCCAGTGTAGTTTCTTGAGAGCCGTCATCGTATAGGTTTGAGGGGCAATATACATGGCATGACTATAACCAAAAATAATTATCTTGGGAAGTAATACGGTCGGCATTTGATTGTGAGGTATTCTAGGTCAGGTGAACAAAAGGACTTGAGTTTTTGTACGTTATCACAATCACACCATGAGTGGTTAATTGTGAAACATACACCACTGCCCTTCTTCTTCCAAGAGAGTTCTTTATTCCTGTCTGCGCGATGTACTGAGAACCCAGCTGGCTGTATGGACGGGGATAGTATATCCGGAAAGAGCCATGATTCCGTGAAACAGAATATGTTACAGTCCCTGATGTCTCTCTGGAAGGAGATCCTCACCCTGAGCCCGTCTACTTTATTGTCCAGAGACTGAACATTAGCGAGTAATATACTCAGAAGCGGTGGATGGTGTGCCCAACTCCTGAGTGAGACTAGAAGTCCACTCCGAAAACTTCTCTGCCGACGGCATCTTGGAGCAGCCTCTGGGATAAGTTAAATTGCCCTGGGTGGTGCGAACAAAGGATCCAATTCGGGAAAGTCCTATTCCTGGTTGTAGTGCTGGTGAGTTACCGCCACTCTGATATCCAAAAGTTATTACACCAAAAACAAAATACTGCAAAGTTGCTTAGGAGCTAGAAGCTGAGCTTCCATGTCTGTCGGCGCCATCTTGGCAATTTGAATGCACAGAGATACCGTGAGGAGATCCTGACGCCCATTGTCGTGCCATTCATCCGCCGCCATCACCTCGTTTCAGCCTGGTGGGAGGAGCCATAGGAGGACGGGCTCATTTTAATAGAACCCCACAGTGGAGGTGTCATAATAACCATAAAACATAGCGATCAAACAGGAAAATGGTTCCTATCGTTTTTTCCAGCATTCATTTTTCCCATAGGGAATTTTAGAGACACTTAAAATAAGGGTTGTGACGTTTTGATAACCGTGTAAATCTCTCTCGTGCAAGGTGACTTTTATCAATATAATAAAGTACACTTTATGGAACAGCGGGGAATGCCTCAACTGGTAGCTTCATTAAATGTTACCCGCAAAATACAAGTCTCAACGTCAACAGCAAAGAGGTGATTCTGGGATGCTGGCCTTATAGGCAGAGTTCCTCTGTCCAGTGTCTGTGTTATTTTGCCCATCTTAATCTTTTCTTTTTTGGCCAGTCTGAGATATGGCTTTTTCTTTGCAACTCTGCCTAGAAGGCCAGCCTCCCGGAGTCGCCTCTTTGCTGTTGACGTTGAGACTGGTGTTTTAAGGGTACTATTTAATAAAGTTTCCAGTTGAGGACTTGTGAGGCGTCTGTTTCTCAAACTAGACACTCTAATGTACTTGTCCTCTTGCTCAGTTGTGCACCGGGGCCTCCCACTCCTCTTTCTATTCTGGTTAGAGCCAGTTTGCGCTGTTCTGTGAAGGGAGTATTACACAGCATTGTACAAGATCTTCAGTTTCTTGGCAATTTTTCGCATGGAATAGCCTTCATTTCTCGGAAAAAGAATAGACTGACGAGTTTTAGAAGGTTATTTTTTTCTAGCCACTTTGAGCCTGTAATCAAACCCACAAATGCTGATGCTCCAGATACTCAACTAGTCTAAAGAAGGACAGTTTTATTGCTTCTTTAAATCAGTACAACAGTTTTCAGCTGTGCTAACAATTTCAAAAGGGTTTTCTAATGATCAATTAGCCTTTTAAAATGATAAACTTGGATTAGCTAACAAAACATGCCATTGGAACACAGGAGCGATGGTTGCTAATAATGGGCCTCTGTACACCTATGTAGATATTCCATAAAAAATCTGCCGTTTCCAGCAACAATAGTCATTTACAACATTAACAATGTCTACATTGTATTTCTGATCAATTTGATGTTGTTTTAATGGACAAAAAAAATTGCTTTTCTTTCAAAAACATTTCTAAGTGACCCCAAACTTTTGAACGGTAGTGTAAACAAACACAAATACACAATTCCTGAGAGCTGAAAATGTCCCAGGTCTTCCATGGCCTGCATACTCACCAGACACGTGTACGACGGCGTGTTCCAGTTCCTGCCAATATTCAGCACCTTCGCACAGCCATTGAAGAGGAGTGGGACAACATTCCACAGGACACAATCAACAGCCTGATCAACTCTATGCAAAGGATATGTCGCGCTGCATGAGGCAAAAGGTGGTCACACCAGATACCGACTGATTTTCTGATCCACACACCTACCTTTTTTTTTTAAAGGTATCTGTGACCAACAGTCATGTGGAATCCATAGATTAGGGCCTAATGAATGTATTTCAATTGACTGATTTCCCATAGGGCGGCGCAGAATTGGCCCAGCATCATCCGGGTTTGGCCAGGTTAGGCCGTCATTGTAAATAAGAATTTGTTCTTAACTGACTTGCCTTGTTAAATAAAGGTAAAAATTACCAAATAAATACATTGCTCAGTAAAATCTTTGAATGTGTTGCATGTTGCATTTATATTTTTGGTCAGTGTATAAAGTTCCACTTCACATTTAATTCTAAATGTCTACTGCTTGCAACTATAAAAATAATGCTTCTTGGCAGGAAATGGATTGTCCTGATTTTCAAAAATGCCTGAATTGCTTTGCCTTACTTTTCTGGTTGGCTGGCAAGTTTCATCATCCAATTATCTGTATAAAACAATATGCATATTTTCCCATCAGAGATGTGTTTCAATCAACCTGACTTTTTACTGATAAAAGGCTGTGCGTGATGAAGTAGCGCACATAAAAATCAGTGGTGAAAGTACTTAAGTAGTTTTTGGGGGTATCTGTACTTTACAATCTATATTTTTTACTACTTTTACTTCACTACATTCCTAAAGATAATATTGTACTTTTTACTCCATAGATTTTTTTCTATTCAAACGTTCTAAATGGAAAGATAGCTACTGACTGAGATAGGTGGGTATCTACCACAAACTGCTCTAGCCTACTCAGAAATTAAGAGTCGGGCACCTCACCTGTTTCGATCAATCAGAGAAGACAGAGGAAGAGGTAGAGGCCTAACTCGGGGAAAATCTATCTCCCTCCAACAGGTGGCGTTTTATCGCCCACCGAGCAAGGAGTTTTTAAATGGAGGTCAGTCATTGAGTGTCAAATTTGGTCAACAAAAAAATGTATGGCGTATTTACTAGGTGAGGTTTATTTGATTGAATATACGTTCCGTAATGCTTAGGTTGTTATGAGTGTACGGATATAAGTAGGACACGTGACATGCCCGCAACTTTGAGAAAAAAACACTATATCCGAGATGGCTATGCATATTCCTGGCATGAGGCTAGTAGCATAGCATCTCTCCATTGAATAAAGGCGGTTGACGTCGACAACCCTCAATGAATATTCAAAAAAGTATTACATAATTGCATGTATCCACCAATTCAAAGAAAGGATAGGAGGGAGCTAAAACATCCTGCCATGCCGCTTTGTGGACAATGACTAGCATTGTTAGGACATATAATGCGAATATCTAGCAGTTGTGAGTTCGAATCTCATGAGGGACAACTTTAGCATTAAGCTAATTAGCAACTTTTCAACAACTTAGCATGTTAGCTAACCCATCCCCTAACCTTAGCCCTTTTAGCTAACCCTTCTCCTAACATTAACACCTAGCTAACGTTAGCCAGCTAGCTAGAATTCGTAAACATATAGTACATTCTGCAAATTCTTAACATAATACAAAATGGGTGCTGGACATCCACAAATTAATACATACCATATCATATTAAATGGAGTGTCTCGGATTTACATACAGAATAATACGAAATGCTCTGAGACCAGGTTGAGATGGCAGCATTATACATTGTTGGATTACTTCATGGCGCACAAAAAATATATAATTTAATAATGGAGCATTTCCTAAATTCCAACGTTCCACCTGCAACTAGCCATTGGAGTTTTTGAGATAGCGAAGTAAAAAATTAAGGAAGTATTGCCAAGTAAAGATTTGTTGAAAATTAATTGATGGATTGAACTACCCCAAGCTGCAAGAGTAGCCTACATTATTACATATCAACCATTGCAGATCTGTAGTTAGGGTAAAGTCTCCCCAGAGTCAAAGGACCACCTTTCAGGGGATCAATACTGTGGGCTTACAAACCTGATGATTAGTACCAGGATCTGATTGGGAAACTGATGTCTAATTCACACCTGAAGCAAAGACTGTACAGTATTAAGAAACTCTGTGTCTGAAGTTTGGCATTCAACCGAAAGCTGTTCTCTGTGGTGGAAAAATTGGGCATACACAGTGGCCCCATTTACATTGCATATTTCAAAAACTTAGAAAAATGTAAGGACATAGTCCAAATTATTTAAATAACTAATTTTGACAGAACCTGAAGTAAATTAAAAAAAATAGCAATCGATTTTTTTTAAACTTTTGACCCAATTTCAAACAATGTAATGTGAGGAATAGGAAAAACAAATACAATAGATGTCATTTCTTAATGAACCCATAACTACTCAAAACATATTGCCTAAAGGTAAAATCCTAAAAGGTCACCAACAAGTCCAATTAAAATTAAGCTGAGATCTGGACCATTTAGGGGCATTTCCATGTACTCACATAAGTTTGTATTGGTTTCTGGACTGGATCGATGAACCGTTTAACTCTTATGTCTGGAAATTAAAATGGACAATTCCAATCCGTGACTCCAAAACCTGAATTACAAGGCTACTGTCTCATTTCTGAAAACATAAAATTGCTGTTCATCATTTTAACCTCAACCTGAAGAATATATAAAAGCTATGGTCCTAAAATAAGACATTCAATTTAAATGTAGAGATTAAAAGGTGTAGATTTGGTTTATTGACATTTTGAACAATTGCATCACCGGTAGCAAGAGGACCCGATGCAACTGTTTCTTCCACATCTGTCCTCATGAGGCATAGGGACTTGAAACGTCTTCTCTACTGTGATCTTATACCAAATGATTCTGAACCCATCTCAGACTTCAACCGATACACAGAACTCTTGTGCAAAATACTGGAACAATTACACATCTGGTTATATCTGTCAGTATTACAGAATAATAACCAAACTGTCTGTTTCTCGATGTATAAACTAAACAATACATTAAAGCCTTCGAACTCAAGCCAATCATTATAAATACAAAGATGTACATCAACTAGACTTTTTTTTTTAAAGCTATAAAATAAAATGTAATCTACAATTGGATCACAATAGCGGTAAGCTGCCTTGAGGTGCCAGAATGATCCCAAAGACATAGAAAAGTCCCATCAGGAGGTTGAGCTTGGCTGTCTTTTGGGGGATCTTGGAATAGCACTGGCTGCGGAACTGCCTCTCCAGGGGGAAGGCCATGGGCAGCGTGAGCAGGGGCAGGGCCATGCTGATGGTGTAGTGGGTGGCCAGAATGCAGAAGAGCACGTAAGGGAAAAACAGCAGGAGGTTGAAGAGGATGTAGGACAGCGTGGGCCCAATGAGGATGGCCAGAGTGACGATGCCTGCCTGTTTGTCAGAGTCCATGTCTCTGGTGTTGTTGCTGTGTAGAATGGCCTCCGTGTTGAGGGCCAGGGGGACGGCGTAGACCAAGGGCAGGACTGACAGGTAGCCGACCTGCACGGCGTGGGCAAACATGACTGCCAGGGGGCCAAATGTTATCAGGATCACCACATCCCCCAGGGCCACATACTTAAGACCAATGCCTGGAAACAGGACAAGGAAGATATCATAAGTATCTGGATATTAGTGTGTGTGTGTGTGGTTAGTATTGGTAAAAAGATAGTGAGTGAAATAATGTCAGTAAATCTTTAAAACAGGTTAATGGTTAGCTCACCTCCCGTGTACAGGAAAGAACTTGAGAGCCCTCCAAAATAAATAAGGGCCAGATGTTCCATCCTCAATGTGGAGAGAAAGTAGAGCAGGGTGGCACACAAGCAGCCCAGAGAGTAGAGCAGCGCTCCAAACATGACCACGTCCTGCGGTGCCAGGATCTCATCCACAAGAGTCCTATCATCACTCTTCTTGTGGTCGATCCCTTTGGAGAAGTCATAGTAGGTGTTAACCAGGTTCCCTGCCCCATGCACCACCAGCACAGCTACGGCACACACCATGAGGATGACCAAGTCCACAGAGCCCTCCAGCTTGTAGGCCAGGGCACTGCCTAGCGCCACCGGTATGAGGGAGGCACTGAAACTCCACGGCCGCAGGGCCAGCACATAGGCAGCACACTTGTACCTCATGTCGGACGCAACTCTGGCCATCCCTGACCGTCGCTGGTCAGCGGTGTGGTTCCGCACAACGTCATTCAAACCGGAATGCCTTGTCTCATTATGTCCATTTGATCCAGCCAAAACAAATGTCTCCGCGTGGCTTGGTTTCTGCCCCACAGCCATACCTCTGCCAAGGTCTGCAGTAGTGCCAGCAACAATCATAAAGAAATGGATAGTAAACCTGAAACAGAGTTACAGAGGTCACACATATAACTTAATTTACGTACAGTGAACATCTCATGTAATGAGCAAGTGCAACAGAATCCAGGCTCTGAAATTTATTTAAAACCAGTAAGAATCAGCTATTATTTTGTCCATCATTGAAGGGTTCCAAGAGCATGCAACAGGAAAAACAAATTGTTGTTGAGCAGGATTAAAGCTCGCTACTACATGCTAGGACGAGGCAACAAGTCTGTTTAATTTCCAGTACTTCCATCCTGACTAACAGTAGCTAGAAATATGCTAGCTGGACCAGCTGTATTTCAATGCACCATCTTGTAAATTGTACAAAAACGCCTGTTGGATTGCCACATTGCTTGCTTCCTACAACCTCGTAAAATGTGCCTTCAGAGCATTGCATTAGGGGGCTGGATAGTCAACTAGCTAGCTACAGAGATTAAAGGATTAAAGCTAAAAGCTACCTAGCCAGTGTGCTAATTAGCTAGCTAGCCAATAGACAGGGAGAAATGAAATGTTGGACACCGGATATTACCTGTTTTATGTATCCTTTCTCTCATAAACTATTTCACACCATGTAACAACATCTTTCTGTGACCGCTACATAACTACAGGGCTGACCCTGCTCCGCTGGCAAGCCTGCTACGTGTCAATTTTGAGGATATTTCACTGGCTGAACACAGTTAACCCTGACGGACGCCATTTTGTCCAACCAAAGTGCAGTATAAATAGCCACCGTTGGAAACGCATTCCATCGTCATCTGAGTTCCGCGTCTTGTGACGCTAACATGTCAATTAACCCCTTTCTCAAGATGAATTTAAAATATATATATATATATATATATATATATATATATATATATATATATATATATATATATATATATATATATATATATATATATATCAAAATATTTTTTATTAAAAATATCGCTTATTATCACACTCGCACCAACTCATATATTACAAATACTAAGGCAGGAATTACATTCTTGGTTCTTTGGTGGTGGGTCAAAAAACAGCTCCGGGTAAAATTTGCCATAGGGTAGAGACAGATCTAGGGTCAGCTCGATCTCTCCCTATCTCACCCGGATTTGTTAAAGAGCGAACTCAGACCAGCATGGGTAAATACTATACCCACTAAAACTACACGTCTCCAAAAACATTTGTATGTACATGTTTGTTTCAATACTTTTCGAACGTTGCCGATTACGAATGCACACCAGACTCAAATTGCGTGTTTTGGCCATTCACACACGCACTTATTTGATGTAAACTAGGCTACAACCTTTGCGGTTTACACAGTTCTGCAGAATGTATGCCTATCATCATAGCTCACCATCTATTTGACGCAGGTAACTACAACTAGCCTACTACAATGAAAATAACATTTGCATTTTTTTTTTACTTACATTAGGCAACAGCCTGTTTTCCTATATAATTATAAAATAGATGGGCCAAATAAATTTGAATTAATAGGTATTATATAAATCAAAGTCAACCTAATGTTGTTATATGGGGCGGAAGGTAGCCTAGTGGTTAGAGTGTTGGGCTTGATTGAATCCCCAAGCAAACAAAGTACAAATCTGTCGTTCTGCCCCTGAACAAGGCAGTTAACACACAGTTCCCCGGTAGACCATCATTGTAAATAAGAATGTCTTTAACTGACCTGCCTAGTTAAATAAATAAATAATATGCGCATACCTCAGCTAAAATGACAGACCTGCACAGACTGAGAATTGTTCCCCCTAATATTTTATGAACTTTATTAATAAGCAGTCAAAAATAATTGATTCGTCAAAATAGTTTTGAGATTGTCGAATACGTGCAGCTGGTTTCCTTTCCATTTAAACTTGTCAAGCTCTGACTTTCATTTAAAGTAATGTGAAACCATTGGCAGACTGTGCGGAATAGCGCTGCGCCGGAGGGTTGTATAGCTGCAGACTTTTTGATGTAGCTTTGAGCTGGCGGTGGGTGACAAAGGATTCCACAACCCATTCTGCTGGACTGTGCTTGCCACGGTTATCCTCAATTGAAAATATTGTGTTCAAATAAAAGGATGCAATGGATGGCCATTGATATCCATGGGGATAGATGGTGGTGAAATTGACTGGTCTGTCTTTGTTGGGGGAATTTTTCTGGAAGGTGATATCGCAACGATGGTGTGTCAGACGTTCAGAAGTTTACAAAGAGGCGATGTCAGTGCTCCTTTGCTTGCTGTGACGGTGCTTGGGGTTCTGTTTGCAGGGATGCAAGAAACCACAGCATTTCCCACCTGGAGAATAGAGGTATGGTGTGACAATTCCACTTTCTAACGGCATACCTCCCATCGCACCGGTTCATTCAGTTTGTATACTGGACAGGTTAAGAAAACCACATTGCTGGAATAAGTTATGATCAAGACTTTGGATGTTGAAAACCATTTAGGACCAAAACAATCCTTTCATTTGAAAAAAAATCTGTGTCTACCAAGATATATGCTTTGTTACAGCTGTTGGACAACAGCAACTTTTAGGTTAAAAAATGTCATTGTAATATGAAGCACATTTTTCGTTAGACGGTAAAGGATTGTAGCCCACTATGACTTAATCAGATAGAAATCTAAATGCCTTTTCATAATCATTAATTATGCACGAGATAATGTAGCCTTTTCCTATTCAATAATTGGAGGAATTCCAATTTTGATAGTGCAATAAAATTGTAGGCCTTCAAAATAGGCTACCTATCCAGGGGATAGTGGAAAATATGAATATTAAGGACAAAAATCAATTATGGAGTTGAATATGGATTGGATGGTTTCATCCAACTGGGCACACACTTGTTGAATCAACGTTGTTTCCACGTCATTTCAAATAAAATAAAATGTTATTCCTCACATGCTTGGTAAACAACAAGTGTAAATGCTTACTTCTGGTCCTTCCCAACAATGCAGAGAGAAAGAAAATAGAGAAATAATAGAAAAGTTAAACACATAATAATAAAAGTAATAATAGCTACACAATGAGTAAAGATAACTTGGATATATACAAAGGGTACCAGTCCTGAGTCAATGTGTCCGTGTACGAGGTAATTGAGGTAGATATGTACATATAACTAGAAATAAAGTGACAGATGGTGAACAGCAGCTTATGTGATGAGTCAAAAAAGTTAGTGCAAAAATGGGCAAAGCAGATAGTCCAGGTAGTATTTGGTTAACTATTTAACGAACTATTTAGCAGTCTTATGGCTTAGGCGTAGAAGCTGTTCACGGTCCTGTTGGTTCAAGACTTGGTGCATTGATACGGTTTGCCGTGCGATATCAGAGGGAACAGTCTGCGACTTGGGTGGCTGGAGTCTTTTAAAAGGTTTAGGGCCTTCCTCTGACATTTTATTTAACCTTTATTTAACTAGACAAGTCAGTTAAGAACAAATTCTTATTTACAATGACGGCCTACCAAGAGGCAAAAGGCTTTCTGCGGGGATGGGTGCTGGGATAAAACATTTAAATGTAGGACAAAACACACATCACGACAAGAGAGACCTAAGACAAATAAAATAAAAATAAACGTTTTATTTGATTACAACAGGTGTAGACCTGACGTTGAAATGCTTACTTACAACCCCTTAACCAACAATGCTTTAAGAAGAAAAACGTGTTAAGTAAAAAATAGATAAGTAAAAAAAATGAATCAATAAAAGTAACAAATAATTAAACAGCAGCAGTCAAACAATAATAGCAAGGCTATATACAGGGGGCACCAGTACAGAGTCAATGTGTAGGGGCACCGGTTAGTTGAGGTAATTGAGGTAATTTGTACATATAGGTAGAGTTAAAGTGACCATGCATAAATAATAGCAACAGCACAAAAGAGTGGTCTGGGTAGCCATTTGATTAGCTGTTCAGAAGGTAGAAGCTGTTAAGAAGCCTTTTGGACCTATACTTGGCGCTCCAGTACCGCTTGCCGTGCAGTAGCATAGAGAACAGTCTATGACTAGGGTGGCTGGAGTCTGACAATTTTTAGGGTCTTCCTCTGACACCGTCTGGTATAGAGGTCCTGGATGGTGGGAGGCTTGGCCCCAGATATGTACTGTGCCGTACGCACTACCCTCTGTAATGCCTTGCAGTCGGAGGCCGTGCAGTTGCTATACCAGGCAGTGATGCAGCCAGTCAGGATGCTCTCGATGGTGCAGCTGTAGAACCTTTTGAGGATCTGAGGACCATTGCCAAATCTTTTATTCAAGTGGGAAAGGGCAGTGTGGAGTGTAATATAAATTGTGTTATCTGTGGATCTGTTGGGGCGGTATGCAAATTGGAGTAGGTCCAGGGTGTCTGGGATGATGGTGTTGATGTGAGCCCAGCCTTTCGAAGCATTTCATGGCTACAGATGTGAGTGCTACGGGGCAATAGTAATTTATACAGGTTACCTTAGCGTTCTTGGTAACAGGGACTATGGTGGTCTGCTTGAAACATGTAGGTATTACAGACTAAATCAGGGAGAGGTTGAAAATGTTAGTGAAAACACTTGCCAGCTGTTCAATGCATGCTCTGAGTACGCATCCTGGTAATCTGTCTGGCCCTGCGGCCTTGTGAATTTGAACCTGTTTAAAGGTCTTACCGACACTGGCTACAGAGAGCGTGATCACACAGTCGTCCGGAACAGCTGGCGCTCTCATGCATGATTCAGCGTTGTTTGTCTCGAAGCGAGCATAAAAGGCATTTTGCTCGTCTGGTAGGCTCACGTCACTCGTGGCTGGGTTTCCCTTAGTAATCCGTGATAGTTTGCAAGCCCTGCCACATCCGACGAGCATCAGAGCCAATGTAGTAGGTTTCGATCATTGTCCTGTATTGATGCGTTGCCTGTTTGATGGTTCGTCGGAGGGCATAGCATAGCTCTAGCAGGTCAGTGTGGATGTTGCCTGTAAATCCATGGTTTCTGGCTGGGATATTCACACATGGTCACTGTGGGGACGATGTCGTCGATGCACTCATTAATGAATCCGGAGACTGATGTGGTATACTCCTCAATGCGGATGAGTCCCAGAACATATTCGGATGAGTCCCAGAACAGATTCCAGTCTGTGCTAGCGAAACAGTCCTGTAGCTTAGCATCTGCTTCATCAGACCACTTCCGTATTGAGCACGTCACTGGTATTTCTTGTTTGAGTTTTTGCTTTTAAGCAGGAATCAGGAGGATAGAGTTATGGTCAAATTTGCCAAATGGTGTCACGTGTGCTCCCTCTACGGCCTCTTCTACGGCCTCTAGCTCACCTGGCTGCTTGTTATGGCGCACACCTGTCACCATTGTTACGTTCACCTGCGTGTCATCAGACTCACCTGGACTCCATCACCTCCTTGATTTTCTGTCCTATATATGTCACTCCCTTTAGTTCCTTCCCCATTGTTCCCGTTTCAGTTTCATGTCTGTGTGCTGTTAGTGTTTCTTGTTTTGTATTATGTTCCATTTATTTTATTAAAACACTCACTCCCTGAACTTGCTTCCCGCCTCTCAGCGCACACCGTTACAAATGGAGGGCAAGGGAGAGCTTTGAATGCTTCTCTGTGCGTGGAGTAAAGATGATCTAGAGTTTTTCCGCCTGTAGTTACACACGTGACATGCTGGTGGAAATGAGTTAAGACGGATTTCAGTTTTCCTGCATAAAAATCCCTTGCCACTAAGAGTGCCGTCTCTGGATGAGCATTTTCTTGGTTGCTTATGGCCCTAAACAGCTCTTTGAGTGCGGTCTTAGTGACAACATTGGTTTGTGGTGGTAAATAAACAACTATGGAAAATATATATGATCATTATCTTAGTAAATAGTATGATCTACAGCTTATTATGTGGTATTCAACTCAGGCGAGCAGAACCTTGAGACTCCCTTAATATTAAACATTGCTGTTCTGTCCTACCAATGCATAGAAAAACTAGAATATTATCCGTCCTTTTTCAGACAAGTTTTCGAGATACATAGGATATTACAATGAGCCAACATGGAATAGACGTTGAATTGATGTCTGTGCCCAGTTGGATGTAATTTCCTTTAAAATAGACATATCATCACTATCAGGATAAGGTAATACCCAGATGCAGACCGCGTCGAAGTAACAATGTTTATTACAGCAACAGGGGCAAAGGTACAGGATGGCAGGCAGGCTCAGGGTCAGGGTCAGGTTAGGCAGAGGTCAGTAATACAGAGACGGAGCAAAGGTACAGGATGGCAGGCAGGGTCAGGGGCAGGCAGAGTGGTCAGGCGGGCGGGCTCAGGGTCAGGACAGGTAATGGTCAAAACCAGGAGGACGAGAAAAGAGAGACTGGGGAAAAGCAGGAGCGGATTCAAAAAATGCTGGTTGACTTGACAAACAAGACGAACTGGCAACAGACAAACAGAGAACACCGGTATAAATACACAGGGGATAATGGGGAAGATGGGCGACACCTGGATGGGAGTGCAGACAATCACAAAGACAGGTGAAACAGATCAGGGTGTGACAATCACAAGAGCCAGACTTGCTTGTATGAGCGACAACAATTCTTATTCTATTGTAGCTATAATAAACATTGTTTGATCTGGCTGGCTGAAGTCTTTTTCCTCCCTTATACCAAGTTAGCTATTCTAAAAGTGTCTACTATTATTCATAAATTCTGTTTCCATTTTTAGTTGTTTTCCCCAGGAATAAATGGAGTTTCAGTTTGACAAGGGTACAGCTTGCCTTAGAACAACATGTACTGTAGCTTCAAGTAATCATGATTTAGGGCCAGGCTACATGGACATATCTCAAGTTACTCCAACTTAAGTGCAATGCCTGCTCCAGCTTGTAGGCTATGTCCTCTTCTTTTGTAGTGTATGTTTCCTTGACTCCGTTATCAGTGTGGCAGGAAGTCTTCAGTCTTCTGCTGGGCTCCTCTGCTGTTAGTCTGGGAGTATAGTCCTCAGCTCTTGGCAAAGCTCTTGTTTTCCTGAGGATTAAGGAACATTGGAAATCTTGAAGGAATGCTTAGTGTTTAGATAATTTCTCTCTGAAGAAATGTTTCCTTTTCATACAGATATTTTACCAGTATAGATTCTGATTTATCAAATAGCCAATTCTTTAGGTTCTATTTCCACTGTATTTGTATGTAAGGTTGAAAACATTGTATATAAACAATGCAAAGAGGTCAGGTCGTGTTGGTCCAATACCTTATCATTGATGGTAAGGTGTTTGTGGAGTAGAGCTGTCGATAGGCTAAATGAGCTTATTCACTTGTCATAAAAGTCACCTGTCACAAAGTCACCTAAAGTGATTTGGATAATCAGTCATACAGTATATACTTTAACTGTATATTTTACGTTCTATTACTATTATGTAATAATAACATAGTCACAACATATTTCTAACCGCTCTGAAATAGAAAACACCAAGCTGGTCTCTTTCAAAGCTGTAAAACAAGAGTAGAATCCAGGTGTTATTATTGGGAGAGTCTTATTTGTCCCTCCCCAAAGGGACATCAGACATACTGTATCTGCAAAATGTATCATACTTAAAGTTTGGAAAGCAGTTTTACTACTGACCACTTTCTTTTTCCACAAGATGGAAGGCCCTCACATGAAAAAGTAATGCCTAACATTCACATGCAAGGCATTGGAGTAATAACCTGAAGTTATGTGCTGTAGTAACTGCAGAATTACAATAGAGATTAATATCCTCAGCTGATCAAGTCAAGCCGAACTCTTGCAGCATGGAACTGTTTCTTGTTTTGATTTTGAACATGAGATTGATACCTCTCAATACTGTATAAATGAATACCATAAATCACAACTGTCAGTTCATCTAACAGTCTTAGTAGATTACAGTATGAAGTTACAGACACACAGGTTCAGACTTGACCTGGTAACACTTTACTTGAAGGGGGTATAAATAAGACATTCAAAAGAGTTTTCAAAATAAAAGTACATTTTCATTACGGTACTAAAAGTCTCAAAGTAACACTGAAATAGATTTTTATTTATCCATTGTACAACAAAGTTTGTACGATGAAATTTGTACAATGGATCAGAACACATATTTTTGGCTTATTTTAGCATAGGACACACTGTAGGCCTAACATTACATTATTTTAGCATAGAACACACTGTAGGCCTAACATTACAGTATTTTAGCAGAGAACCCGCTGTAGGCCTAACATTACATTATTTTAGCAGAAAACACACTGTAGGCCTAACATTACATTATTTTAGCAGAGAACACACTGTAGGCCTAACATGACATTATTTTAGCAGAGAACACACTGTAGGCCTAACATGACATTATTTTAACAGAAAACTGTAGGCCTAACATTACATTATTTTAGCAGAAAACTGTAGGCCTAACATTACATTATTTTAGCAGAACACTGTAGGCCTAACATGATATTATTTTAGCAGAGAACATGCTGTACGCCTAACATTACATTTATTATTGGTGCTCCAGGCCAGAACTCGCTTTATGCCAGGTACTCGGTT
This sequence comes from Salmo salar, assembly GCF_965601325.2. Lineage (NCBI taxonomy): Eukaryota > Metazoa > Chordata > Actinopteri > Salmoniformes > Salmonidae > Salmo > Salmo salar. The sequence continues at coordinate 85,324,253 of NC_138305.1, forward strand.
TACTTCAGATTAGCTTTCTCCCGGATACTGTCACAGAAAAGTTCTTAATTCGATAACAGAATATTGATCTTTAAGGGCTGTCCTGCAGCATTGAAAAATCACAAGAGAGGATACAAAATACTCAATGCAAACAGTCACTAACCGCTTACCCTGTGCTGTTCCCAGCCTATTACATGAAGTGTGTCACAGGGTTGGGTACTGTGGCAGTAAAAATATAAATTTCCACTGTACAATAGATAAAGATATATTTCAAGGGACTTTTATTTTGAAAACTTCTCACAAATGATGTTGAATAAATGTATTATAAGGTTTGTTATTAATGATACTGCAACACTATTATATAAAGGTATAAAGTTGTTATATAACTGATTTCATAAAGGTGTTATGCATTAGAGGTCGACCGATTAATCGGAATGGCCGATTAATTAGGGCCGATTTCAAGTTTTCATAACAATCAGTAATCAGCATTTTTGGACACTGATCATGACCGATTACATTGCACTCCACGAGGAGACTGCGTGGCAGGCTGACTACCTGTTATGCGAGTGCAGCAAGGAGCCAAGGTAAGGTGCTAGCTAGCATTAAACGTATCTTATAAAAAACAATCAATCTTAACATAATCACTTGTTAACTACACATGGTTGATGATATTACTAGTTTATCTAGGTTGTCCTGCGTTGCATATAATCGATGCGGTGCCTGTTAATTTATCATTGAATCATAGCCTACTTTGCCAAACGGGTGATTTAACCAGCACATTCGCGAAAAATGCATGGTTGTTGCACCAATGTGTACCTAACCATAAACATCAACGCCTTTCTTAAAATCAATACACAAGTATATATTTTTAAACCTGCATATTTAGTTAATATTGCCTGCTAAAATGAATTTCTTTTAACGAGCGAAATTGTGTCACTTCCCTTGCGTTCTGTGCAACAGAGTCAGGGTATATGCAGCAGTTTGGGCCGCCTGGCTCGTTGCGAACTGTGAAGACTATTTCTTCCTAACAAAGACAGCCAACTTCGCCAAACGGGGGATGATTTAACAAAAGCGCATTTGCGAAAAAGCACAATCGTTGCACGAATGTACCTAACCATAAACATCAATGCCTTTCTTAAAATCAATACACAGAAGTATATATTTTTAAACCTGCGTATTTAGTTAAAAGAAATTCATGTTAGCAGGCAATATTAAACTAGGGAAATTGTGTCACTTCTCTTGCGTTCATTGCGCGCAGAGTTAGGGTATATGCAACAGTTTGGGCCGCCTGGCTTGTTGCGAACTAATTTGTCAGAATTTTACGTATTATGACATAACATTGAAGGTTGTGCAATGTAACAGGAATATTTAGAATTATGGATGCCACCCGTTAGATAAAATACGGAACGGTTCCGTATTTCACTGAAAGAATAAACGTTTTATTTTCGAAATGATAGTTTCCGGATTTGACCATATTAATGATCTAAGGCTCGTATTTCTGTGTGTTATTATGTTATAATTAAGTCTATGATTTGATATTTGATAGAGCAGTCTGACTGAGCGGTGGTAGGCGGCAGCAGGCTCGTAAGCATTCATTCAAACAGCACTTTCGTACGTTTGTCAGCAGCTCTTCGCAATGCTTCAAGTGCCTATAAGAACATCCAATCGTCAAAGGTATATGAAATACAAATGGTATAGAGAGAAATAGTCCTATAATTCCTACAATAACCTCAACCTAAAACTTTTTACCTGGGAATATTGAAGACTCATGTTAAAAGGAACCACCAGCTTTCATATGTTCTCATGTTCTGAGCAAGGAACTTAAACGTTAGCTTTTTTACATGGCACATATTGCATTTTTACTTCTCCAACTCTTTGTTTTTGCATTATTTAAACCAAATTGAACATGTTTCATTATACACACCATAGGACCACACATTTATTTGAGGCTAAATTGATTTTATTGATATATTATATTAAGTTAAAATAAAAGTGTTCATTCAGTATTGTTGTAATTGTCATTATTACAAAAGAATTATAAAAATAAATACAATTTGGCCGATTGATCGGTATCGGCTTATTTTTTGGTCCTCCAATAATCGGTATCGGCATTGAAAAATCATAATCGGTCGACCTCTATTATGCATGCTTTATATATACCCCCTTCAAGTAAAGTGTTATCACTTACTTTTACTTAGGGTGTCTTTTACTCCTTGAGGATCTCCACCGCGCCGCATGTTTTTATGTCCAGTTTCTCGAGTTCCCTCCATGAATACTTCTGTTCTTCCATCTCATGTTGTTACCGATATTCTCCTTAGTTCTTTGGTCAGGTTCAGACACTGGCTCCTAAGTCATGTCAATCACATCATAATAATCTGTCATAATACATTTTGCAGAGCTGATTTGATTGGTCGAAAGACCGATTAGTGAAAAAAATAACACAATTGGTCTGCCATCGACAGGAGATAAGAGCACTAACAGTGACAGAACACTAAGTACTAGCTATGGATAGTTCGTAACTATCATTCCCCATCCTGACATCTCTGCACTGGCTCCCTGTCTTATTCCGGATTTAATTCAAAACCCTCCTGCTGACTTTCCAGTGTATTCATGACAATGCCCTTCCTTATCTCAAAGAACTGAGCTCCCTCCAAAACTCCATGACCCCAGGACCAAGATCCACTCCTTGGGGGATCAGGCTTATCAGCCTCTGGAATGCCCTCCCCGCCTAAAAAACGTTTCTCTTTAGGAAGGCTTTCTATTGATAGCTGTGCTCCTTGTTGTCCTTGTCCCTTGTAGTTTCAGCTGTGTTCTTTGTGTCAATTTCCCTGTCTAGTTGTGTCAATATTTGTTCTTCTATTTGGTGAAACATTTGTATTTTATGCACTTTGAGATTATTCTGTAAAATGAAAATGAAATTATTATTATAAACACAAAGACAACACTCTAAGTTATAATTTTATTTTAAAACCCAGAACATATCCATTACTTTCCTTAAAGATTCTCCTTTGATTATTTGACAAATGACTTTCCCACAAAGTTCTGGAAACCCAAATGAGTTAGCTGGGAATCCAGATCATGATCATAAATATAAATGAAATCTGGATGGTGAAGTAACACACGCACGTGCACAGATAAGGCTCTACCTGTGCAGAGCACATGCTCCTTTAACCTTCCATGCTCTAATACTTGATATATTTACTTTGTAAACTGTTTTTTAATTGTTGTTCTGACCCCAGTGCCCGTAAGTCATCATTAAATTCAAGTAAATTATGTTTAATTTAATTAGCCATTAAGATGTGGCCATCTATTTGTCAAGTGTGTGCGTACTGGTAGCGAAGTCAGGTGCAGGAGAGCAGAGATTTGTGAACAGGCGCACACTTTATTGAGGCAAAAGTGCAAAACGCACAAAACAGTCACAAGAATTATGTTTAACAATAAACATCTTTGTGAAATACCACGTAAAAAACAAACCAGTCTGGCGCGTCAACAAATAACACGTAACAAACAATCTTTCACAAAGACATGATGGGGAACAGAGGAATAAATACATGTAGATTGATTGGGGAATGAAAACCAGGCGTGCAGGGAACAAGACAAAACAAATGGATACATGAAAAATGGAGCGGTGATGGCTAGAAAGCCGGTGACGACGACCGCTGAACGCCGCCAGAACAAGGAGAGGAGCCGACTTTGGCGGAAGTCGTGACACTATTGCTTTTATGTAACTAAATAAGTCGTAATAGCTCACTGATTCTGTGACCACAGTTGCAAATATTTTTTTGGGGGGGGTTTCCCTTTTTTTTTGGCTTGAGCACCATCCCCCAAAAAGTCTTTGCACGGCCCTGAAGTGACATCTGTTTCCAGTAGGTTGTAAATCCTTCCCTCGCTCCTAACTGGTGGAGCCAAATCTCAGGTGGTTAATCTACAATTTTTTTGTCCAAGGAAGAAGCTCACACCTCCGGTGTGTTGATGATTGGGATTCGTAAAGATGCTCACTCGCAGGTTCTCCACCTCTCCAGGAACAAGCGCTACACCTTCACCCCCGAGAAACTAAAATGGGACAAGTTCAAGCTCACATACAAGTATGGAGATTGCTTTTTTTCCACTCCTTCCTTTCTAACCAAAGGATTACTGCCTAAAAAACAAAAGGAAATGCTGTTTTATTTGACTTCAGATATACAGTTGAAGTCAGAAGTTTACATACACCTTAGCCAAATACATTTAAACTCAGTTTTTCACAATTCCTGACATTTAATCGTAGTAAATATTCCCTGTCTTAGGTCAGTTAGGATCACCACTTTATTTTAAGAATGTGAAATGTCAGAATAATAGTAGAGGGAATGATTTATTTCAGCTTTTATTTCTTTCATCACATTCCCAGTGGGTCAGAAGTTTACATACACTCAATTAGTATTTGGTAGTATTGCCTTTAAATTGTTTAACTTGGGTCAAACGTTTCGGGTAGCGTTCCACAACCTTCCCACAATAAGTTGGGTCAATTTTGGCCCATTCCTCCTGACAGAGCTGGTGTAACTGAGTCAGGTTTGTAGGCCTACTTGCTCGCACACACTTTTTCCCAGTTCTGCCCACAAATGTTCTATAGGATTGAGGTCAGGGCTTTGTGATGGCCACTCCAATACCTTGACTTTGTTGTCCTTAAGCCATTTTGCCACAACTTTGGAAGTATGCTTGGAGTCATTGTCCATTTGGAAGACCCATTTGTGACCAAGCTTTAACTTCCTGACTGACGTCTTGAGATGTTGCTTCAATTTATCCACATAATTTTCCTCCCTCAAGATGCCATCTATTTTGTGAAGTGCACCAGTCCCTCCTGCAGTAAAGCACCCCCACAACATGATGCTGCCACTCCCGTGCTTCCAGGTTGGGATAGTGTTCTTCAGCTTGCAAGCCTCCCCCTGTTTCCTCCAAACATAACGATGGTCATTATGGCCAAACAGTTCTATTTTTGTTTTATCACACCAGAGGACATTTCTCCAAAAAGTACAATCTTTGTCCCCTTGTGCAGTTGCAAACCGTAGTCTGGCTTTTTTTATTGCGGTTTTGGAGCAGTGGCTTCTTCCTTGCTGAGCAGCCTTTCAGGTTATGTCGATATAGGACTCGTTTTACTGTGGATATAGATACCTTTGTACCTGTTTCCTCCAGCATCTTCACAAGGTCCTTTGCTGTTGTTCTGGGATTGATTTGCACTGTTCCCACCAAAGTACGTTCATCTCTAGGAGACAGAACACGTCTCTTTCCTGAGCGGTATGATGGCTGCATGGTCCTATGGGGTGTATACTTGCGTACTATTGTTTGTACAGATGAGCGTGGTACCTTCAGGCATTTGGAAATTGCTCCCAAGGATGAACCAGACTTATGGAGGTCTAACATTTTTTTCTGAGGTCTTGGCTGATTTCTTTTGATTTTCCCATGATGTCAAGCAAAGAAGCACTGAGTTTGAAGATAGGCCTTGAAATACATCCACAAGTACACCTCCAATTGACTCAAATGATGTCAATTAGCTTATCAGAAGCTTCTAAAGCCATGACATAAAACAGCTTGGAAAATTCCAGAAAATTAAGGCACAGTCAACTTAGTGTATGTAAACTTCTGACCCACTGAAATTGTGATACAGTGAGTTATAAGTGAAATAATCTGTCTGTAAACAATTGTTGGAAAAATTACTTGTGTCATGCACAAAGTAGATGTCCTAACCGACTTGCCAAAACTATAGTTTGTTAACAAGACATTTGTGGAGTGGTTGAAAAAATAGTTTTAATGACTCCAACCTACGTGTATGTAAACTTCTGACTTCAACTGTATTTATGCGGGACAGTTGTCTTAGAGCTTTAATCAGAATTGGTGAATTTCAGGTGTTTTGATAGCGCCCATTGATTTACAGTGGCAAGAAAAAGTATGTGAACCCTTTGGAATTACCTGGATTTCTGCATAAATTTGACATAGATGAAGATCAGATCAAAATGTAAGTCCCAACAACAGACAAACACAGTGTGCTTAAACTAATAACACAAATTATTGTATTTTTCTTGTCTATATTGAATACATCATTTAAACATTCACAGTGTAGGTTGGAAAAAGTATGTGAACCCCTAGTCTAATGACTTCTCCAAAAGCTAATTGGAGTCAAGAGTCAACTAACCTGGAGTCGAATCAATGAGACGAGATTGGAGATTTTGGTTAGAGCTGCCCTGCCCCATAAATTATTTTGAGTTTGCTATTCACAAAAAGCATTGCCTGATGTGAACCATGCCTCGAACAAATGAGATCTCAGAAGACCTAAGATTAAGAATTGTTGCCTTGCATGAAGCTGGAAAGAGTTACAAAAGTATCTCTAAATGTCATTCCACGGAAGACAAATTGTCTGTAAATGGAGAAATTTCAGCACTATTGCAACTCTCCCTAGGAGTGGCCATCCTGCAAAGATGACTGCAAGAGCACAGCGCCGAATGCTCAATGAGGTTAAGATGAATCCTAGAGTATCAGCTAAAGACTTACTGAAATCTCTGGAAGATGCTAACATCTCTGTTGACGAGTCTACAATGTGTAAAACACTAAAGAAGAATGGTGTTCATGGGAGGACGCCATGGAAGAAGCCACTGCTGTCCAAAAAAAAACATTGCTGCACGTCTGAAGTTCGCAAAAGATCACCTGGGTGTTCCACAGCGCTACTGGCAAAATATTCTGTGGACAGATGAAACTAAAGTTGTGTTGTTTGGAAGGAACACACAACATTATGTGTGGATAAAAATAGGCACAGCACACCAACATCAAAACCTAACTGAACTGTAGACTATGGTGGAGGGAGCATCATGGTTTGAGGCTGCTTTGCTGCCTCAGGGCTTGGACCGTTTGCTATCATCGACGAAAAAATTAATTCCCAAGTTTATTAAAGACATTTTGCATGAGAATGTAAGGCTATCGGTCCGCCAATTGAAGCTCAACAGAAGTTAGGTGATGCAACAACCCAAAGACAAAAGTAAATCAACAACAGAATGGAGGAAAATAAGCCAACAGAGGAAAATAAGCCTTCTGGAGTGGCCAAGTCAGTCCTGACCTCAACCCGATTGAGATGCTGTGGCATGACCTCAAGAGAGCGGTTCACACCAGACATCCCAAGAGTATTGTGGACCTGAAATAGTTTTGTAAAGAGGAATGGTCCACAACGGTCCACCGTTGTGCAGGTCTGATCCGCATCTACAGAAAACATTTGGTTGGGGTTATTGCTGCCAAAGGAGGGTTAACCAGTTATTAAATCCAAGGGATCACATACCTTTTCCAACCTGCACTGTGAATGTTTACACGGTGTGTTCAATAAAGACATGAAATATTATAATTCTTTGTGTTATTAGTTTAATGAGTCTGTTGCTGTGACATCATCAGATAACATTTTATCACCAATTTATGCAGAAATCCAGGTAATTCACATACATTCAGGCCAAATAGTTCACTCTTGGTTTCATCAGATCCAGGTAATTCACATACTTTTTCTTTCCACTGTAACTGATTTCTGCTGTTGTAATATGCCAAGTTGTTTCCCCAGATAATCACATTGTGTCTATGCAGGCTGCTCTCTTTCCCAAGGAACCTGATGAATGCCAGTGACACGCGACGGGGCATCGCCAAAGCTTTCACTATGTGGAGTGACGTCTCACCCTTCAGCTTTAGAGAGGTTCCCGCTGACCAGGAGGCAGACATCAAGATAGGTGGGGGCACAACAAACATACTGTACCTAAAGCATATCAGGCATTATGACTGGCATATAATCCTATTCTAGTAGAAGGCCTACACAGTGAAATGGGTCTGAAATGCCATCAGCATTTGAATTGAACAAATCTGCCTCTACTGTATATTTATCTAATGTTCAGTGTGAATTATGCCTGAGAAAGAGTCTTGAGCACCTTCAAGCATGTGTAATAATTTTCAAGTGCCCTAAATCATGCAGAAGCTGTCTCAGTGGGAGCACCACGGTCTGGGACTCTTGTTCCATAAATAAATTATTGGTGCAAATGTGAGAAATGTCTGTCATCCCCAGGGGGATTGAGAAGTTTGTCCTTTGAAATCCATCATCTCCTAGACTGTATGTAGAGTGAGACAGAGGCTGAAAAGGCTGGAGGGTGTGTTTTGCATCTTGGCTGCTCTGACTAAGGCACGGCTCTCTCTTTTTGGCAGGCTTCTACCCCATCAACCACACAGACTGTCTGCAGTCCTACTTGCACCACTGTTTTGACGGCATTACTGGCGAACTGGCCCACGCCTTCTTCCCCCCAACGGGGGAGATCCACTTTGACGACCATGAGTATTGGATTCTGGGAAACATGCGCTTCAGCTGGAAAAAAGGCATGTACGTTTTTCTGAGTTTCTGTAAACTGCTGTTGTGGACTCAGCACCAAAGCTACTTGCAGGATGTCCAGCTCAATTATTGTCAGATGCACTGGGTTGAATAGTATAAATTGTAGTAGACACTGTAGTTGGTAATTATGTCTTGAAGCTGGAAAAGTAGACAGTGTAATACTTTTCCTAAATGTGTAATGGTTGGTTACTGTGAGTTTAGAGCAGGGATGGGCAACTGGCCCTTTTGAAGGCCCTCGGATCAATTTGGTTGGTCACTCAATTAGCCCATGTTAGCTAAGCATTTTAGATTGGTGAATTAGTCTATCGGCCAGCTATCTAAACATGTAGTAATCAAGGAGAGATTATTCAAAGAAAATTAACGAAAAACTAACTAGGTTTCCCCTTTTTATCTGTGAATTAATTGTCGGAGTAGAGAATAAACAATTTTGGATGACCATATGCATGTTAGGTAAAATAACAACCCAATGTTTATCTCACCGGATGAATTAACAGAAAGCTGACTAAATGTCCATGAGTGTTTCATGTGTGTTTTGACTTGTCCCCAAATTAATATAGTTGGTTCACAGTTGGTTTTGGTATTTTAACCTTTTCACAGTCCCCAGTCCAGAATTCAAGGAAACGTATCGTATTACATGATGACCACACCTCTCGCGTCGTGTGCGTGATCATTGCAAAATAAATGTACACATACATGTTATTCAATCATTGCACTCACACTGCTCGGGTGCGTCAACGAGCGTCTGCGTAGCCAGGCGCTAAAATAGAACTAGGATCTATTTGTGACGTTTGACGCGCTGAAAGTCCCGCCTCTCCCATCTCCTCATTGGTTTTTAGGAGCATTTACCCAAGTGGGTGATTGAAAGATGAACTGAGGTCCACACTCCAGTCCAATTGATAGTGGTAAAGCACCTTAAAAGGTTGGTTGCCAACCGCCATATAAAGTCCACAGAAGAAGAAGAAGCCTGAAGGAGGAGAGATTACAAGAAATTAACACGGTGGATTAATTGTCGGAGTAGAGGACCTTGTGCATTTCAGCTAAAATAACAACCCAATGTTTATATCCCAGGAGAAATTAAGTAGCAACAGCAAGCTAGCAAGCTAAATTGGAATACATGTTTAATGCTTTTCGACCTGTCCCCAAATTATTATAGTTGGTTCAGAGTTTGTTTTGATATTTCAACCTACGTGTCCTGGTCGTGTCTGGTGTGGGTGGACAAAATCAACATGTGTGTGAGTGGTCTGATCAGTATGTTATACAGAGCCATGATTGCATGGAACTCCCACCTTATACAGCGCAAATGAACTCCTTATGGCACAATGCCTCTCCCCGTGTGACCTATTTGTTGTGTATATGCACTGACATGTACAGTATGTGTAACTGATAGATGCACACACTCACATTACATGTTAATGTTTTTAAAGGTACTGTGCATTCGGAAAGTATTCAGACCCCTTTACTTTTTCCACAGTTGTCCTGTTGGAAGGTGAACCTTTGTCCCAGTCTGATGTCCTTAGTGCTTTGGAGCAGGTTTTCATCAAGGATCTCTTTGTACTTTGCTCCGTTCATCTTTCCCTCGATCCTGACTAGTCTTCCAGTCCCTGCCGCTAAAAAACATCCCCAGAGCATGATGCTGCCACCACCATGCTTCACCGTAGGGATGATGCCAGGTTTGCTTCAGATGTGACGCTTGACATTCAGGCCAAATAGTTCACTCTTGGTTTCATCAGACCAGAGAATTTTGTTTCTCATGGTCTGAGAATCCTTTAGGTGCTTTGGCAAACTCCAAGCGGGCTGTCATGTACCTTTTACTGAGGAGTGGGTGCAGAGATGGTTGTCCTTCTGGAAGGTTCTCCCATCTCCACAGAGGAACTCTGGAGCTCTGTCAGAGTGACCATCAGGTTCTTGGTCACCTCCCTGACCAAGGCCCAGAGGTGGGACCAACTCATTGTTTTACAAGTCACAAGTAAGTCTCAAGTCTTAGCACTCAAGTCAAGACCGTCAAGTATCAAGTCAAGTCTCAAGTCCTAAATGTTGAGTTTCGAGTCCTAAACAAGTCATAATGTGCTCTTCACCAAATGTAATACCATTTCATATTTTTAACAAGAATAGTAGTTAGTATATTACAGTTACACAAATCATGAATGCTTTTAAAAATGTCTATATATTTATTACTTTCCAAATAAACGTTATTTCCATGGAAATACATGGGTAAGAGCTATTGAGGATCGCTATGGGGCGCAATCGGGCGATGTAGGCTTGTACACAGTTGGCCAACCTTAACCACACACTGTGTGTGTGTGTGTGTGGTGTGTGTGTGTGTGTGTGTGGTGTGTGTGTGTGTGTGTGTGGTGTGTGTGTGTGTGTGTTACAGTAGGCTAACGTATGTCAATGGTTTTAGGAACAGCAGTAACATCAGGCAGGATTTAGGCTACCAACTGCCTAGCCAGTTGTAGCTCAATCTTGGATGCAATGATCACGTTCCAGCACTGACTGACTGTGTGGAGGCTCATTGATTTAACGTTATGTTAGCCTACATGCTATACTAGTAAAGTTATAAATTATATAGCTTTCGGCTATATTAGCCATGACTTCTTTGTGCAGCTTCAAATGTCGAACAAAGTTGGAAATTGTTGCGCCTCCGTCTGTAATTTTCTTCCCGCATGTTTTGCAAGTTGCAATCCGTTTTTTGTTGATAAATCAAATCAAATCAAATGTATTTATATAGCCCTTCTTACATCAGCTGATATATCAAAGTGCTGTACAGAAACCCAGCCTAAAACCCCAAACAGCAAGCAATGCAGGTGTAGAAGCACGGTACAGCGCGATACAGGGATAGAGCGTCGTCTTTATATCTGAAAATAATAATTTTGGGTAACTTCATCTGAATTCACCCGCCGATGTTCCTCTGCACTGCCATGCACAACTTTTTCTCAGCTGGCACAATTTGATTGGCTGCTGTGCGATTCAAACTGTAATCCGTTAAATTAAGAGTTGATGCGCTTCACACTTTTTTGAATAGCATCATTTTTAATATTTGGGCTTGGGGAGGGTATCAAGTCAGGTCGAGTCAACAGGCTCAAGTCCAAGTCAAGTCACGAGTCATTGGTGTTAAAGTCAAAGTCGAGTTGCAAGTCATCATATTTGTGACTCGAGTCTGACTTAAGGCCAAGTCATGTGACTCGAGTCCACACCTCTGCCAAGCCTCTTCTCCCCCGATTGCTCAGTTTGACCAAGAGACTTGGAGGTTCCAAACTTCTTCCATTTAAGAATGATGGAGGCCACTGTGTTCTTGGGGACCTTCAATGCTGACAAAGTGTTTTGGAACCCTTCCCCAGATCTGTGCCTCGACACAATCCTGTCACAGAGCTTTACGGACAATTCCTTTGACCTCATGGTTTTGTTTTTGCTCAGACATGCACTATCAACTGTGAGACATTATATAGACAAGTGTGTACCTTTTCAAATCATGTCCAATCAATTGCATTTACCACAGGTGGACTCCAATCAAATTGTAGAAACATTTCAAGGATGATCAATGGAAACAGGATGCACCGGAGCTCAATTTCGAGTCTCATAGCAAAGAGTCTGAATACTTATGTAAATAAGGTATTTATTTACAGATCTGGAGAATGGTAACAAAACATTTCGGCAGCATTGGACCTTCTTAATTCCGGCTCCGACAAAGATGGCCGCCTCGCTTCGCGTTCCTAGGAAACTATGCAGTATTTTGTTTTTTTATGTGTTATTTCTTACATTGTTACCCCAGATAATCTTAGGTTTTATTACATACAGTCGGGAGGAACTATTGGATATAAGAGCAACGTCAACTCACCAACATTACGACCAGGAATACGACTTTCCCAAAGCGGATTCTCTGTTTTGCCCACCACCCAGGACAATGGATCGGATCCCAGCCGGCAACCCAAAACAACGACGCCGTAGAAGGGGCAGACGGAGCGGACTTCTTGTCAGGCTCCGTGGACGGGCACATCGCACACCGCTCTTGAGCATACTACTCGCCAATGTCCAGTCTCTTGACAACAAGGTAGACGAAATCCGTGCAAGGGTAGCCTTACAGAGAGACATCAGAGACTGTAACGTTCTTTGTTTCACAGAAACATGGCTCACTCGAGACACGCTATCGGAGTCGGTACAGCCAGCTGGTTTCTTCACGCATCGCACCAACAGAAACAAGCATCTTTCTGGTAAGAAGAAGGGCGGGGGTGTATGCCTTATGATTAACGAGACGTGGTGTGATCATAACAACATACAGGAACTCAAGTCCTTCTGTTCACCTGACTTAGAAATCCTCAGAATCAAATGCCGACTGCATTATCTACCTAGAGAATTCTCTTTATATAACTCTTTATTATAATTACATCCGCATATATCCCCCCCAAGCAGACACATCGATGGCCCTGAACGAACTTCATTTGACTCTATGTAAACTGGAAACCACATATCCTGAGGCTGCATTTATTGTAGCTGGGCATTTTAACAAGGCTAATCTGAAAACAATGCTCCCTAAATTCTATCAGCATATCGATTGCGCTACCAGGGCTGGCAAAACCCTAGATCATTGTTATTCTAACTTCCGCGACGCATATAAGGCCCTCCACCGCCCTCCTTTCGGAAAAGCTGACCACGACTCCATTTTGTTGCTTCCAGCCTATAGACATAAACTAAAACAGGAAGCTCCCTCGCTCAGGTCTGTTCAACGCTGGTCCGACCAATCGGATTCCACGCTTCAAGATTGCTTCGATCACGTGGACTGGGATATGTTCCGCATTGCGGCGAACAACAACATTGACGAATACGCTGAGTCGGTGAGCGGGTTTATTAGCAAGTGCATCGGCGATGTCGTACCCACAGCATCTATTAAAACATTCCCAAACCAGAAACCGTGGATTGATGGCAGCATTTGCACAAAACTGAAAGCGCGAACCACTGCTTTTAATCAGGGCAAGGCGACCGGAAACATGACCGAATTTCAAACAGTGTAGCTATTCCCTCCGCATGGCAATCAAACAAGCTAAGCGTCGGTATAGAGACAAAGTAGAGTCGCAATTCAACAGCTCAGACACGAGAGGTATGTGGCAGAGTCTACAGTCAATCACGGACTATAAAAGGAAAACCAGCCCCGTCACGGACCAGGATGTCTTGCTCCCTGACAGACTAAACAACTTCTTTGCTTGCTTTGAGGAAAATACAGTGCCACTGACATGGCCCGCTACCAAAACCTGCGGGCTCTCCTTCACTGCAGCCGACGTGAGCAAAACATTTAAACGTGTCAACCCTCGCAAGGCTACAGACCCAGATGGCATCCCCAGCCGCGTCCTCAGAGCATGCGCAGACCGGCAGGCTGGTGTGTTTACGGACATATTCAATCAATCCTTATCCCAGTCTGCTGTCCCCGCATGCTTCAAGAGGGCCACCATTGTTCCTGTTCCCAAGAAAGCTAAGGTAACTGAGCTAAATGACTACCGCCCCGTAGCACTCACTTCCGTCATCATGAAGTGCTTTGAGAGACTAGTCAAGGACCATATCACCTCCACCCTACCTGACACCCTAGACCCACTCCAATTTACTTACCGCCCCAATAGGTCCACAGACGACGCAATCGCAATCACACTGCACACTGCCCTAACCCATCTGGACAAGAGGAATACCTATGTGAGAATGCTGTTCATCGACTACAGCTCAGCATTTAACACCATAGTACCCTCCAAACGACCCCGCCCTGTGCAACTGGGTCCTGGACTTCCTGACGGACCGCCCCCAGGTGGTGAGGGTAGGTAACAACATCTCCACCCCGCTTATCCTCAACACTGGGGCCCCACAAGGGTGCGTTCTCAGCTCTCTCCTGTACTCCCTGTTCACCCACGACTGAGTGGCCATGCACGCCTCCAACTCAATCATCAAGTTTGCAGACGACACTACAGTGGTTGGCTTGATTACCAACAACGACGAGTCGGCCTACAGGGAGGAGGTGAGGGCCCTCGGAGTGTGGTGTCAGGAAAATAACCTCACACTCAACGTCAACAAAACAAAGGAGATGATGGCCTTCCCTGTGGCTCAGTTGGTATAGCATGGTGTTTGCAACGCCAGGGTTGTGGGTTCGATTCCCACGGGGTGCCAGTACGGTAAAAAAAAAAAAAAAAAATGTATGAAATGAAATGAATGAAATGTATGCATTCACTACTGTAAGTCGCTCTGGATAAGAGCGTCTGCTAAATGACTAAAATGTAAATGTAATGATCGTGGACTTCAGGAAACAGCAGAGGAAGCACCCCCCTATCCACATCGATGGGACAGTAGTGGAGAGGGTAGAATGTTTTAAGTTCCTCGGCATACACATCACAGACAAACTGAAATGGTCCAACCACACAGACAGCATGGTGAAGAAGGCGCAGCAGCGCCTCTTCAACCTCAGGAGGCTGAAAAAATTTGGCTTGTCACCAAAAACACTCACAAACTTTTACAGATGCACAATCGAGAGCATCCTGTCGGGCTGTATCACCGCCTGGTACGGCAACTGCGCCGCCCATAACCGTAAGGCTCTCCAGAGGGTAGTGAGTTGTGCACAACGCATCACCGGGGGCAAACTACCTGCCCTCCAGGACACCTACACCACCAGATGTCACAGGAAGTCCAAAAAGATCATCAAGGACAACAACCACCCGAGCCACCCGAGCCACTGCCTGTTCACCCCGCTATCATCCAGAAGGTGGATGGGGCGGCAGGGTAGCCAAGTGTTTAGAGCGTTGGGCTAGTACCTGAAAGGTTGCAAGTTCGAATCCCCTAGCTGACAAGGTACAAGTCTTTCGTTCTGCCCCTGAACAAGGCAGTTAACCCACTGTTCCTAGGCCGTCATTGAAAATAAGAATTTGTTCTTAACTGACTTGCCTAGTTAAATAAAGGTGAAATAAAAAAGGCGAGGTCAGTACAGGTGCATCAAAGCAGGGACCGAGAGACTGAAAAACAGCTTCTATCTCAAGGCCATCAGACTGTTAAACAGCCATCACTAACATTGAGTGGCTGCTGCCAACATACTGACTCAACTCCAGCCACTTTAATAATGGAAAAATGTATGTAATAAATGTATCACTAGCCATTTTAACAATGCCACTTCATATAATGTTTACATACCCTATATTACTCATCTCATATGTATATACTGTACTCTATACCAGCTACTGCATCTTGCCATCTTGATGTAATGTATCACTAGCCACTTTTATATGTTAACATACACTACATTACTAATCTCATATGAATATACTGTACTCTATACCATCTACTGCATCTTGCCATCTTGATGTAATGTATCACTAGCCACTTTAAACAAGGCCACTTTTATATGTTTACATATCCTACATTACTCATCTCATATGTATATACTGTACTCTATACCATCCACTTCATCTTGCCTATGCCGTTCTATACCATCACTCATTCATATATTTTTTTTATGTACATATTCTTATTCATTCCTTTACACTTGTGTGTATAAGGTAATTGTTGTGAAATTGTTAGGTTAGATTACTCGTTGGATATTACTGCATTGTCGGAACTAGAAGCACAAGCATTTCGCCACACTCGCATTAACATCTGCTAACCATGTGTATGTGACAAATAAAATTTGATTTGATTTATTTCTGTTTTTTATTTGTAATAATTTTTCCAAAATGTCTAAAAACCTATTTTCACTGTCATTATGGGGTATTGTGTGTAGATTGATGAGGGGGGGGAAAACTATTTAATACATTTTAGAATAAGGCTGTAATGTAAAAAAAATTGGAAAAAGTCAAGGGGACTGAATAATTTCCGAATGGACTGAATATGAACTCAAAAGCAGAAGTAACTTCATATTTTATTTTTTTATCTCCAATTGGTTTATTGACATATTTACAAGGCTATTCTCAGCAGCAATAGCAGTTTTAAAAACACATCAGTATTGTAATATTCCATATTAAATATCAATATCTATATATACGTATATATATATATATATATATATATATATATATATATATATATATACATACATATACGTATATATATATGTATATATGTATGTATATATATATATGTATATTTATATATATGTATATATATATATATATATATATAGATATGTATATATCTATATATATGTATATATCTATACTCCAGACATGATGTCCCAGATGTGCTCAATTGGATTCAGGTCTGGGGAACGGGCGGGCCAGTCCATAGCATCAATGCCTTCCTCTTGCAGGAACTGCTGACACACTCCAGCCACATGAGGTCTAGCATTGTCTTGCATTAGGAGGAACCCAGGGCCAACCGCACCAGCATATGGTCTCACAAGGGGTCTGAGGATCTCATCTCGGTACCTAATGGCAGTCAGGCTACCACTGGCGAGCACATGGAGGGCTGTGCGGCCCCCCCAAAACATGACTGACCCACCGCCAAACCGGTCATGCTGGAGGATGTTGCAGGCAGCAGAACATTCTCCACGGCGTCTCCAGACTCTGTCACGTCTGTCACTTGCTCAGTGTGAACCTGCTTTCATCTGTGAAGAGCACAGGGCGCCAGTGGCGAATTTGCCAATCTTGGTGTTCTCTGGCAAATGCCAAACGTCCTGCACGGTGTTGGGCTGTAAGCACAACCCCCACCTGTGGACGTCGGGCCCTCATACCACCCTCATGGAGTCTGTTTCTGACCGTTTGAGCAGACACATGCACATTTGTGGCCTGCTGGAGGTCATTTTGCAGGGCTCTGGCAGTGCTCCTCCTTGCACAAAGGCGGAGGTAGCGGTCCTGCTGCTGGGTTGTTGCCCTCCTACGGCCTCCTCCATGTCTCCTGATGTACTGGCCTGTCTCCTGGTAGCGCCTCCATGCTCTGAACACTACGCTGACAGACACAGCAAACCTTCTTGCCACAGCTCGCATTGATGTGCCATCCTGGATGAGCTGCACTACCTGAGCCACTTGTGTGGGTTGTAGACTCCGTCTCATGCTACCACTAGAGTGAAAGCACCGCCAGCATTCAAAAGTGACCAAAACATCATCCAGGAAGCATAGGAACTGAAAAGTGGTCTGTGGTCCCCACCTGCAGAACCACTCCTTTATTGGGGGTGTCTTGCTTATTGCCTATAATTTCCACCTGTTGTCTATTCCATTTGCACAACAGCATGTGAAATGTATTGTCAATCAGTGTTGCTTCCTAAGTGGACAGTTTGATTTCACAGAAGTGTGATTGACTTGGAGTTACATTGTGTTGTTTAAGTGTTCCCTTTATTTTTTTGAGCAGTATATATATGTATATGTATATATATGTATATATGTGTATATATGTATATTATATGTATATATATATATATATATGTATAGTATATATATATGTATATATATATAGTATATATATATATGTATATATATATATGTATATATATATATGTATATATATATATATGTATACATATATATATATATACACATCACAGACAAACTGAAATGGTCCAACCACACAGACAGCGGGGGAAGAAGGCACAGCCTCTTCAACCTCAGGAGGCTGAAAAAATATATATGTGTGTATATATATATATATAAAAAAATATATATATGGCCTGACTCGCAGTTGGTGTTCCAATTCATCCCAAAGGTGTTGATGTCAGAGCTCTGTGCAGGCCAGTCAAGTTCTTCCACACCGATCTCGACAAACCATTTCTTTATGGACCTCACTTTGTGCACGGGGGCGTTGTCATGCTGAAACAGGAAAGGGCCTTCCCCAAACTGTTGCCACCAAGTTGGAAGCACAGAATCATCTACTATGTCATTGTATGCTGTAGTGTTAAGATTTCCCTTCACTGGAACTAAGTGGCCTCGTCCGAACCATAAAAAAGAAACGCAGACCATTATTCCTCCTCAACCAAAGTTTACAGTTGGCACTATGCATTTGGGCAGGTAGCGTTCCCCTGGCATCGGCCAAACCCAGATTCTTCCGTCGGACTGCCAGATGGTAAAGCGTGATTCATCACTCTAGAGAACGTGTTTCCACTGCTCCAGAGTCCAATGGCGGAGGGCTTTACACCACTCCAGACGACGCTTGGTAATGCGCATGGTGATCTTAGGCTTGTGTGCAGCTGCTCGTCCATGGAAAGCCATTTCATGAAGCTCCCGACAAACCGTTCTTGTGCTGACGTTGCTTCCAGAGGCAGTTTGGAACTCGGTAGTGAGTGTTGCAATCGAGGACAGACAATTTTTACGAGCTATGCACTTCAGCACTTGGCGTTCCTGTTCTGTGAGCTTGTGTGGCCTACCACTTCGCGGCTGAGCCGTTGTTGCTCCTAGACTTTTCCACTTCATAATAACAGCACTTACAGTTGACCGGGCATGTCTAGCAGGGCAGAAATACTGACTTGTTGGAAAGGTGTTATCCTATGACGGTGCCACATTGAAAGTCACTGAGCTCTTCAGTATGGGCCATTCTACTGCCAATGTTTGTCTATGGAGATTGCATGGTGGTGTGCTCAATTTTATACACCTGTCAGCAACGGGTGTGGCTGAAATCCACTCATTTGAAGGGGTGTCCACATACTTTTGTATATATAGTGTATTTCCGTGGATGAGGAAAAGAAGAGGGAAAGGACTTTAGCCACTTTAGACTATCAGGATGCATCACATCCGGCCGTGATTGGGAGTCCCATAGGGCGGTGCACAATTGGCCCAACATCGTCCGGGTTTGGCCGTCATTGTAAATAAAAATTTGGCCGTCATTGTAAATAAAAATGTGTTCTTAACTTACTTGCCTAGATAAAGGTTAAATAAAAAATAAAATAAATTGCTGAGACAGAATTAACAGTGTTGTGTTGTATGTGCAGGGGTGTGGCTGACAGACTTGGTCCACGTAGCGGCTCACGAGATCGGCCACATCCTGGGCCTCATGCACTCCCTGAACCCTAAGGCCATCATGCACCTGAACGCAACTCTGACGGGGCGCAAGCTCATCACACAAGACGAGGTGTGGGGCCTGCACCGACTCTACGGTATGCCAAGCACCCATAAGCAAATAGCCCTGTATTACAGACAGAGAGAAACAAATGGTGTTACATTGATTTGTAGCAGAAAACCATCGGTACTTAGCACATTTTAAACTTTAAAGAACCAATTTATATTGGCTTTATAGATCATTCATTAAGTCTTCATGAGCACTACATAGCTGCTTCACAAATAATTTAGACAACACCATTGCCTGCTACAAGTAAATGTGGCATTAATGAGTATTGTCAAACCTCTTATAATACAGTGAGTTATTGTAAATGTGCAGCCAGATTGTCTCCCCAAATGTCTTTGCTGCTGGTAAAGTTGCTCCCTTGTCCCTCTCTCCCCACTCCTTCTCCTCCTCCTCTCCTGTAGGATGTTTGGATAGATTATTTATCTGTCCAGCCTGGGCGCGGAAAGGCTATTGCGACAGTAAGCGCAAACTCATGCAGAAGCACTGCCCCTCCAGCTGTGATTTCTGTTACGGTAAGTGCAGCACTGCAGAGAAAAAAAGATTACTCTCAATCTACTGGTGCAAGGAATTGCTCAGTACCGTTTGCCAAAGCAGCGAAATGCAGCCAACAAAGTTGAGCCATGCAGAACCATGAAGGTTTGCAGCCCTCCTGATTTAAAGGCAGATTAGATACTAAGAATTACCTCCTGATGAGACCCAGTCTGCCTTACAGTAAGCGAGCAAAGAAGTCAGTGAGGCACCTCGACAGCTTGAATTCCCATAACCTCCACAGCTTGACTCCTCCACCCCGGCAGCCATAGATTGTTGTGGGTTTGTTCGATTTTTGTGTGTCACAAGGGAGAACGTGGAGGAGTGAGGATACCATTCCTGGCTCCGAATCTGTTCCTCATTGTTGATTGGAAAACGTTGTACGGCTGTGGAAAATTCCAGAGTGACTCCAAACCACTGGAATTTCAGACTGTGGCTTGAGGGTTAGAGACAAGGAAGGTCAATTTGGGTATTTTGCAGCCCAAACTAGTGGCTGTCTTTTAAAAAGACTTCCAGCTGGTCATGAGGCACCACGTTGTGTTTACACTGGCCTAAATTAACTAGATAGACAATGTCCATCATTTACAAATGGGTTCTGACCGATTCCAGTGATTTTTTTGATGCACAACATGGAGGTAGATATTACGCTTAATTTGAGTGCTTATGTCTTGGGGGATAATTTGAAGTTTAATGATCCTAAATTCCCACTCAGATCAGGGTATACAATTAGTAAGAAGGCATTTTCTGGGAGCTTTTTGGAGTAATCATGTCATGAAAAAAACATTACCATCCCCATTGCGAAATGAAAGCCATACTAAACCGAGTCATATCTGGTTAAGACTTTATACAGAAGTGGATATCTCAGCCTTTAGCCTTGTGTTCCCTAACTATCCTCAGAGTTCCCATTCCCCACTGTGGCCCCCACCCCCACACCCCAACGGACCAAACACAAACTGGTGGCTGAGGGGAAGAAGCTCACCTTCCGATGTGGGAAGAAAATTGCAGCTAAGAAAGGCAAAGTATAGTGAGTATGGCTTATTTAGTCCCGACATCACTTCAAACAAATCATGATATCCTACCAACAATAGATTCAATTGAAATGGATTTGACCCCAATCCTGATATTTTGCGCTCTCTGAATGTTTTTTCCAAGCTAGGTGTACTTACTTGTGTTTCCGTAGCTGGTACAAGGACGGAGAGCTTCTGGAGTACTCCCACCCTGGCTACCTCTCCCTAAAGGACGACCACATCAGTATTGTGGCCAATGCTATCAACGAGGGCACATACACCTGCATCGTGAGGAAAAAGAACAAGGTCCTCACCAACTACTCCTGGAGGGTACGTGTGCGCTTCTGAGGGCATTGCCACTCTCTGCACACAGAAGCACTGGGTATTAGCACAGAGACCGACCACACACACACGACTACAGAAGAATAATTCCTAGAAAAGAGGTCCCTCAGACCACTGCAATTTCACTACACCCTCTTGGGTACACTCAAAATGGACACCAGTCCACCCATTGACTTGAATGTGGATGTCTGTTATAGAAATTATATTTCCATGCACACATTCGCTCACACAAACATTGCTTGGTCAAATGGGGACTGCACTCACTTGGGCACATGTTTTAATGTATGTACATTCTATTTCTAAACAATCATGTTAAGTCAAAAAAAAAATAATGCATTTTCATATGTACACAATAAACACTTGTTCTGTGATCATTAGTATATTGAATATTGATGTAAAATTACATTTTGTGACGATCGAGTACAAATTAGATACACTGCTGGCATTGTTTCTGTTATATTATGCGAACAATAGAATGTTCTTTGAAGTTAGAGGTCACACTTACAGGCTAGCTAGTAACCTGACTTCAAATATTGTCCTGAAATGTTTTATAATTTTGCCTATCCTGGCTATATTAAGCCATGGGTAATGCATTCTAAAGCTACTGCCTCAATGGTAGCCATATAAATAATTTACTGTCTGAATTGAAGTTGGGTAAACCAAAAACAAACATTGTTTAGTCACTGGAAATATTTGGACCTTTATTCACATACGGAACACCTCCAATATCTAGCTTGCTCAGCTATCCTTTAGGTGGAGCCAATACTTTTCCTCCAAAAGGTGCAGTTCCACTAACAGCTCCCTTTACATGCTCATTTGACACATCAGGTGTAATAATCCATAGAAGGGCTTAGAGGGGACTCGCAGATAAAACTGATTAATGTACATTTCCATTTGTGTTGGTTCTAAAGAGTCTCCAGACGAGGGAACATTTTGCAACTGTTCCAGTCTGAGCAGCCAGCAGTCTCCCAGGAATGAGACTGCACTGTTTATTTTCCTCCAGCTGGAAATCAAAGAATTTATTGGTTTAGTCCTAGAAATCGCAGCCACTAACAACAAAGACAGAAATCTGGGTCTCTTTTCCCTGAAAGAACAAAGTCCTGAGACAAAGTGTGCAGTGCAAAGGACATCACTCCTGGGACGGCTACTATTGAGCTGGATTCAACGCTGGGAATTTTGGGGGACTCGACTTGCCTTTTTATTTTTTCCTTTTGGCAGGCAGTGTGTGGTGCTGTTTGCTTAGCTTAGACAGCATTCATAAATACCAGCAAAAAGGTGGACAAATAAAAACTTCACATTTTATTTCTAGCAAAAACATGTCCCGGGTCAGTATGTAAGCCATCGTTTATACAGTAAAGTCCTTATAATATGATGGATCGACATGGCTCTAACACTGCTACATTATTATACAGTATCTCTAGTACTCAAGAAATACCAACGACTTCAAATCTGGTCCTATTCAGCAGTGTAAAAAAGACAGAAAACAAAAAGCCAACATGAGCTAAGGTACAGACAAAATTGTAGTTAGGTTTTGACGCACAGTTGCCTCATATCCATAAAAGTTAAACCTTGTCAGAATCGAGAAAATACTTTAAAATTTGAATGGTTGGGATTCAGCCATATAGTTGGGAAAAAAGGGACAGTGTGTTTGTCCGTCGTTCATGTCAAGTGACGACCAGTCTCCACCCTCACAGGGTTACGGTGAGGGCAGTAAGCTGACCCCTGACAACGGAAGCCATTCCCCCAATGAGTCCAGCCACATAAAAAACAGAATGTCCCATGATTCTTGTTCGGTCAGCTGTCCAGGCTAGTATGTCTCTTCCCATACGCAGGGTGTCCTGCACTCAAGGCGCAGCTCAGAACTTGAGGCTGAACCCTGGGCCCACGGCAGAAGCCCCTTGGTTGCTGGTAGTCAGATGGAAGCCTGAGTCTTTCAGGTCATCGTCACCCTGGAGAGAGGACAAGCCACACACACGTTAGCTGATGAGGAACATTGCCTTTATGCCAGGGAACTAATGTATTCTGGAAACATAAGTATTAAGCAGTGGGAGGATGTGTTTCGACAACACACAGCAAAGTGCTGTAGGTCTACAATCTGTCAAACACAGAAACCAAGCTCAGATGTCAAAACCTAGACGACAGAGGGATGTAGAGTTAAACCCAGCCTCACCAGCTGACTGTAGCCCAGGCCTCCCTCGGGGGGGCGTGGGCTGGTGCCCCTCTTCACCCTCTGTTGCTCGCTCTTGGCCGGCCAGGTGGGGAACATGGAGGGCTCGATGGGCTGCGGTGTCTCCCGGAAATACTCGTGCTTCAGCGCCTCGTCCGACAGGATCCTCTTGCTGGGGCAGTAGGTGAGGAACCTAGTGGAAAGGGAAAAAGGTCAAGGCCAGGGGCGGCAGAGGTCACTCAAAATGGCAGCACTTCTGTAATTAGGGGGTACTTGCAAAACAAAAGTCCCGACTTTAAATCTTCGTCATACTTCTGCACGCTACTCTTGTTACAGTTTAAGCTAGAAACGGCATTGAAACTTAAAATGTGCAGACTGGTCTGCTTTTTGATATGAATTAATTGTGTATCTTTTTGTCCATCTTCATAGACTAACATTCTAATGCTCCCCATTGTGACTTCACTTCCAACTTCCATTCACTGTAAATGCAACAATTCAACTTGACACAACACCAGAATTATCTGGTTTAAGTGACTGTATCAACATTTTCTGTAACTTTTTATAAACTGACATTGGCCACTTTCGAAACAAGTTAGACAAAAAGTTGGACGGTATGACATCGGTCTACTTCTTTGTTATTCAAATCAGGAATTAAGAACAGAAATATCTACTACCAATCAAGAGGTACAGCTGTTTTAGTAACCATGTCAACTAATTTAGCTAACTTCCCACTGTTGGATTTACTGCCATGGAACTTTTCAGAACTTTCAAATTATAACAATGGGGGAGTTAGCATGAGACAATGAGTAAACATTATGACTTTTGACACTAATCAGCTACCTTGACCACTTTTCTGAACAATTCGTCGTAAACAAAAACTTCAAAAGGTATGGCACATTGGTCTACTTCTGAAATCAGAACAGCAATAACTACTAATCATCCCCACACGCACATACCATCTACACCTTCAACCATACATTCATTCCTTTATCATACCAATCAGTCCAACTTAACCTTGCTTTATCCCTTCATCCCTCCATAGATATGGTATTCCATCCCTGTATCCTTACTTTATTCACCTGTCCATTTATTTATCTATCCTGTCATAACTTGGAATACTTAGGATAGGATAAAGTAATCCTTCTAACCCCCCCCCCCCCCTTAAAAGATTTAGATGCACTATTGTAAAGTGGTTGTTCCACTGGATATCATAAGGTGAATGCACCAATTTGTAAGTCGCTCTGGATAAGAGCGTCTGCTAAATGACTTAAATGTAAATGTAATAACTTTCTTTAAACAGTTTTTTCTTTGATTAAGAAATTAATGTATGGTTGAAGTAAGGGATAAATGCTTGGGGTAAAATAACGTTTTTAATTGTGTTTTAAAGTTCATCAACGCCTCCTTGTCTTCTGTACTCTATTATTACAGTTAGCATATACTGTGGTATTAATGTAGGAGTGTATACAAGTGTAGTAGGCTAGTCTGAGTGCAGTTATTTGTGATGAAATATGTGATCCAACTGCCCCACAATCCAAAGTAATAAGGTTCATAGTGTCGTCTATGAAAATAATCAGACCAATTATTTTACTACATTTAACTTATTGGCTTATGTAAAACGTTTTAAACTTATTCCACTACCACAAAAATACTTGTAAAGAGTTAATGTCCCATCAACCTTTCTTCATGAAAAATTACCATCTTGTCTGTATTAGAGCTTCACAGAGCACATATGGTCCCTCTAAATAAACTCAGCAAAAAAAGAAACGCCCCTTTTTCAGGACCTTGTCTTTCAAAGATAATTCGTAATAATCCAAATAACTTCACAGATCTTCATAGTAAAGGGTTTAAACACTTTCCCATGCTTTTTCAATGAACCATAAACAATTAATGAACATGCACCTGTGGAATGGTTGTTAAGACTCTAATAGCTTACAGACGGTAGGCAATTAAGGACACAGTTATGAAAACGTAGGACACTAAAGAGGCCTTTCTACTGACTCTGAAAAACACCAAAAGAAAGATGCCCAGGGTCCCTGCTCATCTGCGTGGACGTGCCTTAGGCATGCTGCCAGGAGGCATGAGGACTGCAGATGTGGCAGGGCAATAAATTGCAATGTCTGTACTGTGAGACGCCTAAGACAGCGCTACAGGGAGACAGGACGGACACCTGATCGTTCTCACAGTGGCAGACCACGTGTAACAACACCTGCACAGGATTGGTACATCCGAACATCACAACTGCGGGACATGTACAGGATGGCAACAACAACTGCCCGAGTTACACCAGGAACGCACAATCCCTCCATCAGTGCTCAGACTGTCCGCAATAGGCTGAGAGAGGCTGGACTGAGGGCTTGAAGGCCTGTTGTAAGGCAGGTCCTCACCAGACATCGCCAGCAACAACATTGCCTATGGGCACAAACCCACTGTCGCTGGACCAGACAGGACAGGCAAAAAGTGCTCTTCACTGACGAGTCGCGTTTTTATCTCACCGGAGGTATGGTTGGATTCGCATTTATCGTCGAAGAAATGAGCACCACAACGAGGCCTGTACCCTGGAGCGGGATTGATTTGGAGGTGGAGGGTCCGCCATGGTCTGGGGCGGTGTGTCACAGCATCATCGGACTGAGCTTGTTGTCATTGCAGGCAATCTCAACGCTGTGCGTTATAGGGAAGACATCCTCCTCCGTCATGTGGTACCCTTCCTGCAGGCTCATCCTGACATGACCCTCCAGCATGACAATGTCATACTGCTCATTCTGTGCGTGATTTCCTGCAAGACAGGAATGTCGGTGTTCTGCCATGGCCAGTGAAGAGCCCGGATCTCAATCCCAATGAGCACGTCTGGGACCTGTTGGATCGGAGGGTGAGGGCTAGGGCCATTCCCCCCAGAAATGTCCGGAAACTTGCAGGTGCCTTGGTGGAAGAGTGGGGTAACATCTGACAGCAAGAACTGGCAAATCTGGTGACGTCCATGAGGAGGAGATGCACTGCAGTACTTAGTATCTGGTGTGGCCACCAGCTGCATTGACTGTTACTTTTGACCAACCCTTTGTTCAGGGACACATTATTCCATGTATGTTAGTCACACGTTCTCGTGTAGAAGAAAAAGAAACGCACACCTATTAAGGCGAGGTGCTGGCTAGCGGAGTAGAAAACTTGAAAATAAGGGAGAGCCGCACACTCTAGGAGCTCAGATGCAAAAATGTAATATCCAACGTTTCGACAGCCAAGCTGTCTTCATCAGGGTATGATCACAAACACTGCGAGATGACTTGTTTATATAGTGTCAGAAGACACACAGGTGTCTGTAATCATGGCCAAATGTGGCCTAATATCATTGGTTAACTCTGAAATATAAAAATGGCATACAAAGAACATACAAAAGAACAAATGGATAGCATACGATCATAGATACATTTTAGACTACACAAGCTTACAAACAATTACAATGGCAAAGTCACAATAATCACAAGAATGGCTTCAGATAAAAGTCTACGTTGAGACCGAAGGGAGCAAGGGTCTTTAAATTAAAGATCCAGTCACACGTCTGTGAACTTGTTCAGTTTGTCTCAGTTGAATCTTATGTTCATACAAATATTTATACATGTTAAGTTTGCTGAATATAAACGCAGTTGACAGTGAGAGGATGTTTATTCTTTTGCTGAGTTTAGTCTTCATCTCATCTAATCACACAGGGTAAGTTAAAGCAACAAGGCTGACAACGCAATCTTAAGCCTAGTCTTGTGGCTGAAGGACCGCCATCCTCCAGTCCAAACATGAGACGGCTAGCAGCCACTGGCCAGGGGTCATTGCACTTCCTGGGTCATTATACTGACGACATTCCACTGCACTGATGTCAAATTTCACCCAAAAGATGACAAACTTATGTATAGCAACACTTGGCAAACATTTCATTTTTGCTAGTATTTATAGAGGACATTTTTAGATTACACTTTCATGGCATTGTTCATTGAGTCCAGTGGTTTGTATTAAAATCTTCTCAACTGAGATTTTCTAAGAATCAAAGCTTGTTTGTCTGAGAAATGTAACAGATATGGGTAGATTAGACGTACTTGTTCATGAGGTCGAAGCCCTGGTCTGAAAGCAGGGCTCCGAAGCGCTTGCGCAAGTTGTTGTAGGGGTACTCTGTAAAAGTCATCTTCTTCACAGCAGGGAGCTCGTTGTAGCCTGGCCAAATCTTCTCGCTGGGCGACCCAAGGTCCTGACAAGAACATGCGTCAACACACAGACACATGGAGTTAATGTTTTATGTGCGGGCTGGAGGTCCCCACTATGTCTGGTATGTTAGGAACTGCTGGGGAAGGGGGGGTACTGGAGCACAGTCAAGAACACAGCTTTTAATCTGAGTTTTACAGTTTAGCCCAGTCACACAACCACCACAGACAAGTCTGTTACGTCACCATGTCTGTCTAAAAGAGACTGGGTCACTGAACTGCAGTCCCTCTCTGCTAAATACATTGTGTAGTCAAATCAAATCCATTTAATCTGACTACATCCTATTCCTAACTCTGCCACCTTGTGGGGAGATCATAAAACTGGAAAACCCACAAAAACATGTGGTAGCTGTCAAGAATGCAAGCAGATGTCAGAGTGGAGTATATAAAGTGCTTTTACTTTCCAGACAGTATGAATTAAAATGTACTTTTTGATACAAATTTGCTAACCTTAAATATCTTGTTAATTTGGTCGATTTCGGATTTTCCAGGGAAGAGAGGTTTCTGGGTAAGGAGCTCTCCAAATATGCAGCCTACAGACCACATGTCCACAGCTGTGGAGTACTCCTGTGGAGAGAGAAACACACACTCGCTAAAACCACAGTATTCTTAGTCACAGACAGCACCGCATGAGTCTGGGTTGGAGTGTTTAGTCTGGGCGAGGACAAGCTTTGACTTGGTCATGGTGCTGTGTGTATGTAGTCTTGGGCTATGTTTAGAACTACAGACTTTGACACTATTGGAAGGCATACAAAGTATGTGTTGTGTCGTCTAGATGCGGTAATGTTCACACTCAGGTAGCGGTTTAGAATGGCTCTGTTTTGACTGGAGAGGGTCTTTGATGACTGAAGTTTCTTGAGATGTTTTGACTCAAGGCAGAGTTTTGAATGCAGTGGCTATCTACTGTGGCTATGTCGCCCACAAGACATTGATCCACGGTCAGTTTTGCATGACATCCCACTAATGGTAATTGTTAGGATTTGGGGAGGTTAAACCGATTCTAGATCTGTGCTTAGGTCCTGACTCACTTTGGCTCCCAGCAGCAGTTCTGGAGAACGGTACCACAGGGTCACCACCACAGGGGTGTAGGGCTTCAGGGGAGAACCATACTCACGGGCCAGACCAAAGTCCCCCACCTAGAACAGCACAACAAATATTACAAAAATGCCCAAGAGGCAAGCATACTCATGTACATTCAAGTCAATATTCTTTGTCATTAATAAGCCTAGAGCGTTGTATTTCTTCATCTGAGCCATGGATGATCTAATCCTTATCTGAAGTTCCCAACCCACAGCAGTTTTAATATTATTAAAATGGGATATATATATATATACACACATATACATATATACACACACACACACACACACACACACACACACACACACACACACACACACACACACACACACACACACACACACACACACACACACACACACAATACAACAGGGCATTATTATACCTTCAGGATCCCCTTGTGGCTGAGCAGCAGGTTAGAGGTCTTCAGGTCGCGGTGGAGGATCCAGTTGTCGTGGAGATGACGGACGCCTCGCAGCAGCTGGATCATCAGCGTCTTCACTTCGCCTGAGGCCGACAAGATAGAGGAAGTCGAAGAGATGTGAGCTCATAAGCTTACATTAAAACAATTCTCTTACGCTAACCTAGCCAAAATACATGGGAAAATGGCTGGAGGACATAAGTGTACTGTATGTTTTGCAACTCAAACTGAACCCCACAACATTACCTGGGAGAAAAGGCTGCTTCATGGTCTCCATCAAGCTTTTCAGGTCGTGCTCCACGTAATTCATCACAATGTAGATCTTGTCCATGTTGCTTCCAACGACGATTTCCTAACATGGGAGAAAGGAGGGGTTTAGATGGCACTAGTCTACTTTTTATTTTTATTTTTTTTTTTACAGCCATTGTATTATGTCAATTTGTGAAACACTTTGGGATACTATGCATTGTATGAAAGGCGCTACACAAAATGTATTTCAAAATAATATATTATTGAGGGGGGAGTTCCTCTGAGTCAGTTGTATGCTGCTCACCATAGAAATAACAATTTATGACATTTTCAGTGTATTTCTATGCACCTCACCCTGACAGTGACGATGTTGGGGTGCTGGGCCTTCAGAATGGTGTTGATCTCTCTGAGAGACGTGATGGGGAAACCTTCTTTCTCCTTCTCCATCTTCAGACGCTTTAAGGCCACAATCTCATCTAGAAGAGAAGGGCCTGTTTTAGTGTGTGTCTGTCCAGGGATGGATCGGAAATAAATTGCAAGGTAGCCCACATACCTGTCTTTTTGTCCTTGGCCCTATACACCACGCCGTAGGTCCCTTCCTCGATACGATTCAGACACTGGAACTCCTCGACACTGCGACAGCCCTGACAATGACATGAAACCAATGCCAATCAATACGTGTCCATATGATTTGCATGTGTGTGTACAGGCCTGAGTCAAATACGTATTACTTTTCTGTCAAATACTTGAGGTGTACTTGATTTCATTGCCAGGTGAGAGCATTTCTTGAAATATTCCATTGTACCAGGCAAGCTATGTCCAGGTTCATACATATTTTGACAGACGGAATTTCTTGAGTTATCCATGACTTTTAACCACATTTCCATGACCATCAATTGCCGACATCTATGTAAGCGTAACGTGGTAGAGACATGGAGGCTGCTCTTCGATCTCATGTACCATATCCTGTCGTTATGCAAGGTACTTAAGCCCCCACAGAGTACACTACCTGTAAGGCAACTGTATAAAACATGTGGTCAACCCTCAGTCTGGAGAGCTACTAGCTGTGCGGGCTTTT
Source organism: Salmo salar (assembly GCF_965601325.2). Lineage (NCBI taxonomy): Eukaryota > Metazoa > Chordata > Actinopteri > Salmoniformes > Salmonidae > Salmo > Salmo salar. The sequence continues at coordinate 85,354,720 of NC_138305.1, forward strand.
GATAAAGCCCTGCTCAAACACATCAGAGACAGTTTTTCAAGGTCCGGTTGAACAGATCATTTAAAATGTGGTTTGTTAGAAGGCTACTGGAGTAAAAGCCTGCACAACTATGAGCTATCGTGGATGATGGCTGACCACCCTTGACGTATAACATTGCAACATTAAAACCGAATACATTTTATACCTTTTGAAATAATTCGCTAATTTAATATATCAAACAACAAATGGCTTTGGTTAGGCTACAAATATTTTTATTCAGCTGAAGCAAGCCCACAAATTTTCTTCAGGAAATGTACCTTTTCTAGTTTTCTAGTCAAATTTATCATAGAAGTGTTTACATTTCAGGCTATTGAGTTGCAATGTCTCATACATTGGATGGCCAAATAAACTGGAAGTATCTACAAATCAAGTTGAAGCCAAATAATCCAAAAGAAAGGCTACATCTAACTGAATCTGAACTAATAAAATGGCGAAGTGAGTCATTCGTATCATGAAAATAGTTTAAATGAATAATTTAAAAAAGTAAATCAAATTTGTATGGCCTTACTCGCGATTGTATGGCCTTATTCATGAATGTTGGGACATCACGAGGAAAACATGAATGCATGCTAATAATAGCTAAACAGATAACTAGAGGGTACAAGATATGTTTTGAATTGGCAAACTAGTTATTAGTCTGTTCTTTATTATATTTTATAGACTAGGCCTACCTTCTGCCTCAATGTCCGACTGTCTCTCTCTCATTGAGTAACGGCCGACTCCTCACGCACACATGCAGGTGATGCGTGCAAACACAGACTCGCTCAAGTGTCATTCTGAACCTGGCTGATGTGATTTTTATTTGATTGCTAAAATATTTATATTATGAAAAATTATTATATTAATTTCCATAACTTTTCGGATTTGATCCTTTTCCAAAACTTTTCCAGGCCTGGAAAACACCATTTAAACATTCCATGACTTTTCCAGGATTTGAATAATGGCCGTATGAACTCTGTAGGTCAAGCGCACCTCAGGCATTTGATATAAAATAAAAAGGTATTTGACCCAGGTGTGGTGTGCTGCCAGACAGATGGACAGACCTGTAGAGCTGGCAGGTACTTGGGCAGCTCCTTCTTTAGCTCCACAGGGGAGATGGGGGGAGAGTCGGGGATGTAGTTCTCCTCAGGCTCAGGGGTGGCTGAGTGGGAGTGAGACACAGACTGGGGGGTCACGTCTCCATCCCCTGCCTCCTCTTCCTCTTCCTCTCCACTTTCCTCAGTATCGTGGTCAAATCGCGACTCTGGCACTGTGAGGTTTAATGAGGAGGCAGTTATAACTTACAGAAACAAGACAATCGCATCTAGCAGCACCTGCCACCAGACAAACGGGGTGTGAAATGCCTACCTGGGGGAATATGGTTGCCGTTCTCTCTCTCTTCCTCAAACTCTTCCTCAGACTGCTCGTCTTCACTCACCACACCTGAAACACAGACAATGGGTGGGTCAGATCCGTGTCACTGTGACAAAACCGTAATGGTACTAAGTGATAAAACAAGCGCACACACACAAGCAACAGAAGTAGAGTAATTCAGCAGACCTGCAGTCTGGTCAGATTCTCCTGTGCCTGATTCCTCATTCTCTCCCTCGCTCAGGCTGCTAGATCCATCTTCAACGCCATTACCCTCCTCATCGTCAGAGCCCGACCCTGAGCCGGAGCCTAGGGAAGAGAAGTCCACTCAATGTCACCTCCAAACAACCCACAAAGACTTATAACACAAGAAGATGTCTGGACTGTAAATACAGGATCTATAACAGTTAGAACTCTGTTGAGGATTAAACATCAGTAGAAGTGTAATATTTTCATAACTTTTTAGTGATGCCATCTGGTGTGGGGTATGTTGCAACCTTGAGTGAGTGTGTGCGTCTACCTACCTAAGGAGGACTCTCCTGTGCTGGTCTTCCTCTCACTGTCACTGATGTCCTGAAGGTCAGAGAGAAGGTCCTTGTCCTCTGGCTTCTCATCTTTCACTGTTGGACCACAAACAAACAAAATGAGCTTCCCTAATCACACAGAAAAATTATAGTTAAGTAAATTGAATGAAATCAATTACTAAGTCTTGACACCAATTCTACCAAAGCAAAATTATATAAAACCATCTTGATTGGATAGTCTCACCACTAGTTCTACGTGGCTCGCTGCTGTGCTCCAGTCGGTCCTGGGGAGCCTGGTTGGGGCTGCGGCTGCGGTGGCTCTGTTTGGGCTTGTCCCCGTACTCATCGGGCAGCGCACGGTGGTGGGACGGGACTGTCAGAGAACGGACAAGACATTTCGCTTCCCGTCACCAACAGCGCATCCTTACATATATCAAAATACTTACATTCACGTAGACGCTAAGGCTGTAAACTCTAACCCTACATGTGTGCGCAAATGCGTGTGTGTGAAGCCTGACCTTCTCGGCGCGCCTCACGCTCTTTGCGGCGCTCCTCTGCCCTCCTCTCTCTCTCCTTCTGCTCGCGCTGCTCCTTCTGCTGCTGCTCACGGAGCTTGCGGTCTCTCTCGCGCTGGCGCTCCACCTGCTCCAACCTGTCCCTGTAGTCCGGGGAAGACGGGGGAATCCTGTCAGGAGCTCTCCAGAAACCCAAAAGCCACCCACCCCACACTGTTAATGTCTGCTGCATGGAATGGGAAGAGTACAGTATACAGTGTGAAAGGTAACTGCACGGTAAAAAAGATGTCTGACCAGCATGTGACAGTTTGAGGATATGCACGTTTAAAACCTGTTGGGGCTAGGGGGCAGTATTTGCACGGCCGGATAAAAAAACATACCCGATTTAAACTGGTTACTACTCTTGCCCAGAAATGAGAATAAGCATATAATTAGTAGATTTGGATAGAAAACACTCTAAAGTTTCTAAAACTGTTTGAATGGTGTCTGCGAGTATAACAGAACTCATATGGCAGGCCAAAACCTGAGAAGATTCCATACAGGAAGTGCCCTGTCTGACAATTTGTTGTCCTTCTGTTGGATCTCTATCGAAAATACAGCATCTGTGCTGTAACGTGACATTTTCTAAGGCTTCCATTGGCTCTCTAAAGCCGCCAGAAAGTGGAATGGGGTGTCTGCTGTCTCTGGGCAAAGAACAGCAGCAGAGTTTGTGAGTGGTCAGCCTGGGGACAGTGAGACTGAGATGTGCGTTCACGAGACTACTCCATTTTTTTCTTTCAGCCTTTGAATGAATACAACGTTGCCCGGTTGGAATATTATTGCTATTTTACGAGAAAGATAGCATAAACATTGATTTTAAACAGCGTTTGACATACTTCGAAGTACGGTAATGGAATATTTTGAATTGTTTTGTCATGAAATGCGCTTGCGCGTCACACTTCGGATAGTGACCTGAACGCACGAACAAAACAGAGCTATTTGAATATAACTATGGATTATTTGGAACCAAAACAACATTTGTTGTTGAAGTAGAATTCCTGGGAGTGCATTCTGACGAAGAACAGCAAAGGTAATCCAATTTTTGTAATAGTAATTCTGATTTTAGTGAGCCCCAAACTTGGTGGGTGACAAAATAGCTAGCCGTGATGGCCGAGCTATGTACTCAGAATATTGCAAAATGTGCTTTCGCCGAAAAGCTATTTTAAAATCTGACACCGCGATTGCATAAAGGAGTTCTCTATCTATAATTCTTAAAATAATTATGTATTTTGTGAACGTTTATCATGAGTAATTTAGTAAATTCACCGGGAGTTTTCGGTGGGTATGCTAGTTCTGAACATCACATGCTAATGTAAAAAGCTGTTTTTTTTATATAAATATGAACTTGATTGAACAAAACATGCATGTATTGTATAACAATGTCCTAGGAGTGTCATCTGATGAAGATCAAAGGTTAGTGCTGCATTTAGCTGTGGTTTTGGTTTTTGTGACATATATGCTTGCTTTGAAAATGGCTGTGTGATTATTTTTGGCAGGGTACTCTCCTGACATAATCTAATGTTTTGCTTTCGCTGTAAAGCCTTTTTGAAATCGGACAATGTGGTTAGATTAACGAGAGTCTTATCTTTAAAATGGTGTTAAATAATGTTTCAGAACTTGAAGTTATAGCATTTTTGAGGTATTTGTATTTCTTGCCACGCGATTCCACTGGCTGTTGACTAGGGTGGGACGCATCCCACCTAGCCCATAGAAGTTAAAGGCAGACTAAGATATGACATCATAAGCTAGGTTTCCACCCAATTTGCGACAGATTTTCAAGCAAATATTATAAAATAGTTTCCATCAGACGGACTTTGTTGCGGACAAAGGGCTGTGTGTGATGACGTAGCGCAAACAATCCTGCACTTAAGTTTCCATGTACAAAAAAACAACATGAGTTTAATGTGTTTTCACTGCGTTTTCCACTCAGATTTTTTGGTTGTCACACAAACTGTAACGATCGGGGTTTGATAATGCAACCAAAACAATCGCATTTGCGACCGTTTGTTTGATTTGACAGTGCAACATTTTAAATTGGTTGCAAGTGATTTTCTTTTTAACCTGGTCACGTTATTTATTTTTATCATCATGATTTATTCAAACAGTAATGTGCAATTGACCAAAAATAAATCAACTTTCTGAAGAGGCAACAATGGCACAGGAATGACCTTGTCGGTGTGTGTCAGGGCTTGACATACTGGGGAGGTTTTGGAAACCCTACGGGCCAGTCAGACATTTGAAAATCAGACATTTCCTCTCAACCTGGTCTCATAGCATTTCGTATTATTTCATAAGTGAATCTGAGACTCAATTTAGTATATGTTACGATTTGTATGGTATGTATTAATTTCTGGATGTCCATCACCCATTTCGCATGATATGCTACAAATTCTAGCTAGGTGGCTAACATTAGCTAGACTAGTGGTTAGGGTTAAGTTTAGGAGCTAGGTTAAAAGTTAGGGGGAATGGTTAGTTAAAAGGGTTAAGGTTAGTCTTAGAGGAATGGCTAGCTAACATGCTAAGTAGTTACAAAGTAGATAAAAGATAGAAATGATTGAAAAGTTGATAATTAGCTAAAATGCGAAAGCTGTCAGTGATGAGATTCTAACTCGCAACCTTTGGTAGCTAGCCATTCGCGTTATACTCCCAACCAATCACGGGACGTTTCGCATTATACGACCAGCCATCCACCCAACGTAACATTTCCTACTAAATGGAGTGTCTCAGATTTATCAAATCAAATGTTAGTCACATGCGCCAAATACAAAAAGGTGTTGACCTTAGTGAAATGCTTACTTACGAGCCCCTAACCAACAATGAAGCTTATATATACTGCTCCAAAAAATAAAGGGAACACTTATACAACACAATGTAACTCCAAGTCAATCACACTTCTGTGAAATCAAACTGTCCACTTAGGAAGCAACACTGATTGACAATACATTTCACATGCTGTTGTGCAAATGGAATAGACAACAGGTGGAAATTATAGGCAATTAGCAAGACACCCCCAATAAAGGAGTGGTTCTGCAGGTGGTGACCACAGACCACTTCTCAGTTCCTATGCTTCCTGGCTGATGTTTTGGTCACTTTTGAATGCTGGCGGTGCTTTCACTCTAGTGGTAGCATGAGACGGAGTCTACAACCCACACAAGTGGCTCAGGTAGTGCAGCTCATCCAGGATGGCACATCAATGCGAGCTGTGGCAAGAAGGTTTGCTGTGTCTGTCAGCGTAGTGTCCAGAGCATGGAGGCGCTACCAGGAGACAGGCCAGTACCTCAGGAGACGTGGAGGAGGCCGTAGGAGGGCAACAACCCAGCAGCAGGACCGCTACCTCCGCCTTTGTGCAAAGAGGAGCAGGAGGAGCACTGCCAGAGCCCTGCAAAATGACCTCCAGCAGGCCACAAATGTGCATGTGTCTGCTCAAACGGTCAGAAACAGACTCCATGAGGGTGGTATGAGGGCCCGACGTCCACAGGTGGGGGTTGTGCTTACAGCCCAACACCGTGCAGGACGTTTGGCATTTCCCAGAGAACACCAAGATTGGCAAATTCGCCACTGGCGCCCTGTGCTCTTCACAGATGAAAGCAGGTTCACACTGAGCACGTGACAGACGTGACAGAGTCTGGAGACGCCGTGGAGAATGTTCTGCTGCCTGCAACATCCTCCAGCATGACCGGTTTGGCGGTGGGTCAGTCATGGTGTGGGGTGGCATTTCTTTGGGGGGCCGCACAGCCCTCCATATGCTCGCCAGAGGTAGCCTGACTGCCATTAGGTACCGAGATGAGATCCTCAGACCCCTTGTGAGACCACATGCTGGTGCGGTTTGCCCTGGGTTCTTCCTAATGCAAGACAATGCTAGACCTCATGTGGCTGGAGTGTGTCAGCAGTTCCTGCAAGAGGAAGGCATTGATGCTATGGACTGGCCCGCCCATTCCCCAGACCTGAATCCAATTGAGCACATCTGGGACATCATGTCTCACTCCATCCACCAACGCCACGTTGCACCACAGACTGTCCAGGAGTTGGTGGATGCTTTAGTCCAGGTCTGGGAGGAGATCCCTCAGGAGACCATCCGCCACCTCATCAGGAGCATGCCGCGTTGTAGGGAGGTCATACAGGCACGTGGAGGCCACACACACTACTGAGCCTCATTTTGACTTGTTTTAAGGACATTACATCAAAGTTGGATCAGCCTGTAGTGTGGTTTTTCACTTTAATTTTGAGTGTGACTCCAAATCCAGACCTCCATGGGTTGATAAATTGGATTTCCATTGATTCTTTTTGTGTGATTTTGTTGTCAGCACATTCAACTATGTAAAGAAAAACTAATTTAATAAGATTATTTCATTCATTCAGATCTAGGATGCGTTATTTTAGTGTTCCCTTTATTTTTTTGAGCAGTGTATATATATATATATATATATTTTTTTTTTAAAGTAACAAGTAATTAAAGAGCAGCAGTAAAATAATGGCGAGTCAATGTGCGGGGGCACCGGTTAGTTGAGGTAATATGTACATGTAGGAAGAGTTATTAAAGTGAATATGCATAGAAACAGAGTAGCAGCGGTGTAAGGGGGGGGGGCGGCACAGCAAATAGTCTGGGTGGCCATTTGATTAGATGTTCAGGAGTCTTATGGCTTGGAGGTAGAAGCTGTTTAGAAGCCTCTTGGACCTAGACTTGGCGCTCCGCTGCCACTTGCCGTGTGGTAGCAGAGAGAACAGTCTATGACTAGGGTGGCTGGAGTTTGACAATTTTTAGGGCATTGACACCACCTGGTATAGAGGTCCTGGACTGTTGGAAGCGTGGCCCCAGTGATGTGCTGGTCCGTACTCTCTACCCTCTGTAGTGCCTTGCGGTCAAAAGCCGTTGCCCTACCAGGCAGTGATGCAACCAGTCAGGTTGCTCTCGATGGTGCAGCTGTAAAACCTTTTGAGGATCTGAGGACCATTGCCAAATCTTTTCAGTCTCCTGAGGGGGAATATGTTTTTTTTGTCGTGCCCTCTTAACAACTGTCTGAGTGTGCTTGGACCATGTTAGTTTGTTGGTGATTTGGACACCAAGGAACTTGAAGCTCTCAACCTGCTCCACTACAGCCCTGTCGATGAGAATGGGGGCGTGCTCGGTCCTCTTTTTCCTGTAGTCCAGAATCATCTTTGTTTTGATCACGTTGAGGGAGAGGTTGTTGTCCTGGCACTAGGTCAGGTCTCTGACCTCCTCCCTATAGGCTGTCTCATCGTTGTCCAGGCCTACAACTGTTGTGTCACCGGCAAACTTAATGGTGGTGTTGGTGTAGTGCCTGGCCGTGCAGTCATGAGTGAACAGGGAGTACAGGAGGAGACTGAGCATGCACCCCTGAGGGGCCCCCGTGTTGAGGATCAGCGTGGCAGATGTGTTATCTACCCTTACCACCTGGGGGCAGCCCGTCAGGAAGTCCAGGATCCAGTTGCAGAGGGAGGTGTTAAGTCACAGTGTCCTTAGCTTAGTGATGAGCTTTGAGGGCAATATGGTGTTGAACGCTGAGCTGTGGTCAATGAACAGCATTCTCACATAGGTGTTCCTTTCGTCCAGGTGGGAAAGGGCAGTGTGGAGTGCAATAGAGATTGCATCATCTGTGGATCTGTTAGGGCGGCATGCAAATTGGAGTGTGTAGGGTTTCTGGGATAATGGTGTTGATGTGAGCTATGACTAGGCTTTCAAAGCACTTCATGGCTACAGACGTGAGTGCTATGGGTATGTAGTCATTTAGGCAGGTTACCTTAGTGTTCTTGGGCACAGGGAATATGGTAGTCTGCTTAAAATATGTTGGTATTACAGACTGACAGGGAGAGGTTGAAAATGTCAGTGAAGACACTTGCCAGTTGGTCAGCGCATGCTCGAAGTACATGTCCTGGTAATCTGTCTGGCCCTGAGGCCTTGTGAATGTTGACCTGTTTGAAGGTCTTACTCACATCGGCTGTGGAGGCGTGATCACACTGTCTTCTGGAACAGCTGGTGCTCTCATGCATGTTTCAGTGTTATTTGCCTCGAAGCGAGCATAGAAGTAGTTTAGCTCGTCTGGTAGGCTCGTGTCACTTGGCTGTGCTTCCCTTTGTAGTCTGTAATGGTTTGCAAGCCCTGCCACATCCAACGAGCGTCAGAGTATGATAGTATGATTCGATCTTAGTCCTGTATTGACGCTTTGCCTGTTTGATGGTTCGTCGGAGGGCATAGCGGGATTTCTTATAAGCTTCAAGGTTAGAATCCCGCTCCTTGAAAGTGGCAGCTCTAGCCTTTAGCTCAGTGCAGATGTTGCCTGTAATCCATGGCTTCTGGTTGGGGTATGTACGTACGGTCACTGTTGGGACGTCGTCATCGATGCACTTATTGATGAAGCCAATGACTGATGTGGTGTACTACTCAATGCCATCGGAGGAATACCGGAACATATTCCAGTCTGTGCTAGCAAAACAGTCCTGCAGTTTAGCATCTGCTTCATCTGACCATTTGATCGAGACACTGGTGCTTTAATTGTTGCTTGTAAGCAGGAATCAGGAGGATAGAATTATGGTCAGATTTGCCAAATGGAGGGCGAGGGAGAGCTTTGGATGCATCTCTGTGTGTGGAGTAAAGGTGTTCCGGAGTTTTTCCCCCTCTGTTGCACATTTAACATGCTGATAGAAAATTGGTAAGACAAATTTAAGTTTCCCTGCATTAAAGTCCCCGGATACTAGGAGTGCTGCCTCTGGGTGAGTGTTTTCCTGTTTGCTTATGTCGGAATACAGCACTTTCAGTGCAGTCTTAGTGCCAGCATCAGTCTGTGGTGATATGTAGACAGCTACAACAAATACAGATGAAAACTCTCTAGGTAGATAGTGTAGTCTATACCATATCATGATACTCTACCTCAGGCGAGCAGAACTGAAACTTCCTTAGATATTGTGCACCAGCTGTTACTTACAAAAATACATAGTCCGCCACCCCTTGTCTTACCAGATCCGCTTTTCTATCCTGCCGATACAGCGTATAACCAGCCAGATGTATGTTGATAATGTCGTCTTTCAGCCACGACTCCGTGAAGCATAACCACTAACATGTACAGAATAATACAAAATACTCAAGACCAGATGGTCCCTTTAGTCGTTGGTCCTTGAAAAGTAATTGAAGTTGGCAGCTGATTTAGAAGTTCTACTGCTCCAATATATTAATGCCATGATTTAATTTCTGACCAGTTTTTAAAGAGTTGTAAGCGCGTTTGTTTGTTTCCCGTCTTTTCAATTGAAAGGTGTTGTGCTTGTCTGTTGCGGTAAAGCCATGTGCGGTTATTATGAGCAAGACAAAAGTGAATGTTGGCTTAAAATTGTTTTTCATACAAAACACTGGAAAACACTGGAAAATCTGTTCACTTTGTGTAACCATTAGCGATGCTAATCATTTTCGGGTAGATGGAAAGGTAATTAAAAAGTAGCCTATGCCTACCCAGCAGAATCATGATTATTTGCATCAATGCAGTGGCCATTTATTTTAGAAAACTCCATCACAAGTGTGCTACAGAAACACAGGTAGCCAAACAACTGTCTGGATAGGTGCGCAACTGATTTAAAGGCTAACTACACTAACCCTACATTTCTCCAATTTTACCCAGACCTCAAAATGTTTCCCCTGATGTGGTTTAAGAACTATTGTGGAGTGAGAAAAGCAAAATGTTTATTTTGTTGTTTTTATATTAGAAAGTGTGATTGACAAAAAACCTGAAAAAAACTGAGGGAAATCAGTCCTCCCTGCTGTTTTTTTTTTGTGTGTGCTATGGTATCGTTTTGGTATTAAGTATAATTTTTTTACATTCTACCCTCTAGAGGATTTTGCAGGAAAGAACACATGTCACTTTCAAATCGCTGCAAAGAAACCACTAAAATGTATTTAACTAGGCAAGTCAATTCAGAACAAATTCTTATTTACAATGACGGCCTAACCCGGCCAAACCCTAATGAAAGCTGGGCCAATTGTGCGCAGCCCTATGGGACTCCCAATCACAGCCCGATAAAGAACACCAATAAGAAGAGACTTGCATGGGCCAAGAAACATGAGCAATGGACATTATACCGGTGGAAATCTGTCCTTTGCTCTGATGAGTCCAAATTTGAGATTTCTGGTTTCAACCGCCGTGTCTTTGTGAGACACAGAGTAGGTTAACGGATGATCTCCGCATAGGTGGTTCCCACCGTGAAGCATGGAGGTGGTGTGACGGTGCTTTTCTGGTGACACAGATTTATTTAGAATTCAAGGCACACTTAACCAGCATAGCTACCACAGCATTCTGCTGCGATACGCCAACTCATCTGGTTTGCGCTTAGTGGGAATATCATTTGTTTTTCAACAGGACAACGAGCAAACACACCTCCAGACTGTGTAAGGGTTATTTGACCAAGAAAGAGAGTGATGGGGTGCTGCATCAGATGACCTGGCCTCCACAATCACCCAACCTTAACCCAATTGAGATGGTTTGGGATGAGTTGGACCACAGAGTGAAGGAAAAGCAGCCAACAAATGCTCAGCATATGTAGGAACTCCTTCAAGACTGTTGGAAAAGCATTCCAGGTGAAGCTGGTTGAGAGAATGACAAGAGTGTGCAAAGCTGTCAAGGTTAAGGGGGGCTACTTTGAAGAATCTAAAATCTATTTTGATCTGATATCTTCACTATTATTCTACAACGTAGAAAAAAAGAAAAAAAACCTTGAATGAGTAGGTGTGTCCAAGGTGTGTACAGTCATGGCCAAAAGTTGAGAATGACACAAATATTCATTTTCACAAAGTTTGCAGCTTCAGTGTCTTCAGATATTTTGGTCAGATGTTACTATGGAATACTGAAGTATAATTGCAAGCATTTCACAAGTGTCAAAAGCTTTTATTGACAATTACATGAAGTTGATGCAAAGAGTCAATATTTGCAGTGTTAACCCTTCTTTTTCAAGATCTCTGCAATCCGCCCTGGCATGCTGTCAATTAACTTCTGGGCCACATCCTGACTGATGGCAGCCCATTCTTGCATAATCAATGCTTGGAGTTTGTCAGAATTTGTGGGTTGTTTGTTTGTCCACCCGCCTCTTGAGGATTGACCACAAGTTCTCAATGGGATTAAGGTCTGGGGAGTTTCCTGGCCATGGACCAAAAATATCGATGTTTTGTTCTCCGAGCCACTTAGTTATCACTTTTGCCTTATGGCAAGGTGCTCCATCATGCTGGAAAAGGCATTGTTCATCACCAAACTGTTCCTGGATGGTTGGGAGAAGTTGCTCTGAGGATGTGTTGGTACCATTCTTTATTCATGGCTGTGATCTTAGGCAAAATTGTGAGTGAGCCCACTCCCTTGGCTGAGAAGCAACCCCACACATGAATGGTCTCAGGATGCTTTACTGTTGGCATGACACAGGACTGATGGTAGCGCTCACCTTGTCTTCTCCGGACAAGCTTTTTCCGGGTGCCCCAAACAATCGGAAAGGGGATTCATCAGAGAAAAGGACTTTTCCCTAGTCCTCAGCAGTCCAATCCCTGTACCCTTTTGCAGAATATCAGTCTGTCCCTGATGTTTTTCCTGGAGAGAAGTGGCTTCTTTGCTGCCCTTCTTGACACCAGGCCTTCCTCAATGTCTTCGCCTCACTGTGCGTGCAGATGCACTCACACCTGCCTGCTGCCATTCCTGAGCAAGCTCTGTACTGGTGGTGCCCCAATCCCGCAGCTGAATCAACTTTATGAGACGGTCCTGGCGCTTGCTGGACTTTCTTGGGCACCCTGAAGTCTTCTTCACAACAATTGAAACGCTCTCCTTGAAGTTCTTGATGATCTGATAACTGGTTGATTTAGGTGCAATCTTACTGGCAGCAATATCCTTCCCTGTGAAGCCCTTTTTGTGCAAAGCAATGATGACGGCACGTGTTTCCTTGCAGGTAACCATGGTTGACAGAGGAAGAACAATGATTCCAAGCACCACCCTCCTTTTGAAGCTTCCAGTCTGCTATTCGAGCTCAATCAGCGTGACAGAGTGATCTCCAGCCTTGTCCTCGTCAACACTCACACCTGTGTTAACGAGAGAATCACTGACATGTCGTCAGCTGGTCCTTTTGTGGCAGGGCTGAAATGCAGTGGAAATGTTTTTGGGGGGATTCAGTTCATTTGCATGGCAAAGAAGGACTTTGCAATTAATTGTAATTCATCTGATCACTCTTCATAACATTCCGGGGTATATGCAAATTGCCATCATACAAACTGAGGCAGCAGACTTTGTAAAAATGTATATTTGTGTCATTCTCAAAACTTTTGGCCACGACTGTATATGCCATATCTCACAACCTGGTGATGTAGCTCTTGCGCTACCTTTCCCTGAGTGAGAGAGGTTTGTACTTTGATAAAATAACCATGTCATGGTAAATTGTCTACCAACAATTGCGCAAGAAATCATTTCCACTACAATTCGTTGCATAATTAATTTTACTGACACAAAAAGATCCCACAGTGTTAAACAAATTGTTGAGATTTAGGAAATTGTACCGACACTCCATGTTTCCATCACAATTGCTGTGATTTAGTTTTTGTTTAGCATGACTTTACTCGCACAAAAACTGTAGATGGAAATGTGGTTAGTGACAGTGGGGTCAAAAAGCATGAATAAAAATATATGTTTTTTTGGGGGGCTCTTTTGGGGGCTCTTTTGGGGCTCTTTAAACTTTTGTTAAAATTGCCACACTCAAGAGTCACATTCTGGTAGAAGTGTAGTTTGAGAGACCACAGAGACATTTTGATAACTTCATACCTTTGAACACAAGTGATGATTATAAATGTTGATATTTCTTCGTTCTGTAGTATATATCTGCTAATACAAGCCACGCTAACATGCTGGCCAAACCGTCTCCGTGCATGCGTCTATGTGTGCATGATTTTTTTTCTATCCCCATCAGACGCGTTCTTGACATGTAGGTTAAAATACCAAAACCGACTGCGAACCAACTATATTAATTTGGGAAGGTCGAAACACAAATGAAACATTCATGGACATGATGCTAGCTAATTTGTCCTGGGAAATATAAACATTGGGCTGTTATTTTACTCTGCCCTTCCTTTAGCTGGATCTTTGTGTGTTCTCCACTCCACTTTTTATTTACTTCTCCTTCATATTTCTTCTTCTTCTGTGGATTTTATACAGCGGTTGGCAACCAACAAAGTTGCATTACCACCACTAGTGGACTGTGGACCTCATTCATCTTTGAATCACCCATGTGGGTATATGCTCGTAATTATTATAATTTTTTTTTAAATTGGGAAAGGAGAGACTTGCAGCGCGTCAACCAATTTCAATTTAAGAGCCTGGCTACGCAGATGCCCGTTGACGCGCTCAAGCAGTTTGGATGAAATGGACGGTTTGGTCAGCATGCAATACAAACGTGTTTGTATGTGGTCACAGTAGTCACCTCTCTCTGCGGGATTGGGCTCTGGCCTGCTCCCTGCGTTTCTGCCTCTCCCAGTCTCGCCGGGCCTTGTCCTGCTCCTCCCACTGCCGCTTCCTGCGCTCACTCTCCCTGTCTTTGGGCCGCACGTGTTTCCCTGCTGCTGCTACTATGATAAAAACAAACAAATGTAAAACAGTGCTACTTGGTGCTACATATGCATGCATACATAGTTTAATACCACAGTAAAACCAGTCCCTATTCAACTTTCTACAGCAATACCATAAAGATAGGACTCATCCTTATATCTTTGCCATTACAGCATCTGTGACAGCATAGCAGGGCTGACCACATTTAGTGGACTGGTTGATAGGCTGTTGGTCAACCAAGATTTTTTTAGTCGAGCAGTCTCAAAGATTCCCCCCCCCCCCCCATGAGACACCTGTCTGATTCTCACCGGTCTTCTGTGTACTAACCCATTGAGTAGGCTGCGGAGATGCGACCATCCAAGAAGGGAGTGTGGCTAAGATGCACAAGACATGTCTCTCTGCAGAATGCGCTCTGTTCTGCCATTTCGTGCACTTTCATTGTGTAAATTGTTTGCCCTTTGATTGTTAGTGTTTATCAATTCCCCATTACATATATCACCAGTATTAGTCTACATTTACTGTTCATTTGCATTATATCTAATCTATACTGAACAAAAATATAAACGCAACAAGCAACAATTTCATTGATTTTACTAAGTTACAGTTCATGAGGAATTGTCAGTCAATTTAAATAAATTCATTATGCCCTAATCTACGGATTTCACATGACTAGAAATACAGATATGCATCCGTTGGTCACAGATACCATGGAAAAAAAGGGCCTCAGGATCTTGTCACGTTATTTTTGTGCATTCAAATTGCCATCGATAAAACGCAATTGTGTTCGTTGCCCGTAGCTTATACCTGCCCATACCATAAGCACACCGCCAACTTGGGGCACTTTGTTAGCATCATTGACATCAGCAAACCGCTGGCCCACACAATGCCATACATGTGGTCTGCAGTTGTGAGGCCGGTTGGACATACTGACAAATTCTCAAAAATGACTTATGGTAGAGAAACAAGCAAAATTCTCTGTCAACAGTTTCATGAGCTAAAATAAAAGATCGCAGCAATGTTCTATACGCACAAAAAGCTTATTTCTCTAAAATATTGTGCACAGATGTTTACATCTCTGTTAGCAGGGCTGTGCCCGAACAAAAAATAAACAAATTGTCGACCAAGAGACGTCTGTTCTTTTTAAACTTCTATATGCAGTGCATTCTGAAAGTTTTCAGACCCCTTGACTTTTTCCACATTGTTACGTTACAGCCTTATTCCAAAATGTATTAAATAAATGTTTTCCATCAATCTACACAATACCCCATAATGACAAAGCGAAAACAGGTCAATTATTTTGCGAAATTTATAAAAAGAAAAAAAACAAATACCTTACTTACATAAGTACTCAGACCCTTTTATGAGACACAAAATTGAGGTCAGGTACATCCTGGGGGAGAAGGGCCTTGGTCAGGGAGGTGACCAAGAACCAGATGGTCACTGACAGAGTTCCTCTCTGGAGATGGGAGAACCTTCCAGAAGGACAACCATCTCCGCATCCTTCCACCAATCAGGCCTTTATGGTAGAGCAGCCAGACGAAAGCAACTCCTCAGTATGAAGCACGACAGCCAGCTTGGACTTTGCCAAAAGGCACCTAAAGGACAGACCATGAGAAACTAGTACAAAGTATAGACAGATCCTTGATGAAAACCTGCTCCAGAGCACTCAGGATCTCAGACTGGGGTGAAGGTTCACCTTCCAGCAGGACAACGACCTTAAGCACACAGCAAAGAAAACGCAGGAGTGGCTTCGAGACCAGTCTTTGAATGTCCTCAAGTGGCCCAGCCAGAGCTCGGACTTGAACCTGATCAAACATCTCTGGAGACCTTAAAATAGCTGTGCTGCGACACTCCCCATCCAACCTGATAGTGCTTGAGAGGATCTGCAGAGAATGGGAGAAATACCCCAAATACAGGTGTGCCAATCTTGTAGTGTCATACCCAAGAAGACTCAACGCTGTAATCGCTGCCTACGGTGCTTCAACAAAGTGACACATGCACGTAAATGTGATAATTATGTTTTTTATTTTAATACATTTCTAAAAACCTGTTTTTGCTTTGTCATTATGGGCTATTGTGTGGAGATAGATATAGGATAAAAAAATGTAATCCATTTTAGAATATGGCTGTAGCGTAACAAACTGTGGAAACTGAATACTTTCCGAATGGATTGTAGACACATCCTATGATTTAATCAAATCAACTATTTGCACTAAGCTTGTCTTATGCTTTAAGCTAACTGTTGGATGAAATAATTAAGACACACAAATGACCGCAATTTATTTGATTGTGCCGCCTGTCTCAGACTTGCTGTGTTAAAAGGAAAAGACAGAGTGACTGTGACTAGCACCCGTTGTCCTGCTCTCCTCCCTGCTGCAGCAACCACCACAGAACACGGTGTATAGTGCTGTCCATGTTGCAACATAATTAAAGCCATTTCTGACTTTAAAGTTGTTACTGAAATGCCTAATTTGTTTTGGGAAAACATTCCCTACTCCCTCAACCCTTCCTCTCTTTATGTGACACATGCACGTGACCAATAGTGCCTGACGTATAGCATACCATAATCACATAAATTGGTTATAAAAAAATGTTTTCTTCAAAAACGATGAATGCCGTAACACGTGACAGCAAAATGGATGCAGAGGTGACAAACTTGAAAGGGGAAGTCAGAAGTGTGGAATAAATGACTAGTTGTGGAAAATACTGGAGAACAGTCGACTAAAATGGGGTGGGCCCTAACTGTTCATGAGCAGTTCTTTGCCAAGATTATCCAGCCACCTGACAATTGTGGCATAACAAGAAGCTGATTAAACAGCACTATCGTTACACAGGCGCACCTTGTGCAGGGGACAAAAGGCCACTCCAAAATGTGCAGTTTTGTCACAACATAATGCCACAGATGTCTCATGTTTTGAGGGAGCGCGCAATCGGCATGGTAAATGCAGGAATGTCCACCAGAGCTGTTGCCAGAGAATTGAATGTTCATTTCTCTACCATAGCCGCCTCCGATGTTGTTTTAAAGAATTAGGCAGTACATCCAACCGGCCTCAACCACCGGGCGAGTGGTTTGCGGATGTCAACGTTGTGAACAGAGTGCCCCATGTAGTCAGTGGGGTTTTGGTATGGGCAGGCATAAGCTATGGACAACGAACAATTGCATTTTATTGATGGGATTTTGAATTCACAGAGATACCGTGACAAGATCATGAGGCCCATTGTCATGCCATTCATCTGTACACAATTCCTGGAAGCAGAATATTTCCCAGTCCTTCCATGGCCTGCATACTCACCATACATGTCACCCATTGAGCATGTTTGGGATGCTGTGCATCAACGCATACGATAGCAGGTTCCAGTCCCCGCCAATATTGATTAACTTCGCACAGCCATTGAAGAGTGGGACAATATTCCACAGGCCACAATCAACAGCCTGATCAACTCTATGCGAAGGAGAAGTGTCGAGCAACACGAGGCAAATGGTGGTCACACCAGATACTGACTGGTTTTCTGATCCAAGCCTCTACATTTTTTTTAAGGTACACTACATGACCAAAAGTAAAAAGGACACCTGCTCGTCGAACATCTCATTCCAAAATTATGGGCAATAATATGGAGTAGCGCCCCCCCCCCCCCCGCTATAACAGCCTACACTCTTCGTGGAAGGATACCACTAGATGTTCTAACATTGCTGCAAGGGACTTGCTTCCATTCAGCCACAAGAGCATTAGTGAGGTCGGGCACTGTTGGGCGATTAGACCTGGCTCGAAATCGGCATTCCAATTCATTGCCAAAGGTGTTTGATGGTGTTGAGGTCAGGGCTCTGTGCAGGCCAGTCAAGTTCTTCCACACCAATATTGACAAACCATTGCTGAAACAGGAAAGGGCCTTCCTCAAACTGTTGCCACAAAGTTGCCTTGGAGGGGATGGCTGCCGTTTTACGGGCTCCTTACCAACAACTATGTTTTGTTATTTTTTTGCATTGTTTGTAACTTATTTTGTACATAATGTTGCTGCTACCGTCTCTTATGACCAAAAAGAGCTTCTGGACATCAGAACAGCACCTTTGACAGCGATTACAGCCTCGAGTCTTATTTAGTATGACGCTAAAAGCTTGGCACCCATTCTTCGCCGCAGATCCTATCAAGCTCTGTCAGGTTGGCTGGGGAGCGGTGCCGCACAGCTATTTTCAGGTCTCTCCAGAGATGTTAGATCGGGTGCCTTGTGAGAATTAGTCAGCGAGTGGGTAAACCACCTTTACAATCAGCCCTATTAGCTACGTGCTTCAGCACTTGCCGGTCCCGTTTTGTGAGTTTGTGTGGCCTAACAGTTTGCGGCTGAGCCGTTGTTGCTCCTAGACGTTTCCAGTTCACAATAACAGCACTAACAGTTGACCAGGGCAGCTGTAGCAGAGCAGACATTTTACAAACTGACTGGTTGGAAAGGTGGCATCCTATGACAGTGCCACATTGAAAGTCAATGAGCTCTTCAGTAAGGCCAATATACTGTCAATGTTCGTATTTGGAGATTGCATGGCTGTGTGCTCGATTTTATACACCTGTCAGCAACAGGTGGGTGAAATAGCCGTATCCACTCATTTTAAGGGCTGTATACATACACTATATATACACAAAAGTATCTGTGACAAACAGATGCATATCTGTATTCCTAGTCATGTGAAATCCATAGATAAGGGCCTAATGAATTTTTTTGAATTGACTCATTTCCTCATATGAACCGTAACTCAGTAAAATCTTTGAAATTGTTGCCTGTTTATATTTTGGTTCAGTACAATGTTTTCTAATGTTTTTAGAATCCATTGATAATGACAATAGTTCTCTCCCTTTCGATAGCCATTCAACATTAAAGGGAAATATGTAATGCTCTGATCCAATGGAAACATAATACATGATTACTTCTTATCCCTTGCACAAATAGCCTACAGCTGTGTCTGTCCCGAGCTCACTGGTGCTCGAAACTGAGGGCCCAGAATATTTCATACAATGCTGCAAGTTTGCTAGTGCAAGCTTCAGTTGATACAATGTTTCAAGTTTGTTGTAGACAGGCCATGTGTAGCCAATGTGATTTATAGCAGACTTAATTTCATCAGGATATTTTCTACCTGCAGGCTACAATGTTTTTATTTGCTGGCTTTATTTGAGCTACTTTTACACTTACAGTGCATGCGGAAATTATTCAGACCCTTTGACTTTTTCCACATTTTGTTACGTTACAGCCTTATTCTAAAATGTCTTAAAATTGTTTCCCCCCCCATCAATCTACACACAATACCCCATTGTGACAAAGCAAAAACAGATTTAGACATTTTTGCAAATGTATTAAAGATTTAAAAAAATATATAAAATGGAAATATCACATTTACTTAAGTATTCAGACCTTTTACTCAGTACTTTGAAGGACTGTTGACAGCGATTACAGCCTCAAGTCTTATTTGGTATGACGCTACAAGCTTGACACACCTGTATTTTGGGAGTTTCTACTATCCTCTCAAGCTCTGTCAGGTTGGCTGGGGAGCGGTGCTGCACAGCTATGTCCAGTTCTCTCCAGAGACGTTCGATCTGGTTCAAGTCCGGGCTCTGGCTGGGCCACTCAAGGACATTCAGAGACTTAACCGTAAGCCACTCCTGCGTTGTCTTGGTTGTGTGCTTAGGATTGCTGTTCTGTTGGAAGGTGAACCTTCACCCCAGTCTGAGGTCCTGAGCACTCTGGAGCAGGTTTTCATCAAGGATCTCTGTACTTTGCTTTGTTCATCTTTCCCTCGATCCGGACTACTCTCCCAGCCCCTGAAAAATATCCCTACAGCATAATACTGCCACCACCATGCTTCATGGTGTCAGGTTTCCTCCAGAAGTGACCCTTCGCATTCAGGCCAAAGAGTCCTTTAAAAGCCTTTTGGCAAACTCCAAGTGGGCTGTTATGTGCCTTTTACTGAGGAGTGGGTTCCATCTGGCCACTCTACCATAAAGTCCTGAATGGTAGAGTGCTGCAGCGATGGTTGTCCTTTTGGAAGGTTCTCCTATTTCCAAAGAGGAACTCTGGAGCTCTGTCAGAGTGACCATTGCGTTCTTGGTCACCTCCCTGACCAAGGCCCTTCTCCCCCGATTGCTCAGTTTGGCCGGGCGGCCAGCTCTAGGAAGAGTCTTGGTGGTTCCAAACTTTTTCCATTTAAGAATGAAGTTGTAGAAACATCTCAAGGATGATCAATGGAAACAGGATGCACCTGAGATCAATGTTGAGTCTTACAGCGAAGGGTCTGAATACTTATGTAAATAAGGTATTTCTGTCTAACACATTTGCAAAAATATCTAAAACCCTGTTTTTGCTTTGTCATTATGGGGTATTGTGGGTGATTTAATCAATTTTAGAATAAGTCTGTAATGTGACAAAATGTGGAAGGGAAAGGGTCTGAATACTTTCCGAATGCAGTGTATAGTTGATTTGATCAAAACACCTAGGGTGTCTATGTATGGAAAAATACACGGTTAAACATTTTGACCAATCCAATCTTAGAAAATACAACTCTTGGTCGACCAATTTTTTGTTGTTGCTGGGGACGGGCCCACAGCATGGCCAGCCCCATTGAGGCTACAACCCATAGGAATCCCCACTACTTTAAAATGGCGGAAGCATGGTGGAAGCCCTCAATGGCACTGACCATGCTAAAAAGACCTTTCAGCCACTAGAGTTATCTAATAATTGAGCAATACACATCCCAGGATGGCAATGTACCTCCTTCAGCAGAGTGACTGCGACGGCGTCTCTTGTCCTTTCTCTTCTCCTCCTTTCTGTGGTGAGATTTGTCTTTCCTGGCCATTTGCTGGGGAGGCTTTATTGCCAGCGATTCATCCTCTTCTCCCCTGGAATTGGGAAGACTGTCTAGTGCCAACGACTCAACAAACAGGCTGCCCCTGTGCATAGCAGGGTCGCGTTCAGTTAGGACAAAAATGGGAGAAAATGTATTCAAAGGGATAAGTTCAGTTTTTAAAGACGTTTTCTCCAGTATCTGGCCCTCCTGAACGTAACCCCAATTCCCACGGCTCTTTTTCCGTATCCCCTTTACCTGTCCTCTGTGGAGTCTTCCCGTATGTACGGGGAATTCCGGATTGTTATTTCCATTTTTTTATCCCGTAGTTCTCCTTCCTCCGGAGTGTTTCGTTTGGCTTCCCGATCATCCGTCTGTGGACCAGGGCACGGAACGCACTGGACAAAACATGGGAAAGGGACATTATAATGTTCTAACAAAAATTATATGTGGTACGGTAAACATAACAATGATTGATTGCACATAAGGTAAGATAACGATAAAGTTTGAGGCACTAGTTCAAGGACAGATCTAGTCTGTGTAATACATTTAGATACACAATAATGTCAAAGTGAGAAACAGCATCCTCTGATGGGGAGAGAAACAATTATGTCCTAAATCAACCCTTAGCCTCCTATAATCAGGTGGAGATCAGAGCTGATCGGATATGTGTAAGCAATATGGCCAACTTTGCACCTAGTTTTTCAAAGTTGAGCCATTTCCACATTCCTTATCCTAATCTCTTCTCAGATCTCCCCAAGTGTATAGTTGGTACGAGGGCAGTGTTTCCTCGAGTACCCCCAACAGTATACATTTCTGTTGTAGCCTATGACAAGCACACCTGATTCAACTAATCATCAAGTCCTCAATGAGTTGAATCAGATGAGTTTGTCCAGGGCTAAAACAAAAATGTGTGCTGTTGGGGGGTACTCAAGGACAGGAGTTGACTAACACTGTACTAGTGTATAGGGCCTAGTGGTCAGTTTGGGATACAACAGCATTTCTCTTCTGTTTACATTTTTCTGGCTTTTGGGCTCTGTCCTCTCTTCCAGCTCCCTTCTGCGTTTCTTCTCTTGGAGAATTTCGTCTAGTGTTTTCACTTTCCAGGTGTCCTTTTCGTCCCCCATCAGCACCCGCTCGCCACCACCTGCTACACAGAGACCACCAACACAGAGGTATTCAATGCAAGAGCATTGTGAGATATGTCATGTTAATGGAAACTGTGGTATTCATGTACAATGATTTAATTTCATACCTCTACATTTCAACGCATGCGTTTCATGATTTGAGCCTAGGTGTAAATACACACTATTTCGCAAGAGGGTTGTACGAATATGAATTTGATGGGTAATAATAGTACAGACGGTTATTGCCCAGGATAATAGGGGTTATATCGTATAGGGGTTGTAGGGGAGAAGAGGGTCAAGTTGGTAGCCTATAATTTCTGTTACCTGAGTAGCACCTCGTATCTTATCCATAGCAGTAACGTCACACTTTCACTGGTAAAAAAAAATAAACACAAAACACCAATCCAAAAATGGAAGTAAAACGTCGAGGTGATATCAAGGGGGAGAGAGAAGTTATAAATCCAAGTCAAATCGAGAAATCTACAAAACACACGTTGCGTGAAATCTGTCACTGTGTAACAGTAGCTAACCTTGAACTCCGCATATATTAAATGTTACTGCCTAGTTAGTATGTTTACGTTAAGTCCGTTATGATAAATACACCAACTCTAAACGTTACGTAAGGTCAAAGTTTGCAGTTAGCGTACAATAAACATCTCGCAAAATTACCAGTCTTACGTAAATGAATATGCTAACTGTCTTTCGTTTTGTAACATCGGTAGGTGTACAGTTAACTAGCTATCAGCTAGCCGCATCCGTGCATGCTTCTTGTAACTAGCTAATTTTAGTCAGATGCTAACGTTAGCAAAAAAGCATGCTAAAGTTTGCTAGCTAGCTCACGGACGCTAACATAGGCGATAAATGAACATTCCGGTGATACGTTTTGAGTTTAAGGGGCACATTTTTATTGAATTTCGTCTCTTCTAAATCTATCCGAAGTGTGTTAGCTTAAAGCATTCGAATGATTCGCATTTTAACTTAAGTGATTTAACAAACCTGAAATACGCTCCGCGCAATTTTCTAACGCCGGAAGATTCGTTGACTTCTGGGGTCATAAAATTACTTCCGGTTAATACTTCTTCGCTGCATTGAAAATAAGAGGTCACCTTACTGCCATCACCTGGGCAGGAGTTGCAACTGTTTCTAGGTGCAAAACTACGGATACCAACGAACAAAAATTTCCAGACCTGATAAAACACAAGAAAAATAACTTTTATTAACCCGGTTTATACTGTACATTATCTATTATTAAATCGATTAAACCTTACATTGTTTAACTTTACCAGCTCCCCAAAACATACAATTAGTAACCACAAACTCACATTACCAGCACCCCAAAATATACAATTAGAATCCTCATCGACAATTTTAAATGAAACACCCTTTTCAGTTATATGTATTAGCACTTGGCCTATTCAGTAGACCTATTTTGTTATATTATCATCCCTTAATCCTACACAATCCTTTTACCTTCCATCTTCTGTTATACACAGATGAGAGGTACATTAATGTGAATTTTGACATATTGCTAGACGCATAAATTACAATGAGAAGTGGGAGATATATCACAGTGTAAAAGTACTATATCAAGTTCATATGGCAACCAACAAAATAGAGGGGAATACATCAACATCAAATACAAAGGTCCACAGGTTAATTATATATATATTTTTAAGATAGATGCCTCTTTTAAAATAATACTTCACTTATAAAATACAACCCAAAAAACAGCATTCTGAGCAAATTCTCAGAATAGGAGGAAAGCGTCTCTTGATGAGAATTTTACAAAGTACTAGACATGATGTAGTCTTTGATATACCCCATTGGTTTAACATTTTGAAGTTGACAATAAATACCTTAATCACAGTAGTCTTATCAACACTGTACCATGACTGAAAAGCACAGTCTGGTAAGATCATGAATACAGAGAAACATGCAAAAAAAGTGGGACTAGTAAAATAATTAGAAGATTGAACAAAGCCAGTCTGCAAGAGAAATAATTTACAACTAACTATAAACATTGATTGATTGAAATAGTCAGGGAACACAATATGACATTCTATTCAAATGCACACAAATTAGTGTCTACATTAGTAATGTATGAACATTGTCATCCAATGGCATGTGAGAACTTTCACAAATATTGTGTTGTTTAAACGCAGACTCAGCAATATGACATTGTCATACACAGCAGGGTGACTTCCTGCTTAGATAAGATTAAAAAATATATTTTTAAAAACATTCCAATCTGTCAAAAGTTGAGACATGCCCATATCGGGAAGTGCCAACAGTGCCAGTGTTGGCAAATTATGACTTTCCTTTGTTGAATTTGTTGTTAGTCTGAGAAAAGCACCACACAGTACCACACCATGACAAAACCAAGGCAATGCCAGTACTATTCACTCAAGCAAACAGACGTTTCTTTTTTATGTCAGCTTCCCCTTACAAAATGTAGTCAGTTTTGAATAGTTTCACTTTAGCCTATCCTACTGACCACACGTTTTCTATAGAAAAAGGACAAAAATTACCTTCAGTTTTACTAAGCCAAAGCTCAATAGAGATGTTGAATCATTTCAATCGTTGTAGCTAGCTCTTTCAATCCATAGGACTGACCGTTTTTAATTAAAGTGGCAATTCCCTCCATCCGGGATATACTGTTGTCAAATCAAACACACTTCTGAGAGGCCAGTGCAGAAAAAAAAATTCCGATCTGCAACAATTGAATTCCAGCCATGGTCTGCTTCAGTCCTTCAGGGTTTCCACTAGATAGCACAGCCACAAAGTCAAAAATGGCTATATCATAAAAATGTATGAAAACAAAGATGTTTTTTGGTCTTAGTTTAAGGTTTGGTTTAGGCACAAGGTTAGGGTTAAAAATAAAATTTTAAATAGATACATTTTAGAAATAGGCAGGGTTTATGACTTTATGGCGGTGGCAACTAGTGACTGCCGTCCTTGGGGCCAAAGTCCTTCTGGTTTTTGTTTCTCCCCGGTGCTTAATTGCTCAAAGTGTCATTGATTGGCTAAGGAAGTCACACACCTGGTTATGCAGATATAATTCAGTTCAAGCCAAGGATGAAAAACCAGCATAGAATACAGGCCTAGAGGACAAGAGTTGTACACCCATAGTCTGCTCGCTTATTCTCGCTCTCTCTATTGTCAGGCAGCATTGAATAAATCAGTCTTTGGAGATTCCACAACAGAATCTATATAACTTAGCTTGTTTAATGCAAATATTTGATTACATCACCAAAATGGTAATATGGCTGAGAGGAAATGGTTAAAACTTCTTCGGGATCAGTGTCCCATCCACAGGACGGTTGAGCTAACGTAGGCTAATGCGGTTAGCATGAGGTTGTAAGTAACAAGAAAAATTCCCAGGACTTAGACATATCTGATATTGGCAGAAAGCTTAAATTCTTGTTAATCCAACTACACTGTCCAATTTACAATAACTATTACAGTGAAATAATGCCATGCTATTGTTTGAGGAGAGTGCACAGTTTTGAACTTGAAAGGTTATTAACAAATTAAGCACATTTGGGCAGTCTTGATATAACATTTTGAACAGAAATGCAATGGTTCATTGGATCAGTCTAAATCTTTGCACATACACTGCTGCCATCTAGTGGCCAAAATCAAAAGTGCACCTGGGCTGGAATAATACATTATGGCCTTTCTCTTGCATTTCAAAGATGTTACAAAAAAATACAAAATAACTTTTTTTTTTTCTTCTTTGTATTACCTTTTACCAGATCTAATGTGTTATATTCTCCTACATTCCTTTCACATTTCCACAAACTTCAAAGTGTTTATTTTCAAATGGTATCAAGAATATGCATATCCTTGCTTCAGGGCCGAGCTACAGGCAGTTAGATTTGGTTAGTTCATTTCAGGCGAATAATGAAAAAAAGGGGTGGATCCTGAAGAGGTTGGTTGAGAGACCTTGGGGAGTTTCATAACCAGAACTACTAAAAATACATTCATTGTTTAACAAGAATGCAAAAACAACAAAGGAATGTACTCAAGACAAATAACAGTTTCATTAACAGTATGCTTAGCACTTGAAATAAAGTACATCAAGTCTCCCTTATTCAACTGACTCTTAGCAAATAACAAGGTTCAGAGTGGCACAGAAAGTAAGACAGGGATGTGGAAAGCTACACAATGCCACATAAGCCCAAATCAATCTCTCAACACCTAGCTATGACGAAACTTTCAGGTTCTGTTCAAGAACAACAAGAAAATGAAGAACCAACACAATAGTAACCTAAAGAAAGCTTTAAAAAAATAAAAACGGTTGATAGGTGAATTTGTAAGAACTGCAGATGAGGATACAACCTCTGCAGACTGCACTCAAGGTTTTCAAATATTTCAAATTAAATTGCTGTGAGAAAATCAGTGTCAACGGTGAGCTTTGGGAAAACAAATAAGGGTTACCCTCTCGACCTCATCTCCCCCGAAGGCAAGACACCTTTGTGGTCAGGCTAATGCCTGGAATATTTGCTTTACACTTGTGACCAATTGGTATACAGCTGAGCTAAAGCCCTATTAGAATGAATGATGAATGCCTTGACTGTTCTACATGTTGATGGACCTTCGCCAATGATCAGGAGAATAAAGCTGTTTAGTCAACGACAATGTGTGCCCATAACCGAAAAATGTAAGACTCAATAAAACATTACAAAAATTATCATAAAGGCAAGTATGCAGAAAAAATAAACTTGCATTGAACCGCTTCCACCCAATGAATATTGAGAGAAATCCTGAGTTTGCTCGTGTTTCAAAACTATATGAAATAATGAAACATTTCAGGTGAGGGAATGGAACAACAAAAGGAATTGACAGTGTAAAAGTGAAGTTCAAACACACCAGAACCGAGTCAAACACTGGTCCACGTTCAGACCGCACACTAAGGCAAGTTCACAAAGGTATCATCAGAGTGAATCAAGGTGAGGCCGAATGAAACCAGCCTCTCGAATTGACAATTCCCACTGAGAGAAACCCCAGTGACAGATCCTTCCACCGTGCTATGATGACCGTTGACTTCTCCGATTTGTTGTAATGCTGGTGCAAGTCTGCATATCAGGTTCTACATGATCAAAGTTAAAAAGAACAGACCTCTTTGGTCTCTCCCCCTTTGATCTCCTGGGGAGTGTATCGGTCTAATGCTTTGAGCTCGTGGTCCTGCAGAAGTGGTTTGTTGTGTTGGTCCTGAGCCTGGGCGTGGGCCAGGGCCTGTAACGTCTCTCTCTGAAACTGCTTGGCCTTGTTGTACAGCAGCACACCAACAAAAACCAGGGCCGTGCCGGCGGCGCTGAGCACTGTGATGTGGTTACTGAACACAATGATGCTCAGCCAGATAGACATGGCATGCTTCACTGTGCTGGCAACACTGTGGAGGAAAGGGGAGGGTGTTAGATACTGTTGCAGGTTGCACTAAACATTTTTTGAATGTGACTACTGTCTGTCTGACAGACTGCCTGTCTGTCTAAATGCGATGACTGTCAAGGATAATAGTAGTTAGCATTTTCCACCTGAAAGTGACTGGGGGGCTTCTCAATAGTTTCAAGTGGCTCTCTATCCTTATCTAATTTCCTTCATATTCACAGAGGTAAAAATAAAAAAAAGAAACAGATGGGAATGATGGCTAACTGAATTGAAATGCCCCCTTGCATGTGTGACTTCTACCTAAAGGTGACGGGAGAAATGCGTCCCATGAGGGCGTAGGCGGTGACACTCTGCAGGTGGAACAGGACCCCATCAAACAGCAGCAGCAGAACGATGTCTTGACTCCAGCTGAACAAATGCTCACTCTTCCCAATCACTGGAAGGTCCTGGAGGCACAAAGGAGCACTGGAGAACACCAAACTGAAACAGTCCCAAACCAAATACCAGGTCAAGTTGCTAACTTGGTATTTTCATTGTTAACCAACTTAAACCTTAAACAGCATTTTCATTGTTTTTAAAGCAACTGTTTTACAACATAAACCAGTATTAGGCTATAGTCATTATGATGGTAATGGTATATAATTATAGTATATAATATAATAGTATAGAATTTGTATCTGCCATCAGTAGCTTTAGCTGCACAAGACAGTACTGCATTCAAAAAAAATGGAGACCGGTACACACTAGGCTACACGGTATACTCCAGGTCATGAAGCTCAATTATTAGGCCACAGTCTGGGAACTGCTTGTCAACAATAGTGACCTCCTGTCATCACACCAGAGCACTGTGTGCAGGGTGCACTCCAATTACAATGACGCCAGCCTGCTGGACACATATACTTTTCTAATATAGAAGGGATGACATTTATGCACTATTAACAGCATATTAGTTATTTTGCTATTATTATATACTAAGAAATATAGACATTCATTTTCAGTTACTGTAACAAATGCATTACTCTGTTAATCCAGAACGTTCAGAGCACTCATTAACTGTCAATCATAAATGTGGAATACCAAATGGTAATATATTCAATAGTACAGTAATATACGTGACTGACCATGAGGAAGACCCAGGCAGGTATTAGCATAATGACTGCAGCTGCACTGGTGTAGAACTGCAGTTCTGGAGGGCTAAACAGGACACAGGAACAAGTATTTTATTCAGTACAGACACCGGTAAACACTTCACATACTATAATCTACCGTCAACAGTTCAACATTAAATTCCTCAACTCCTCAAATTCTTGACACATCTGTTAACAATACACTGTGATTGTGTTTTTTTGTATTCCCAGGATACACAGGAATTATTATCCAGTACAGGATATAAAACTGGGCCTAATACATTCATTTAGTTCTGTATATTACAAACTAGGAAGAACTAAAAACAACTTACCTGAATTTGTAGGTGTCTCCACTTAGTAGCTTCTTTGAAAAAACATTCTGTAAACTGATAGAGGGAATATGAAGAGAACCATGAGAATGTGTGGTGGTGTCACATTGCCCTGAAAAGACAAAGCTGTGAAATGTGAGAAATGTCATAAATACAGGTACTATTGTGTTACTGTGTGTGAGTACCAGTCCATGATGTTGGTGGAGAGGGCTGCAGAGAAGCCCAGCATATTAAAACTGATCTCTGTTGCAGTGCAGAGGGCCAGGCCAGCCATGACAGGAAATAGGGACAGGTTCACCCACATCCCTACAGTAGTGTGCGCGCACACACACACACACACACACACACACACACACACACACACACACACACACACACACACACACACACGTCAGCTATCTGCACAAGATCTAGCCCTAAAGTTTTGGGAGAGTGACACATTTTTTGTTGTTTTGGCTCTGTACTCCAGCACCTTGGATTTGAAATGATACGATGGCTATGGAGGTTAAAGCGCAGACTGTCTGATTTAATTTGATGGTATTTTCATCCAGATCAGGTGAACCGTTCAGAAATCACAGCACTTTTTGTACATTTTAGGGGACCAAAGATATTGGGACAAATTCACTTAAAACAGATTATTTTGTGCCCAATAGAAATTAATGGTAAATATTGTATTGTGTCATTTTGGAGTCACTTTTATTGTAAATAAGGATAGAATATGTTTCTAAACACTTCTACATTAATGTGGATGCTACCATGATTACGGATAATCCTGAATGAATCGTGAATAAATACGAGTGAGAAAGTTAGATGCACAAATATCTTACCCCCCAAAAAATGCTAACCTCCCCTGTTATTGTAATTTTGAGAGGTTAGCATGTCTTGGCGGTATGATGTTTGTGCGTCTAACTTTCTCACCAATTATTCACGATTCATTCAGGATTATCCGTCATCATGGTAACATCCACATTAATGTAGCAGTGTTTAGAAACATATTCTATCCTTATTTACAATAAAAGTGACTCCAAAATGACACAATACAATATTTACCATTAATTTCTATTGGGCACAAAATAATCTGAAACACAACCGAAAGACACAGCAAATGCCTCCAACAAATTTGTAGAGTTACAAGCTTGATGTAGTCATTGCCTGCTATGAATATGGGACCAAATACTTACTTTTTACCTAGGCTTAAGTGAATTTGTCCCAATACTTTTGGTGCCCTAAAATGGGGGGGAATACAGTGTGCATGTGCTTTACCTGTGTATTCCCCTAGGATCAGCCTAGACATGATGACAGTGAAGATGGGCGCGGAGCTCTTCACCGTCTCAGCAAAGGAGACGGCCACATTCTTCAGGCTCACCAGTCCCAGCACCACACTAGTGAACCTGCAGAACAGGATAGGTTAGTAGCATTCAGACCAGAAGACAATCCCACACCACAACCACTCCTAACCTATGCTACACAGACTATCCCTTTTCCAGATTGTCAAACTGTTTACCTGTAATGATAGATGAGCTGAGATTGAGTTGCAGCATCGCACTTCCCTAAAATGTAACTGTTTAGAGGCCATTTAAAAAAGGCCCACATCAGAGGAAGTTGAAGCACCTATTTCGAGTAATTCCTGTCCTAGAGCGGAAATTGTCGTTTAGGTTCCACATCAAAGACTGATGCTGGTAGCAGAGAAATAACAAATAGGGCACTAACAGACAGCTGTCAGTGTAACTAGCTAGCATGCTAAGCTAACAGTCAGCTAATGAAAGTTATAGTATGTGAGCACCATTTCAGTTAAGACAGGCATACTGTAAAGGAGTCAGCATGCTTCCTAGCCGAAACAGTTCAGTAGCGTTTGTGCATATATTATGACAATGTTTTTGTTCATTTGGATTGTGTTTTTTTTTTTTAATTTTCGGTTGCCCAGGAACACAATATTTTTATGGAGGCAAGCTGAAGTTCGGAGCCAAAGTCTACGCCCCATCGTCTGTGAGTGGCCAAAAGTAGGGATTCTTCAATAGTCTTTATTCAACGAGAGAGGAGTTGTTTTGATGGACATTTTTTCATTGAAAATACTGCACCAAATATTAAAATTGATGACAGATTTCTTGAGTCATATTAGATAAAGTGACTATTTTGAGGAAGTCTATACTGGCTACGGCACTCAAAATGGACAAACTACTATTGCTTCTTTTTTCTTGTTTTTCCAAACAAAGGGAGTATGCAGCACACTTGTTTGGTCCGGCAAGCCGAACTGATGCATGCTGGAGCCTTAGGTGAAAATAATTACTTCAGGAAAAGACTGCCATTCTACCTATCAAGAGATGAGTCTCAGCTAAACTGCGCCTATACGAGCCGTTTACGATTGTCTGACTCTTGCCGTTTGATAATTCCAGTGAAACAGTGCCGGACATGATATACAGTGCATTCGAAAAGTATTCAGACCGAATGACTTTTTCCACATTTTGTTACTTGGTCTTGGGCTGTTTTTTCATCACTGCACAGCTTTTTGGTCTCTCCAGAGATGTTCGATCGGGTTCAAGTACGAGCTCTGACTGGGCCACTCAAGGACATTCAGAGACTTGTCCTGAAGCCACTCCTGCGTTGTCCTGGCTGTATGCTTAGGGTCATTGTCCTGTTGGAAGGTGAACTTTCGTCCCAGTCTGAGGTCCTGAGCGCTCTGGAGCAGGTTTTCATCAAGGATCTCTCTGTACTTTGCTCCGTTCATCTTTCCCTCGATCCTGACTAATCTTCCAGTCCCTGCCGCTGAAAAACATGCCCACAGCATGATGCTGCCACCACCATGCTTCACCGTAGGGATGGTGCCAGGTTTCCTCCAGACGTGACGCTTGGCATTCAGGCCAAATCTTGGTTTCATCAGACCAGAGAATATTGTTTCTTATGGTCAGAGTCTTATAGGTGCCTTTTGGCAAACTCCAAGCGGGTTGTCATGTGCCTTTTATTGAGGAGTGGCTTCCATCTGGCCACTCTACCTTATAGGCCTGACTGTCTTATGATTTATATTATCTTGTTTGATATTGTATATGATAAATTAAGGATGATTACCAGATTGTTGTCCTACTGGAAGGTTCTCCCATCTCCACAGCAGAACTCTGGAGCTCTGACAGAGTGACCATCGGATTCTTGGTCACCACCCCGACCAAGGCCTTTCTCCCGCAATTGCTAAGTTTGGCCGGGTCGACCAGCTCTAGGAAGAGACTTGGTGGTTCCAAACTTCTTTCATTTAAGAATGGAGGCCACTGTGTTCTTGGGGACCTTCAATGCTGCAGAAATGTTTTGGTACCCTTCTCCAGATCTGTGCCTCGACAATCCTGTCTCTGAGCTCTAGGGACAATTCCTTCAACCTCATGGCTTGGTTTTTGCTCGGACATGCACTGTCAACTGTAGGACCATATATAGACAGGTGTGTGCCTTTCCAAATCATGTCCAATCAATAGATTTTACCACAGGTGGACGCCAATCAAGTTATAGAAACATCCCAAGGACGATCAATGGAAACAGGATGCACCTGAGCACAATTTCAAGTCTCATAGCAAAGGGTCTGAATACTTACAGTACCAGTCAAAAGTTAGTACACACCTACTCGTTCAAGCGTTTTTCTTTTTTAAAATAATTTTTTACATTGTAGAATAATAGTGAAGACATCAAAATTGGCATTCTCTCAACCAGCTTCATGAGGTAGTCACCTGGAATGCATTTCAAATAACAGGTGTGCCTTGTTAAAAGTTCATTTGTGGAATTTCTTTCCTTCTTAATGCGTTTCAGCCAATCAGTTGTGTTGTGACAAGGTAGGGGTGGTATACAGAAGATGGTCTTTTACCAAATAGGGCTAAGTCCATATTATGTCAAGAACAGCTCAAATAAGCAAAGAGAAACGACAGTCCATCATTACTTTAAGACAAGGTCAGTCAATACAGAAAACGTCAAGAACTTGGTTCAAAGTTTCTTCAAGTGCAGTTGCAAAAACCATCAAGCACTATGATGAAACTGGCTCTCATGAGGGCCGCCACAGGAAATGAAGACCCAGAGTTACCTCTGCTGCAGCGGATAAGTTAGAGTTACCAGCCTTAGAAATTGTAGCCCAAATAAATGCTTCACAGAGTTCAAGTAACAGACATCTCAACATTAACTGTTCAGAGGAGACTGCGCAAATCAGGCCTTCATGGTCGAATTACAGAAAAGAAACCACTACTAAAGGACACCAATGATAAGAAGAGACTTGCTCGGGCCAAGAAACACGAGCAATGGATATTAGACTGGTGGAAATCTGTCCTTTGGTCTGATGAGTCCAAATTTTAGATTTCTGGTTCCAACCACCGTGTCTTTGTGAGACGCTGAGTTGGTGAACGGATGATCTCTGCATGTGTAGTTCCCACCGTAAAGCAATAAGGAGGAGGTGCAATGGTGTGTGGGTGCTTTGCTCATGACACTGTCAGCTATTTTTTTTTTAACCTCTTACATCTAGACGTTCCGCTAGCGGAACACCTGCTCCAATATCCAATGATGGGCGTGGCGCGAAATACAAATTCCTCAAAAATACAAAAACTTCCATTTTTCAAATATATGACTATTTTACAGCATTTTAAAGACAAGACGCTCCTTTATCTAACCACACTGTCCGATTTCAAAATGGCTTTACAGCGAAAGCAAAACAGTAGATTATGTCAGCAGAGTACCCAGCCAGAAATAATCAGACACCCATTTTTCAAGCTAGCATATAATGTCACAAAAAACAAAACCACAGCTAAATGCAGCACTAACCTTTGATGATCTTCATCAGATGACACGCCTAGGACATTATGTTATACAATACATGCATGTTTTGTTCAATCAAGTTCATATTTATATCAAAAAACAGCTTTTTACATTAGCATGTGATGTTCAGAACTAGCATTCCCACCGAACACTTCCGGTGAATTTACTAAATTACTCACGATAAACGTTCACAAAAAACATAATTACTTTAAGAATTATAGATACAGAACTCCTTTATGCAATCGAGGTGTCCGATTTTAAAATAGCTTTTCGGTGAAAGCACATTTTGCAATATTCTGAGTAGATAGCTCGCCATCACAGGCTAGCTATTTTGACACCCACCAAGTTTGACCCTCACCA
Source organism: Salmo salar (assembly GCF_965601325.2). Taxonomy (NCBI): domain Eukaryota; kingdom Metazoa; phylum Chordata; class Actinopteri; order Salmoniformes; family Salmonidae; genus Salmo; species Salmo salar. The sequence continues at coordinate 85,388,684 of NC_138305.1, forward strand.
AACTCAGATTTACTATAAGAAAAATTGGATTACCTTTGTTGTTCTTCGTCAGAATGCACTCCCAGGACTTCTACTTCAATAACAAATGTTGGTTTGGTTCAAAATAATCCATAGTTATATCCAAATAGCGGCGTTTTGTTCGTGCGTTCAAGACACTATCCAAGGGTGACGAAGGGTCACGCGCACGACGCATTTCGTGACAATTTTTTTTTAAATATTCCATTACCGTACTTCGAAGCATGTCAACCGCTGTTTAAAATAAAATTTTATGCCATTTTTCTCGTAAAAAAGCAATAATATTCCGACCGGGAGTGGTGGTTTTCGTTCACAGACGAAAGAATAAAAACATGGAGTGGACTCGTGCACGAGCCTGAGGTTCATAGTACTGTGACCGGCCACTATCCAAACGCGCTACTGTTTTTCAGCCAGAGCCTGCAAAGCCACGATTCAGCATTTTGCCGCCTTCTGAGAGCCCATGGGAGCCGTAGGAAGTGTCATGTAACAGCAGAGATCCCCTGTATTGGATAGAGATAATCAAGAAGGCCAAGAAATGGTCAGACAGGGTACTTCCTGTACAGAATCTTCTCAGGTTTTGGCCTGCCAAATGAGTTCTGTTATACTCACAGACACCATTCAAACAGTTTTAGAAACTTTGGAGTGTTTTCTATCCAAAGCTAATAATTATATGCATATTCTAGTTTCTGGGCAGGAGTAATAATCAGATAAAATCGGGTACGTTTTTTATCCGGCCGTGAAAATACTGCCCCCTAGCCATAACAGGTTAACTTTTATTTAACTAGGCAAGTCCGTTAAGAACAAATTCTTATATACAACGACGACCTACCGGGGAACAGTGGGTTAACTGCTTTGTTCTGGGGCAGAACGACAGATTTTTACCTTGTCAGCTTGGGGATTCGTGCCAGCAACCCTTTGGTTACTGACCCAAAGCTCTAACCACTAGGTTACCTGCCTAGATAGATGTAGAATTCAAGGCATACTTAACCAGCATGGCTACCGCAGCATTCTGCAGCAATATGCCATCCCATCGGGTTTGCGCTTAGTGGGACTATCATATGTTTTTCAACAGGACAATGACCCAACACACCTCCAGGCTGTGTAAGGGTTATTTGACCAAGAAGGAGAGTGATGGAGTGCTGCATCAGATGACCTGGCCTCCACAATCACCCGACCTCAACCCAATTGAGATGGTTTGGGATGAGTTGGACCACAGAGTGAAGGAAAAGCAGCCAACAAATGCTCAGCATATGTGGGAACTCCTTCAAGACTGGTGGAAAAGCATTCCAGGTGAAGCTGGTTGAGAGAACACCAAGAGTGTGCAAAGCTGTCATCAAGGAAAAGGGGGGCTACTTTGAAGAATCTAAAATATATTTTGATTTGTTTAACACTTTTTTGGTTACTACATGATTCCATTTGTGTTATTTCATAGTTGATATCGTCGCTATTATTCTACAATGTCTAAAATAGTAAAAATAAAGAAAACCCCTTGAATGAGTAGATGTGTCCAAACGTTTGACTGGTAATATATATACTATGGAATATATATATATATATATATATATATATATATATATATATATATATATATATAACACACACACACACACACACACACACACACACACACACACACACACACACACACACACACACACACACACACACACACACACTGCTCAAAAAAAATAAAGGGAACACTTAAACAACACAATGTAACTCCAAGTCAATCACACTTCTGTGAAATCAAACTGTCCACTTAGGAAGCAACACTGATTGACAATAAATTTCACATGCTGTTGTGCAAATGGAATAGACAACAGGTGGAAATTATAGGCAATTAGCAAGACACCCCCAATAAAGGAGTGGTTCTGCAGGTGGTGACCACAGACAACTTCTCAGTTCCTATGCTTCCTGGCTGATGTTTTGGTCACTTTTGAATGCTGGCGGTGCTTTCACTCTAGTGGTAGCATGAGACGGAGTCTACAACCAACACAAGTGGCTCAGGTAGTGCAGCTCATCCAGGATGGCACATCAATGCGAGCTGTGGCAAGAAGGTTTGCTGTGTCTGTCAGCGTAGTGTCCAGAGCATGGAGGCGCTACCAGGAAACAGGCCAGTACATCAGGAGACGTGGAGGAGGCCGTAGGAGGGCAACAACCCAGCAGCAGAACCGCTACCTCCGCCTTTGTGCAAGGAGGAGCTGGAGGAGCACTGCCAGAGCCCTGCAAAATGACCTTCAGCAGGCCACAAATGTGCATGTATCTGCTCAAACGGTCAGAAACAGACTCCATGACGGTGGTATGAGGGCCCGACGTCCACAGGTGGGGGTTGTGCTTACAGCCCAACACCGTGCAGGACGTTTGGCATTTGCCAGAGAACACCAAGATTGGCAAATTCGCCACTGGCGCCCTGTGCTCTTCACAGAGGAAAGCAGGTTCACACTGAGCACATGTGACAGACGTGACAGAGTCTGGAGACGCCGTGGAGAACGTTCTGCTGCCTGCAACATCCTCCAGCATGACCGGTTTGGTGGTGGGTCAGTCATGGTGTGGGGTGGCATTTCTTTGGGGGGCCGCACAGCCCTCCATGTGCTCGCCAGAGGTAGCCTGGCTGCCATTAGGTACCGAGATGAGATCCTCAGACCCCTTGTGAGACCATATGCTGGTGCGGTTGGCCCTGGGTTCCTCCTAATGCAAGACAATGCTAGACCTCATGTGGCTGGAGTGTGTCAGCAGTTCCTGCAAGAGGAAGGCATTGATGCTATGGACTGGCCCGCCCGTTCCCCAGACCTGAATCCAATTGAGCACATCTGGGACATCATGTCTCGCTCCATCCACCAACGCCACGTTGCACCACAGACTGTCCAGGAGTTGGCGGATGCTTTAGTCCAGGTCTGGGAGGAGATCCCTCAGGAGACCATCTGCCACCTCATCAGGAGCATGCCCAGGCGTTGTAGGGAGGTCATACAGGCACGTGGAGGCCACACACACTACTGAGCCTCATTTTGACTTGTTTTAAGGACATTACATCAAAGTTGTATCAGCCTGTAGTGTGGTTTTCCACTTTAATTTTGAGTGTGACACCAAATCCAGACCTCCATGGGTTGATAAATTGGATTTCCATTGATTATTTTTGTGTGATTTGGTTGTCAGCACATTCAACTATGTAAAGAAAAAAGTATTTAATAAGATTATTTCATTCATTCAGATCTAGGATGTGTTATTTTAGTGTTCCCTTAATTTTTTGGAGCAGTATACACACACACACACACACACACACACACACACACACACACACACACACACACACACACACACACACACACACACACACACACACACACACACACACACACACACACACACACACACACACACACACACACACACACACACACACGTGGCCAAAAGTTTTGAGAATGACACAAATATAAATTTTCACAAAGTTTGCTGCTTCAGTGTCTTTAGACATATTTGTCAGATGTTACTATGGAATACTGAAGTATAATTACAAGCATTTAATAAGTGTCAATGGCTTTTATTGACAATTACATGACGTTGATGCAAATAGTCAATATTTGCAGTGTTGACCCTTCTTTTTCAAGATCTCTGCAATCCGCCCTGGCATGCTGTCAATTAACTTCTGGGCCACATCCTGACTGATGGCAGCCCATTCTTGCATAATCAATGCTTGGAGTTTGTCAGAATTTGTGGGTTTTTGTTTGTCCACCCGCCTCTTGAGGATTGACCACAAGTTCTCAATGGGATTAAGGTCTCGGGGGTTTCCTGGCCATGGACCCAAAATATCCATGTTTTGTTCCCCGAGCCACTTTTGCCTTATGGCAAGGTGCTCCATCATGCTGGAAAAGGCATTGTTCGTCACCAAACTGTTCCTGGATGGTTGGGAGAAGTTGCTCTCTGAGGATGTGTTGGTACCATTTTTTATTAATGGCTGTTCTTAGGCAAAATGGTGAGTGAGCCCACTCCCTTGGCTGAGAAGCAACCCCACACATGAATGGTCTCAGGATGCTTTACTGTTGGCATGACACAGGACTGATGGTAGCACTCACCTTGTCTTCTCCGGACAAGCTTTTTTCCAGATGCCCCAAACAATCGGAAAGGGGATTCATCAGAGAAAATGACTTTACCCCAGTCCTCAGCAGTCCAATCCCTGTACCCGTTTCAGAATATGTTTGTCCTTGATGTTTTTCCTGGAGAAAAGCGGCTTCTTTGCTGCCCTTCATGACACCAGGCCATCCTCTAAAAGTCTTCGCCTCACTGTGCGTGCAGATGCACTCACACCTGCCTGCTGACATTCCTGAGCAAGCTCTGTACTGGTGGTGCCCCCGATCCCGCAGCTGAATCAACTTTAGGAGACGGTCCTGGAGCTTGCTGGACTTTCTTGGGTGCCCGGAAGCCTTCTTCACAACAATTGAACCGCTCTCGTTGAAGTTCTTGATGATCTGATAAACGGTTGATTTAGTTGCAATCTTACTGGCAGCAATATCCTTGCCTGTGAAGCGCTTTTTGTGCAAAGCAATGATGACGGCACATGTTTCCTTGCAGGTAACCATGGTTGACAGAGGAAGAACAATGATTTCAAGCACCACCCTCCTTTTGAAGCTTCCAGTCTGTTATTCGAACTCAATCAGCGTGACAGAGTGATCTCCAGCCTTGTCCTCGTCAACACTCACACCTGTGTTAACGAGAGATTCACTGACATTATGTCATCTGGTCCTTTTGTGGCAGGGCTGAAATGCAGTGGAAATGTTTTTGGGGGATTCAGTTCATTTGCATGGCAAAGAGGGACTTTGCAATTAATTGCAATTCATCTGATCACTCTTCATAACATTCTGGAGTATATGCTAATAATAATTATAATAATAATTTGAGCAGCAGCAGCTGAAAAATGAGCTCCTACAAATATTGAAATTTACATGGTTTTTAGAGTGAAGTACATCGGAAAAAAGCAAAAGAAAACTGCAAGACTGAATAGGAGAAAAAACAAGCAACAAACAAAGAAGATAGGCTTTTGAAAAATAACTATTTTTCATAAAATTGTAGTAATCTTAGCTAGCTGAATTGTTTACCAGTTGCTAAGCAGTTGCTAGGGACTCTTTTGGAAGAAGCTAGCTAGCTAACGAAGAACAACAAAGAATATCTAGTTTACAGAAGAAAAGAAAGAGAAAATCAGGACAGAAGAAAAAGGATATCAAAGTGAAACAGTTCTCTAAAGACACAAGAGACAATAATACAAGAAACAACACTAGCTTGTCAACTATGTGTCTGTCTATCCCTGTTCTCTCCCCTCTGCACAGGCCATACAAACGCTTCACACCGCGTGGCCGCTGCCACTCTAACCTGGTGGTCCCAGCGCGCACGACCCACGTGGAGTTCCAGGTCTCCGGCAGCCTCTGGAACTGCCGGTCTGCAGCCAACAAGGCTGAGTTCATCTCAGCCTATGCTACCCTCCAGTCCCTAGACTTCCTGGCGCTGACGGAAACATGGATTACCACAGATAACACTGCTACTCCTACTGCTCTCTCTTCGTCTGCCCACGTGTTCTCGCATACCCCTAGAGCATCGAGCCAGCGGGGTGGTGGCACTGGAATCCTCATCTCTCCCAAGTGGACATTCTCTCTTTCTCCCCTGACCCATCTGTCTATCTCCTCATTTGAATTCCATGCTGTCACAGTTACCAGCCCTTTCAAGCTTGACATCCTTATCATTTATCGCCATCCAGGTTCCCTTGGAGAGTTCATCAATGAGCTTGACGCCTTGATAAGTTCCTTTCCTGAGGATGGCTCACCTCTCACAGTTCTGGGTGACTTTAACCTCCCCACGTCTACCTTCGACTCATTCCTCTCTGCCTCCTTCTTTCCACTCCTCTCCTCTTTTGACCTCACCCTCTCACCTTCCCCCCCTACTCACAAGGCAGGCAATACGCTTGACCTCATCTTTACTAGATGCTGTTCTTCCACTAATCTCATTGCAACTCCCCTCCAAATCTCCGACCACTACCTTGTATCCTTTTCCCTCTTGCTCTCATCCAACACTTCTCACTCTGCCCCTACTCGGATGGTATTGCGCCGTCCCAACCTTCGCTCTCTCTCTCCCGCTACTCTCTCCTCTTCCATCCTATCATCTCTTCCCTCTGCTCAAACCTTCTCCAACCTATCTCCTGATTCTGCCTCCTCAACCCTCCTCTCCTCCCTCTCTGCATCCTTTGATTTTCTCTGTCCCCTATCCTCCAGGCCGGCTCGGTCCTCCCCTCCTGCTCCGTGGCTCGACGACTCACTACGAGCTCACAGAACAGGGCTCCGGGCAGCCGAGCGGAAATGGAGGAAATCTCGCCTCCCTGCGGACCTGGCATCCTTTCACTCCCTCCTCTCTACATTCTCCTCTTCTGTCTCTGCTGCTAAAGCCACTTTCTACCACTCTAAATTCCAAGCATCTGCCTCTAACCCTAGGAAGCTCTTTGCTACCTTCTCCTCCCTCCTGAATCCTCCTCCCCCTCCCCCCCCCCCCTCCTCCCTCTCTGCGGATGACTTCGTCAACCATTTTGAAAAGAAGGTTGACGATATCCGATCCTCGTTTGCTAAGTCAAACGACACCGCTGGTCCTGCTCACACTGCCCTACCCTGTGCTTTGACCTCTTTCTCCCCTCTCTCTCCAGATGAAATCTCGCGTTTTGTGACGGCCGGCCGCCCAACAACCTGCCCACTTGACCCTATCCCCTCCTCTCTTCTCCAGACCATTTCCGGAGACCTTCTCCCCTACCTCACCTCGCTCATCAACTCATCCTTGACCGCTGGCTACGTCCCTTCTGTCTTCAAGAGAGCGAGAGTTGCACCCCTTCTGAAAAAACCTACACTCGATCCCTCCGATGTCAACAACTACAGACCAGTATCCCTTCTTTCTTTTCTCTCCAAAACTCTTGAACGTGCCGTCCTTGGCCAGCTCTCCTGCTATCTCTCTCAGAATGACCTTCTTGATCCTAATCAGTCAGGTTTCAAGACTGGGCATTCAACTGAGACTGCTCTTCTCTGTGTCACGGAGGCTCTCCGCACTGCTAAAGATAACTCTCTCTCCTCTGCTCTCATCCTTCTAGACCTATCTGCTGCCTTTGATACTGTGAAACATCAGATCCTCCTCTCCACCCTCTCCGAGTTGGGCATCTCCGGCGCGGCCCACGCTTGGATTGCGTCCTACCTGACAGGTCGCTCCTACCAGGTGGCGTGGCGAGAATCTGTCTCCGCACCATGCGCTCTCACCACTGGTGTCCCCCAGGGCTCTGTTCTAGGCCCTCTCCTATTCTCGCTATACACCAAGTCACTTGGCTCTGTCATATCCTCACATGGTCTCTCCTATCATTGCTATGCAGACGACACACAATTAATCTTCTCCTTTCCCCCTTCTGATAACCAGGCAGCGAATCGCATCTCTGCATGTCTGTCAGACATATCAGTGTGGATGACGGATCACCACCTCAAGCTGAACCTCGGCAAGACGGAGCTGCTCTTCCTCCCGGGGAAGGACTGCCCGTTCCATGATCTCGCCATCACGGTTGACAACTCCCTTGTGTCCTCCTCCCAGAGTGCTAAGAACCTTGGCGTGATCCTGGACAACACCCTGTCGTTCTCCACTAACATCAAGGCGGTGACCCGATCCTGTAGGTTCATGCTCTACAACATTCGCAGAGTACGACCCTGCCTCACACAGGAAGCGGTGCAGGTCCTAATCCAGGCACTTGTCATCTCCCGTCTAGATTACTGCAACTCGCTGTTGGCTGGGCTCCCTGCCTGTGCCATTAAACCCCTACAACTCATCCAGAACGCCGCAGCCCGTCTGGTGTTCAACCTTCCCAAGTTCTCTCACGTCACCCCGCTCCTCCGCTCTCTCCACTGGCTTCCAGTTGAAGCTCGCATCCGCTACAAGACCATGATGATTGCCTACGGAGCTGTGAAGGGAACAGCACCTCCATACCTTCAGGCTCTGATCAGGCCCTACACCCAAACAAGGGCACTGCGTTCATCCACCTCTGGCCTGCTGGCCCCCCTACCTCTGAGGAAGCACAGTTCCCGCTCAGCCCAGTCAAAACTGTTCGCTGCTCTGGCACCCCAATGGTGGAACAAGCTCCCTCACGACGCCAGGACAGCGGAGTCAATCACCACCTTCCGGAGACACCTGAAACCCCACCTCTTTAAGGAATACCTAGGATAGGATAAAGTAATCCTTCTAACCCCCCCCCTCCTTAAAAGATTTAGATGCACTATTGTAAAGTGGTTGTTCCACTGGATATCATAAGGTGAATGCACCAATTTGTAAGTCGCTCTGGATAAGAGCATCTGCTAAATGACTTAAATGTAATGTAAATGTATGCAAATTGCCATCATACAAACTGAGGCAGCAGACTTTGTGAAAATTAATATTTGTGTCATTCTCAAAACTTTTGGCCATGACTGTGTGTGTGTGTATATATATATATATATATAACCACCTTGATAGTAAAAACAAGTCCGAATTGCTATTAAACTTTGAATTGTCGCTGGGTGTCCGATCAGCGAGGAAGAAGCAAAGCGAGATATATATATATATATATATATATTTTTTTTTAATATATTTTTTTCAGTTCCTCCTGCAGATATGGAACACTGCCTGGTGGTCTATATGCTGGTGGTCTAGGTGCTACCTTGTTCTGTACCTGCCGTCTCAACCATCTCTCTTCCAGACCTGCTGTCTCGACCTCAGTGTTACTTGACTATGAAAAACAGACATTTACTCCTGAGGTGTTGAACGGTTGTCTCTATAACCACTGTGGTTATTATTTGAGCCTACTAGTCATCGATGAACATTTGAACATCTTGAGGAATGATCTGGCTTTAAATGGCTATGTACTCTTATAATCTCCACCTGGCACAGCCAGAAGAGATCTGGCCACCCTTCGGAGCCTGGTTCTTCTAGGTTTCTTCCTAGATTTTTGCCTTTCTAGGGAGATTTTCCTAGCCACTGTGCTTCTGCATTGCTTGGTGTTTTAGGCTGGGTATCTGTATATTACTTTGTGACAACTGTTGGTAACATTGTAACAGAGTGATGCTGAGACTCAGCACTTTAGAATGTATGTCAAACAAAAGTTTGTTACCGTCATTCTGTTTTGATTTTCTTGATTGATTGACAACATAAACATTGATAAATTAACATTAGCCATGATGGAAATAAAGACTAGTCATGTAAGTATTAGTCATCCAACTTAACAAAAGGAAACAAACCAACCAAATAACTTCAACTATGCAGCTGAAAGTAGAGTGATAACAGTGCAGACCCACCTCATGAGCCCCACAAACAGCATGATCATGAGGAAGTTGGAGGGGTACTCAGTCCTGGACTTGTGCTGGTATAGGCAGCAAGGCACATACATCTTCACAAAGCCTATGATGGTGGTGGAGATCATTTGAACAGCGCCTACAAATCAATTCAAACCAATAAACCATTGGACAACAACATGTACGAATTGAGTCCTCTACCCCTGAGGTCCATAGTACCCTGAATAAAATAAACCAATTAATGAGTCAAACCATCTACAGTGAGGGAAAAAAGTATTTGATCCCCTGCTGATTTTGTACGTATGCCCACTGACAAAGAAATAATCAGTCTATAATTTTAATGGAAGGTCTATTTGAAAAGTGAGAGACAGAATAACAACAAAAAAATCCAGAAAAACGCATGTCAAAAATGTTATAAAATGATTTGCATTTTAATGAGGGAAATAAGTATTTGACCCCTCTGCAAAACATGACTTAGTACTTGGTGGCAAAACCCTTGTTGGCAATCACAGAGGTCAGACGTTTCTTGTAGTTGGCCACCAGGTTTGCACACATCTCAGGAGGGATTTTGTCCCACTCCTCTTTGCAGATCTTCTCCAAGTCATTAAGGTTTCGAGGCTGACGTTTGGCAACTCAAACCTTCAGCTCCCTCCACAGATTTTCTATGGGATTAAGGTCTGGAGACTGGCTAGGCCACTCCAGGACCTTAATGTGCTTCTTCTTGAGCCACTCCTTTGTTGCCTTGGCCGTGTGTTTTGGGTCATTGTCATGTTGGAATACCCATCCACGACCCAGTTTCAATACCCTGGCTGAGGGAAGGAGGTTCTTATCCAAGATTTGACGGTACATGGCCCCGTCCATCGTCCCTTTGATGCGGTGAAGTTGTCCTGTCCCCTTAGCAGAAAAACAACCCCAAAGCATAATGTTTCCACCTCCATGTTTGACGGTGGGGATGGTGCTCTTGGGGTCATAGGCAGCATTCCTCCTCCTCCAAACACGGCGAGTTGAGTTGATGCCAAAGAGCTCCATTTTGGTCTCATCTGACCACAACACTTTCACCCAGTTGTCCTCTGAATCATTCAGATGTTCATTGGCAAACTTCAGACGGGCATGTATATGTGCTTTCTTGAGCAGGGGGACCTTGCGGGCGCTGCAGGATTTCAGTCCTTCACAGCGTAGTGTGTTACCAATTGTTTTCTTGGTGACTATGGTCCCAGCTGCCTTGAGATCATTGACAAGATCCTCCCGTGTAGTTCTGGGCTGATTCCTCACCGTTCTCATGATCATTGCAACTCCACGAGGTGATATCTTGCATGGAGCCCCAGGCCGAGGGAGATTGACAGTTATTTTGTGTTTCTTCCATTTGCGAATAATCGCACCAACTGTTGTCACCTTCTCACCAGGCTGCTTGGCGATGGTCTTGTAGCCCATTCCAGCCTTGTGTAGGTCTACAATCTTGTCCCTGACATCCTTGGAGAGCTCTTTGGTCTTGGCCATGGTGGAGAGTTTGGAATCTGATCGATTGATTGCTTCTGTGGACAGGTGTCTTTTATACAGGTAACAAACTGAGATTAGGAGCACTCCCTTTAAGAGTGTGCTCCTAATCTCAGCCTGTATAAAAGACACCTGGGAGCCAGAAATCTTTCTGATTGAGAGGGGGTCAAATACTTATTTCCCTCATTAACTTCTCTAGGGTAGGGGGCAGTATGTTCACGTCCGGATGAAAGGCGTGCCCGTAGTAAACTGCCTGCTACTCAGGCTCAGAAGGAAGGATATGCATATTATTAGTAGATTTGGATAGAAAACACTTGACGTTTCTAAAACTGTTTGAATGATGTCTGTGAGTATAACAGAACTCATATGGCAGGCAAAAACCTGAGAAAAATCCAACCAGGAAGTGTGGAAATCTGAGGTTTGTAGTTTTTCAAGCGATTGCCTATACAGTGACTTAGGGTTCATTTTGCACTTCCTAAGGCTTCCACTAGATGTCAACAGTCTTTAGAACCTTGTTTCATGCTTCTACTGTTACTGGGGAGAGAATAAGAGCCCATTCAACCAGTGGACTGCCTGAGACCAATGAGTTGTTTCCTGCGTGGTCACGAAGGCGCGCCGTTCCTTCTTTTTCCTCTGTAATGAATACGCTATTGTCCGGTTGGAATATTATCTAATATTTATGATAAAACGACCCTAAGGATTGATTGTAAACATCGTTTGACGTGTTTCTATGAACGGTAATGGAACTTTTTGACTTTTCGTCTATGGTTTTGCGCTCGCGCATTGTGCCTTTGGAATAGTGATCTGAACGCACGAACAAAACGGAGGTATTTGGACATAAATATGGAGTTTATCAAACAAAACGAAAATTTCTTGTGGAAGTGGGAGTCCTGGGAGTGCATTCCGACGAAGATCAGCAAAGGTAAGTGAAGATTTATAATACTATTTCTGAGTTTAGTTGACTCCAGAACTTGGCGGGTAACTGTATAGCTTGCTTTGATGGCTGAGCTCTGTACTCAGAATATTGAACAATGTGCTTTTGCCGTAAAGCTATTTTGAAATCTGACACAGCGGTTGCATTAAGGAGAAGTGTATCTATAATTCTTTCAATAACTGTTGTAAATTCTATCAACGTTTATGATGAATATTTTTGTAAATTGATGTGCTCATTCACCAGAAGTTTTGGAGGCAAAACATTTTCTGAACATCACGCGCCAATGTAAAATGTTTTTTTTTTGTTTTTTTTATAAATATGAACTTTATCGAACAAAACATACATTTATTGTGTAACATTGAGTCCTGGGAGTGTCATCTGATGAAGATCGTCAAAGGTTAATGATTAATTTGAGCTATTTCTGGTTTTTGTGACGCCTCTCCTTGCTTGGAAAATGGCTGTGTGGTTTTTCCTTGTCTCAGCGCTGTCCTAACATAATCTAATGTTATGCTTTCACAGTAAAGCCTTTTTGAAATCAGACAATGTGGTTGGATTAACGAGAAGTGTATCTAAAATGGGATATAATAGTTGTATGTTTGAGAAATTTGAATAATGAGATTTTTGTTGTTTTGAATTTGCCGCCCTGCTATTTCACTGGCTGTTGAATAGTGTGTCCCGCGGGTGGGACGCTAGCATCCCACATACCCCAGAGAGGTTAAAATGCAAATCAATTTATAACATTTTTGACATGCGTTTTTCTGGATTTTTTGTTGTTGTTATTCTGTCTCTCACTGTTCAAATAAACCTACCATTAAAATGATTGACTGATCATTTCTTTGTCAGTGGGCAAACGTAGAAAATCAGCAGGGGATGAAATACTTTTTTCCCCTCACTGTATTGATTGGAGTATTGAACATCTGAAATTGAGTGTGTGTCTGTGTGTGCACATGTTCCTTACCCAGCATGCTGGGCTCCCCCTCCAGCAGAGACAGGATGTACTTGTTGAGGAACAGTGTGCAGAAGCTGAAGAAGTACCACAGGCCCAGGTAGACCAGCGACTTAGAGTTCCACACCCCCGAGTCTGCCTCGATCACAGTGGTCTCTGTGATGGTGATCTTCAGCACGTGTTCCCCCGGCATGCTCTCGCTGCGTGCCAGCACCACACGCTCCTGCCTGCTCCGGAACGGCGAGAGAAACCACCACAGGGAATGTCTTCCAGCCCGACTGTTGGACGCCATGACACACGGTGCCCAAGGATCTACCAACCGAGAACCAGCAGGCACAAACAGAGAGAGGAGGGGCAGGGGACTGATGGAGAGGGCCGGTCAGTCCATTGTCAGTCTGTGTGTCGATCCATTGGCGTGTTCAGCATGCCTGGAGAACTGGTGGTCTATGTAACACAGCTAAAACACAAGGAATGATTGTAGTTGACAGTCTTCTATAGCACAGGGGTTCTCAAACTTTTTGGGTCCGGGACCCCTTTTGTGATAGCGAATTCATCAGGGACCCCCTCATAATCAGAACATAACTAGAGTGGGATAAAAATAGCATACAAGGAGTTTTACTATGTCTTCTGCAGTGCATGGCCGGACAAACCAAGTTCCAGGCCATGGGAAATAAACATTTTAAAGATCCGCCTCTTGGTAACAGAGAACATTTTGTAGTTTTAAAGCACATTTCCTGTAATTCTACACATTTTGAACTTTAAAAAGGTCAAATGCAGCCGTTTCCATTTCAATATAAAATCATTTCTAGGTAACATTTAAGTGCCTTACTGTGATTGTTTTCAATTGAAATGGTAAAAAAGAAACAAATAGATTTTTAGCAAAGGGTAATTTCTTAAGCAATAATTTAGCTAGGAGTGGTCTAAATGTGGAGGGGAAAACTGAAAATGTGCTGTTATTGGCAAAGGTTTGGAATAGGGATACACATTTTAGTAAATGTAGCTGCCAACCCTCATTAACTGGTTAACAAACAGTTAAATTTGTTCCAAATAGTAAAGTGATGTGACCAACTGAAAATACTATGCACACAAACAAGTTGTGTACATTTTTCATTATAGAGCTATTTTGCATACCCTACCATACCATGAGACTCATGTCTTCATCACTGGAAGAGATAAATGGTTATGGTTGACATTTAAAAGCTTACAAACTGGGTTGACAAACTATTTTATAATTTTTTTTTTTTTTACATTTGTCATTTAACATTAACGTGAATTATCTAAAAACGCATAAACTATGTTTTTTCCCTTCATATTTGCATATGTTGTAGCTTAGACCCTATTTTACATCATCTGAGGTTAGGTTGAGACGCAACATGCTCTTAAATACAGTGTTGTTGCAAAAAGAGCCCACAAAAGGGACCACGCACCCTTGGGTGTGGGTGAAGGAGAACAGATAACCACAAAGTCCCACATTCCAGGCCAGATTTACAGTTCTGTTAGTGACTGCGCCTGCCTTTACAAGCCATCATGAGAACAAACTGGTCTTCCTTTCGCCTTTTATGACTGAGTGGCCCTGAGTGTGCAAAGCTGTGTGCAAAGCTGTCATCAAGGCAAAGGGTGGCTACTTTGAAGAATCTAAAATATATTTTGATTTGTTTAACACTTTTTGCGGTACTACATGATTCCATATGTGTTATTACATAGTTTTGATGTCCACTATTATTCTACATTGTAGAAAATAATAAAAATAAAGAAAAGCCCTTGAATGAGTAGGTGTGTCTAAACTTTTGACGGGCACTATATATATATATATATATATATATATATATATATATATATATATATATATATATATATATATATATATATATATATACTGCTCAAAAAAATAAAGGGAACACTAAAATAACACATCCTAGATCTGAATGAATGAAATAATCTTATTAAATACTTTTTTCTTTACATAGTTGAATGTGCTGACAACAAAATCACACAAAAAGAATCAATGGAAATCCAATTTATCAACTCATGGAGGTCTGGATTTGGAGTCACACTCAAAATGAAAGTGGAAAACCACACTACAGGCTGATCCAACTTTGATGTAATGTCCTTAAAACAAGTCAAAATGAGGCTCAGTAGTGTGTGTGGCCTCCACGTGCCTGTATGACCTCCCTACAACGCCTGGGCATGCTCCTGATGAGGTGGCGGATGGTCTCCTGAGGGATCTCCTCCCAGACCTGGACTAAAGCATCCGCCAACTCCTGGACAGTCTGTGGTACAATGTGGCGTTGGTGGATGGAGCAAGACATGATGTCCCAGATGTGCTCAATTGGATTCAGGTCTGGGGAACGGGCGTGCCAGTCCATAGCATCAATGCCTTCCTCTTGCAGGAACTGCTGACACACTCCAGCCACATGAGGTCTAGCATTGTCTTGCATTAGGAGGAACCCAGGGCCAACCACACCAGCATATGGTCTCACAAGGGGTCTGAGGATCTCATCTCGGTACCTAATGGCAGTCAGGCTACCTCTAGCGAGCACATGGAGGGCTGTGCGGCCCCCCAAAGAAATGCCACCCCATACCATGACTGACCCACCGCCAAACCGGTCATGCTGGAGGATGTTGCAGGCAGCAGAACGTTCTCCACGGCGTCTCCAGACTGTCACGTCTGTCACATGTGCTCAGTGTGAACCTGCTTTCATCTGTGAAGAGCACAGGGCGCCAGTGGCGAATTTGCCAATCTTGGTGTTCTCTGGCAAATGCCAAACGTCCTGCACGGTGTTGGGCTGTAAGCACAACCCCCACCTGTGGACGTCGGGCCCTCATACCACCCTCATGGAGTCTGTTTCTGACCGTTTGAGCAGACACATGCACATTTGTGGCCTGCTGGAGGTCATTTTGCAGGGCTCTGGCAGTGCTTCTCCTGCTCCTCCTTGCACAAAGGCGGAGGTAGCGGTCCTGCTGCTGGGTTGTTGCCCTCCTACGGCCTCCTCCACGTCTCCTGATGTACTGGCCTGTCTCCTGGTAGCGCCTCCATGTTCTGGACACTACGCTGACAGACACAGCAAACCTTCTTGCCACAGCTCGCATTGATGTGCCATCCTGGATGAGCTGCACTACCTGAGCCACTTGTGTGGGTTGTAGACTCCGTCTCATGCTACCACTAGAGTGAAAGCACCGCCAGCATTCAAAAGTGAAAAACATCAGCCAGGAAGCATAGGAACTGAGAAGTGGTCTGTGCTCCCCACCTGCAGAACCACTCCTTTATTGGGGGTGTCTTGCTAATTGCCTATAATTTCCACCTGTTGTCTATTCCATTTGCACAACAGCATGTGACATTTATTGTCAATCAGTGTTGCTTCCTAAGTGGACAATTTGATTTCACAGAAGTGTGATTGACTTGGAGTTACATTGTGTTGTTTAAGTGTTCCCTTTATTTTTTTGAGCAGTATATATATATATATATATATATATATATATATATATATATATATATATATATATATATATATATATTCAGTCAATAAAAAAAAAACAAGGGCCATTTAAGATTAATTTATTGAAACTGTAATATCAACTGGTTATATTACACTACCTTTAAAATGTTTGGGGTCGCACACAAATTTTCTTGTTTTTGAAAGAAAACCTTCTAGGCAAAGTTCCAAAGAAAAAGCCATATCTCAGACTGGCCAATAAAAATAAAATATTAAGATGGGCAAAAGAACACAGACACTGGACAGAGGAACTCTGCCTAGAAGGCCAGCATCCCAGAGTCGCCTCTTCACTGTTGACGTTGAGACTGGTGTTTTGCGGGTATTATTTAATGAAGCTGCCAGTTGAGGACTTGTGAGGTGTCTGTTTCTCAAACTAGACACTCTAATGTACTTGTCCTCTTGCTCAGTTGTGCACCAGAGCCTCCCACTCTTTCTATTCTGGTTCGAGACAGTTTGCGCTGTTCTGTGAAAGGAGTCGTACACAGCGTTGTACGAGACCTTCAGTTTCTTGTCAATTTCTCGCATGGAATAGCCTTCATTTCTCAGAACAAGAATAGACTGATGAGTTTCAGAAGAAAGTTCTTTGTTTCTGGCCATTTTGAGCCCGTTATCGAACCCACAAATGCTGATGCTCCAGATACTCAACTAGTCTAAAGATTGCCAGTTTTTTTGCTTCTTTAATCAGACAACAGTCATTAGCTGTGCTAACATAATTGCAAAAGGGTTTTCTAATGATCAATTATCCTTTTAGAAATATAAACTTGGATTAGCTAACAACTTGCCATTAGAACACAGGAATGATGGTTGCTGATAATGGGCGTCTGTACGCCTAATGTACATATTTCATTCAAATAAAATCAGTCGTTTCCGGCTACAATAGTCATTTACAACATTAACCTGTCAAGGTGTAGGGGGCAGTATTTTCAAAGCCTTTTTGAAATCAGACAATGTGGCTGGATTAACATGAAGTAAAGCTTTAAAATGGTGTATAATACTTGTATGTTTGAGGAATTTTAATTATGAGATTTGTTGTTTTGAATTTGCGCTCCCTGCACTTTCACTGGCTGTTGTCATATCGATCCCGCTAACGGGATTCAAGCCATAAGAAGATTATGCAATTATTCGAAAACTGCAGCTCATTGTTGGAACACATTTTCCCTACTGTCAACCAGTCCATTTAGAATTTGTGATTAAACTGTCATCATTTGGCAAGGAATGTAGCTTGTGTATCTTATCAGTTAGATAGGTTTTATAGGCATTTATTTCAGTAGCACGTGTGTGTAGAGGGAGCGGTCGGAACGCAATTGAGTGAGTGAGACACAGAGGGGAAAGGGTGAACTGTGTGATGCTTGGCTTTGCTTATATTTTATTGTGTCCCAGCAGACAGAGAGGCCGTTACCTGTGCCAATTAGCTATCTAGCATTCTCTGAACACCTGTGTGTAAGTTAACTAGGGAGGAAGTGAAGCTCGTCAACTGGAGGCACACAGTTTATGGATCTGTGCCAAACTGCTACAGTAAGTGTATATTTTTTTAATTGTGTGAAAACTGAGTTTTAACACTTTAGAATATTTATATATTCCTTAATTCCATTCTTTTACTAGATATTACTGCAATGTTGGAGCTAGAAACACAAGCATTTCGCTACACCCGCAATAACATCTGCTAAACATGTGACAAATAAAATAAAACTTCTGAACATATGATGATATGCACATATGCCCCTTTCATGTTGGCGCAAAATAATCTTTCCAATTTAAAAATATACACTTACTGCAGCAGTTTTTCACAGATCCATACACTATGTGCCTCCAGTTGATGAACGACACTCCTCCCCACATTCAAAACAACTGGGAACCCTGAAAAATAAAGATCAAATCATGATGTCATTGATCTTCAGGTTGGAAAGTCAGAGCTCTAGAAAGAGGCCTGCGTTTCTGAGTTGGAATTCCAAGTTGGATGACTGTTCAAATCGGTTTTTCATCGTTTTTTTTCCGAGTTCCCAGTTGATTTGAACGCATTGAAGTAAGAGATTTCTGAGTTCCATTTGTTCTGAACACGGCGTAACACACAAGTGTTGGGAGCACAATAGATATCTAATTAGCACAGGCCTACATCTTCAGTCTGTCTTCCGTAAACAAGTGCTGTAACGTGGCGATACGTGGGAACACGTGGGAACACCAACCCTACCTAACAAGATGTGTAGTAATTTACTTTTTGTTTTGGGAAAAATATTTCTCGCTGATATGAAAGATATGTTCTAGGGATGCACGATATATCGGAATCGGCTGATATTTGCTAAAAATGCCAACGTCGGCATTGGCCCGATGTCTAGTTTAACGCCGATGTGCAAAACTGATGTCAAAGTTGACATGCATACCTATATAACGTAGATAGATGACGTAATGACGGCATGAAAAATACAGCACTACACAGAACAAAAGCAGAAAAATACTAAGCATACACTTCCAACAACTAAACAAGTTCAAGTCGAGCAGTCATTTAAAAGAGTAAGAACATTTCAGCGAGACAACTCAAACGCCAAATCCAATAACGCCAAGATAATGGAATTCATTGCCCTTGACAATCAATTGTTCTCTGTCGTGGATGATGTTGGCCTTCGCCGACTGGTCGAGCACCTCGAGCCCCGGTACACCCTACCAAGTAGGCGCTATTTTTCAGATTTTGCCCTACTGGAGTAACACAGTATTGTTGAAACGCACATCCAGTCACTGCTATTAGCTTCACAACTGACATTTGGACCAGCGATGTCAGCCCCATGATCATGCGGAGTCTGACAGCACAGTGGGTCGACGAAGATTTTGTACTGAGGAAAGCCGTATTGCATGCTCAAGAATGTGCTAGTTCTCATACCGCTGCTGCCATTTCAATGGCATTTGAAAACATGTTTGAAACTTGAAAACATGAACACAATCCTAGCTCAATTCAAACAACTGACTCAAGAAAAAAGCTAATCAACTGTGTCTGCAGCAGACGTGATACCCTCTGTCATGGCATTGAAACACCTGCTCAACAAAACTGCTGACACAGACAGTGGGGTTAAAACTTGCAAATGTATTCTACAAGGGGCTGTGAACAAGCGATTTGGTGGCATTATCTCTGAGCCTCTTCACTCTGTCGCCACCATACTCGATGCTAGGTACAAGGACCGCTACTTCGATACAGACAAGAAACAGGGTATATGTGAAATGTTACAGACGCAGCTGGACAAGATGGAAACGGACAGTGACAGTGCGTTCCGAGGAAGAAAGGCCACGGACAGACAGAGCTGATTTATTTATTTAACGAGGCAAGTCAGTTAAGAACAAATTCTTATTTACAATGACGGCCTACCCCGGCCAAACCTGGACGACGCTAGGCCAATTGTGATGAAATCCCGGTTGAGACTGAACAAATGAACAACGAAACAGCACAGGAAGTAAGTGAAAGAAATAGGTTTTGATTATGTTTTGCTGGTAATGGGGACCTACGTCAATGCCAAAAAAATAACCTTTTGGTCAGTGTGTGTGTGTGTTTTCAACTATTTAACTGTACTAGAATGCTTAAGGCCGCTAAAATATTAAATATTGGTTATCGGTATTGGGTTTTTTTTGGCAAGGAAAATATCGGTATCGGCCAAAAATGTCATATCGGAGCATCCCGAATACGTTCCTTATATTTCCAAAAGAGTAGCACAAGCGATGCGTGTAAACGCCGCAGCCCGTCTGGTGTTCAACCTTCCCAAGTTCTCTCACGTCACCCCGCTCCTCCGCTCTCTCCACTGGCTTCCAGTTGAAGCTCGCATCCGCTACAAGACCATGGTGATTGCCTACGGAGCTGTGAAGGGAACGGCACCTCCATACCTTCAGGCTCTGATCAGGCCCTACACCCAAACAAGGGCACTGCGTTCATCCACCACTGGCCTGCTGGCCCCCCTACCTCTGAGGAAGCACAGTTCCCGCTCAGCCCAGTCAAAACTGTTCGCTGCTCTGGCACCCCAATGGTGGAACAAGCTCCCTCACGACGCCAGGACAGCGGAGTCAATCACCACCTTCCGGAGACACCTGAAACCCCACCTCTTTAAGGAATACCTAGGATAGGATAAAGTAATCCTTCTAACCCCCCCCCCCCCCCCCTTAAAAGATTTAGATGCACTATTGTAAAGTGGTTGTTCCACTGGATATCATAAGGTGAATGCACCATTTTGTAAGTCGCTCTGGATAAGAGCGTCTGCTAAATGACTTAAATGTAATGTAATGTAATGTAAATGTTTAGAGCAAGCATCAGGGATCTTAACACAACTCCCCTGGTTAGAAGATACTATTGTCAACAGGTGCTAAAGTAGTTAGTGTCTATGAATGGCGTAGTTTACACGGAGCCAATTGTGGGCGAATGTAATGACTGAAAACCCTACATGTGTAGAAGAAGGGTTTTGAGAGCTACCCAGGGTTACATAAATTGTAAAGTAATAATATTACATTGTATTACACTCTAAACTTATTCCACAGATCCCTTGACCAACATTTTTTCATGTGTTGTTGGTACTAATATTCATTAAAAAAAAGAAATGTAAACTTACCAAACAAAAGAAACTCCCTTTTTTCAGAACCCTATCTTTCAAAGATAATCCGTAAAAATCCAAATAACTTCACAGATCTTCATTGTAAAGGGTTTAAACACCTTCCCATGCTTGTTCAATGAACCATAAACAATTAATGAACATGCACCTGTGGAACGGTCGTTAAGACACTCACAGCTTAGAGACGGTAGGCAATTAAGGTCACAGTTATGAAAACTTAGGACACTAAAGAGGCTTTCTACTGGACTCTGAAAATCACCAAAAGAAAGATGCCCAGGGTCCCTGCTCATCTGCGTGAATGTGCCTTAGGCATGGTGCAAGGAGGCATGAGGACTGCAGATGTGGCCAGGGCAATAAATTGCAATGTCCGTACTGCGAGACGCCTAAGACAGCGCTACAGGGAGACAAGACGGACACCTGATCGTCCTCGCAGTGGAAGACCACGTGTAACAACACCTGCACAGTATCGGTTAATCCGAACATCACACCTGCGGGACAGGTACAGGATGGCTACAACTGCCCGAGTTATACCAGGAACGAACAATCCCTCCATCAGTGCTCAGACTGTCCACAATAGGTTGAGAGAGGCTGGACTGAGGGCTTGTAGGCCTGTTGTAAGGCAGGTCCTCACCAGACATCACCGGCAACAATGTCACCTATGGACACAAACCCACCGTCGCTGGACCAGACAGGTGTGGCAAAAAAGTGTTCTTCACTGACGAGTCGCGGTTTTGTCTCACCAGGGGTGATAGTCGAATTCGCGTTTATCGTCGAAGGAATGAGCGTTACACTGAGCCCTGTACTCTGGAGCAGGATCGAGTTGGAGGTGGAGGGTTCGTCATGGTCTGTGGCGGTGTGTCACAGCATCATCAGACTGAGCTTGTTGTCATTGCAGGCAATCTCAACGCTGTACGTTACAGGGAAGACATCCTCCTCCCTCATGCGGTACCCTTCCTGCAGGCTCATCCTGACATGACCCTCCAGCATGACAATGCCACGAGCCATACTGCTCGTTCTGTGCGTGATTTCCTGCAAGACAGGAATGTCAGTGTTCTGCCATGGCCAGCGAAGAGCCCGGATCTCAATCCCATTGAGCATGTCTGGTACCTGTTGGATCGGAGGGTAAGGGCTATTCCCCCCAGAAATGTCCGATCTTACTTTGCTACCTGACGGTTTTTTACTTTTTCATTACCGTATATTTTTACTTTTTCCCCTCACTCAACTTTTTTCATTCAACTTTTTCACCCCGGAGGTTTTATCTGGACATGGTTCGTCAGGACTTCAAACAGCCGAAGCTAAGTAACATTAACATGATGCCTTCTAATTGCAGTCGTTGTACTTATAATATACAGGAGAACGATCGCCTTACGGCAAGGATAGCTGTGCTGCAAGCCCAGCTTCAGACGCAATCGTTAGGCAAGGGTAGTTTCAGTGTAGGAAAGGATGAAACAGCGTCTGTGCCACCAGTAAGTACAGATAGTAACGTTAGTATAAACCCCCTCGCACGGTCCCCGCAGCCGGACAACTTTCTCATGGCTTCTGGAGGGAAACGCTGTAGGAATGCTCAACCGGTGTCGCTTATTCAGCCGACAGAAACTTTCAACCGGTTCTCCCCATTAAGCGAGTCGGAGTCGGAGGCCGAGACTTCTCTGGTCTCTACTCCTCCCGTTGTGGGGTCTGAGACGCCGACGGCTCCCACCATTAGCTCTGACAAATTGAAAACCCTAGTCATTGGCGACTCCATTACCCGCAGTATTAGACTTAAAACTAATCATCCAGCGATCATACACTGTTTACCAGGGGGCAGGGCTACCGACGTTAAGGCTAATCTAAAGACGGTGCTGGCTAAGGCTAAAACTGACGAGTGTAGAGACAATAGAGATATTGTTTTCCACGTCGGCACCAACGATGTTAGGATGAAACAGTCAGAGGTCACCAAGCGCAACATAGCTTCAGCGTGTAAATCAGCTAGAAAGATGTGTCGGCATCGATTAATTGTCTCTGGCCCCCTCCCATTTAGGGGGAGTGATGAGCTCTACAGCAGAGTCTCACAACTCAATCGCTGGTTGAAAACTGTTTTCTGCCCCTCCCAAAAGATAGAATTTGTAGATAATTGGCCCTCTTTCTGGGACTCACCCACAAACAGGACCAAGCCTGGCCTGTTGAGGAGTGATGGACTCCATCCTAGCTGGAGGGGTGCTCTCATCTTATCTACGAACATAGACAGGGCTCTAACTCCTCTAGCTCCACAATGAAATAGGGTGCAGGCCAGGCAGCAGGCTGTTAGCCAGCCTGCCAGCTTAGTGGAGTCTGCCACTAGCACAGTCAGCGTAGTCAGCTCAGCTTTCCCCATTGAGACCGTGTCTGTGCCTCGATCTAGGTTGGGCAAAATTAAAAATGGCGGTGTTCGCTTTAGCAATCTCACTAGTATAAAGACTTCCTCCATTCCTGCCATTCTTGAAAGAGATTGTGATACCTCACATCTCAAAATTGGGTTACTTAATGTTAGATCCCTCACTTCCAAGGCAGTTATAGTCAATGAACTAATTACTGATCATAATCTTGATGTGATTGGCCTGACTGAAACATGGCTTAAGCCTGATGAATTTACTGTGTTAAATGAGGCCTCACCCCCTGGTTACACTAGTGACCATACCCCCCGTGCATCCGGCAAAGGCGGAGGTGTTGCTAACATTTACGATAGCAAATTACAATTTACAACAAAAAAAAAAACAATGACAATTTCGTCTTTTGAGCTTCTAGTCATGAAATCTATGCAGCCTACTCAATCACTTTTTATAGCTACTGTTTACAGGCCTCCTGGGCCATATGCAGTGTTCCTCACTGAGTTCCCTGAATTCCTATCGGATCTTGTAGTCATAGCAGATAATATTCTAATTTTTGGTGACTTTAACATTCACATGGAAAAGTCCACAGAGCCACTCCAAAAGGCTTTCGGAGCCATCATCGACTCAGTGGGTTTTGTCCAACATGTCTCTGGACCTACTCACTGCCACAGTCATACTCTGGACCTAGTTTTGTCCCATGGAATAAATGTTGTGGATCTTAATGTTTTTCCTCATAATCCTGGACTATCGGACCACCATTTTATTACGTTTGCAATCGCAACAAATTATCTGCTCAGACCCCAACCAAGGAGCATTAAAAGTCGTGCTATAAACTCTCAGACAACCCAAAGATTCCTTGATGCCCTTCCAGACTCCCTCTGCCTACCCAAGGACGTCAGAGGACAAAAATCAGTTAACCACCTAACCGAGGAACTCAATTTAACCTTGCGCAATACCCTAGATGCAGTTGCACCCCTAAAAATGAAAAACATCTGTCATAAGAAACTAGCTCCCTGGTATACAGAAAATACACGAGCTCTGAAGCAAGCTTCCAGAAAATTGGAACGGAAATGGCGCCACACCAAACTGGAAGTCTTCCGACTAGCTTGGAAAGACAGTACCGTGCAGTATCGAAGAGCCCTCACTGCTGCTCGATCATCATATTTTTCCAACTTAATTGAGGAAAATGAGAACAATCCGAAATTTCTTTTTGATACTGTCGCAAAGCTAACTAAAAAGCAGCCTTCGCAAATGGAGGATGGCTTTCACTTCAGCAGTAATACATTTATGAACTTCTTTGAGGAAAAGATCATGATCATTAGAAAGCAAATCACAGACTCCTCTTTAAATCTGGGTATTCCTCCAAAGCTCCATTGTCCTGAGTCTACACAACTCTGCCAGGACCTAGGATCAAGGGAGATACTAAAGTGTTTTAGTACTATATCTCTTGACACAATGATGAAAATAATCATGGCCTCCAAACCCTCAAGCTGCATACTGGACCCTATTCCAACTAAACTACTGAAAGAGCTGCTTCCTGTGCTTGGCCCTCCTATGTTGAACATAATAAACGGCTCTCTATCCACCGGATGTGTACCAAGCTCACTAAAAGTGGCAGTAATAAAGCCTCTCTTGAAAAAGCCGAATCTTGATCCAGAAATTATAAAAAACTATCGGCCTATATCGAATCTTCCATTCCTCTCAAAAAAAAATTGAAAAAGCTGTTGCACAGCAACTCACTGCCTTCCTGAAGACAAACAATGTATACGAAATGCTTCAGTCTGGTTTTAGACCCCATCATAGCACTGAGACTGCACTTGTGAAGGTGGTAAATTACCTTTTAATGACGTCAGACCGAGGCTCTGCATCTGTCCTCGTGCTCCTAGATCTTAGTGCCGCTTTTGATACCATCGATCACCACATTCTTTTGGAGAGATTGGAAACCCAAATTGGTCTACATGGACAAGTTCTGGCCTGGTTTAGATCTTATCTGTCGGAAAGATATCAGTTTGTCTCTGAATGGTTTGTCCTCTGACAAATCAATTGTAAATTTCGGTGTTCCTCAAGGTTCCATTTTAGGACCACTATTGTTTTCACTATATATTTTACCTCTTGGGGATGTCATTCGAAAACATAATGTTAAATTTCACTGCTATGCGGACGACACACAGCTGTACATTTCAATGAAACATGGTGAAGCCCCAAAATTGCCCTCGCTAGAAGCCTGTGTTTCAGACATAAAGAAGTGGATGGCTGCAAACTTTCTACTTTTAAACTCGGACAAAACAGAGATGCTTCTTCTATGTCCCAAGAAACAAAGAGATCTTCTGTTGAATCTGACAATTAATCTGGATGGTTGTACAGTCGTCTCAAATAAAACTGTGAAGGACCTCGGCGTTACTCTGGACCCTGATCTCTCTTTTGAAGAACATATCAAGACTGTTTCAAGGACAGCTTTTTTCCATCTACGTAACATTGCAAAAATCAGAAACTTTCTGTCCAAAAATGACGCAGAAAAATTCATCCATGCTTTTGTTACTTCTAGGCTGGACTACTGCAATGCTCTACTTTCCGGCTACCCGGATAAAGCACTAAACAAACTTCAGTTAGTGCTAAATACGGCTGCTAGAATCCTGACTAGAACCAAAAAATGTGATCGTATTACTCCAGTGCTAGCCTCCCTACACTGGCTTCCTGTTAAGGCAAGGGCTGATTTCAAGGTTTTACTGCTAACCTACAAAGCATTACATGGGCTTGCTCCTACCTATCTTTCCGATTTGGTCCAGCCGTACATACCTACACGTACGCTACGGTCACAAGACGCAGGCCTCCTAATTGTCCCTAGAATTTCTAAGCAAACGGCTGGAGGTAGGGCTTTCTCCTATAGAGCTCCATTTTTATGGAATGGTCTGCCTA
Source organism: Salmo salar (assembly GCF_965601325.2). Lineage (NCBI taxonomy): Eukaryota > Metazoa > Chordata > Actinopteri > Salmoniformes > Salmonidae > Salmo > Salmo salar. Next base: position 85,414,731 of record NC_138305.1, read on the forward strand.
CCAATGTGAGAGACGCAGACTCAGTCTCAACCTTTAAGTCTTTACTGAAGACTTATCTCTTCAGTAGGTCCTATGATTAAGTATAGTCTGGCCCAGGAGTGTGAAGGTGAACGGAAAGGCTGGAGCAACGAACCGCCCTTGCTGTCTCTGCCTTGCCGGTTCCCCTCTTTCCACTGGGATTCTCTGCCTCTAACCCTTTTACAGGGGCTGAGTCACTGGCTTACTGGTGTTCTTCCATGCCGTCCATGGGAGGGGTGCGTCACTTGAGTCACTGACGTGGTCTTCCTGTCTGGGTTGGCGCCCCCCCTTGGGTTGTGCCATGGCGGAGATCGTTGTGGGCTATACTCGGCCTTGTCTTAGGACAGTAAGTTGGTGGTTGGAGACATCCCTCTAGTGGTGTGGGGGCTGTGCTTTGGCAAAGTGGGTGGGGTTATATCCTGCCTGTTTGGCCCTGTCCGGGGGTATCATCGGATGGGGCCACAGTGTCTTCTGATCCCTCCTGTCTCAGCCTCCAGTATTTATGCTGCAGTAGTTTATGTGTCGGGGGGCTAGGGTCAGTCTGTTACATCTGGAGTATTTCTCTTGTCTTATCCGGTGTCCTGTGTGAATTTAAATATGCTCTCTCTAATTCTCTCTTTCTCTCAGAGGACCTGAGCCCTAGGACCATGCCTCAGGACTACCTGGTATGATGACTCCTTGCTGTCCCAAGTCCACCTGGCCGTGCTGCTGCTCCAGTTTCAACTGTTCTGCCTGCGGCTATGGAACCCTGACCTGTTCACCGGACGTGCTTGTTGCACCCTCGACAACTACTATGATTATTATTATTTGACCATGCTGGTCATTTATGAACATTTTAACATCTTGACCATGTTCTGTTATAATATCCACCCTGCACAGCCAGAAGAGGACTGGCCACCCCTCATAGCCTGGTTCCTCTCTAGGTTTCTTCCTAGGTTTTTGGCCTTTCTAGGGAGTTTTTCCTAGGGAGCCGTGCTTCTTTCACATGCATTGCTTGCTGTTTGGGGTTTTAGGCTGGGTTTCTGTACAGCACTTTGAGATATCAGCTGATTTACGAAGGGCTATATAAATAAATTTGATTTGATTTTGATTTGAACTTGCAGATGCCTATGTGGAAGAGTGGGGTAACATCTCACAGCAAGAACTGGCAAATCTGGTGACGTCCATGCGGAGGAGATGCACTGCAGTACTTAATGCAGCTGGTGGCCACACCAGATACGGACTGGTACTTTTGATTTTGACCCACCCTTTGTTCAGGGACACATTATTCCATTTCTGTTAGTCACATGTCTGTGGAACTTGTTCAGTTTATGTCTGTTGTTGAATCTTGCTATGTTAATACAAATATTTACACATGTTAAGTTTGCTGAAAATAAACGCAGGTGACAGTGAGAGGATATTTATTTTTTTGCTGAGTTTATATATTGTTTTATCTGGATGCGGACCCCATGCAGTACCTCCGTGGACCCATAAACCACTGAAAAATGAGAATAAATAAAGAAAATATTAATAATTTAAGTAGCGCACTGGGCCTTTAATAGTCCTGTTTAAGCAACCGACATAGCAGTCTGCAGAGCCAGCAAAAAGATTTGTCCAGGCCTCCCACCCCTGTTGACAAAACTTTCTCAGCACCTCCCACCACAACATCCGCGACGAAAGAAATCGCAGCACCCTCACCCCCACCCCCAAAACTACTTCCTGCAGCTATGCACGGACCCCACTTTGAGAACCCCTGTTCTGAGGCATCAAAGTTACTCAACCCATGTATGGAAAATAGCCTTCATTAGTGAGTTGCTTGTAGTTAATTAAACAATGCTACACTAGACATTACAGGCAATTCTGCCGGGCACACGTTTCTGACAGTGCACGAATGTAATAAGTCAGATCCACATAGCGATTACAATGCAGGAGTGGTGCAAAGGTCGGTGTAGTTAAAGTAGCCTGGATCTTCATTTATATAGAAACCACAAATACGTACAAGCCAGTTTACTTTGGCAGGTTACATATGAATAGATCTGGCATCCTCGCTCATCACGTTTTCGCTCATTTTACACAAACAAGACCAAAAGCTAGCTAAAACGGCATAGTTGGTGTTAGCTAAGTAGTTTACTATTTGACAAACTAGCTAGCTACCCGTTACTGTAATATTAATTGACAAGCAAAATTCACCAGCTGATTAGCTATAGTAGCTAGCTAAACGTGAATGTGCTTGTGTCTCAAATAGCCTACTGGTGAAAATTCTCATTTATTGAATGAATGAACGCGCTGTTCATTGGTAAAATATATATTTATATTTTGAAGGCTTTTAAACTCAGCTTGTAGATGCAGTAAATGTTGGAATTATCTTACCAAGTGGTGCCACCTAGTTAACGTTAGTTATGCAACTCCGATTTCTGGTATACGAGTTCCAAACAGTCGCTAGCATAAGGACACCACGGTTATCACTAGTTACCACAGCCACAAAGTCAAAACTGCCATTGTAAAAATGTATAAAACAAAAATAAGCTTTTTGATCATAATTTAAGGTTATGATTGGGAATTTGGTTAGCAGTGTGGTTAGGTTACAAAACTGATTTTAAGATGATATTTGTTTTTTTTTAAATAGGCGGGGTCTATGCATTTGTGGCTGTAGTAACAAATGACGACCGGACACCACCCCCGCTTGGTGGACTTTCAATTACTTTCACGGAGTTTAGCGATTGCTCGAGCCCACTGACAAGACGACAACTCCGCCGCAGCACCATTTCCAATTTTCAAATAACAAAGATGTCCCTGAATGTAGTTTTGAATAGATAATACATGGACCAGGCGAATGTACATGTTTATAGTGGAGGTTGGATACGTTTGTATTGTCTTTGTTTACAATGTCCAATGCATCATAAGTGGCTTAGGGAGTCATTATGCCCCCTTGTGGCTAAACATTTTCCGTGCAACCTCATCAAGGGTGTGTTCAATATGCAACATTTCGATGGTTGAGATGAATGCAGAGTTAGCAAATCTTTACTAGTTTGCGAATGCAAAGTGTATTTTAAGCTGTTGTGCTAAAGAAAACTAAACAAATCATCGTACAGTGTTCAGCACCATCCCTGTTCTAAAACATTCACGATTGACTATTGTTATGATATTGACTGGACCCATTTTCAAACAAGTACGTGCATGTTATGCATGCTGAATACACCTCAGAAAGACGTCAGACATATAAATTTGTAAGCGGAACTGTGGCGTTATGGTTTGCACACCGCCATTAAAACTCCAAACATATGTGGCGTGAATACGTTTGAGGGTAGCAGCCAATGTGGGCCTGCTTGCTGAGATGTAGAAACATCAAGAACACGATTATCTAGTTACTGTTTCACTTAAAAATGGAAGAGATACGGTGAGTTTATGAGCGCGACTTATTAACATAATTACAATCATCGATGTAGTGTTAGTTTAGTGACAGGATGTGATTCGAATTCCGTTTCCAACATTCTTTCGTTTGGTGTGTCCATTGCCAGAAGATACCGACCCTACCGTTACGCTTGTTTACACTGAGCTGAACTGGGGTCGGAACTCAGTCATGGTTACATTAATGCCATGTCAGAAACTTGGGCATTTCCGTTTCGCTAACCTAGAGGGTTAGAGTCAGATCCCGAGTTTCCCACTTATGAAGTATCAGAATCAACCAATGGGAAGGTCTACACACAAACAACTTAAGTTAATTGAAATCGGAGGTCTCAAGTTTCAGACATGACTTGATAGCGGCATAAGACACTTGGAGCAGGTGCAATATATAGGTCAGAATACGTACCTCACTGCAGGGATGGGATATGCCACTGTACTCCAAATTTGACCTTTGTCCACACAGCTCCATCGAGAAGATTGAAATACTGCTAGTTTTCCCGGAAAACTGACCTTTTCGTCCTCATGCTAGCTAGCAGTAGCAATAGCAGCCATTATGGAATAACACGTTGCATTGAACAACAAAGGTGCTGATACTGCCATTCCAAAATGGCTGCGGTAGCTCTTTTAATCTGACTTCGATAGCGAAGTGACCTTTTCGTAGCAGGTTAGGAAAAGGGTTAGTGAAAATGCTCTTCTAACCTGCTACGAAAATCACTTTGTATTGAAGTGGCGTGAAACGTGTGTCCTGACAAAAGGGCAGTTTTCTGGAAAAACTAGCAGTATTTCAATTTTCTCTATGTATCAGTGTGGATAAAGGTACAATTTAGAGTACAGTGGCATATCCCATCACTACATGTAGGTATGTTTTCCAAACCATATCTCTTAAACCCTATGCCTTGGCTGTCTGTCACCAGATCTCAACCCAATTGAACACATTCTGAAGTGGTGCCTGAAACAGCATTTTCCACCACAATCAGAAAAACTCAAAATAATGGAATTTCTCATGGAATAATGGTGTCGCATCCCTCAAATAGAGTTCCAGACACTTGAGGGGTGGCAGGTAGCCTAGTGGTTAGAGTGTTGGGGGAGTAACCGAAAGGTTGCTGGATCGAATCCCCGAGCTGACAAGGTAAAAATCTCTCGTTCTGCCCCAGAATAAGGCAGTTAATCTACTGTTCCCCGGTAGGCCGTCATAAGAATTTGTTCTTAACTGACTTGACTAGTTAAATACGTTTTAAAAATAGAAAATATAATCTATGCCAAGGTGTATTGAAGCTGTTCTGGCTCGTGATGGCCCAACACCCTATTAAGACACTTTTATGTTGGTTTCCTTTATTTTGGCAGTTACCAATATCTCATCATGGATCAATGAATATGACAAATTATCATGCGTTTATCAGCCATTCAATATACATTTGAACCTATTACCATCTTGCACGGTAACTAATATCCACATATATTTCTATTTCAGTCCACTGTTGAGCAATCAGCCATGGGAGGGCTCAGATCTCCCATCCCCAAACCTGAGACCAAGGCACCAGGAACTGATCCCAACGCCATGTGGCCCAGTCAGTATACATCCCAATTGTTCTCCTTATACTTATAGACATTGTCACATTATCTGTTCTAGCTGTTGCTTGAATTGGGAACCAGAGTCCTATTCAGTTCAACATTCTTCCTGCACTGTAGAAAAGTTCCTTTTTGTGTCACTCAACTCTGTAAACATGTTTCTCTTATCATATGAATAAGAATAGGCTACATGTTCACAGCATAAGAAGAATGTTCCTTTGTCTTACTCAGAAATTTGCACCCGTTTTGATTGAATATGGCCCTAGGTGTCTGTGTGTAAAGAAAGGTTATATGCTTGGCTTTCTCCTCCCCACAGATAAAGCCTTGGTCAGAGCTGTCATGCTTGGTGAAGCTTTACTTCTGCTTCACCATCGCCTCTCTACTGGCACTATTGGCCCTCACACTGACAAACATCTACAGGCAGAGCATGGCAACGTACAGCTATGAGGACGACTTCACTGTATCTCTCATCCAACTGGTTGGAATTTGTAAGTGGCATGTCTTACGTTAGTGGCAATAGCAACAGATTGTTAACTAATGATGTAATCAACAGAGTGCCAACTCCTTACTGTGTCTAGACATGAACACATTATGAAAAGTTCAGAGAAAAGAAATGTAATCCCCAATTCTGATCACCCCATGTCAGCATTGTGTTCTATGGTTAAATCCGGATTATGCCGCCTACACCAATACTGTATCACACACGGTCTTCTTTATGTTTCTCCAGTGTTCTGCATATACTACATCACCAGGGGCATCCTGCAGGAGAACAGGCAGGAGTTGATAGTGTTTGTCCTCAGTGTGTTGGTGGTCATGATGCGCTCTGTGGTCAACTTCATGGTGCTCCCTTTCCAGGATAGAAAGGACCTGCTTCTGGTACGCTGCATGTGGACCAACAAAATTAAACCAACTCCTATGTCTAATCCAGGGTCATGTTCAGTACGGTATACCGTAGCAGTGTTTTGCAACAGAAAACAACAATCTGTGTTCTCATTGGACAAGTTCAGGTACTACCTCCCCGTTTAAAAACATATTCTCCCAACGGAGCACGGCTCAATTGTGACCAGACATGATTGTGCATGTGCTTATGTCACAGGTGCTGTTTGAGTAGCTGCAGTAGTGAATCAGTGTGTGTGCTTGTGTGGTAGGTGCGGTTTGTGTGCATCCTGTGTGTGGGCGTGGTCCATGTCCTGTGCGCCACTCTGCTCATCCAAAGGCCCAACATGATGGCCTTCCGGGTGGGCGGAGCTCTGGAGAGCTTCCAGGAGCAGTACTTCCTGATCAACCTGTGCTTCTCCATGGTCACCTTTGACCTACAGGCCCAGGTACCGCCACATTCCACGTGTCATAATACATGACTGACACACAACAAATATTTTCTTCCGACAGATGGCGTCATTCTAACACGTTGTGTTGCCTTGACATTGAGCATCTTTGGTGCAGATATGTATGACTGCCTTCAGGGTATTTTTTTGTATTTATAAGGATCCCTATTAGCTGCTGCCAAGGCAGCTGCTCCTATTCCTGGGGTCCAAACAAATTAAGGCTAAAATATAACAGTACATATAACATAATTACACCAGTACATATCTACAATACATTTCTAATATCACCATACAAGCGTGTGTGTAGAGTGAGTGCGTGTGTGTGTTGTTACAGTCCAAGGTGTAGTTTTATGGTTTTTAAACCTGATTTTACTGCTTGCATGTTACTTGATGTGGAATAGAGTTCCATTTAGTCATGGCTCTGTGTAGTACTGTGCGTTTTCCAGAGTCTGTTCTGGACTTGGGCACTGTGAAGAGACCTCTGGTGGGGTATGCATGGGTGTCTGAGCTGTGTGCTAGTAGTTTAAACAGACAGCTCGCTGCTTTCAACATGTAAATACCTCTCACAAAGACAAGTAGTGATGCGGTCACTCTCCTCTACTTCGAGCCAGGAGTGATTTGACATGCATGTCATTGATGTTAGCTGTCTGTGTACATTTAAGGGCTGGCCATGCTGCTTTGTGCTGGGCCAACTGTAATTTGCCTTTGTCCCTCTTTGTGGCGCTTGACGATATGACTGGGCAGTAGTTCAGGTGCAACAACTCGAGCCTGTAAGACTTGTTTTGTTGAGAGCAATGTCAAGAAAGCACAGCAGTGCTTCCTCCCTATCTTAGCTACCGTTACAGCAGTATGTTTTGACCATGACAGTTTACAATCCAGGGTTACACCAAGCAGTTTAGTCTGCTCAACTTGCTAAATTTCCACATTCTTCATTACGCAATTTAGTTTAGATTTTAGTGAATGATTTGTCCCGGATATATTGCTTTTAATTTTAGAAATATTTAGGACTAGCTTATTACTTGTCACCCATTCTAAAACCGACTGCAGGTCTTTGTTAAGTGTTGCAGTGATTTTACTTGCTGTGGTAGCTGACATGCATAACGTTGAGTCATCAGCATACATAGACACACAGGCTTTACTCAGTGCCAGGTCAGTAGGAAAGATTGAAAACAGTAAAGGGCCTAAACAGCTACCCTGGGGAATGCCCGACTCTACATTGATTGTTGGAGAGGCTTCCATTAAAAAAACACCCTCTGTTTTCTGTTAGACAGAATCTTCGATCACAATCTAGAAGGGGATGTAAAGTCATAACAAAAAGTTTTTCCAACAGCAGATTATGATCGATAATGTCCAAAGCTGCACTGAAGTCTAACAAAACAGCTCCAACAATCTTATTATCAATTTCTTTCAGCCAATCATCAGTCATTTGTGTAAATGCTGTACATGTTGAGTGCCCTTCCCTATAAGCTTACTGAAAATCAGTTGTTAATTTGTTTACTGTGAAATGGCATTGTATCTGGTCAACAACAAAAAAATCAGAATGTTTACTAAGGGTTCGCAACCGGTTGATTGGTCAGCTGTTTGAGCCAGTAAAGGGTGCCTTGCTGTTCTTGGGTAGTGGAATGACTTTTGCTTCCGTCCAGGTCTGAGGGCTCACACTTTCCTGTAGACCTAGATTGAAGAGGTGGCAATATACTCCACTATCATCCTCCATCATTTTCCATCCAAGTTGTCAGACCCAAGGGCTTGTCATTGTTGATAGACAATTTGTTTCTCCTCGCCCTCACTAACTTTACAGAATTCAAAATTATAATGCTTGTCTTTCATAATTTGGTCAGTTATGCATTGATGTGTTGGTTCAGAATATCTGGTTTGCATGTCATGCCTAAGTTTGCTAATCTTACAAATGAAAAAGATAATCAAAGTAGTTGACAATATCAGTGGGTTTTGTTATGAATGAGCCATTTGATTCAATGAATGATGTAGCAGAGTTTGCCTTTTTGTCCGAAATTTAATTTAAGGTGCTCTAAAGGTGGTCCTTTATATCAGGGCCATTCATACATCAGGGTCTTTGGGATGGAGCTGTACTAGATTTATAGTTGGTATAATCTGTGGCTGGTTTTTCTGTTTCTCTGTCAGCTGTGCCTTTGCATACTGATTATGACATCAGGTACAACCATGTCCTTCACGAACAGCATCATCCTGGGCTTTGGAGTGGTCTGGGCCTGCCTTACCGCAGCCATGGGGGCTATCGCAGTGAGTAACAAGTATCAAGAGAATAAAATATGCAATTTAATAATTAGTGTGCACTGCACAAGTGCATAAACAGGATGTAAAGAATAGAACATAAATCACAATGAAATACTACACGCATAAAGTATATGAACTCAATTGAATGAAGGATGGTGGATTTTTTTTTTAGCCTGTAAGCACCTATGAAGCGCATACATCATGTAAAACAGGTTTATCTGTCCTTTGTTCCAGGTTTTAAAAGAAGCCAAGCCGCTGGTTTGGGTCTTTGTCCTTCTGAATGTGCCGGAGGTGGCCTACTTCGTGTACCTGATGTACAGGGTGAGCTGTGAAAGCCAGTGGTTGAACTGATCTCAAATCAGATCTTTAGGGAAAGTATGGTGAATGGTTGCTCTGAGATGGACTTCATGTGGTCTTCTGATTTCAGATCAGTGTACACTGGGGGCAGGACACGACGTATACACTGGAGGCCGCTGCTGTGACTGGAGCGGGGATCTCAGTGCTGATCAAAGGCGTGCTTTTCTGGTCTCTCTTCCGATTGGCGCGCAGCTTCGGCCAGGGCCTGAGGGAGAGGAGTGAGTAGATTACTGCCTGTATTTTTCCTTCACCTGTTCCACTGTATGTTTACCAGGAGTCAATGTACTCAGGCTAGACTAGAACATGGCTCATAGACGACACAAACATTCCAAAAAATGTTTTGACACATTGAAGGAGCATTTGTATTAACACATTTTTGTTATGGGCACAGTAAAACAGTCATTCCAAGAACTTCTGACTGAAATCATGAAACAGACCTTCAACTACAGTTGAAGTCGGAAGTTTACATACACCTTTGCCAAATACATTTAAACTCAGTTTTTCACAATTCCTGACATTTAATCCTAGTAAAAATTCCCTGTCTTAGGTCAGTTAGGATCACCACTTTATTTTAAGAATGTGAAATGTCAGAATAATAGTAGAGAATGATTTCATTCATCTATAATTTCTTTCATCACATTCCCACCCTGCCACACTGGCAACACTTTAAGGGGCATTGCACTAATAATTGGGCTGACTAGGGAAACGTTCCCGCTGTTCTGTTCTTAGTGCCAGTCTGCACGTTCAAACTAAAACATTGTAACTAATAATGGCATCTTTATGCTTTCATTAATAAAATGATGAAAATACTCTTTCAAAATGCTGACGTTTTAGTTATGGATCCATAACGAATTCCTATGGGAATAAATATTAGAAATATCCTCCAACCCTCTATATGTAATTATTAGCGGAGAGTCACGTCATACTGTAGGCCTACCGTAGGCGACATGAGTCTCCACTAGTGTTGAGTAATGTGCTGTTAAAAGTTGTGTAGGTCTTATTTAAAGAGCGTATTGAAGTTAGAGGCAATAGGATTTGAAGCAATAGCCTACAACTATTTTAGCACAGTTTTGCGCTGCTCTGAGACAAGCATTGGGACTGGTCTTAATAAATCAATGAGACTTTTATTTTCACTGAATCTCTGTTTGGGTATTGGTTAGACTAGAATTAGAAAATTAGGGTGTTGAAATGTTATGCTCTTAGTGTAACCTTTATTTTAACTAGGCAAGTCAGTTAAGAACAAATTCTTATTTACAAGGACAGCCTACTCCTTCCTCCCCGTCGGGGAATTGAACCCTGGTCTCCAACGTGCCCGCAGGACACTGGATTTTAGCTAAATAGCCCAGTACTGTACTCCCGACTGTCACGTTGTACAGCTCCATATTTTCCGTTCCATCCCAACGGAAACCCAGAGGGTTTTTCGTTTTCCTTGGAATAGAAACACCATAATATTAATAAAATTAATCCCACTTGTAGCCTGATTAGCAGGACAATAGACTCTTTATAGCCCAGCTACTGTGTGTTAACATCCCCGTACATGCAATGTATTCGATGCTTAAGTACTCTGACTGTTACATTTAAATCAAAACAGTAGTGTTTTTTCATCAACATCTTTATGCTTTCATTAATAAAATAATAATTACTCAATGTGTATGTTTATTTAGTTATGGATCCATAACGAATTACTATGGGAATAAATATTACAGAAATATTGGAACAAAGTTGTCTAATGAAGGCAAACATTGTTGCTTACTGGAAAATACTCTTTCAAACACACGGTCGCGTTGTACAGTGCCATTATGGCTATTAGCAGGGCTATATTTTGGCCTTTATGGGCGGTGCACAATTGGCCCAGCGTTTCTTTCCCTCTAAAAACATAAATGTTTTAGCCTTAACAAATATTATTTTGGACTTTATTCAGATTTACAATCGCTCTCCTTTTGTTTTTTTGAAAACGTAATAACCTCATATCATTATATATTATCAAGTTGATGAAACAGTCATATAGCTGGCACCTACATAAAGCTGAGTCACTCACTCAATCATGGCTTTGGATTAAAATAAATAAATAAGTACCAACATTCTTTCTGATAGTCATTTAATAAAGAAATGTTTTGATTACCTTACCTGGACACCATGTACAGTATTATAATACTGACAATATACTATTAGCAGGACAATATACTTTTACCAACACTTCTCTGTATTTTGATACTTTGTGGATGGGGGCTCCCGCAGTGCAAAATACATTGCTACAGATGCAGGTTCGATACCCGTGCCGGCCGCCACCGGGAGACTGAGTCGGCTTTTGAATTTAATTCAGAATCCTCCAATCCTCTATATGTGACTCTCCGCCAATAATTACATCATATATTTCGATATACTGTAGGTGACATGAGTCTCACTAGTGTTGACTAATGTGCTGTTAAAAGTGGTGTAGGTCTTATTTATTTAAAGAGCATATTGAAGTTAGAAGCAATAGGATTTGAAGCAAAAGCCTACAACTATTTTAGCACCATTTCGCGCTGCTCTGAGAAAAGCATGGGGACTGGTCTTGATAAATCAGAGATTTTTATTTTAACTTAATCTCCTTTTGGGTATTGTTAGACTAGAATTAGAACATTAGGGTGTAGAAATGTTATGCTCTTAGTGTAACCTTTTTATTTAACTAGGCAAGTCAGTTAAGAACAAATTCTTATTTACAAGGACAGCCTACTCCTTCCTCCCCATCGGGGAATTGAACCCCGGTCTCCCGCGTGCCCTGCCTGCACGACACTGGGATTCTTTAGATAAATAGCCCAGGACTGTACTCCTGACTGTCACATTGTACAGTGCCATATTATCCTTTCCATCCTAACAGAAACCCAGAGTTTTTTTGTTGTTGTTTTTCTTGTAATAGAAACACCATAATATTAATCAAGTACCAGTCAAAAGTTTGGACACACCTACTCATTCAAGGGTTTTTCTTTATTTTTACTATTTTCTACATTGTAGAATAATAGGGAAGACATCACAACTATGAAATAACTCGTATGGAATCAGTTAAGAACACATTTTTATTTACAAGGACAGCCTACTCCTTCCTCCCCGTCGGGGAGTTGAACCCCGATCTCCCTCGTGCCCGCATTCCCTAGTACAGCCATTATTGAAGTCTATCAAATGCTTCTCAAAGATGGCACTAGCACTAACTAGCATTAATGGTAACAGTGGTTCACACTTAAATAATGTGCCATAGAATATTGCAACTTTTAAAGGAGGAACCACTAACGTCAATTTATGCTTGCTCCAGTGATGCAATCCGGAGGCTCTGTACGGAGGGTGTGATGCAACTGCAGAGCCCCCGTAGCCTTGCAGAGGCCAAATTGAGCTCATACCGGATTACCATGCTCTTCCCAAATGTTTTAACAATGCGGAGGACTCCGTATAGCTCCGCATTGACTGTAGGTGGGGGCGGGAGGTCCTGAATAAAACAAACTTACTAACTTCCTTGACAACTTCCTTCACACCAGCTCTGCGAAGCGTGAATGCGCTGACTTCTGCAGAGGCTGTATCACCGTAAATGCTGTACAGCCAATGCAGACGTCGGATTGACTATAGAGTTCATGTGCATGGCACAGCCATGTAGCCTATAGGCTACCCAGACCAGTAACATAATTAAACTCTAAATATGCCATTCTATTATTTCGAAAATACATTTTATTAGTCTTATGTTTCTTAGGACATGCCTAAAATAAATAAATGGGACTGTTTGAATTAGGTTCTAAAAAACATTGCCTGATAGATTTACGGTAAGTTGCTTTCTAAAAAATGTATCTTTAAAGGGTATGAGACTAGCTAACCCGGGTACTTTAATGTCTCTCTCTCTCGCTCTCCAGTGTTTACATCGGACAAGCAGTAAAGTGCCGTCATGAAAAGGAAGTGGCTACGGTTACGCAGGACGGATAAGCAACCATTTCTAAATTTTGTAACAACTCTCTGGTTCTGACCAATGTTTGAAGTTAGGAAATGCACTCAAATGGGCATTGGACCGGTCTGTTTTTACTGAAGATGATTTCACTGCAAGTGACAGACACAGTGCCTTCGGAAAGTATTCAGACCCCTTTACTTTTTCCACATTTTGTTATGTTACAGCCTTATTCTAAAATGGGTTAAATTAAAAAATATATAATAATCCTCAGCAATCTACACACAATACCCCATAATGACAAAGTGCAAACAGGTTAAGAAATGTTTGCTAATTTATAAAAAATAAACACCTTATTTACATATGTATTCAGACCCTTTGCTAAAAGACTTGAAATTGAGCTCAGATGCATCCTGTTTCCATTGATCAACCTTGATGTTTCTACAACTTGATTGGAGTCCACATGTGGTAAATTTGGATTTGGAAAGGCACACACCCGTCTATATAAGGTCCCACAGTTGACAGTGCATGTCAGAGCAAAAACCAAGCCGTGAGGTCGAAGGAATTGTCTGTACAGCTCCGAGACAGGATTGTGTCGAGACACAGATCTGGGGAAGGGTACCAAAAAATGTCTGCAGCCTTGAAGGTCCCCAAGATCACACTGGCCATCATTCTTAAATGGAAGAAGTTGGCTGACCGGCCAAAATGAGCAATCGGGGAGAAGGGCCTTGGTCAGGGAGGTGACCAAGAACACGATGCTCACTCTGACAGAGCTCTAGAGTTCCTCTGTGGAAATAGGAGAATCTTCCAGAAGGACAACCATCTCTGCAGCACTCTATCAATCAGGCCTTTATGGTAGAGGGGCCAGACGGAAGCCATTCCTCAGAAAAAGGCACATGACAGCCTGCTTAGAGTTTGCCAAAGGCACATAGACTCTCGGATCATGAAAAACAAGATTATCTGGTCTGATGAAACTAAGATTGAACTCTTTGGCCTGAATGCCAAGCGTCACTTCTGGAAGAAACCTGGCACCATCCCTACAGTGAAGCATGGTGGTGGCAGAATCATGCTGTGGGGATGTCTTTCAGTGGCAGGGAGTGGGAGAGTAGTCAGGATCAAGGCAAAGATGAACAAAGCAAAGTACAGAGAGATCCTTGATGAAAACCTGCTCCAGAGCGCTCAGTACCTCAGACTGGGGTGAAGGTTCACCTTCCAACAGGACAACGACTCTAAGCACACAGCCAGGACAACTCTCTGAATGTCCTTGAGTGGCCCAGCCAGAGCCCGGACTTGAACCCGATCAAACATCTCTGGAGGAACCTGAAAATAGCTGTGCAGCGACGCTCCCCATCCAACCTGACAGAGCTTGAGAGGATCTGCAGAGAAGAATGGGAGAAACTCATCAAATACAAGTGTGCCAAGAAGACTCGAGGCTGTAATTGCTGCCAAAGGTGGTTCAACAAAATACTGAGTAAAGAGTCTGAATACTTATGTAAATGTTACATTTCCATTTAAAAAATAAAATGCATTTCTTACATTTTAGTCATTTTACCATTTTACCTGTTTTTCCTTTATCATTATAGGGTATTATGTGTAGATTGAGGAGGGAGGGAGACATTTAGTCAAGTTTAGAACAAGGCTGTAACGTAACAAAATGTGGAAAAAGTCAAGGGGTCTGAATACTTTCAGAAGGTACAAAACACTGTTAACTATTTTATAATAGCTGATGAGCACCACTGATTAATTTATGAGTCTATGACATGGTTACTTTTTATCACATTTTGCCTACTTCTAGAGGATTCATCTCAGTATGTTGGATAATGCTTACCCTTTAATGTGCCTACAACACGTACAGTGAGATGTTAAGTTCTTTGGAGTCTGGAGAACCAGTTTACAAGGCCAAATGCACAATCTAACTTCTGAAACAGCTACTGTATGTAAATCAATGCAGATATTCTGTACAACAATTATATTTTTAGGGTCACTTTGCTTTTACCATAATTATTAACGGATTGTCACTTTTACCTTTATAATTTAATGTGTGCTTGTAGTAAAATAAACCAAAGACAATATTCAGTGGTGTTCTAATACATCCATTGGAAATTGTGCCCTGTCTATGAAATGGTTTATTTGAGAGGTTTTATACTGCTAACTTTTTAGATTTCTGTTTTTGTGAACAATATTTATAATTTCATATACAGTAGTATATTCCTATGTATTAACTACTATTGATATGTCCATTGTCTATGCACTACACAAAATATCTTAGTTTGAAATAATCGTTGTTGAAAGACAGTTAACATCTTTATAGGTTTTCGCTGCACTTTATTGATTGGTTGACAACCCATTATCGTGTTTTTGTAAACTGCAGGTTCTCAATAAAATTATGAAATAAGTGTTGCAGTAAACTAAATTCTAAGTTAGGAAGAGAAGTGAACTGCTGGGAAAGACTTCCTCAAATATTCAATAAGTAATAAAGCATGTTATGCTGTCTTTTTCCTTGTTCCCGGTCACTTACAAAAAGAGGGGTCAAATTAATCTGACCTCGACATGCATGAAAAACAATAACGCAGCATTTGGATATTTCAACAAGGTATCACCAAACAAAAAAATGAACACAATTCATTGGCTCATTAATATATTACTATGTATTAACTACTCAACATTTCCATTTTAAATACACGGTTAGAAATGTAATAATCTTTAAAAGTTGCTCACATTGCTGAAAGCCAGTTAACACATGATTATCTATTTGGTAATTGCAGTAAACTCCTTTGTTGCTTAATAAATAAAAAAAATGCAGGAAGAGAAGTGCACTTGCTGTAAAAGAGATTACTTCCTCAAATTGTGGGTTCCATTTTTCTTTGTTCCTAGACACACACATAAAAGGGGTAAAATTCATTGGATGACCAAAATGCAGCAAATTAATGTTTCAACAAGGATCACAAAATAATACCAAACCAATTGAAAATGAACACGTATTGACAATAGATTGGCTCTCTTTGTTTATTAAAGTTCTCTGGAAAAATATTTATTTCAGAAACAATATTTACAAAGTGATAGGCTTTCAGAGTTATAGAAGTCTACAAAACAAAGTTAAAAGAATAACTGACATAAAAAGAACAATAGGAATAAGATCCTTCATCCAAAAGGTCCCACTAAGATATCACATTGGGGGAAGTTTATATGATTTGCATGATTTCAGTGTAAGGCAAAGTTCACAACTGCCTTTACTTCAGGAGAGAATACACTGTACTCTCTCTGGAAAAATAAAGTATAGTAGCATACAAAGACAAATGGATTTCTTCCAGATGTTTCCAAACTATATCTCCCTAACAACTGAAGGGACTGCCATTAACTTGAAAAGACTCCACTCCAAAGTCCATTGAAAGAGGTATAGTGAAACTGACTTACTGTACTAATCATATACATATCAATATACAAAAACGTACCAGAGATGTATATTTCAGCAATGATAGTGTAAACTGGTTAATAAATATATCAAGTGTCATAAATTAGAAAAAAAGGAATCCTCTTGCAGAGTGTGGTGTGCTGGTATCCACAGAGCTTAGACCAGTTTTTCCATCAGGGGAAATTTCACTTGCCATCCAACACACATAATGTATGTTGTAAACGCATACACTATAATTTGTCTGTAAGATAGAAGAAAAACCCTCAAACCATAACATTTTGTCAAGTCGGTATTTCAGAGCTTGTCAATAAGCAGTGTTGCAATCTGAATGCCTTCAATCTCTCAGCATACTGCAATTTTTTTATTTTACCTTTATTTAACTAGGCAAGTCACTTAAGAACAAATTCTTATTTTCAATGTCTGCCTTGTTCAGGGTCAGAACAACAGATTTGTACCTTGTCAGCTCGGGGATTTGAACTTGCAACCTTTCGGTTACTAGTCCAAAGCTCTAACCACTAGGTTACCCTGCCGCCCCAGCAATAACAGTCAGACACCATAGGTCAGGGGTTGACAACCCTGGTCCAGCTGGGTTTAGCTCCATCCAGACACTACACCAGAATCTACTCATTACCTTACCAACTGAGCTAATTATTCAATATCATTGATGGGCTAAATTCCACCTACCTGGCCTCCCATGTCTAAAGCAAAAAAAAAAAAAACTAGATGGGATGGTAAAAACCCTGTAGACTCACAATCGCTTTGATTGTAAACAACAGAATTACAATGGAATCACCTTGTGCACCCCACTTGACTGAAACGAATGACATAGTAGAGCTATAGCTTTATAGTGAAAGGCTATGAAGACATCGAGTTGTGGTCTCATCTCACCTGGAATGGACTTCAGTTCTTAATGTTTGTGCCATACTCTTTTGACATTACACACGGTCAGACACCACAGCGTTGTTGTTGTAGACAGAGTAGTTAATCTTACATTAATGTTGCGTATCTTAACATTTGTACAAGCCATTTGAGAAGCTTGAATATGAGGAATACTGAAGATATGGTTATGTTACACCTGCACTAAGATGTAAATCCGATTTAAGAAAATGAAAGTTATGTAAACCTAAATTGATTATGATAATATAATATTTACCAGTTTAAGGCACAATCTATACATTTAGTTCATTATTGCAGAGTAGAAGCAATTTTTCTGCTATTCCTGAAGTAGTAATAATACATTTTATTTTAGGGATTGTCTCAAAACGTCAATCATTACTATAAAATACATTTTCAACTCCATATCCCCAAGAACATTGGTTCTTGATAAACGTCCCCACTGACAACAGTCATTATATCTGTGTTATATGTTGAGGAGCTTGGGGTTGATCCGTAGCTCAGTATTACTTTAACCTGGATTGCTTTCAGTCAGACATGAGACAATCTGGTTGTTGGCATAAAAAGGCCATTTCAACAATCTTTTTAAAAAGGTGTGAAATTCTTAACAGTAAGGGATGATCTAGAATCAAAACAAATTAATCTCCGGAGGATGTTGGTTGCAAATTGACCTGTTGGAATCCAACTGAAGTCAAAGGGTGCGTTCCAGATATAGGATCGCTATATCATTTTGCCGTGGTATGTTAAACACTTGTCCAGGTATTGTAAAGATCGGATTTGATTTTTGAAGAACTGCGCAGAATCTCTGCATCTGGAACGCAACCAAAATGGTGTACTATGAGAATGGTGTCACCGGGAGGCGAGGTTGTTGGCGTCAGAACACGTCCTCCTTGGAGCAAAGGTAGTTCTGCTTCTTTCTCACATTCCAGTGTAAACATTGGGCCAGGCTCTCGAACCAGTCGTTCACGGGATCCCGGAAACAGATGGAGGGAATGGGGAAGCAGGAAGTAGTGATGGTAATGCTGGAGATAAGAGAGAGAAAGAAAAAGACAAAAGAGCAAACGTCACAGTCAATCAGGTATGAGTGGGAGGCATGCAAGGTATTCGCAATCACCCTCAAACAATGACGAAAGAGACACTTGAAACTGGCTGACTAACTTCCTAAAAGGAGTCCTCTGTTACTGGTATATCAATGGGCTGCCAGCATTTCAGCGATAAGGAAGGTAATTATCTCTGGCTGCATAAAGGAAAACCACTACAGAACATCATGTGATGTGACATTTTTGTCTCGAATACATGAAACTGGTCAATATAATTATATAACTGGTTCTGTCTGTGTATTCAGGCACCTTGCGGGAGTTAGATGAGCTTTGGGTTGAGTTCAGCAGGCTATATTCCATGTTTATCAGCTTTTGTTTGGTGGTATTTTGACTAGGGGGGAGGTTGCATGACTGAGGGGTCAAAAGGTCACGCACTTGTCTCCATGGCAGATTTCTTGTCTCTTCCTCCCATCGAATGACACCCAGGCCGTATTCCTGGAGTCACGTGACAGCATGATCTGAGCGTGACAGACGGAGCAGAAGATGGGAATCCAGATGAACGACCAGTCAAAGACAACAAAAGTCTAGCAGTAAATGTGAGTGTGTGTATTATAAGCAATGTCCTCATTGCCATGCATCACCAGTGACTGAAAGAGTACGCATTGTGCTAGCTCTGTGTCAGACTGGTCATTGGTTACCTTTGTGTACTGTTCAATACAAATTTCCTGGAGAGGAGAAGTAAATGCTAATGTCTTGTGGAGAGGTGCAGTAAATGGATAATGACAGTATGGTGAACGCATGTGTGTGTGTGTTTACCTTGAGTTCCACCCCAGCAGGCACCACTATGGGTCTGAAGGACAATGAGTGGGGGCAGATGGGGGTGATCATGATGGCCGGCACGTTGGGGTGGATCATGGAGGCTCCGGCTGCTACCGCGTACGCAGTGCTGCCCGTGGGAGTCGACACGATCACACCTGAGACAACACAAACACACAGTCTGAGACAGACACTACTTTGACCGCTACACCACCAACAAGCTGAAAGAAGTTCCAAAACACAGTAAACCATCCCCAAGACAACGGAAATACTTCTGACATTCTGAGAGGCTTCCAGAAAGGGAGTTACTAGGAAGTAGTGGACAGATAGCAAAGACTAAACCATCTCAGCCAAATCTACCGACAAGGCGAGCTGCAACAGTATGCACCACTAATAGAACATCAGTACCATGTTTGTATTTGAACAGATTTCTCCTTCGTGGCTTGTTCACAAGCAGTAAGCAGTCGTAATAAACATCACAGTATAACGACCAGTTACAGCATCTAAACTAGAGGTCGACTGATTATGATTTTAACGCCGATACCGATACTTGGAGGACCAAAAAAAGCCAATGACGATTTATTTATAGAAGCAATATATATATTTGTAATAAATGACTATTACAACAATACTGAATGAACGATGAACACTTATTTTAACTTAATATAACACATAAATAAAATCTATTTAGTCTCAAATAAATAATGAAACATGTTCAATTTGGTATAAATAATGCAAAAACACAGTGTTGTAGAAGTGCAATATGTGCCACGTAAAAAAAGCTAACGTTTAAATTCCTTGCTCAGAACATGAGAACATATGTAAGCTGGTGGTTCCTTTGAACATGAGTCTTCAATATTCCCAGTTAAGAAGTTTTAGGTTGTAGTTATTATAGGACTATTTCTCTCTATACCATTTGTATTTCATATACCTTTGACTATTGGATGTTCTTAAAGGCACTTTAGTATTGCCAGCCTAATCTCTGGAGTTGATAGGCTTGAAGTCATAAACAGTGCTGTGCTTCAAGCATTGATAAGAGCTGCTGTTTGAATGAATGCTTACGAGCCTGCTGCTGCCTACCACCGCTCAGTCAAATATCAAATCATATACTTAATTATAATATAATAAACAAACAGAAATTACGAGCCTTTGGTCATTAATATGGTCAGATCCGGGAAACTATAATTTCGAAAACAAAACGTTTATTCTTTCAGTGAAATACGGAACCGTTCCGTATTTTATAGAACGGGTGGCAACCCTAAGTCTAAATATTACTGTTACATTGCACAACTTTCAATGTTATAATTATGTAAAATTCTGGCAAATTAATTACGGTCTTTGTTAGGAATAAATGGCCTTTCAACAGTTCGCAACGAGCCAGGCGGCCCAAACTGCTGCATATACCCTGACTGCACTGAACGCAAGAGAAGTGACACAATTTCCCTAGTTAATATGGCCCACTAACATGAATTTCTTTTAACTACATAAGCAGGTTTTAAAAAAATATACTTGTGTATTGATTTTAAGAAAGGCATTGATGTTTATGGTTAGGTACATTATTGCAACAATTGTGCTTTTTTCGCGAATGCGCTTTTGTTAAATCGTCACCCGTTTGGCGAAGTTGAAGTAGGCTGTGATTTGATGATAAATTAATAGGCACCGCATTGATTATATGCAACACAGAACAAGCTAGTTAACCTAGTGAAACCATCAACCATGTGTTGTTAACTAGTGATTATGTGAAGATTGTTTTTTTATAAGATAAGTTTAATGCTAGCTAGCAACTTACCTTGGCTCCTTGCAGCCACAAGGTCCTTTTGATGCTGTACTCGTGTAACAGGTGGTCAACCTGCCACGCAGTCTTCTCGTGGATTGCAATATA
Organism: Salmo salar; assembly: GCF_965601325.2. Classification (NCBI taxonomy): domain Eukaryota; kingdom Metazoa; phylum Chordata; class Actinopteri; order Salmoniformes; family Salmonidae; genus Salmo; species Salmo salar. The sequence goes on from NC_138305.1 coordinate 85,435,582, forward strand.
ATCGGTGTCCAAAAAGGCCGATTACCGATTGTTATGAAATGTTGAAATCAGCCCTAATTAATCGGCCATGCCAATGGGGTAAAACATGTCCTTTAACCCAGTAGCAGCAGGTTGAGGGGTTTACTACTCACCGTCTCCCTGTACCGTGGTGATGAGGTGTCCGTCTAAAAAGAGGTCCACGTTGGAAAGGTAGGAGGACGGGCCTCTGTCCACCACCACCTCATTCAGCACCTGTTGGACCAGGAAACCCAGAGTCATGTTAACCAGAGATACTCCACTAGCCATGTTGTTAGTTACTTTAGTAAAAAAAATTGGAACCCAGCCCTATGTTATGACTTGTTAAAGCCCACTCAGTAGGAAGCAGGGACTGTGTGTATGATGACAATGCATAATGAACTACGATCAAAACTCAAACACCCCACATACATCAACCCTATGATAGATGATAGCACCAGGCCAAAATAGAAGCACATAGGGTGCATTGCTAGAACTACAGAAAAGCAGTGAAACAAATCCATGTGACAGACTACCTCAAACAAATAAGGAGGAAGTGAAACTAGACCTGAAGGATTGCTGCCACCCTACAATCCCCAAAACAAATTGTACATTTAGACCTTTCTGGTATTTTATCATGCCGCTGGGATCTGAGGTCAGGCCTGTGACAGTGGGAACATTACCAGAATAAAGACAATGAGTCCTTTGACTGAGATGTTCCACGTCATCATGATGCTAGGAACCTATTGTGGTACTAACCATAATACTGGGGTAACATACCAGTAGACACAGCGCTCACCTGGTACTGCATGGCTTTGCGGCTGCCCTCGCTGTCTCCGTTGGTCATGATGATGCCCTTCTCATCCACCCGGGCCTTCTTCTCTCGGCTCTCCTTCACCACTCGCAGGCGACTGCGAAGGATGATGGCGGCGTTACCTGCTCAGCAGACACGCAAACTTTTGTTTAACTAAGAGTAGCATGTAAAATGTAAATATGAACCTAGCAGCTAGAAATGCTAACTGTAGCACAACTTGTGCCGTGTAAACAGCCACCAGCATACAGATAAGAGAGTAAGGCTTCTGTTGTTGAAATTGGGTAAGGTCATGCCTAAAGACGTACCCTCAATGATTTGGGTGACCTGAGACTGGTACGTGTCAAAGTTGAAAGGCGTGAGGAAGCCCAGAGAACCCAGGTGGAAGGCCATAACAGGTGGAACACTCTTCTGAAAAAACACATCAGCACATACACACACAAGCAAGCTATGGAAACAAGCACAATCAAGATTTATTTTACAACAATTCACAGTATATTCAAAAACTGACAAATGAGTATGTTTACTTTACTTGGAGAAGTGAATAGTAAATGTATACCTGGAAGAGTGACGATGCGTAAAGTAAGGTCCCATCTCCACCAAGACAGATGATGAAGTCCACTCGATTGGAAATGTCATCGAGATCTGCGGTATGCATACAAACACATTAGGTTCAAGTCCGTAAGAGAAAGCTATACTACTTCAAGTGAGAGTTTCATAGACATTCATAGACAATCCTGACATTTACACAACAGTCACTTTTGTTGCTGAGAATTTTCCTGCAAAGCAGAAAATGCAAACTTCTAAAATAATTTTACATTTCAGACTTGATTTTCCCTAACACAAATGTATTAACCCCTACAAAATAATTAATTAATTAATTATAATCCACATAATAATTCACAGTTCCTGTTGCTGCAGGATTATTTTCCTGCTGTAGCATACTGGCTCAAATTAAGATCCTACATCACTAGCTACATAGAGTCATTCAGATCAATCTATCATCCTTCAGGATTGTATTCACTAGGCACCAAATGGAAGAAAACTGACAAAACAATACCTAAACTTCTCCCATAAGATAATGCATTTTCGTTTTTTTGTTGAAAAAAAGGGCTACTTTGTGCACTAATGAATACGACCCAGTCCTCTAATGGTCTCCTCACCTTCTCTGAAGGTGCAGAACTTCTGGATGATGGCCGCAAAGCTCTCATCGGCCTGGATGGCTGGGTCCGCCAGAACCTTCCTCTCCACGTAAACAATTATGCTTTTCTGGTAGAACAACGCACAAGTATAAACATGTGCATTAGCAACATGCACATGTAATGCAGGGTTTGTACAGATAGTGGCAAGTCAAATTTTGGGGCTCCCGAGTGGCGCAGCGGTCTAAGGCACTGCATCGCAGTGCTAGAGGCATCACTAAAGACCCTGGTTTGATCCCGGGCTGTATCACAACCGGCCGTGATCGGGAGTCCCATGGGGCGGTGCACAATTGGCCCAGTGTCGTCTGGGTTAGGGGAGGCTTTGGCCGGGGTAAGCCGTCATTGTAAATAAGAATATGTTCTTAACTGACTTGCCTAGTTAAATAAAAGGTTAAAAAAATGTTACAAATTCAAGGACCTTCAAGTGCTTTTTCAAGCACGAATATTTATTTTCGAGGACAATCAATTCGTAATAGTTCCTATTATGTAATTGTTTCTAGTTGCCACCAGATGGCAGTATATCACCACAACCTCATGAAAAAAAACCACTAACTTATTCATCAATGCCTTACAAGTTCTACTCAAATAATGTGTTTCACTACTTATTTACTACATACATGAGGACTGATGGTGTTCACTGATTTCCTTATATGAACTGTAACTAAGTAAAATCGTTGAAATTGTTGCATTTTGTGTTTATATTTTTGTTCAGTGTACATAATATGAAATTGTCTTTTATATTTACATTTTCATTAAATTTCACAAAATGTTAGGTCCCACAGGCTGTCCCAACCCATAATGACATGAAAGTGAATTCTGACTGTGTAAAAGGCCCTTAGTTGACTCTAGAATTGTGTGTTCTATACCCATTTGAAGATAAACAAGTTCTTAATGTGTTTGATAAGATTAAAGACTCTCTCAGGGGACCCTATTTAAACATGGGTCCCAGACCCCAAGTTTGGGAACCACTGTACTACTAACGTCATCTTTCTAGCCAGCTAGTTATAGCTAGCTACAGTACCTGGCTAATAGCCAGAGCAACCTAGCTAGCTAGACTTCTGACTGAAATATCACTGATATAATATCACTCATTCTCCGAGAGTCAGGGTGGGTTTGTCTGTTGACACCGCAGGAGTCGAGGGATGATAAAAGAATTCCCACTGTCAGCGGCATCTCTCTGCTACTTGCCGCTGTAGATCTGGGCTGAGGTAGTTCGTTTCACCTCTCGGCCTATGTCGTGGGCGGAGTTTCCCGTTGGAAAGAGTAGTGAATGAATGAATGCACTGCTAACATGGAAAATTCGGGGGAGCAGGAGAACATAACGAGCATACATGAATCATTCATGATTCCACTCGTTCGCAGAGTAATGCGTGATTAGAACTCAGATCAAAAAGCCTTCTGAGCGTTGATCAATGCTGGGAATGCAATAATAAGTGGGTAAACAACAATTAACCAAATAAAAAGGTTGAGTAAACGCAAATTCACATAAAACCGTGCGTAAACAGCATTTACCCTCCACTACATCCCTTGTTGGGTTTGATAAAAAGGAACTGTTTGATAAAAGGACTGTTTTGCTATCACAGACTGGAACATGTTCCGGGATTCTTCCGATGACATTGAGGAATACACCACATCAGTCACTGGCTTTATCAATAAGTGCATTGAGGATGTCGTCCCCAAAGTGACTGTACGTACATACCCCAACCTGAAGCCATGGATTATAGGCAACATTCGCACTGAGCTAAAGGGTAGAGCTGCCGCTTTTAAGGTGCGGGACTCTAACCCGGAAGCTTACAAGAAATCCCGCTATGCCCTGCGACGAACCATCAAACAGGCAAAGCGTCAATACAGGGCTAAGATTACATCATACTACACCGGCTCCGACACTTGTCGGCAGGGCTTGCAAAGTATTACAGACTACAAAGGGAAGCACAGCCGCGAGCTGCCCAGTGACACGAGCCTACCAGACGAGCTAAATCACTTCTATGCTCGCTTCGAGGCAAGCAACACTGAGGTTCAGTTCGATTCCCACGGGGGACCAGTACGGGGGGGAAAAAAAGAAATGTTTATGAAATATATGCATTCACTACTATAAGTCGCTCTGGATAAGAGCGTCTGCTAAATGACTAAAATGTAAATGTAATAAAACCCATTAAAAAAAAATACTACATTTGCCCAGCATTCTAGCTATTGATGTGACGTTTGGCGGCGCCTAATCAGTCAGTTCTGTACCTGCTTGGCTGAGTGGCAGTGTGGATAAAATGAGCGAGCTCGCCAGGCAACCAGAAAGCAAAACATGCGAGGAAATAAAACTTGGTAGTCTGCCTGGAAATTAATTAGCAAGACCAATAACATATTTCGTCATTTTCTGTTCTCCTCATTTTAATTAAAGTACCAACATGAGAAAATGTCTAATTTTCAAGTTATTCCAGTATTTGAATATCAGAGTGCCAAATTCAAGTACTTTAACCACATCAAGCACCTTGTGCGAACCCTGGTAAAGCTAATACTTTCATATTACCCTTTAGAAGACTAATAGGTCGAAAGAATATTCAGACTGCAGTTTACAAGCAGCCTTACTTTCTTGTAAGGTGTAAGTATACAATTATTCATTGTTTAATATATTCTCAGTCACTAATATTTCTGTTTTTTGGGACTTAATGGCAGACTTTCTAATGAACCTGAACTACACACCTATCAAGGCCGCTAAGGTGCAGGTAGCTATAATTTGAGACTAGAGAGCCTCTGCACACTGTGGGTCACTGCAAAAAGTACAAATGTCCTACCTCTGTGAGAAACACACAGAGCTCTTTGAAAGGCTGCAGTAGACTGGCATCCTGGATCTTCTTGATGACAAGGACACTTTTGGGAGGCTTGTTCCACGTCAGTCTCTGGCTGGCTGGGTCTTGAATGTGCCTGAGTGGTGAGAAAGAAAGACCACAGGTAATCAATACGTTTTTTAAGGGTAATAATGAATTGTACATTTTAAATCACTCATCATTTGATCAAAGGGATTGCAGCAACAGAGCTGTTGTTATGTAATAAAACAAATAATTCAATTTTGATGGAGCACCATTTGTAAACCTACTGCTAAGAACTGTAGTTTTACACGAGTCATAGTCCTTCTTGACATTTTGAGGTGAATAAACATAGTTGTAATTCTCTCATGGTTTCTCACTACTATAGCCTGTAAACTTTGCGGCTATTGAACATTTCTGGTTTGGGCATGGTGAGCTCTCAGTAGCCATGTTTTGAGCTCTTGTGGTTGTTGGCTCAGTGTTCCTTCATACTGTTTGTTTTTACCAGTTTGATAAGATGCAGAGCTGCTTAATACCTATCCTATTATTGGCTGGGGCTTAGTCTAGTAACACTGGCAGCCTCAGAATTCAGCAGGGTCAAGAAGGGACCATACATTTATATAAACACATCACAGTGACCTCACATTCCAACCAAGGTGCAGGAATAACACCCTGATGAAGGCGACACGTTGAAACGCTTTGGTGTCTTGTCTTTTCTTGTCAACTTCCACTGTTGTATTTGTTTCAAATTTCCATTAGGGCTGTGACGATACCAGTATCACAATATTTTTTCCATGGCAAAAATGAAAACACGAAGCAGAACGAACACTTTGGTCCTTTAAAAACCTGCTCTATATAAAATATTGTGTGCTATAGCTTGGAAAATAAATTCATGTGACACTGGATGTCAACATAATTATGTTTGTTCCCAACATTCCGTCTGTTTTCCCAAAGAAGTTAACTCCGCTCGTGTATTGTTTCCTTGACATGATACTAACGGGTATCGCGCTACAAGTATCGTCCAGACGTAATTTCCAGTGTCATGTACATGTCATGTACATTTTCGAGGGGGTTGTGGAATAGTGTTAGTTGACAGAGCATACAGATACAGTGGTAGAATATGCATTTTGTCATCATTCATTAAAAGTAAGGCTACTTGTAAGTTTTTACATAATGCATGCGATTAACTCTAGCAGTCCTTGTCGACTTTGTGAGCTGGTTACACGTGACCTTAACTTGAAACTCAAATGGTCGATTAAAACAAAAACTAATCTTCATACAAAGTAGCCTAATTGAGGGAAAACCAGAGTTGGGCTGTAGTTTGTAGTCCTTGTACAATATTAAAATTGTTCTTTTGAAATACTGTTAAGGATGAGATACTCTGTCTGTTGAAACACAGGTTTGTTTTACTTACAAAATGTGTTAAAACAGTAATACAACAGTACAAATACAAGAGATGGACCACACATGATAACACCAGCTTACTACATTACACACTACACTGCTTAATCTATTATTGTTTGGCTTCTGGTACCATAAGACTGACACTGTATAAGAGACATAGTTCCCGTGTGGCTCAGTTGTTAGAGCTTGCTGCTTGCAACGCCAGGGTTGTGGATTCGATTCCCACAGAGACGAAAAAGTAAAACAATTTGTGACTCGTTTCAGGAAACTAGGCGTATGTCGCACATCACTACTTCACAGGAGAGCCATTTGAATGTAAACAAAAAAAAAAAATCTAAATGCGTTTTTTGGCAGAAATGCCTTCTGGAACATGTGAACTTTTATGTGCCTTAATAACAAACTTGTATGCCATCTGTAAATATGAATACAATTGTTAAATTACGAGCCTAGTTGGTTTAGCCACAGAAAAAGACAGCAACCTTCCAGCTAGCCATGATTGGCTGAGAAAATGAGTGGGCTGGACATGCCGAGACATGAGTTCGGATTGGTCTGACATGTAGCACGAGTCGGTCTATTTGAGCTGGTCAGTATGTGTAGGTAATCCTGTCTGACGGGGCTTTAAAAAAAATATATCACGTAGTAGAACTGCATAAGTGTTGCTCTCCACTTGGAGGACCGAGTTTTGAAACAGTGGAGTTAGAGTATGATAGCTAAGGAGATGGAGAAAACCCCTGTCTCTGGATTACATCTTCAAACTAAGGGCAACCATGGCATCCGTGAGCGAGGGAGAAGCATCCATCCATGTACACATTTTCAGATATTACACGTTTCTAATTTTGTCAGAAAGCCATTTTTATTTCAAGATAAAGTGTATTGTTAGCTAGCTAGCTAATGTTAGCTGTCTGGTTCGCTAGCTAACGTTACGTGTATGATCTGTGTAGTAATATTATTCGTATCTCAGAGCCAGCAAGCTAACATTGAACCTGTTTGGTTAGTTAGCTGCAGATTCATGTAGGGCAGTAATGTCATGAGTTGCGATTATGGTTCATTGTTTAGCTAGCTAGCTACATGTTGTAACAAAATACTCCACTATGCAAGTAACCATTTCAATAGAATGTTAATTATGTCACTGCGACAACAGTTGATAGACATAGCTGGTAAATTCGCTCTCGCTATCTACTCGGATTTCAGAGCGCTTTCGTCTGAGTATGCCAGTGCGCAGAATAACTGACAAATTTACGAACACTCAACACCCGTTGAATATGGCTGGTGTCAGTAAACGTTGGCAAAAAAGCGTAAATTGTTGCCAGCAGCACAGTTGCAGTCATCAACGCTCTGGATAACATAAAAACAGCCTAACCAGCTCTGCTAGGGCGAGTAAAATGGTCAGAGTGAGCTGTTCTCTCATTTGTGTCTGGAAGTAGCTAGCAAGCTAGCAAACATTAGCCAGTTAGCTTGGGTGCTTGACTGCTGTTGTTCGGACAGAACGCTCGGATCAACCCTTAAAGAGATGGGTGGGGCTAAAGCTTAAGAGGGTGTGAATGATGCTGAATGGGTATGGACAAAGAAGAGGTCTGCAGTAGGTGTACCAAAACAGTGAGGTTACAAGTTTATCAACTTTCAAAACAGAATTACTTTCCCATTGTTCCTCAACTTTAGTGTATGATATACCATTTTCTAGCTAACTTTCTACTTTTATCCAATGTAAAAAATACAATTTGAAAAGTTGCTACATAAGACCGAATCGAGCCGGATGGTCACATTTATGCACTCACTACTGTAAGTCACTCTGGATAAGAGTGTCTGCTAAATGACAAATGTAAATAACCTAAACTTGGATTTCCATATCTTTGAAATAAGTCTACTGTATGTAAAACACTGACATGTCAACTTGGGTTGCCAGATAAGTACAATATTGACATTACATCAACCTGTGTTGCCCGATCTATAAATCCTTCGGAGAGAAACAACGTTTTCATATTCCCCATCATCTCCTTTGGGGTATGGTAGTACGCAAATGTACCATCTGGCAATATTTTGAGGATGTTGGGGCGGCAGGTAGCCTAGTGGTTAGAGCATTGGACTAGGAAGCGAAAGGTTGCAAGATCGAATCCCCGAGCTGACAAGGTAAAAAATCTGTGGTTCTGCCCCTGAACAAGGCTGTTCCTAGGCTGTCATTGAAAATAAGAATTTGTTCATAACTGACTTGCCTAGTTAAATAAAGGTAAAAAAGAAATGATTAATCTCTTGTGGACTGTAAATGGAATTGAGTAGTTTACGTGAGATTCTTTGTTGCTGAGATTAGTGGTCGTGTGTACTTGGAGGATCATCTTTCATTATAAATCAAGGTTTCAATATGTTGTTTGACTTTCTAAATGTGTATCTGTTTATTGTCAACAACTGAGTCCTCTGTGTTAGCCAGAGAGGGTGTGTGCAGTGCACCAAAGTCATTAGTGCTCGTGGGGTGAGGTGGGGGCTCGTGTCAAACCATTACAGACCGAAGACACAACCCAACTCATGACTTTCTCTGAATGTACGTCTATTCACCCAAAGGCCACAAATTACAATTCCACACAGGAATAGGCTACAATTGGAACAAAATTAAAAAAGATGCTAAAGTTTTGATACATGAGAAAACATCTTTACAAAACGTAACATTGGGCTTTACGAAAGGTACTTTGTAAAAATGTAATTTGTTTGTGTGACATATGTGAGCAGTGAGCACACAATTAGCCTATGTTATAAGCCAATATCAGAACAGGCAAACCCTCACCCACACCCCTTCCCCCATTGGAGAAAGTCTGGCTAAACAGGTAGGCAAAACCCTCGTCCCGGTTTCATTACAAAGACCAAATATGGACAATGTCACAATGTGCCTGTGTTTTTGTCAGTGGTATGGCTCATTTAGTTACAAATAGCGGTCACTCATAATAACCTCAACCTACAGCCAGCCATCTAGGAATAGTACTTCTCATTTTAAATTCCACTGTTTACAAATGAGAGTAAAATCATGCCCATATGACCATAGATACTCTACAGATGGATACTATCTGTACATACCATATATACTAGTACACAGGTATAAGTCTTTCAGGTCCTAATGTCACCTAATGACAAACCAAAAGGGAAAAAAACACATTCACACATTCACTATGCTAACACTACAGGACAATGCAGGTTAGTACTTCACTCATCAAACATTACTTGTAAAGCCATGTTCCTATTGAGAAAGCCTGTCAGCCGAAGAGAAAGAAAGACAGAGAGAGAGAATATTCTCACCATTTCCACACTTTGTTGTCGCTGTTCTCCGGAGCTTGCGGTTGCACACACTGGTTGAATTTCATGGCTGTCTGCATGTGATGCTTCTTCAAGCAGAGATGGGTGGAGAGAGCACTGACTGAATGTGCTTGGTTATGCCAAGCTACCTGCTCTTCAGTCTACCGATTCCACTATCTAAAGCAAAACAACTCATTTTGCTCTGTACAGTCTCTGTGTGCCTAAAGCATTCTTTAAAAAATCCAGTGGTTAATTCAAGTTATATTTAACCACCTAATGCAGATCTCACCACTTAAGTTGAATTACGTTGATAGTCTTCCCATAAGCTGCCTTCAATATCTATCCTTCATCAAACCACCAGAAAAACCACAGTTGTCACTACTTCTTCCTGGATTGCCTTGTGTAAATATTAACTCTAAATCTCTACCCTGCATTCTGACGGTGACCCAAACCTCTCACTCATCTTAATGACATCATCGCCAGCCCCGCCTACAACAACCCACCTACAACAATTACAGACCCTCCCCTTTAAGGGAAGACAACTCTCATTGGCTGGCTGTGTTAAGATGTTATAGAACAATGTTCAAGTGGAATTTCCCGGGTTAGTCCTACCTAAAAGTAGTTAATCTGAGAACATTACATACAACAGGACCATTACAGATGGATTACACTTCCTTGATATGAGCAATAGGTACTATGAATGGTTGTTTGTTTTATATTATTCAATGAGTATTATAACGTTTTTCCTAGGGCTTATACAATAAAAAAACTTCCATGAATGTATTAAAATAGACACATTTTAGAAGAGTTTTACAATTAAACAAATTGGAAACAAATATTTTGTTACATAACAGAAAAGGGCCATCCTAAAATGAGTGCCTGTCAAAGACTGCTCTTCATTATAATGACAGATACACTACACTGAGTGTCCAAAACATTAAGGACACCTGCTCTTTCCCTGACATAGACTGACCAGGTGAATCCAAGTGAAAGCTATGATCCCTCATTGATGTCACTTGTTAAATCCAATTAAAATCAGTGTAGATGAAGGGGAGACAGGTTAAAGAAGGATTGTTAAACCTTGAGACATGGATTATGTATGTATGCTATTCAGAGGGTGAGTGGGAAAGACAAAATACTTAAGTATCTTTGAACAGGTTATGGTAGTAGGTGCCAGACGCACTGGTTTTTGTCAAGAACTGCAACAAGAACAGCCAACTTAACTGTGGGAAGCATTGGAGTCAACATGGGACACCATGCCCAACAAATTGAGGGGGGGGTGAATTATTCACCAATGACTGGAGATGAGTTGGACAGAAGGTGGAATTTAGTTTTTAGAGCTGAATCACACGACACAACACAAGTGTGTGTAAGAAAGGGGGGAGGGGTTGTCTGTGTGTGTGATTGTCAGTGCGGACGTTGGCCACACTTTCAAGGCTAAAACATGTCACTGCCTGCAGATCAAGCAACTTTCTCGACATTCTCTTGCCCACATCAGTCAAATCAGCACAGCAGACATCTCCACATTATATAACGGGAAACAAATATTCACTAATGCAGGGTTCTTTCTGCATAGGAAATGCTTCGGCTGTCCGAAAATGTAAATGGGATGGGAAAACATATTCAGATAGAAAATATAATGGACCTATATTTTAATAATATAATATCCAAGTATTTTTGTCATGGCATGGGACTCCCATTGAATGTATTTTATTTAAGTCATTCAGATAGTTTAAGAACACAGCATAAGCTATTGCAAAAGGTGGCGTATTGCAGGAAATTTGCTTGAAAACAGCAACATCTTCTCTCAGCCCCATGGCAAACTGTGTACCTAAGCCCATTTTTTGATCTAGAACAAACCCTGCACTAGTGAAAGGAATATTTTCATACCAGGATAAAAAGTAAACTAAACTAAATCTCAAACAAAAATGGCCCTTGTGAAATGCAAAACAATTTTACACTGACAGTAACAATTATGTTTTTTTACAGTCTATAAATATGCAACTCCTGTCTCCTTATTTCGATACTGAACAATAAACGTATTTTCTCATTGTGGTTAGGTTTTTCGATTGGATGCCGAAGCCTTTTTACTGTGTCAGTGAGTCCATTTAGTGACTGTTGTGTTGATATTCAGTCATTAAAAAAAATAAAAATAAACATGTTTTCAACCTTATTTAACCAGGTAGGCCAGTTGAGAACAAGTTCTCATTTACAACTGCGACCTGGCCAAGATAAAGCAAAGTAGTGCGATAAAAACAACAACACAGAGGTACACATAAACAAAGGTACAGTCAATAACACAATAGAAAAATCTATGTACAATGTGTGCAAATGTAGAAGAGTAGGAAGGTAAGGCAATAAATAAGCCATAGAGGTGAAATAATTACAATTTAGCAATTAACACTGGAGTGATATATGTGCAGATGAGGATGTGCAAGTAGACATACACTGCGTGCACAATTATTTGGCAAATTGTATTCCTCGGGATTAATTTTATTGTTGAACAAACACAATGCTCTCAGTCAATCCAAAATGTTATTGAACCTCAAACCTGAATGTTTAAAAAAGGAAAAGTGAGTTTTGTCTTTCTCAGGGAAATATACAAATGTGCACAATTATTAGGCAACTAAATTACAAAAATAATTTCTCTCAACTCACTTGTTTATTCTCAATTTTTAGAGTAAGTGTAACAGATAAGTAACACAAAATTACAATTATATAACATTTTAGGCCTTTCAACAATATTTACTGACCAATATAGCCACCCTTATTTTCAATAACTGGCATGAGCCTTCCATCCATGGAGTCTGTCAGTTTCTTGATCTGTTAACGATCAATTTTCGCTGAAGCAGCAACCACAGCCTCCCAAATGCTGTTCAAAAAGGTGTATTGTCTTCCATCACTGTAAATCTCACGTTTGAGAAGGGCCCACAAGTTCTCAATAGGATTTAAGTCAGGTGAGGAAGGGGGCCAGGTCATTATTCAGGCATCTTTGAGGCCCTTGCTGGCTAGCTAAGCAGTGCAGTACTTGGATGCATGTGATGGAGCATTGTCCTGCATAAAGATCATGGCCTTCTAGAATGCTGAGGACTTCTTCCTGTACCACTGTTTTTTGCAGTTAATTTGCACCTTTTCTTCCCCATGCGTTTTTTGCGCCCCAGTTGACTATTCGCAACAAAACGTTTGAATGTCCGGTGGTCACACCTCAATAGTTTAGCTATTTAAAGAGTGTCGCATCCGTCTGAAAGGCATTTTACATTTTTGGTTTTTCAGTGTCAGTTAAATTTATTTTTTGGCCCATTTTACCTGAGGTAATGAGGCTGCCTAATAATTATGCACACTTTGATATAAGGTGTTATTCACTTTCGCCACACCCTCCCTCATTACACAAATACATATCACCTGAAAATGATTAAATCCAATAAGCATTCAAGTTTACATGGCTTGGAGTTCGAAAATGTGAATAGAAACAATGATAAGATCAGAATACTCACTTGCCTAATAATTGTGCACGCAGTGTACTGGTGTGCAAAAGAGCAGAAAAAAACAAAACCAAATATGGGGATGAGGTAGGTAGTTGGTTGGATGGGCTATTTACAGATGCTTGAAGTTAGTGAGGGAGATATGAGTCTCCAACTTCATTGATTATTGCAATTTGTTCCAGTCATTGGCAGCAGAGAACTGGAAGGAAAGGCAGCCAAAGTAGGTGTTGGCTTTTGGGATGACCAGTGAAATATACCTGCTGGAGCGCGATCTACGGGTGGGTGTTGCTATGGTGACCAGTGAGCTGAGATAAGGCAGAGCTTTACCTAGCAAAGACTTATAGATGACCTGGAGCCAGTGGGTTTGGCGACGAATATGTAGCGAGGACCAGGCGACGAGAGCATACAGGTCGCAATGGTGGGTAGTATATGGGGCTTTGGTGACAAAACGGATGGCACTGTGATGGACTGCATCCAATTTGCTAAGTAGAGTGTAGGAGGCTATTTTGTAAATGACATCGCCGAAGTCAAGGATCGGCAGGATAGTCAGTTTTACGAGGGTATGTTTGGCAGCATGAGTGAAGGAGGCTTTGTTGCGAAATAGGAAGCCGATTCTAGATTTAATTTTGGATTGGAGATGCTTAATATGAGTCTGGAAGGAGAGTTTACAGTCTAGCCAGACACCTAGGTATTTATAGTTGTCCACATATTCTAAGTCAGAACCGTCCAGAGTAGTGATGCTAGGCAGGCGGGTGGGTGCGGGCAGCGATCGGTTGAAGTGCATGCATTTAGCTTTACTAGCGTTTAAGAGCAGTTGGAGGCCACGGAAGGAGTGTTGTATGGCATTGAAGCTCGTTTGGAGGTTTGTTAACACAGTGTCCAAAGAAGGGCCAGATTTATACAGAATGGTGTCGTCTGCGTAGAGGGGGATCAAAGAATCACCCACTGTAAGAGCGATTGAAGGGGCATCTCTTCTGTCAGGCCTCAGGAAGCATCCAATGAGCAATGACCTGACAGGTCATGGTCAGACACTCATCTTAAAGTAACTTTCCAGTGAAATTCTCACTTAAAAGTTTCATTCTGTTAACTCAAACCTAAATAATGTTTTTGACCTGTTCTATACTCGTATGTACGGTCAAATCATACATTTCAGAAAAAAACTCAACCTTTTATCTCAAACAGATGATTTAAAAAAATACTTGCTATTTCCTCATAGAACATGAATATTTTGTATATTGTTTGGGTACGCCCACAGCATTCCAACAGAGAAAGGCTACTTTTTAAACATACAGTACTTAAAACCTGTTGGGGCTAGGGGGCGGTATTTGCACGGCCGGATAAAAAAAACATACCCGATTTAAACTGGTTACTACTCTTGCCCAGAAACGAGAATATGCATACAATTAGTAGATTTGGATAGAAAACACTCTAAAGTTTCTAAAACTGTTCGAATGGTGTCTGTGAGTATAACAGAACTCATATGGCAGACCAAAACCTGAGAAGATTCCATACAGGAAGTGCCCTGTCTGACAATTTGTTGTCATTCTGTTGCATCTCTATCGAAAATACAGCATCTGTGCTGTAACGTGACACTTTCTAAGGCTCCCATTGGCTCTCTAAAGCCGCCAGAAAGTGGAATGGGGTGTCTGCTGTCTCTGGGCGAAGAACAGCAGGAGAGTTTGTGAGTGGTCAGCCTGGGGACAGTGACACTGGAGATGCACGGACACGAGAATTCTCAATTTTTTTCTTTCAGCCTTTGAATGAATACAACGTTGCCTGGTTGGAATATTATCACTATTTTACGAGAAAAATAGCATAAAAATAGATTTTAAACAGCGTTTGACATGCTTCTAAGTACGGTAATGGAATATTTAGACATTTTTTGTCACGAAATGCACTCGCGCGTCACCCTTCGGATAGTGACCTGAACGCACGAACAAAACGGAGCTATTAGAATATAACTATGGATTATTTGGAACCAAAACAACATTTGTTGTTGAAGTAGAAGTCCAGGGAGTGCATTCTGACGAAGAACAGCAAAGGTAATCCAATTTTTCTAATAGTAATTCTGAGTTTAGTGAGTCCCAAACTTGGTGCGTGTCAAAATAGCTAGCCGTGATGGCCGAGATATGTACTCAGAATATTGCAAAATGTGCTTTCGCCGAAAAGCTATTTTAAAATCTGACACCGCGATTGCATAAAGGAGTTCTGTATCTATAATTCTTAAAATAATTGTTATGTATTTTGTGAACGTTTATCTTGAGTAATTTAGTAAATTCACCGGAAGTTTTCAGTGGGTACGCTAGTTCTGAACATCACATGCTAATGTAAAAAGCTGGTTTTTGATATAAATATGAACTTGATTGAACAAAACATGCATGTATTGTATAACATAATGTCCTACGAGTGTCATCTGATGAAGATCATCAAAGGTTAGTGCTGCATTTAGCTGTGGTTTTGGTTTTTGTGACATATATGCTTGCTTTGAAAATGGCTGTGTGATTATTTTTGGCAGGGTACTCTCCTGACATAATCTAATGTTTTGCTTTCGCTGTAAAGCCTTTTTGAAATTGGACAATGTGGTTAGATTAACGAGGGTCTTGTCTTTAAAATGGTGTAAAATAGTCATATGTTTGAGAAATTGAAGTTGTAGCATTTTTTAGGTATTTGTATTTCGTGAGCGTCCCACCTCGCCCAGGGAGGTTAATGACTATTTTTTAGGAAGGAAAGCTATTTCACTCATATTGTAATTAATTATAGATCATATTTCATAGAAATCTGTAAACACTGGACAGTTACTTTAACATTTCTTCCCTTAGGTTAAACCCTCCCTTCCATGGAAGCACACGATGTCTCTCAAGACGGACAGACTGATACAACATATGAATAACACTTATTGAGAGTGATTGGTAGCCCTTTGTTGCCTTCACTGATAAAAAATTAACCCTAAAATGGTAGACATGCTAACATGTCACCTACTGGGTGTCGATGAAAGGTGTCAATGCAAAATAATAGAAAATGACGGCCGATGTTCTGTGGTAAGAGGTGATAGGATGACCACCCATGCGCGGCTGACGTTCAAGTTTGTCTGTCTTCCCTCTAAAGCAGACACCCACACCAATACTCAGTTATATATTTAGCAGGGAGTACCGGTAGGCAGGCTGTATCATAGTCTATAAAAGTATCTTTGCTACTTATGAACAGCCCAAAGGCTTTGCACCTGAGGATGCTAATCCATCTATTATTTCTGCTTAAAGCAGAAATCAAGTTACATCACCAAGTTACATGACGGCCCGAGTCAAGTGCCAAGGAAGGCTCTGGCTAATCTCTAAGAAAAGAGACAGTCACATTGCTTTGGTAAGAGTCTTTCATAACTGTACACCGACTGTCCCACAATGTGTGACCTGCAGTGTTGGGAAGTAGTGATCTACAATACATGTAGTTCAACTAGTAATTAAACTACATTTTTCAGTAGCTTGTTGGTAGTTGGACTAAATTCAAATATTGTTTTCAGTAGTTAATCACTTTTTTTATGTAGTGGTGTAGCTAACTACTGGAACTATACACAAAAAATACTAAATATGGGTGAAGTAGGCAAGAATTTCCTTTCTTTTTCGGGATCAAACCTGCCAAACTCTCACTTTCAGTTTGACCCCATCAGTCCAAAGACCCCAGCAAAAATCGGCTTTTCATTTATCTGACCTTCATTTACAGTGCCTTGAGAAAGTATTCATACCCCTTGGCTTATTCTACATTTTGTAGTGTTACAGCCTGAATTCAAAATTGACAAAATATATATATATTTTTTTATCTCACCCATCTACACACAATACCCCATAATGACAAAGTGAAAATATGTTTTTATAAGTTTTCACACATTTATTGAAAATGAAATACAGAAAAAACGAATTTACATAAGTGTTCACACCCGAGTCAATAGATGTTAGAATCACCTTGGCAGCGATTACAGTCTTTCTGGGTAAATCTCTAAGAGCTGTGCACTCCTGGATTGTACAATATTTATTTAAAGAATTCTTCAACCTCTGTCAAGTTGGTTGTTGATCGTTGCTAGAGAGCCATTTTCAAGTCTCATCACAGATTTTCAAGCCGATTTAAGTCAAAACTGTAACTAGGCCACTAAAGAACACTCAATGTTGTCTATTTTTGTATTTATTTTTTAGGGGGTGGATCAGCTTTAATACTGCAGATAGATTGTTGCTTCAATCAATGTAATTGTCTGCATCATTTCCAATCTATCTATTACACACACACACACACACACACACACACACACACACACACACACACACACACACACACACACACACACACACACACACACACACACACACACACACACACACACACACACACACACACACACACACACACACACGTTCAAAAGTTTGGGGTCACTTATAAATGTCCTTGTTTTTGAAAGAAAAGCCATTTTTTTGTCCATTAAAATAACATCAAATTGATCAGAAATACAGTGTAGACATTGTTAATGTTGTAAATGGCTATTGTAGCTGGAAACTGCAGATTTGTTTATGGAATATCTACTTAGGCGTAAAGAGGCCCATTATCGGGAACCATCACTCTGTGTTCCAATGGCATGTTGTGTTAGCTAATCCAAGTTTATAATTTTAAAAGGCTAATTGATCATTAGAAAACCCTTTTACAATTATGTTTTGGATTTCTATTTGCCATATATTTTTCAACTGTGCTGTGATGCTTCACAAAAATACTGAACCTTTCTATTCTCATAGTTTCTACAGATTGTAAATTAAAGATAAACATTTTTGCTAAAATAATTATGTTATTGATCGATTGACTATGACTTTTCAAATCAACCAGTAGTGCTATCTGCAGCGTTAGCTCTAGGTAATAGTTACAATTCTTCAGCCATTCCTGGACCTGTGACCAAAAACGAGCTACATATGGACAGTACCAAAATAAATTATCTAGTGACACTGCCTCCTTGCAGCAAAATCTGCAGAGCTGGGAAGATTGTATCCCCCATATATATAGCATTCTATTGGTTGCAAGAATTTTGTATAATAATTTAAATTGAAAAAATTATAATTATTGAATCCGGTGTCGTGTTGCATGTCAATTCATAAACCATGTGCCATGGAATCGGTACATCGAAAATCTCTTCCCAACTATTTTGCAATTTATATGGCACAGGTCCTTAAATGAAATGTTGTCTTGGTAAGCAATTCCAGTGTATATTTGGCCTTGTGTTTTAGGTTACTGTCCTGCTGAAAGGTGAATTTGTCTCCCAGTGTCTGTTGGAAAGCACACTGAACCAGGTTTTCATCTATGATTTTGCCTGTGCTTAGCTCTATTCTATTTATTTTTATCTTAAAAAACTCCCTAGTCCTTGCCGATGACAAGCATACACATAACATGATGCAGCCACCACCATGCTTGAAAATATGAAGAGTGGTACTCAGTGATGTGTTGTGTTGGATTTGCCCCAACATAACGCTTTGTATTCAAATATAATGATTATTTCTTTGTTACATTTTTTCCAGTTTTATTTTAGTGATTATTGCAGTACTTATTGCAAACAGGATGCATGTTTTGGAATATTTTTATTCTGTACAGGCTTCCTTCTTTTCACTCTGTCAATTAGGTTAATATTGTAGAGTAACTAGAATGTTGTTGATCCATCCTCAGTTTTCTATCACAGCCATTAAACTCTGTAACTGTTTTAAAGTCACCATTGGCCTCATGGTGAAATCCCTGAGCGGTTTGCTTCCTCTCTGGCAACTGAGTTAGGAAGGACCCCTGTATCTTTGTACTGACTGGGTGTATTGATACACCATCCAAAGTGTAATTAATAACTTCACTCAAAGGGATATTCAATGTCTGCTCTTTTTAAAAAATGTTACCCATCTACCAATAGGTGCCCTTCTTTGCAAGGCATTGGAAAACCATCCTGGTCTTTGTGGTTGAATCTGTGTTTGAAAGTCACTGCTCGACTGAGGGACTTTACAGATAATTGTATGTGTGGGGTACAGAGATGAGGTAGTCATTCAAAAATCATGTTAAACACAATTATTGCACACAGAGTGAGTCCATGCAACTTATTGTGTGGCTTGTTCGGTACATTTTTACTCCTGAACTTATTTAGGCTTGCCATAACAAAAGGGTTGAATACTTATTGACTCACGAAAAAAAAACTTTTGTGAACTAACACTCATACTTGACCCCCCCCCCCCCCCACTAGCTCTGACTTTACTGATAGCTACTTTATTTAGGAATAATTAACTTACTATGACGGGTGATATATAGTTGTCGCACCGAGCTATCTTAAGATGAATGCACTAACTGTAAGTCACTTCAGTTATGAGCGTCTGCTAGATGACAAAAAAATACAAATTTAATCACAAAAACAAAATGCCCAATGCAGTTGTTTTTATATCAATTTGAAATAATTTCTTGGTAATAATTAAGTATCTTAATGCAATAGATGTTCAAAACAAATGGGCAAAAATGGCTTTTAACACTATCATTCCACTATTAGCGCCAGGTATATTATGGACATTTTCTAAAATGACAATGCAGGAATTAAAAAAAATCTTGTGTAGCACCTTTAGGTGAACTTTATTTTCTTCTTAAAGGGGCAATCTGCAGTTGCTACATCCATTTTTGTACTTATAAACAAATGATACGTTCCCACTGATTCTTGAACAATATAACTTAGAAATGCCTCAAGACCTTAGGCAGGTACCGTGGTACCGTGGGACGAAATCGTCCCACACTATTCATCAGCCAGTGACAAATCAGAGCGCCAAATTTAAAACCACAAAATGTCATAATTCAAAGTTCTCAAACATAGGACTATTTTACACCATTTGAAAGATAAGACTCTTGTTAATCTAACCACATTGTCCGATTTCAGCGAAAGCAAAACATTAGATTATGTCAGGAGAGTACCCTGCCAAAAATAATCACACAGCCATTTTCAAAGCAAGCATATATGTCACAAAAACCAAAACCATAGCTAAATGCAGCACTAACCTTTGATGATCTTCATCAGATGACACTCCTAGGACATTATGTTATACAATACATGCATGTTTTGTTCAATCAAGTTCATATTTATATCAAAAAACAGCTTTTTACATTAGCATGTGATGTTCAGAACTAGCATACCCACCGCAAACTTCCGGTGAATTTACTAAATTTCTCATGAATAACGTTCACAAAATACATTACAATTATTTTAAGAATTATAGATACAGACTCCTTTATGCAATCACGGTGTCAGATTTTAAAATAGCTTTTCGGCGAAAGCACATTTTGCAATATTCTGAGTACATAGCTCGGCCATCACAGCTAGCTAATTTGACACCTCACCAAACTCAGATTTACTATAAGAAAAATTGGATTACCTTTGCTGTTCTTTGTCAGAATGCACTCCCAGGACTTCTACTTCAACAAATGTTGTTTTGGTTCCAAATAATCCATAGTTATATTCAAATAGCTCCGTTTTGTTCGTGCGTTCAGGTCACAATCCGAAGGGTGACGCGCGAGCGCATTTCGTGACAAAAAAATTCAAAATATTCCATTACCGTACTTCGAAGCATGTCAAACGCTGTTTAAAATCAATTTTTATGCGATTTTTCTCGTAAAATAGCGATAATATTCCAACCGGACGACGATGTAAGCCTTAGAAATGGAAGCCTTAGAAAATGTCACATTACAGCAGAGATGCTGTATTTTTGATAGAGATGCCACAGAAGGAGAACAAATTGTCAGACAGGGCACTTCCTGTATGGAATCTTCTCAGGTTTTGGCCTGCCATATGAGTTCTGTTATACTCACAGACACCATTCAAACAGTTTTAGAAACTTCAGAGTGTTTTCTATCCAAATCTAAAGAGTAGTAACCAGTTTAAATCGGGTACGTTTTTTTTCCGGCCGTGCAAATACTGCCCCCTAGCCCCAACAGGTTAAAATGTTGTACTCCATCAGAACCCAAAATATAAACATTACAAATAATTTCCGAGATGTGAGATCCATCTGTAGTATCGTATAGCTTAGGATTTGTGACATTACATACTTTTGAGGATAATAGGCACGTTTCTTGACATATCACTGACTTTCTGAAGGGATTGTGTGACGATTAGTTTAGCATGACAACATGAATGCGACTGGTCGACAGTCTGCTGGGTGGGGTGTTATACATTCCTTCCTTCACTGGATTCCCATCTCCTTTCTATAATATTCTGGCAACGGCTCCATGCAATGCACCCTGGACTAAAGAGGCAGACAAATAGGAAAAATGTGCTATTACACATTTCGAGGTAGGAATATCGCAAAAATATATGATTAATAGCTCATTCGAGAGAAGACATCCTTCCAAGTTATGACATCGGCAAGTATTGAAACAGTGATCTAAAAGTCGTATTCCTATTAACTTCCAGTGTAGTGAGAGCGACTTTATCACGGTGCTACGTCAACAGAACGCCAATAACTCAGATACACATGAAAACATGTAATGACCCAGGGAATCGATAGAACATCACTCAGAGATGCACAAAAACAATTTGAAATTCAAAATGGGTGAACCTTTCCTTTAAGAGTTACCAGCAGGTGTCTTAGAAAAGGGCAGTAAGTCAGCAGTTCCCACGCCTTTGACAGTTCCCGCACCAATTTGGAGGTGTTGAAAGAATGTTTTGATAAGTCTGTATGATCCATCCATAAATAATGTAAGCTTACATGCAACATTATCGGGGTCATTCCGCAAAATGAGTCCCTTTTGACTCCCTTTGGTATTTTAAATAGACATTGTGCACCAATGTTGAATAAAAAAATTGTTATATTAAATGAAGTGCCCTTTAATATAGACCACATGGAAAATTCAAAAAAAATGTTTAATGTGTCCGCCTGTCAGAGGTGGCACCACAGGTCCCAGTGGTGCAGCAATTTTTTTTCTCCTGATGGTAACCAGGTAAAACTCCAGAACCTAGTTGTAGCAGGGACCTTAAGGGTAGCCCTAATGCCCGTGGCAAGTGAACTGAGCAGTCGGGCAAGTTGAGCCTGCTCTAAAGTAGATTTTTTTTCTTCTTCTAAAAACAACAAAACAGTAAGGAATTCCAGTAGGTGTAGCCTAAAACTGATCTTCCTGGTTCATCCCCATTGTTAAAGTGAAAGACAATTTATGGCATTTATGGCAGCTGGGAAAGTTGAGTCTGCTCTGTGGTTGTCCCATTAGGCAGGGGATATTTTTTTAACTCAATACAACAAACTGCAAAGAATTCCAGTATGGGCGTCACAAAATATATTTTTTTACCCGCTACAGTGGATATTTAACTATTGGTCAGGGCAAGCCGAGTGCGAGCCACTTATTCCTATTGCTCCGGCCGAGATAAACTACACTGCTGAAAAAATAAAGGGAACACTTAAACAACACAATGTAACTCCAAGTCAATCACACTTCTGTGAAATCAAACTGTCCACTTAGGAAGCAACACTGATTGACAATACATTTCACATGCTGTTGTGCAAATGGAATAGACAACAGGTGGAAATTATAGGCAGTTAGCAAGACACCCCCAATAAAGGAGTGGTTCTGCAGGTGGTGACCACAGACCACTTCTCAGTTCCTATGCTTCCTGGCTGATGTTTTGGTCACTTTTGAATGCTGGCGGTGCTTTCACTCTAGTGGTAGCATGAGACGGAGTCTACAACCCACACAAGTGGCTCAGGTAGTGCAGCTCATCCAGGATGGCACATCAATGCGAGCTGTGGCAAGAAGGTTTGCTGTGTCTGTCAGCGTAGTGTCCAGAGCATGGAGGCGCTACCAGGAGACAGGCCAGTACATCAGGAGACGTGGAGGAGGCCGTAGGAGGGCAACAACCCAGCAGCAGGACTGCTACCTCCGCCTTTGTGCAAGGAGGAGCAGGAGGAGCACTGCCAGAGCCCTGCAAAATGACCTCCAGCAGGCCACAAATGTGTATGTGTCTGCTCAAACGGTCAGAAACAGACTCCATGAGGGTGGTATGAGGGCCCGGCGTCCACAGGTGGGGGTTGTGCTTACAGCCCAACACCGTGCAGGACGTTTGGCATTTGCCAGAGAACACCAAGATTGGCAAATTCGACCACTGGCGCACTGTGCTCTTCACAGATGAAGCAGGTTCACAGTGAGCACGTGACAGACGTGACAGAGTCTGGAGACGCCGTGGAGAACGTTCTGCTGCCTGCAACATCCTCCAGCATGACCGGTTTGGCGGTGGGTCAGTCATGGTGTGGGGTGGCATTTCTTTGGGGGGGCCGCACAGCCCTCCATGTGCTCGCCAGAGGTAGCCTGACTGCCATTAGGTACTGAGATGAGATCCTCAGAGCCCTTGTGAGACCATATGCTGGTGCGGTTGGCCCTGGGTTCCTCCTAATGCAAGACAATGCTAGACCTCATGTGGCTGGAGTGTGTCAGCAGTTCCTGCAAGAGGAAGGCATTGATGCTATGGACTGGCCCCCCGTTCCCCAGACCTGAATCCAATTGAGCACATCTGGGACATCAGGTCTCGCTCCATCCACCAACGCCACGTTGCCCCAGACTGTCCAGGAGTTGGCGGATGCTTTAGTCCAGGTCTGGGAGGAGATCCCTCAGGAGACCATCCGCCACCTCATCAGGAGCATGCCCAGGCGTAGGGAGGTCATACAGGCACGTGGAGGCCACACACACTACTGAGCCTCATTTTGACTTGTTTTAAGGGCATTACATCAAAGTTGGATCAGCCTGTAGTGTGGTTTTCCACTTTAATTGAGTGTGACTCCAAATCCAGACCTCCATGGGTTGATAAAATGGATTTCCATTCATTATTTTGTGTGATTTTGTTGTCAGCACATTCAACTATGTAAAGAAAAAAGTATTTAATAAGATTATTTCATTCATTCAGATCTAGGATGTGTTATTTTAGTGTTCCCTTTATTTTTTTGAGCAGTGTATATAGAGGTAACTCACCTTGCCACACTCGCTTCGCCCTCATGTGGATGCTAACAAGCTAGCAAGCATGCTAGGTAGTGCTACGTATCAACAGCCATTGCCAGTCAATCCAGCAGGGGTTAGAAGCAATGGTGAGCTTCGATTGGTTACTCGCACTGCAATATCGCCCAGGATTTGCATAAAGTTCCGCTTTGACAACTTTAGTCCTGACCTGTTCATGCTCGCATCGCTTCCATTGAAAATGAATGGCAAGCCATTGTTTCACCTTGTGTATAAGCTCCGTCAGGTGTGAGCTGCATGTTGAAATCTTGAAAATAGAGCCTCTCGTGGAGCTGGCGCACTCACGCCCAGGTTTCGTTGAAATTAATAGGAGAGCCTCATGCTGAGAAAAAGTTACGCATCCGATGTAACAGGCCAGTAAAACACATTTTTCTGCTTCCTTCCTGTTGTTCAATTAAGATACCGACAAGTTATGCCATTTTTGCATGTAATCAGCTATATTCACATTTTCGGGAAAGTGACCATAATCTTCGTGCAACCCAAAAAAATACTGCTGACTTGGCCCATGAGAAAGTACCTTCCAGACCTTAAAGTCAATCTCTGTGTAGGGAATGACATAGTGATTAATCAGTTGCAAAATGGTTTTATATGGGCTATTGTGAGAACAGAGTTGTTCTAATCCAGTCACAGTTTTAAATTCTATATACATCTGTAATTAAAAAGTTACAGGTGCATTAACCCTTCAACAGTTTTTTCAACTAGCTGGTAAAGCATGTTTTGACAGATTTAGAAGTGGATATGAAAAATTTGGTAAACTGCCCCAGCCCTCCTTCATCACTTCAAATAATTTGTATCCTTTTGGGTTGCTGCAGTTCGGTGTTGTGGCACTAACTTTGCCCACTCAGAGGGCTGTACGAAAACTCTAAATCAGTCATGGGATAAAAATAGGAATTCAGTTGTTGATGGATAAATATTGCATCATTCCTGTTAGTAGAGACATATGTAAATAATGGTTGACAAGTCAATATACTTTATTATAAAGTATGAACAAATTGTAATAAAACATTTTTTATAATTTCTTATATTGGTGAAGAATATGATTGAATTGTTGACAACACACATTATTATGCAACATAAATTGTTTAAACCGCATTTCATACCTCTTGGGGTCAATTCATCCATATTCAGACAAAAGGTCACTTATAAAATAATGCCTATAATGTAAAAAAAAAAATCAAAAAATTCAAATAAAATAAAAAACCACTTTGTCAAATAATATCTCAAAAGGTAGTCTGAACATGTGTGAAACATGGTGGAAAAACCTGGATCATTTCAAATTTAATAGAACCGTTTTAAGAGACATTGCACTATACACCACATGAAAACACATTACTTTCAATGTAATTAAATAATTGTGTTAGGACACAAAATTACCATTATTTGTTCAAATTTGACATCTGTCCTTATTTAACAATGCTTACCTTCCCATAAAAGCCACATAAAGTAATTTATGTAATATTGTTAAGATGAGTAAAAATGCTATGCGAATTGCTGGCATGATCCTCTTTTGACTGGTAGAGCTCTGTAATTTCCAAAATAAAGTTGAGTTCTAAGTAATAAGTGAAAAATTATTATCAACATATTTTTCAAGAAGAGACAGTTAAAAGGTTAACAGTCTAGCATATGTCATCACTATTTGTTGATTTGAATAATTCCAGTCAATAATTTTGGATTAAAAAGACCTAGGTAGCCTGGCCAATCAAAGTATGAATATCATTTTTTTTTTTATCACATTCGCATTTTCTCTTAACACAAATAAATGGTCTTATGCTATATGTACTTTGGTGTGAAAAGTGCAAATCAATCCCAGAACAACAGCAAAGGACCTTGTGAAGATCCTGGAGGAAACAGGTACAAAATAATCTATATCCACAGTAAAACGAGTCCTATACTGACATAACCTGAAAGGCCGCTCAGCAAGGAAGAAGCCACTGCTCCAAAACCGACATTAAAAAGCCAGACTGCGGTTTGCAACTGCACATGGAGACAAAGATCGTACTTTTTAGAGAAATGTCCTCTGGTCTGATGAAACAAAAATAGAACTGTTTGGCCATAATGACCATCGTTATGTTTGGAGGAAAAAGGGGGAGGCTTGCATGCCGAAGAACACCATCCCAACCGTGAAGGACGGGGGTGGCAGCATCATGTTGTGGGGGTACTTTTCTCCAGGAGGGACTGGTGCACTTCACAAAATAGATGGCATCATGAGGCAGGAAAATTATGTGGATATATTGAAGCAACATTTCAAGACATCAGTCAGGAAGTTAAAGCTTGGTCGCAAAAGGGTCTTTCAAATGGACAATGACCCCAATCATACTTGCAAAATGGCTTAAGGACAACAAAGTCAAGGTATTGGAGTAGCCATCACAAAGCCCTGACCTCAATCTTATAGAAAATCTGTGGGCAGAACTAAAAAAGCATGTGCGAGCAAGAAGGCCTACAAACCTTACTCAGTTACATCAGCTCTGTCAGGAGGAATGGGCCAAAATTCACCCAACTTATTGTGGGAAGCTTGTGGAAGGCTACCCGAAACGTTTGACCCAAGTTAAACAATTTTAAAAGGCAATGCTACCGAATACTAATTGAGTGTATGTAAACTTCTGACCCACTGGGAATGTAATGAAAGAAATAAAAGCTGAAAGAAATCATTCTCTCTACTATTATTCTGACATTTCACATTCTTAAAATAAAGGGGTGATCCTAACTGGCCTAAAACAGGGAATTTCTACTAAGATTAAATGTCAGAAATTGTGAAAAACTGAGTTTAAATGTATTTGGCTAAGGTGTATGTAAATTTCCGACTTCAACTGTACCTGAGGAAAGTGGAGAGTGCGCTCTGCTTTCTATCGACGTGTGCCATGCCCGACCGGTGATTTCGTGAATCTGATTGGTCAAGACTAGGGCTGTGCCGGTGATTGTCAAGCAAATAACTGCCCGTCTCACGGTAATTGACCGTTAATTAACATAAACACATTTAGCATCTCCTGGCTTCCAAGCATAGCCTACAAGCCACTGATGCAGACCTTTGGAACAACTACATTTTAAAAAGTCTAATAAATCCATGTAATAGAGCCTACACCATTCAAATAAATCCATAATTTATTTTAGACAGGTCTAAAGAAACAAGATATGAAGAAAATGCAGTGCATTTCAGAAGAACAGAATAGCATTCTCTGAGTTGTCCTTATGTTAGGTCCTGATCTGGCTATGCCATATGGCTGTGGTCTACACTAGTTAATTTAGTAGACAAGATTTGCTTAGAATTCAGTGGCATTATTTTATAGTATGAAGAACACAGTCGAACATAGCTGAATAAAAATATATCTCTAAACGATTTGAGGGAGTGCGCACATGCGGCTATTCTGTGTTGAGCGGTTAAAGAAACAGTTCCTCCTATATGCTTAATTTAGAGTTATTTATGCAACTTTAGTTGTGATACAAACGTTGGGCTATATGTTTGGATTTTTAATACATTCTAAGGCTGCATGAAGTGACTAATGATGATTTGAAAAAAGTAGCATAAAAGGCATGAGCTCTGCTTTGTTATTTGCACAGGCTGCACACAATTCATCAGTCTCTCATTCACAATTTGACAAACACTTGATAATGCCTTTAATTTCCCGGGGCATCCCCTTTGTGTGTCTGTAATACACCCTAAAAAATCCATGCCTTTTGCGGCCAGTGGCTGTTGTGCCCTTGGGCTGAATATAATAATTCCTTTCTCCCGGCTGGGTGCTCTGAAGTGCCTCTCACTCACATTGCTCTCTCAGATATCTCAATTCTTATTAGCCAATGCCAGTCACATGATCGGCTCATTCTCACAGGCTACAAGTGAAGACAAACACATCGGGGACGCAACTGTGCACGTCCTTAACCAGTTCTGAGGTGCATATTGAAGATATTGGATAAACTGTCCACATATATTTTTCGGCAGTAGGCCAAACAAAGAGGAAAAGCACTAGCCTATCAAGTTTTGTACTATAGTAGACTGACATAGTACAATAGTAGATTGACATAGGCTGTCTATGGGGGATAGTTGATTGGCATAGGCTGCCTATATCAATCTACTATCCCCCATAGTACAAAGGTCGACCTATTCTATTCTGTGCGAGAAATAAATATTCCAAACATAGTCTGGGACAGTGGGATGCGATAGATCCCAAATTGATACAACCACTAGCATCACAAAAACGTTTTAAGCAATGAGACTGAAGCAACAGATCAGAACGTTTAGCTTAAAATGTTGATAAACTATTTGGCTATTTCTTCACATTATAAGCGCAGCAATGCACACACTGCAGTAGCCTATAAACGTGAATGTTCCAAAATGCAATCAATTAGCGGGAAAACACAATTCTCAAAAGTGAACGCAAATGCAATTATGCATGTAATGCTTTTATTATAAAGGTGCATTTTTATGGTGAAAATTCTCCCCCAAACTTGAAACTCACGCATTGCGTATGTATGCCAGTTAGGTTTTACACCCATTGTAAAGCGGATTAATGTGCTTCATTTCAAGAAGTTATTTGGCCACTTTAGTTGTGATACAAACCTTATCAAAACACATAGGCCTATGGGCTAGGCTACATGAGGTGTGCAACTATGATTTGAAAAAGTCATAAAAAAAAGGCATGCATGGTTTCTTGTCTTACTCCTCACAAACTGGGCACCATTCACAAGTGATAATATATAATTCACAAGTGATATGCTAATATTGTCACTCATCAGACTGTTCTTGATGTAATCTTATCTTGACATATACTAAATAATATGTGTGGAATTTATTTTGATTTAGAATGGACCATTATCATGCACCTGTCTCGAAACAGGGGCAGGGGGAAAAAATACATGTCATCTGTACACTTAAATAGCGAATGGAGGACATTCTTCCTGTGGATTATTTTCATGCCAGCCAGGTAGGCTATACTCCTGTTGTAAAGAGAAGCAATGTGCTTAATATTAGGAAAGTTGAGAAATTAATATAGTAGGCCTAGCCTATAGAAAGCTGATGGGATCCTCCTCTTTTTAATGGAGGCCATCACTCTGTTTTCATAGGCAATTGCATAGCCTATAGAAATGTTGCACAACATGAGCTCATGGGCTCTCATGAAGTGTTTGATTTTCGATTACATTTGCATTGATGTCAGAGTGATTAGAGGGACAATAGAGTACCGAGTACCAGGCAGTTAGCAAGTTTGGTAGGCTACTAATGACCATCAGCAGCATCAGAGCTTGGAGAAGCCCAATTGCCGTGACTAAACACGTGGCATTTGACTGCCTTCATGACTCGTGACCGCTGGTGTGGCGGTAATACGGTCACCGTAACAGCCCTAGTCAAGACACACACACACAACATGCAGCACTCTGTTGAGGACATAGTGTGCGAGTTGACGAATTATGAGGCAAGGCAAGCCAGTCAAATAAAAAACAGTAGGCCTACTTTGTCTATATTTTCAATGCTTTTGCGTACATTTTTTATTTAACCAAATCAGAAGTGGTGGGGTGCTGCAGTTTAAATAATGTTCAATGCCACAGGTGTTTAAAGTTGAGGGAGCGTGCAATTGGCATGCTGACTGCAGGAATGTCCACCAGAGCTGTTTCTAGAGAATTGAATGTTAATTTCTCTATCATAAGCCGCCTCCAACGTTGTTATCGAGAATTTGGCAGTACGTCCAACCGGCCTCACAACCGCAGACCACATGTAACCACACCAGCCCAGGACCTCCACATCCGGCTTCTTCACCTGCGAGATCGTCTGAGACCAGCCACCTGGACAGCTGATGAAACTGTTGGTTTGCACAACCGAAGAATTTATGTCTCAGGGAAGCTCACCTGCGTGCTCGTCGTCCTCACCAATGTCTTGACCAGACTGCAGTTTGGCGTCGTGACCGACTTCAGTGGGCAAATGCCCACCTTCGATGTCCACTGACACACTGGAGAAGTGTGCTCTTCACGGATGAATCCCGGTTTCAACTGTACCGGGCAGATGGCAGACAGTGTGTATGGCGTCCTGTCAGTGAATGGTTTGTTGATGTCAACATTGTGAACAGAGTGCCTCATGGAGGCGGTGGAGTTATAGTATGGGCAGGCATAAGCTACGGACAACGAACAAAATTGCATTTTATTGATGGAAATTTGAATGCACAGAAATACCGTGACAAAATCCACCGCCATCACCTCATGTGTCAGTATGATAATGCACGGCCCCATGTTGCAAGGATCTATACACAATTCCTGGAAGCTGAAAATGTCCCAGTTCTTCCATGACCTGCATACTCACCTGACATGACACCCATTGAGCATGTTTGGGATGCTCTGGATCAACGTGTACAACAGCATGTTCCAGTTCTCGACAATATCCAGCAATTTCGCACAGCCATTTAAGAGGAGTGGGACCAAATTCCACAGGCCACAATCAACAGCCTGATTAACTATATGCAAAGGAGATATCGTGCTACATGAGGCAAATGGTGGTCACACCAGATACTGACAGTTTTTTTAAGGTATCTGTATTGCCAGTCGTGAAAGCAATAGATTAGGGCCGAATGAATTTATTTCAATTGACTGATTTCCTTATATAACCTGTAACTCAGTATAATCTTTGAAATTGTTGCATGTTAATGTGTTTATATTTTTGTTCAGTGTAGTAGAAATCAATCCACACTACTGAGGAAGATAACAGTCTTTCGAGATCCACGTGTTTGACAACAGCCTGATAATCAGATAAGGTGATATTGCCAATTAGAGAAAAATTATTATGTTTTTGTTATCACATACACCGGCGGCCCTGGAGCAAATTAGATAACACATTCTGAGTATGGATGAGCCTAGTATGTTGACATTTGTTGGTAATGGAGCTTTATCTGTAGTACAATTTGTACACAGTATGTCATTTTAGAAAGTACTGTAATAGGCAAGACAGATTTCGGGACACAGCCAGAGACTTTTCCCCAGATGGTAAGAATCACATGTACCAAGTGTCATTTAAAAACATCAGTTGATAGTAACTTACATGACTGCGTGTGGATTCTGCAGCATACATGCTTTTGGTCCAAAAAGTGGTCACAGGACTTGGTCCATGTAGAGACTGATTTTTCCTGAAACATCTGAATGACAGAGAGAAAAAGCACGTTGTTTACAGGTTCAAAACGCTCTCACAAAAGTATAAAAATAATACTGGTAGATGTGTCGAAACACCTCAGGATATCCTTTCAAAATAATTTACTAAATCTCTTTAACCATGAGAAGAATGCATACTCAGCCCAGGGTCCTTTTTCAAAACAAGTTTGTTAAGCAATTGTAAAGCACCCATCCTACATGGGCTGGGCCTACATTTTCACCATCCTCTCATGGAAGTCGTATAATGTGAAGTTGCAAAAAGAATTGCCACTAAGTGTTATCTTTTAAGAATTCTACTGTCATTTTGTGTTGGTAGATGGGGACAATTTTTGGGAGACGTTAAACTTTTAGCATGTTTCAGATACAGGTATGCTTCATATCTAGGGCTAGTAATACAAATTAGTTTGGAAGGAAATCAATCAAGTAAAATCTGATATTTATGAAAACACCCATCTATTAAATCTCAAATCTAAACCAATTGAGAAAAACTATACCGAACAAAAATATAAATGCAACAACTTCAACGATTTTACTGAGTTACAGTTCATATAAGAAAATCCATCAATTGAAATAGATTAATTATGCCCTAATCTATGGATTTCATATGACTGGGCAGGGGGGGCAGCCATGGGTGGGCCTGGGAGGACACATGCTCTGGTGGGCATTCCTGCAGTCAATATGCCAATTGCACGCTCCCTCAAAACTTGAGACATCTGTGGCATTGTGTTGTGTGACAAAACCTTTTATTGTCCCCAGCACAAGATGCACCTGTGTAATGATCCTGCTGTTTAATCAGCTTCTTAATATGCCACACCTGTCAGGTGGATGCATTGTCTTAGCAAAGAAGAAACACTCACTAACAGGGATGTAAACACATTTGTGCACATTTGAGAGAAATAAGCTTTTTGTGCACATGGAACATTTCTGGGATCTTTCATTTCAGTTCATGAAACATGGGGCCAACACTTTACATGTTGCATTTATATTTTTGTTCAGTATATATGAATCTCAAACACTGATCAAATACTTTAATCAATGTCCAACCTCAGTTTTGCAAATACTGCACCAGCAAATTAGGAAATTATATAAATTAGGCTACAAGCAAAGAAACATTCACACACGGACGACACAGTGACATTTTATCTTCTAAGTTCTCATATACAGATGTCTCTAAAGCAGCGTGATTCAAGAGTACAGCAGTTGAAAAGTCCTGAATTAATTATATTTTCTAAACTTTGTTAAAATAGCAGTAGCTGTATGAGAGCTTTGACTGTTTTAGGGGTGAAAGGCCACTTCCAATTGATCTGAATGGGTCCACCTGCTCTGACAGAGCTCGACAAGACGGCCACCTCTCCTCCTCTCTCAGGGGGCCCTCTGGACAGTCAAGTCACGTGGCAGGTTAGAAAATCCTATTAGTTGTCTGGTTCTAAAAGTTCACCATCTGCTACTACACTACAGGCTGCAGACAAGCTCACTGTGTGTGTGTGTGATGCCGAAGCAGATTATCATTTACTGCTCCATGTAGATGGGTTCAGCTGGTGGTTTCCTTCACACACACGCCCTCCAACACACTTGCACCATCCACCGTGGGCAAACGCACTTACGGACAAACGGACGTGCCGTTCCCTCTAAAACTCTGCTCTAGTGGCTTGAGGGACTGTACAGTCTTTCACATTTTTGGGATGGTGCAATTGCAAACCACGGACATGTCGTAACGGTCTGCCTCAAATGTACTCTCTCACAAGTCACAACCTCAAACCATACTGCAAATGAGAAGCTAGCACATTTACCAAGACAGAATAAATGAAAGTGTGAGAGTGGGTCCCGGTGTCATCTGAAAAACATTGCTCACCAACATTGCTCACCAGGAAATCTCTCTCAAATAAAAAGCCTCTTAGGTTGATTCAACTGTCATACTCATACTATATGACAGATGCCCCATTTTCAGTAGCTAACACAGCAGCAACACACAGTAACTTTTTGTCTGCACAAATCTTTAGTCATGGGGGTAGCATGGTGTTGATTCACACCCAAAAAGCTATTTGCATACACATTGAAAATAAAAAAAAGGCAATAAGAATGACAACAAATAGGATAGTAAGAAAACCAAAAGTCACTTGACATTTTTCTTAGCACTTGTATTTAAAAAAAAAAAATGTTCCATCGTTTAGTATTGCACAAGGTGAAATGAAAACGGGGTGATAATACGGTACCTGTAGTCGCAAGCAGTGGCAGACGAGGTGCTCAGGCTGCGGGTCTTTCTGGTACAGCAGGCCAGGCCACAGGCGGGGTTCTCCCCACCATCGCAGGCAGAACAGCAGTAGGGGACAGCCTCCACTCCAACCTGCTCTCCAGTTTCCATCTCAGCTCAGTCTGATAGGAAACACACAGGCCAAGAGGGGGCAAAATGGAAGCTTGGGGTCTTCATGGTCAACAAGGCAGGGTTACTTCAAATGCTTATGAGTCTATAAGGTTTAGCTTTGGGTTAGTGTTGACAGAAACTCCAAATTATACTGTGGCTAGCTTAGAATGCATGGTCAGAGTAGTACTCATGTAAGATACATTTGTGCACTTGGTCTTCTTTGTACAGTATGTGCATCATTTACAAAGCATCTTGTCAGTGGCATGTGACAAACATTTGAAAATACATTGGGCTTGCATCTGCATGTATGGAGGCTCAAGTTATTGCACAGAAACACTGTGCAGATTACATTACCCATGAATGTAGTCTTATTAACTGGGCATTATCATTATGTAATTCCTTTAGTACTAAGTTATCTAGCTACAGTCAGAGCCATGTATTTCTAAGTGTTTTTTTGTTAGCCAGTCAAATATTGTACCGAAATATTATATTAGCTATGATAACAAACGTTAACTATTTCATAATAACCAAGACAGCTTGCTAGTTAGTTAGGGAAAGGTGATACCTAGTCAGTTGCACAACTGAATGCATTCAACCGAAATATGGCTTACGCATTTAACCCAACCACTCTGGATCAGGGGGGGGGGGGGGGGGGGGGGGGGGCTGCCTTAATCGACGTTCATGTCATGTGCGCCCGGGAAGCAGTTGTTGTTGAGTTTTCCGCGTATCGCTAAACTACCTGTCGCCTCTAGTTATCCAATGCTTTTCTAAAACTGCTGACACACTCCAGCCACATGAGGTCTAGCATTGTCTTGCATTAGGAGGAACCCAGGGCCAACCGCACCAGCAAATGGTCTCACAAGGGGTCTGAGGATCTCATCTCGGTACCTAATGGCAGTCAGGCTACCTCTGGTGAGCACATGGAGGGCTGTGCGGCCCCCCCAAAGAAATGCCACCCCACACCATGACTGACCCACCGCCAAACCGGTCATGCTGGAGGATGTTGCAGGCAGCAGAACGTTCTCCACGGCGTCTCCAGACTCTGTCACGTCTGTCACATGTGCTCAGTGTGAACCTGCTTCATCTGTGAAGAGCACAGTGCGCCAGTGGCGAATTTGCCAATCTTGGTGTTCTCTGGCAAATGCCAAACGTCCTGCACAGTGTTGGGCTGTAAGCACAACCCCCACCTGTGGACGTCGAGCCCTCATACCACCCTCATGGAGTCTGTTTCTGACCGTTTGAGCAGATACATGCACATTTGTGGCCTGCTGGAGGTCATTTTGCAGGGCTCTGGCAGTGCTCCTCCTGCTCCTCCTTGCACAAAGGCGGAGGTAGCGGTCCTGCTGCCTCCTCCACGTTTCCTGATGTACTGACCTGTCTCCTGGTAGCGCCTGGACACTACGCTGACAGACACAGCAAACCTTCTTGCCACAGCTCGCATTGATGTGCCATCCTGGATGAGCTGCACTACCTGAGCCACTTGTGTGGGTTGTAGACTCCGTCTCATGCTACCACTAAAGTGAAAGCACCGCCAGCATTCAAAAGTGACCAAAACATCAGCCAGGAAGCATAGGAACTGAGAAGTGGTCTGTGGTCACCACCTGCCGAACCAGTCCTTTATTGGGGGTGTCTTGCTAATTGCCTATAATTTCCACCTGTTGTCTATTCCATTTGCACAACAGCATGTGAAATGTATTGTCAATCAGTGTTGCTTCCTAAGTGGACAGTTTGATTTCACAGAAGTGTGATTGACTTGGAGTTACATTGTGTTGTTTAAGTGTTCCCTTTATTTTTTTGAGCAGTGTATAACCTTTCTAATTTACTTTTAAGTACATTTTTTTGTAACTTTGTTTTTATTGCGTTGGAATTGTAAATATTGTGAATTTGTATGATTGTGTGCAGGGCTCCCTTGTAAAAAGAGGCCTTGCTCTCAATGGGACTTCCCTGTTTAAATAAAAACAATAATTATATGTTTGTCATCTTCAACCAAGCGACCATAGACCTACCGGCCGCAAAATTGCGATATTTATTTTATGTTGTTTGTCATTCATCTTAAAAGTAATAATACTGCCATCTTGCTGCTAGTTGAGCTATGGTCGTTTGGTTGGAGATGACAAACATATAATGATAGTTTTATTTGAAATTGAGCCTTAAATTTTTCAACAGCCTCCTCCATCTCGACGTCCCCTGAATGCCCATCTGCTATCCGCGGCCCGCTAGCTGCCTAGAGCATATCGGACAGTTAGCTGAAGAGGTCCATCAGCCAAATTGTTGGGCTACTATACCTATTTGCCAATTGGCCTGGACCCCTTTACTACACGGAGCCCTGTTGATCCATCACGACTGGTCTGCCGACATAACCGCACAAGGGGGCTACAACAGACTTCTTCCGTCGCGACGTCCCTCTAAGGCCCTTCTGCTAGCCTCGGCCCGCTAGCTGTCTGAATCGCCGTGTCTCCAGCCCGCCTAGCTACTCACTGGACCCTATGATCACTTGGCTACGCATGCCTCTCCCTAATGTCAATATGCCTTGTTCATTGCTGTTTTGGTTAGTGATTATTGTCTTATTTCACTGTAGCGCCTCCAGCCCTGCTCAATATGCCTTAGCTAACCCTTTTGTTCCACCACCCACACGCGCGGTGACCTCACCTGGTTTAAATGGTGTCTCTAGAGTCAATACCTCTCTCATCGTCACTCAATGCCTAGGTTTACCTCCACTGTATTCACATCCTACCATACCTTTGTACATTATGCCTTGAATCTATTCTACCACGCCCAGAAACCTGCTCCATTTACTCTCTGTTCCGAACATACTAGACGACCAGTTCTTATAGCCTTTAGCCGTACCCTTATCATACTCCTACTCTGTTCCTCTGGTGATATAGAGGTTACTCCAGGCCCTGCAGTGCCTAGTTCCACTCCCATTCCCCAGGCGCTCTCATTTGTTGACTTCTGTAACCATAAAAGCCTTGGTTTCATCCATGTTAACATTAAACGCCTCCTCTCTAAGTTTGTTTTATTCACTGCTTTAGCACACTATGCCAACCCGGATATCCTAGCCGTGTCTGAATCCTGGCTTAGGAAGGCCACCAAAAACCCTGAAATTTCCATCCATAACTATAAGATTTTCTGACAAGATAGAACTGCCAAAGGGTGCAGAGTTGCAATCTACTGCAGAGATAGCCAGCAGAGTTCTGTCTTACTATCCAGGTCTGTGCCCAAACAATTTGAGCTTCTACTTTGCCGCTTGCTATAGACCACCTACTGCCCCCAGCTGTGCCCTGGACACCATATGTGAATTGATTGCCCCCCATCTATCTTCAGAGCTCGTGCTGTTAGGTGTTCTAAACTGGGACATGCTTAACACCCCGGCCATCCTACAATCTAAACTTGATGCCCTCAATCTCACACAAATGATCAATGAACCTACCAGGTACAACCCCAAATCCGTAAACACAGGCACCCTTATAGATATCATCCTAACCAATCTGCCCTCCAAATACACCTCTGCTGCCTTCAACCAGGATCTCAGCGATCACTTCCTCATTGCCTGCGTCCATAATGGGTCTGCGGTCAAACGACCACCCCTCATCACTGTCAAACGCTCCCTAAAACACTTAAGCGAGCAGGCCTTTCTAATCGACCTTCCCTGGGTATCCTGGAAGGATATTGACCTCATTCTGTCAGTAGAGGATCACTGGTTATTCTTTAAAAGTGCTTTCCTCACCATCTTAAATAAGCATGCCCCGTTCAAAAAATGTAGAACCAGGAACAGATATAGCCCTTGGTTCACTCCAGACTTGACTGCCCTTGACCAGCACAAAAACATCATGTGGTGTACTGCATTAGCATCGAATAGCCCCTGTGATATGCAACTTTTCAGGGAAGTTAGGAACCAATATACCCAGGCAGTTAGGAAAGCAAAGGCTAGCTTTTTCAAACAGAAATTTGCATCCTGTAGCACAAAGTCCAGAAAGTTCTGGGACACTGTAATGTCCATGGAGAAGAAGAACACCTCCTCCCAGCTGCCCACTGCACTGAGGCTAGGAAACACTGTCACCACCGATAAATCCACGATAATTGAGAATTTCAATAAGCATTTTTCTACGGCTGGCCATGCTTTCCACCTAGCTACCCCTACCCCGGTCAACAGCCCTGCACTCCCCACAGCAACTTGCCCAAGCCTCACCCATTTCTCCTTCACCCAAATCCAGATAGCTGATGTTCTGAAAGAGCTGCAAAATCTGGACCCCAACAAATCAGCCGGGCTAGACAATCTGGACCATCTCTTTTTAAAATTATCCACCGAAATTGTTGCAACCCCTATTACTAGCCTGTTCAACTTCTCTTTCGTATTGTCTGAGATCCCCAAAGATTGGAAAGCTGCCGCGGTCATCCCCCTCTTCAAAGGGGGAGACACTCTAGACCCAAACTGCTACAGACCTATATCTATCCTACCCTGCCTTTCTAAGGTCTTCGAAAGCCAAGTTAACAAACAGATCACCGACCATTTCCAATCCCACTGTACCTTCTCTGCTATGCAATTTGGTTTCAGTGCTGGTCATGGGTGCACCTCAGCCACGCTAAAGGTCCTAAACAATATCATAACCGCCATCGATAAGAGAAAATACTGTGCTGCTGTATTCATCGACCTGGCCAAGGCTTTCGACTCTGTCAATCACCACATTCTTATCGGCAGACTCAACAGCCTTGGTTTCTCAAATGACTGCCTCGCCTGGTTCACCAACTACTTCTCAGACAGAGTTCAGTGTGTCAAATCGGAGGGCCTGTTGTCCGGTCCTCTGGCAGTCTCAATGGGGGTGCCACAGGGTTCAATTCTCGGGCCAACTCTCTTCTCTGTATACATCAATGATGTTTCTCTTGCTACTGGTGATTCTCTGATCCACCTCTACACAGACGATACCATTCTGTATACTTCTGGCCTTTCTTTGGACACTATGTTAACTGACCTCCAGATGAGCTTCAATGCCATACAACTCTCCTTCCGTGGCCTCCAACTGCTCTTAAATGCAAGTAAAACTAAATGCATGCTCTTCAACCGATCGCTGCCCGCACCTGCATGCCCGTCCAGCATCACTACTCGGGACAGTTCTGACAACTATAAATACCTAGGTGTCTGGTTAGATTGTAAACTCTCCTTCCAGTCTCACATTAAGCATCTCCAATCCAAAATGACATCTAGAATCTGCTTCCTATTTCGCAACAAAGCATCCTTCACTCATGCTGCCAAACATACCCTTGTAAAACTGACTATCCTGCCAATTCTTGACTTTGGCGATGTAATTTACAAAATAGCCTCCAACACTCTACTCAGCAAATTGGATGCAGTCTATCACAGTGCCATTAGTTTTGTAACCAAAGCCCCATATTATACCCACCACTGCAACCTATATTCTCTCGTTGGCTGGCCCTCGCTTCATATTTGTCGCCAAATCCACTGGCTTCAGGTCATCTATAAGTCTTTGCTAGGTAAAGCTCCGCCTTAGCTCACTGGTCACCATAGCAGCACCCACCCATAGCACGTGCTCCAGCAGGTATATTTCACTGGTCACCCCCAAAGCCAATTCCACCTTTGGCCGCCTTTCCTTCCAGTTCTCTGCTGCCAATGACTGGAACGAATTGCAAACATCACTGAAGCTGGAGACTCATATCTCCCTCACTAACTTTAAGCACCAGCTGTCAGAGCAGCTCACTGCATCTGTAAATAGCCCATCCAACTACCTGATCCCCATACTGTTATTTATTTTATT
Organism: Salmo salar; assembly: GCF_965601325.2. Taxonomy (NCBI): domain Eukaryota; kingdom Metazoa; phylum Chordata; class Actinopteri; order Salmoniformes; family Salmonidae; genus Salmo; species Salmo salar. The sequence goes on from NC_138305.1 coordinate 85,474,820, forward strand.
TTGCTCCTTTGCACCCCAGTATCTCTACTTGCACATTCATCTTCTGTACATTTATCACACCAGTGTTTTATTGCTTGACTGCTATTTATTGCCTTACCTCCCTTATCTTACCTCATTTGCACACACTGTATATATAGACCTTTTCTATTGTGTTATTGACTGTATGTTTGTTTATTCCATGTGTAACTCAGTGCTGTTGTTTGTGTCGCAGTGCTTTTCTTTATCTTGGCCAGGTCGCAGTTGGAAATGAGAACTTGTTCTCAACTAGCCTACCTGGTTAAATAAAGGTGAAATAAATAAATAGGTGATAACTAAGCTCAGGTAGAAGTTGTAGAAATCAGTTTTTCCAAACTAGACAGGCTACGGAACTCCAATAATTAGTCCTCTTTATTTATATATATATATATTTGAAATGCATGCCATCCCCATTACTCTCTCTGAGTTGTCACAGTCTGTCGTTGATAGGAAAATTAAGACAAGTGTGGTTTTGGTAACACTTATGAGCCATTGGCTTATAGGGAACCATGAGCTTTTTTATAGTGTATAATACTACCAGTGTGATTATTACAAATGCATCTACTGTGTATGTATTTATAAAGGGTGTTAATAGGAGCTTAGATGTGATGAAGCAACTTTAGGGTGATTGGGTGGCATTCAATTCATTTCATTCGTGCATTAAACAATATTTCACTGGAGACATCGTTCAGCACAAGTGTTTGCTATAGTAAATAACTAATGCAAATATTGTAAACGTAAAAAGCAACAATTATTTAAGTGTAAAAGAAATCACTTTATTTGTAGTTACAATAACTAACATTGCTAAACATTTCAACTAGCATATTTTCTCAAATAATTATACTCACAACACATCTCAAACTGCATTTTTATTATATCTTAAATAACAATACATTTTATCTTGCATCCAGCTTTCAGTTGTACACTGTCTAAAATTAAATAAAAAAAGGTTAAGGGAACAGTGGGGGTGTAGAGATCTAGTTATTTCATGGAGAGAGGAAAAAAAAGGGAAATGCATTTGTAATATTTTTTTATTTTTTATTGCCAACTCCACGCCTAACGCACAATTACAGAACATTTTGTACAGAATGTCGCAGAGAAAACAGAATGGAAAAATGCCACTACTGCTAAAGAAAGAGTCTCTGTTTACAAGGAGAGGGGTACAGAACATTCTGCCATTCAGATGCTGCAAGTTCCTTCTTTTTTATTATTAAAGGACAGAAAAAAACCTGTGTTACAAAATGTTTATTTTTTTTGTCACTGGAATTTGTTTGCTACAGAAGAAATTAACATTTCTTTGTTCCATTTGTGTCTGTACGTGCATATGTGTTTAAATGTTTACATTACTTTTAAATCAAGGAATCCTTCCCAAGTATGGATATAAGACCAGGTAACTGTTTGTTATGGTGTTTGCTGCTCTCAAGTGCATAGCTTTGACATTTTAATTGAATTATTTATGCACAGATTAGCCAAAAACAATATAAATACCATTGTAATTATGATATATTTAACAGGTTATTTTCTTAAAAAGAAAAACATCAGAAGGACTTAGTTCCATATGCACCTCTTTTTAAGCAATTCTACAGCATGCGATCCTAAGAGTTAACCCACCCATGGCAGAAAACTTTTTTTTCTCTTTTGTTTACTTAAAAAGTTTCAATATCATTATTTTCAAACATTGATTTATACAACATGTCGTTCAGAGTAGTAACTGCATTTCCAAGCACAGAATGGGTTCCTCTTGAAACTCCGGAAAGAAACCGGGGTATAAGTGGAGGCCTCCCTACCCAATCACATCACCAGTCCCAACCACAGTCAACAGAAAAAGGAAATAAAATAAAGTGACAAGATGGGATTCTTCATTTCAATATTCTACATTGTCACCAAACAAAAAGGTGAAGAGAATGGGTAAAAAAAAAAAAGTTTCGATTTGTTTAAAAATTAGCATTCATTATCACAAACAGCAGGTGCTTGGTTAGTTAACTTTTCTTTAAACATTATTCTGCATATGCAAAGTAAAATTGTGTGCAAACAAAAATTCTTGACTAGACAGAAAACCCCCAAAAACTGAGTAAAGTATCTTGGGACTAAATATTCAGAATGGCCAGACACTGTCGGTGGCTCATGGACTCCCCGTTGAAGCTAAATTCTCTTGCCTTTTTTTCCTGATGTGATAAAGCTGGATTAAAATGACATGATCATTTGTAATTTTTATTTCCAACCTACAAAACTTGATTCTAAAATATATCAAGACTAAGAGATAAAAGAAAGCTTTTGATCCTCAATTTACCAACAGGAGGCCACTGATCTAGTTCTGGGGGGATAAAAAAAGAGGAAAATAGCATGACCGAAAAATAAAATAAACATGGCTGGCCAAAAATCTATCAAGAGTTAGATCATCGGTGTAAATGACCTTCACTCAAACCTGTGTATTGAAGATGTATGATATTTGCATGGTGGTGAATGTATTTTCATTCAACACAATATCAGAAAATGGTCCCAGGAGGAATGCACAATTTCTTCCCCATTCCATTTCATACCACTACAATTCCTCATTTTTTTTAGCTGAGTGATAAACAATTGTGCTCTTAAATGAGAAGGAGAGAGCATTTTTGCCCTTGGTAGTTTTTTGGGGTGTTGGGAATCAGTATAGTGGTATTTTCAGAAAAGTGGATATGCAAGAAAATTGAACATTTTTATGTTGGAATGGTCTTCCACTCAACTTTGGAGTCCGGATGCCATCTGAAAAAAGAAAGCAGGACAAAGAAATACAATTATTGTTATTTGCAACAAAAGTACTTCCTAAAAGTGTACAGTCATTGTAGACAATTAACCTCTTAAAAATGAACCAAACAAAACTGATTGGTCAACGGTGGGCTACAAACTGGATGGCCGCAAACCAACAAGCAAAGTTAAGACTGAGCTAGACTTGATTTTAGTGATCTTCCCATGTTCACCCCCAGATGGCAGCAGACATTCAAACTAGAGACTATGATATCCAGTGCTACACTAAATTACCAAAACTATCTGGACACCTGCTTGTCGAACACCTTATTCCAAAATCACGGGCATTAATATTGAGTTGGTCCCCCCCTTTGCTGCTATAACAGCCTCCACTCTTCTGGGAAGGCTTTCCACTAGATGTTGGAACATTGCTGCGGGGACTTGCTTTCATTCAGCCACAAGAGCATTAGTGAGGTCGGGCAATGATGTTGGGCGTTCAGGCCTGGCTCGCAGTCAATGTTCTGTATGGACCTTGCTTTGTGCACGGGGGCATTGCCATGCTGAAATAGGAAAGGGCCTTCCCCAAACTGTTGCCACAATGTTGGAAGCACAGAATCGTCTAAAATGTCATTGTGTTGTAGCGTTAAGATTTCCCTTCACTGGAACCATGAAAAAAAGCCCCAGACCATTATTCCTCTTCTACCAAACCACTTAGGCAGGTAGCGTTCACCTGGAATCCGCCAAACCCAGATTCATCCGTCGGACTGCCAGATGGTACTTTTCCACTGCTCCTGAGTCCAATGGCGGCAAGCTTTACACCACTCCAGCCGATGCTTGGCATTGCTCATTGTGATCTTAGGCTTGTGTGGCTGCTTGGCCATGGAAACCCATTCCAGATGAACAGTTCTTGTGCTGACATTGCTTCCAGAAGCAGTTTGTAATTATCTTTTTATTAGAATGTTATTTTCTTTTAACATGGGTTACATAGACAACCAAACTAAGCGTACCACATAGACTAAGTACAATCAAAAGGAATACAGCAAAACATTATACCAAAAGCAGTAATAAAATGGAGAACAAAATTTTACTTCACAATGATAACATGGGGCATTTATGGGAGGTTTTCTGCAGGACAACAATGGAGACTAGATTTTCCAAAATGTAACAGACTTCTGGTATAAATGAAAGGTAAGTTTCTCTAGGGGTAGAATAGCAGAAGCTTGAGAAAGCCACATTATCACAGATGGTACTTCAGGTGTGGACCATAACTATATACATTTTTTGGCTAAGTAAACAAGTGTATTGAACAGATGTTCAGAGTCAGGGTCAAACACAATGTTACAATAAATTCGGTGAAAAAGCTAATTGTCTACCCAAGATGTTCTGGATGTATAAATGAATATCATTCCAATAAGACTGGATTCTGCTAAAGTACCAAAAAATGTGCATGAAGGTGCCAGTATCCTGTTTACATTTGAAACATAAATGTGATGCATTGGAAAACATTCTTTGAAGGCGGACAGGTGTAAAGTAGGTTCAATGAAAACATTTGAAATGTAGTTCTTGTATGCGAGGTGCATTTGGGGTAGACCCTTTCGCAGATAGAAGCCCATTCTTCCTCACCGAATGCATGTCCAATGTCTTTCTCCCAAACATGTCTCAACGCGTCATAGGATGAGGCACTTCTGTTCAATAAAATAGAATACAAGTCGGAGATTAAACCTCTCCGAACTTCAATCATTTGAAAATGTAGTTTAAAAATCGACTTCTGACCCTCTATGAAGTGTCTAAATTGTAGGTACTTAAAATCTGTTGGATGAATCAAACTCAGTTTTTATCTGTTGGAACGATTTAAGAGTGTCCTGAGTAAATAAAGGCACAAAGTCAGCCATACCCTTTGTCTTCCAGTCCAGAAGTTCAATACTCCTTATTGTGGGGGAGGGTGGGGGGTTCAGCGCTTGGTGGTCACGTTCTGTGAACTTGTGTAGCTGAGCCGTTGTTTCTCCTAGTCACTCTAGGAGCTGAGCTCTTCAGTAAGGCCATTCTACTGCCAATGTTTGTCTATGGAAATTGCATGGCTGTGTGCTCAATGTTATACACCTGTCAGCAACTGGGGTGAGGCTGAAATAGCCAAATCTACTTGTTTGAAGGGCTGTACACATAATTTTGCATATAAGTCTATTACACAACCTCAACACTCCATCCACTCAAATACAATTAGGCAAGGATGATGAGATCAATCTTTATCCAAGTTACACTGGTACATGGTCCCCTCATGAGAAACCAATTTTATCCATCAACTGATACAGAATGCATTCTCATGGCAGCTCAACCCAATAGGACAACCCACTTTACGAAGTGGCACAGATCCCATGCAACTACATGGCACCTTTACTTGGTGTTATTACATAACAATACACAGTAACTCAATTGAAACCATAGGCTATTTCCACTCAGTATAATTATAGTTTCATATAGCGCATCTGCACAGTGTTCAGCTGAGTAAACACATTCTGGTTACCAATGTAGCTGTAGAGGAACTATAGGGCATAATGAAACAATGAGGGAAAAATACATTTCTTCACCCAGGACATAGAGCAAGTACAACTACATTCCTATTCAAGTCAATCATGCATTCATGTCTTAATTTACGGGGTCCATGTTATTGTAAGGCATATTGAGATGTTTACATGAACAGAAGTTATACTCCACCTCCAGATATTTTAGAACTTTTCCAGTTGAAAAATGATATTCAGAGTACAACCATAGTAATATACACATATTACACTTTAAGCTTCAATAGAGACATTTGGAGCAAAACAGCGCTTTTGACTTAAAACTGACATTCTACAACTTCAGAAAAGGTTAAGGTAAAGTGAAGTGAATTAAACGGGAGTTAAATGTCCTTTATGGGGAGAGATGAGGAGAGTGCCATAGCATGTGAGGCATACTTGTGGTGGGAGGGCAGCTGTGAAGTGTAGTTACCTTCAGAATCTAGTTCCAGATCTTGAGGAAGCTGTCCCAGGACCCTGTTGCCACGGCCATTCCGTCATCGGTCACACCCAAGCAGCTGACACGGTTGTCATGTCCAGCCAGGACACCTAGGGACAGAGCAGGGTCAGACCGTGAGATCATATCACAACACTCTCAGCCAACACCACACCATCTCCTCTGCTCACTTAGTTTGACCCTTAAAAAGATAATTCCATGAACGACCTGGCTAGTCTAATTCTGTGTATGAGTTCTATTGCATTGTATAAATGGAAAAATCAGTTATTAGAAAATGTTACTAGTACAAGTGCGTGTGCGTGTCAGATCTAGCCCATCGCTTTCTCCTTGGATCCAGACCACAGTCAAAAGCACTAAACTATTCATGCCTCTGTGGGAGCTCGTCCGCTGCTGGAGCAGGTGAAACAGCAGGGGCTGCATCCACAAACCCTGTTACTGTACAAACTAGCTTTCACTTGCACACTCCCTGTCATGGATTTAACAATGGTGAAAACTCCCTCCAGCCAATGCTTACACCAGTCTTATGCTTTTGAATCCATGAAGGGAAGTCTAAGTGCACAATTCTGGAAAAAGGTGGAGAATCTGGAATTCTCTAGTTCAATCTGCTCTATACCCAGAATTGCTGTATGTCTGCAGTATCCCTGCTGTACTTGAGGAACTAGTCTGGCTACAACACCGACCCCTGTGTGGCCCCAGACGGTATCTCCGATGTGCTCAACTAAAGTAACCCTGCTGTCATCTGATACCTATAGCACCCCAGTCATTCCTGTAATACGGAGATGCTCCAAATCAATATCTCTCGGGGACTCTTTTTTTGTTGTTGTCACATGGGCCGAATAAAACACCGTGGAATGCTTACCAACAAGCCCTTAACCAACAATGCAGTTAAGAAAATATTTACTAAATTAACAACTATTTTAAAATAACAAAAATAAAAGAACAATTCTAAGGCTATATGCAGGGGGGTAGCAGTACCGAGTCAAAATATCCCTGCTACAGTAGAACCACACCTAGTAGATCTAGTCCATTCCAACACCCCACCCCTTTTCACCAGCACTGGCTGCACTAGCTACATTCCACCCTGTTCCACAACCTGGAGGTCCTGATAGGTGTGTACAACCGTCAGAATGTAGCTTGACCACGGCTCTGCCACTGTACCCCCGACTTTTGTCATCATGGCCGCCTCAAAGTAGGATGAAGTTGGCTCTAGATCTAGCGTCAGTTTAGTGTTTTCCCCCCTAACCATTAAGGATGGGATTGGGGTATCCGGTGACCTGATTCTAGACCTGTGGTTAGGTTGCTTTTTAACCCCGTCACACTTGCCCGGCATTTACCTGCACGGTCGGCCTTGAGGCTGTCCCACACGTTGCAGTTGAAATCATCGTAGCCGGCGAGCAGCAGGCGGCCACTCTTGGAGAAAGCCACCGAGGTGATGCCGCAGATGATGTTGTCATGGGAATAGACCATCAGCTCCTGGTCAGCGCGCAGGTCAAACAGCCTGCAGGTGGCGTCGTCCGATCCCGTGGCAAAGGCGTTGCCGTTGGGGAAGAACTGGAGGGAGGGAAAGAGGGGGGAGAGACAGTGAGGTTTGGTCTGATAAATTCCTCAACGCTCTCCATGCGGTGTGTTTGTATGAGCTAGTACATAATGGCTGCCACAGCATCACCAAGGTGGGTGCTATACATTGGTATTGAGGATACCTTTCATAATGTAAAGCACTTGGTATTGACCAAGTGACCACGCATACTAAAGTTGCCAATGGACAATAGATATGTCCACAATAACATTTAACAACCTAGTGTGTATACAACAGTGTCTGTTTTGAAGTCTCTGTATGTCTGAATGCAAAAGACAACCACAGGTGTGGGCAGCCCGCAGCGGAAACACTGGTGACAAAAGACACTGGCATCACAGGTGGGAGTTTGTGGCTCTGCTTTGAATGGAGGTGTAGCTAAGTAGGTTGAACGGCGGTCGGGTCGTGTGATTGACTTACGCAGATGGCATTAATGTCCGACTCGTGTCCGGTGAAGGTCTGTCGGCACATGCCTTCTCTGACGTCCCATAGCTTTGCGGAGGCGTCACATGCCCCGGACACAAACAGCCGGGTGTCGGGCGCCAGCGACAGGCTCATGACGTCACCGGTGTGGCCGGCAAACGTGGTCGTCTGCTGGCCCGTCTCAATGTCCCAGAGAGCACTGGGGGACGGAGAGTGGGAGGGAGGAGAAAAGAGAACACATCTGAGGGGAGTTTGGAGTGAGTGCTTTGTCATACTCCTGGTTTGCATTCAGATATCTGCCTTTTCATGTATTCTCAAAATGTTATCAACACAACAGTGCAGAACTGGCATATCCACTCAGTGAACATGGGATGGGTATCCATCCATCCACCCATTCTTCCTCAGGGAGGCACAGTTCCCTCACTCACCAGGTGGTGTCTCCAGAGCTGGTGACAATCTGGCTGTCATCCACGAAGCGACAGCAGGACAGGTAACCTGGATGCCACAGGAGAACAGACAGTAAGTCAGTCAGCCAGCCAGCCAGCATTGAGAAGCAGTCACAACACACAGGGGAAATGGTCTCAAGACAGAAGGAGAAACTAATTGAACTACATTACAGTTTGTACATTATAGGCCTGACCCTGAAGGGTACAAATAGTTTATAAGAAGTGAATGTGTACAACAGAACCAGCTCAACAACACTAATGTGCCTTTTCACAGCAACTAGACAGACACAAGTCCTGTCATGAGACTGAAATAAGTGGTACTGGTTAAAAAAAAAATACATCTAGTGCATAAACAATACCTCTCCTGCAAACTGAATGTTGACCATTGTCTATCATGTGTTACAGGTGAGCTGGCCGTGTGTGTGTGTGTGTGTGTGTGTGTGTGTGTGTGTGTGTGTGTGTGTGTGTGTGTGTGTGTGTGTGTATATATACACACTGTGGTACCTATTAGGGGTGACTACCGTACCCGTGTGTCCGGCCAGCTCACGGCTGACACGCACGTTGCCCTCGCGGGTCTTGAGGTTGTAGATGGAGCAGATGTTGTCTAGGCCTCCGCAGGCCACGTAGTTCCCAGAGGGGGCGTAGGCGCACGTCATCACCCAGGAGGAGCGCAGTGGGATGGCGTGGACCTGAGGGAGACAGGCCGGAACTCTTGGTTTGATTCCAGCATGGACCACATATACTGGGAAGCCTATATCACATGTCACATATACTGGACATCCTATGTCATAGTCATGAAACAACAAATGGCGGAGAATCTTTTTTTGTTTAGTTGCCCTCATGTCTTTAGGTAAAAGAAAAACATGTGAACAAAAATGCATTCAAATGTGAGAGCTTCCTTTTGATTCTTAAAGATGTGGACAGGTCAACCTTACCTTGTTTGTGGTGTAGCTGTCCCAAATAATGAGTTTACCATCCTGGGAGGCACTGACTAAAAGCCTACGGGGCAAAAGGAGAGCAATGATTAAACCAGTGACATTAAAGGAAATCTTAAGAGCACTAGTATTATTAGGGCACATGAATGACTGATATCCACACACCACGAATCCAAACAAAACATGTTAAGTTTGGAACTGTTAATAATAACAAAGTCATCAAGCAGAACACAGGCACGCAGACACATGACGGCTTCCCTATGAACATAGGGTGAAACCATGTTTTGCATTTTAGGGGTGGTGTGGTTTCCAGGGGTCTTTATGGCTGGGGAGCATCTCACCACTATCTGCGCAAATCAAACAGAGTCGCCACGGAAACCAGGCCCTTATGGTCAGAGATGGCTGGCTGGGGCACATTGGCTCCCTTCGGACCCACTCAGTGTATGCAAATCACACATGCTAACAAAAACACATGCTAACACACGCACGCTAACACGCACACCTACTTCTTTACTCTCCAACATCCCTGTCACGCATAATAGGAAGGACAAGGTAGGTAAGCCTAAATTATGGGTGTGGTGGGTGTAAAACTGTAAGAGTGGGTGTAAAACTGTAAGAGTGGGTTAGAAGCGGTAGCTTCAGCACTGGCAGTGATTCAATTCTTCCTGTCTCTGTGGTTTGAAATCATCTGCTGTTGGTTGAGGCTGATGAAACACTGCTAGGTGTTTCATCAGCCAGAAGAGGACTGGCCACCCCTCATAGCCTGGTTCCTCTCTAGGTTTCTTCTTAGGTTTTTGGCCTTTCTAGGGAGTTTTTCCCAGGGAGTTTTTCCTAGCCACCGTGCTTCTTTCACATGCATTGCTTGCTGTTTGGGGTTTTAGGCTGGGTTTCTGTACTGCACTTTGAGATATCAGCTGATGTACGAAGGGCTATATAAATAAATTTGATTTGCTAGGTGTTTGCCTCAGGTACAATAGCCTTCCAACTCCTGCACGCTAAACTGTTGCACCCTTAAAAGAGGGTCAAAGTAGCACGTTTGGAAAAGAATAGGACATTTTTCAAATAATGAATAAACCACGCTTGTATGGATTTATTTTTGCTTTGGGTGGGTTTTGAAAAAATAAGCTCTAGTGGAAAGTTTACTTTGAACCACGGGCGGTGTGTCACTGTCCACTCAGTTTCTCCAGAGTGAGTAAGATGCTTAGCAGAGATTGCAGCGCATTATCTGACTTTCCAAACACGCCTGCAATAAAGCAGGAGTGGAATTTACTAGCGCTCTTCTACTAGCTTAGCGCTGCTCTATTCACTTACATTTACTGATTACACATTGGCATTTGGATTACTTCTGCTTTTCCATTAGACTACTGCACCTCAATGTGAACAGAGGCATTCCAAGTGACTTGAGGACTTGCACTCCTGCTCGGAGACACTTCATGAATAGACCCCTGCTCTGGGTCAATTAAAAGGAAACCCACCAGGAAGTGCGCTATAATTATTATTACTATACAGTTGAAGTCGGAAGTTCACATACACTTAGATTGGAGTCATTAAAACTTGTTTTTCAACCACTCCACAAATTTCTTGTTAACAAACTATAGTTTTGGCAAGTTGGTTAGGACATCTACCCTGTGCATGACACCAATTTTTCCAACAATTGTTTAGACAGACTATTTCACTGCATCACAATTCCAGTGGGTCAGAAGTTTACATACACTAAGTTGACTGTGCCTTTAAACCGCTTCCAGAAAATTATGTCATGGCTTTAGAAGCTTTGATAGGCTAATTGACATAATTTGAGTCAATTGGAGGTGTACCTGTGGATGTAATTCAAGGCCTACCTTCAAACTCAGTGCCTCTTTGCTTGACATCATGGGAAAATCAAAAAGAAATCAGCCAAGACCTCAGAAAAAAAATAATAATGTATAGACCTCCACAAGTCTGGTTCTTCCTTGGGAGCAATTTCCAAACGCCTGAAGGTACCACGTTCATCTGTACAAACAATAGTACGCAAGTATAAACACCATGGGACCCCGCAGCCATCATACCGCTCAGGAAGGAGACGTGTTCAGTCTCCTAGAGATGAAAGTATGTTGGTGCAAAAAGTGCAAATCAATCCCAGAACAACAACAAAGGACCTTGTGAAGATGCTGGAAGAAACAGGTACAAAGGTATTATATCCAGAGTAAAACGAATCCTATACCGACATAACCTGAAAGGCCGCTCAGCAAGGAAGAAGTCACTGCTCCAAAACCGCAATAAAAAAGGCCAGACTACAGTTTGCAACTGCACATGGGGGACAAAGACCACACCTTTTGGAGAAATGTCCTCTGGTCTGATGAAATAAAAATAGAACTGTTTGGCCATAATGACCATCGTTATGTTTGGAAGAAAAAGGGGGAGGCTTACAAGCCGAAGAACACCATCCCAACCGTGAAGCATGGGGGTGGCAGCATCATGTCGTGGGGGGGTGCTTTGCTGCAGGAGGGACTGGTGCACTTCACAAAATAGATGGCCAAACAGTTCATGAGGGAGGAAAAGTATGTGGATATATTGAAGCAACATCTCAAGAAATCAGTCGAAGTTAAAGCTTGGTCGCAAATGGGTCTTCCAAATGGACAACAACCCCAAGCATACTTCCAAAGTTGTGGCAAAATGGCTTAAAGACAACAAAGTCAAGGTATTGGAGTGGCCATCACAAAGCCCTGACCTCAATCCTATTGAAAATTTGTGGGCAGAACTGAAAAAGCGTGTGCGAGCAAGGAGGCCTACAAACATGACTCAGTTACACCAGCTCTGTCAGGAGGAATGGGCCAAAATTCACCCTACTTATTGTGGGAAGCTTGTGGAAGGCTACCCAAAACATTTGACCCAATTTAAACAATTTAAAGGCAATGCTACCAAATACTAATTGAGTGTATGTAAACTTCTGACCCACTGGGAATGTGATGAAAGAAATGAAAGCTGAAATAAATCACTCTACTATTATTCTGACATTTTACACTCTTAAAATAAAGTGGTGATCCTAACTGACCTAAGAGAAGGAATTTATACTAGGATTAAATGGCAGGAATTGTGAAAAACCGAGTTTAGATGTATTTAGCTAAGGTGTATGTAAACTTCCAACTTCAACAGTACATACACACACACTACCGTTCAAAAGTTTGGGTGTCACTTAGAAATGTCCTTGTTTAAATAAAAAAAATACAGTGCAGAAATTGTTAATGTTGTAAATGACTATTGTAGCTGGAAACGGCAGATTTTGGGGGGGAATATCTACTAGGCCAATTATCAGCAACCATCACTCCTGTGTTCCAATGGCACGGTGTGTTAGCTAATCCAAGTTTATCATTTTAAAAGGCTAATTGATCATTAGAAAACTCTTTTGCAATTATGTTAGCACAGCTGAAAACTGTTGCGCTGATTAAAGCAGCAATGAAACTGGCCTTCTTTAGACTAGTTGAGTATCTGGAGCACTAGCATTTGTAGGTCCGATTACAGCCTCAAAAGGGCCAGAAACAAAGAACTCGCTTCTGAAACTTATCAGTCTATTCTTGTTCTGAAAAATGAAGACTACTCCATTTGAGAAATCGCCAAGAAACTGAAGATCTTGTACAACGCTGTGTACTACTCCCTTCACAGAACAGCGCAAACTGGCTCTAACCAGAATAGAACGAGTGGGAGGCCCCGGTGCACAACTGAGCAAGGGGAAAAGTACATTAGAGTGTCTAGTTTGAGAAACAGACGCCTCACAAGTCCTCAACTGGCAGCTTCATTAAATAATACCTGCAAAACACCAGTCTCAATGTCAACAGTGAAGAGGTGACTCCGGGATGCTGGCCTTCTAGGCAGAATTTCAAAGAAAAAGCCAGACTGGTGTTTTGCGGGTACTATTTAATGAAGATGCCAGTTAAGGACTAGTGAGGGGTCTGTTTCTCAAACTAGAGACACTAATGTACTTGTCGTCTTGCTCAGTTGTGCACTGTGGTCTCCCACTCTATTCTGGTTAGAGCGGGTTTGAGCTGTTCTGTGAAGATAGTACTACTACCTGTGAAGCACAGTAGCCTTAATTTCTCAGAACAAGAATAGACTGACGAGTTTCAGAAGAAAGGTCTTTGTTTCTGGCTATTTTGAGCCTGTAATCGAACCCACAAATGCTGATGCGACAGATAATCAACTAGTCTGAAGGCCAGTTTTATTTTATTGCTTCTTTAAAATCAGCACAATAGTTTTCAGCTGTGCTAACATAATTGAAAAAGGGTTTTCTAATGATCAGTTAGCCTTATAAACTTGGATTAGTCATTTACAACGTCTACACTGTATTTCTGATTAATCGAGATGATAGTTGATGTTATTTTAAATGGACGAAAAATGTGCTTTTCTTTCAAAAACAAGGACATTTCTAAGTGACCCCAAACTTTTGAACGGTAGTGTGTGTGTGTAAGAGATATATCTATCTATATCTCTCTCTCACACACGAAGTCGGAAGATGACATACACCTTAGCCAAATACATTTAAACTCAGTTTCACAATTCCTGACATTTAATCCTAATAAAAAATTCCCTGTTTTAAGTCAGTTAGGATCACCACTTTATTTTAAGCATATGAAATGTCAGAATAATAGTAGAGGGAATGATTTATTTCAGCTGTTATTTCTTTCGTCACATTCCCAGTGGGTCAGAAGTTTACATACACTCAATTAGTATTTGGTAGCATTGCCTTTAAATTGTTCAACTTGGGTCAAACGTTTTGGGTAGCCCTCCACAAGCTTCCCACAATAAGTTGGGTGAATTTTGGCCCATTCCTCCTGACAGAGCTGGTGTAACTGAGTCAGGTTTGTAGGCCTCCTTGCTCGCACACGCCTTTTCAGTTCTGCCCACAAATTTTCTATAGGATTGAGATCAGGGCTTTGTGATGGCCACTCCAATACCTTGACTTTGTTGTCCTGAAGCCATTTTGCCACAACTTTGGAAGTACACTTGGGGTCATTGTCCATTTGGAAGACCCATTTGCCAAGCTTTTACTTACTGATGTCTTCTTGAGATGTTGCTTCAATATATCCACATAATTTTCCTCCCTCATGATGCCATCAATTTTGTGAAGTGCACCAGTCCCTCCTGCAGCAAAGCACCCCGACAACATGATGCTGCCACCCCCATGCTTCACGGTTGGGATGGTGTTCGGCTTGCAAGCCTCCCCCTTTTTCCTCCAAACACAACGATGGCAATTACACGGCCAAACAGTTCTATTTTTGTTTCATCAGACCAGAGGACATTTATCCAAAAAGTTGAATATTTGTCCCCATGTGCAGTTGCAAACCGTAGTCTGGCTTTTTTTTATGGCAGTTTTGGAGCAGTGGCTTCTTCCTTGCTGAGCGGCCTTTCAGGTTATGTAGATATAGGGCTAGTTTTACTGTGGATATAGATACTTTTGTACCTGTTTCTTCCAGCATCTTCACAAGGTCCTTTGCTGTTGTTTTGGGATTGATTTGCACTTTTCGCACCAAAGTACGGTCATCTCTAGGAGACAGAATGCGTCTCCTTTAGAGGTCGACCGATTAATTAGGGCCGATTTAAAGTTTTCATAACAAATCGGACATCAGTATTTTTGGACACCGATTTGTCCCCAAAAATGTTTTCCTCCTCTTTATTTAACTAGGCAAGTCAGTTAAGAACACATTCTTATTTTCAATGACTGCCTAGGAACGGTGGGTTAACTGCCTTGTTCAGGGGCAGAACGACAGACTTTTACCTTGTCAGCTCGGGGATTCAATCTTGCAACCTTACGGTTAACTAGTCCAACGCTCTAACCACCTGCCTTGCATTGCACTCCACGAGGAGCCTGCCTGTTACGCAAATGCAACAAGAAGCCAAGGTAAGTTGCTAGCTAGCATTAAACTTATCTTATAAAAAAACAATCAATCATAATCACTAGTTAACTACACATGGTTGATGATATTACTAGTTTATCTAGCGTGTTCTGCGTTGCATATAATCGATGCGGTGCGCATTTGCAAAAAAGGACTGTCATTGCTCCAACGTGTACCTACCCATAAACATCAATGCCTTTCTTAAAATCAATACACAAGTATATATTTTTAAACCTGCATATTTAGTTCATATTGCCGGCTAACATGAATTTCTTTTAACTAGGAAAATTGTGTCACTTCTCTTGCAACAGAGTCAGGGTATATGCAGCAGTTTGGGCCGCCTGGCTCGTTGCGAACTAATTTTCCAGAATTTTACGTAATTATGACATAACATTGAAGGTTGTGCAATGTAACAGGAATATTTAGACTTAGGGATGCCACCCGTTAGATAAAATACGGAACGGTTCCGTATTTCACTGAAAGGAAAAACGTTTTGTTTTCGTGATGATAGTTTCCGGATTCGACCATATTAATGACCTAAGGCTCGTATTTCTGTGTGTTATTACATTATAATTAAGTCTCTGATTTGATAGAGCAGTCTGACTGAGCGATGGTAGGCACCAGCAGGCTCGTAAGCATTCATTCAAACAGCACTTTCGTGCGTTTTGCCAGCAGCTCTTCGCAATGCTTCAAGCATTGCGCTGTTTATGACTTCAAGCCTACCAACTCCCGAGATTAGGCTGGTGTAATCGATGTGAACTGGCTAGCTAGTTAGCGGGGTGCGTGCTAATAGCGTTTCAAATGTCACTCGCTCTGAGACTTGGAGTAGTTGTTCCTCTTGCTCTGCATGGGTAACGCTGCTTCGAGGGTGGCTGTTGTCGATGTGTTCCTGGTTCGAACCCAGGTAGGAGCAAGGAGAGGGACGGAAGCTATACTGTTACACTGGCAATACTAAAGTGCCTATAAGAACATCCAATAGTCAAAGGTATATGAAATACAAATCGTATAGAGAGAAATAGTCCTATAATAACTACAACCTAAAACTTCTTACCTGGGAATATTGAAGACTCATGTTAAAAGGAACCACCAGCTTTCATATGTTCTCATGTTCTGAGCAAGGAACTTAAACGTTAGCTTTCTTACATGGCACATATTGCACTTTTACTTTCATCTCCAACACTTTGTTTTTGCATTATTTAAACCAAATTGAACATGTTTATTTATTTGAGGCTAAATTGATTTTATTGATGTATTATATTAAGTTAAAATAAGCGTTCATTCAGTATTGTTGTAATTGTCATTATCACGAAGATTATAAATAAAAACAAAATCGGCCGATTGATCGGTATCGGCTTTTTTTTTTTTGGGTCATCCAATAATCGGTATCGGTGTTGAAAAATCATAATCGGTCGACCTCGTCTCCTTCCTGAGCGGTATGACGGCTGCGTGGTCCCATTGTGTTTATACTATTGTTTGTACAGATGTACTATTGTTTGTACAGATGAACGTGGTACCTTCAGGCATTTGGAAATTGCTCCCAAGGATGAACCAGACTTGTGGAGGTCTACAATTGTTTTTCTGAGGTCTTGGCTGATTTCTTTTGATTTTCCCATGATGTCAAGCAAAGAGGCACTGAGTTTGAAGGTAGGCCTTGAAATACATCCACAGGAACACCTCCAATTGAATCAAATGATGTGAATTAGCCTATCAGAAGCTTCTAAAGCCATGACGTCATTTTCTGGAATTCTCCAAGCTGTTTAAAGGCACAGTCAACTTAGTGTATGTAAACTTCTGACCCACTGGAATTGTGATACAGTTAATTAATTATAAGTGAAAAAAACAATTGTTGGAAAAATGACTTGTGTCATGCACAAAGTAGATGTCCTAACCGAGTTGCCAAAACTAGTTTGTGAACAAGAGATTTGTGAAGTGGTTGAAAAATGAGTTAACGACTCCAACCTAAGTGTATGTAAACTTCCGACTTCAACTGTATGTATGCATGTATGTTTTTTCCTTTATTTTACTAGGCATGTCAGTTAAGAACAAATTCTTATTTACAATGGCGGCCCACCCCGGCCAAACCCAGACGACGCTGGGCCAATTGTGCGCCAACCTATGGGACTCCCAATCATGGCCGGATGTGATACTGCCTGGATAAAAACCAGAGCGAGAGACAGAGTCCCTGGGCCGAAATAGCACCTGACTCTGGGTCAATACTTACATATCTCCATTCTTCCTTATCTCTGGTCGACTGCACTTCACTACAGGTAGACTAATTAGATTCTTCAACCCCCCCCAAAACAAAGACAATAATACACAGTAATATGACTTTATGGATGAAGGTGAGGGAATAATAATTGTAATAATTTTCTGTTGCATCATTGTGAGCTCACCCTTAAAGAATGGTCTCTTTTAATTGCGGGTGGGTTGATATAAATGAATCGGAGCAACAAAGTGAGATGACAAAGCAATTTGGTTTGGGGTGAGTGTGGTGCGTGTGTGTGGTGTCTCTATGGAGCGGAGTGTTATTAGTTGGCAGGTTGCTGAGATGAGAGCTGCTGGGCTGGGGGCTCCTGGGAAGGCCCCCTAAGCTCAGGAACACAGGAGTCACCAGCACTGACTGACACTCAGGGAAGAGCAGCCAGCCGCACCACTAAACAATGGACTACTCAATTTTGAATATTTTATCTACCCGCATACCCCACCAAACCACACACGCAGTACACATGCAACAAACCACAAGCGACACAAAAACACTTGTCCACAAACACACAACATAAAAGTTATACTCGTTAATGTTTTTTTTAGGTTTTAAATTGCGAGGGAGTCATCTTGGAATCTCTATAAAGGGAACCTACACAAGATACAAATCGGGGGGAAAATTAGCATCTTTTTATGGCAACTTCCTGGATTTAGGGAGAGGGGTTGAATTATTTAGTTAATGGACAGAATGTGGCTAAATAAGATTACCTCGAGTCAGTGCCCCAGTGCATGGCATAGATTTTAGCCAGATGCCCCCTCAGTGTCCTTCTAGTGCGCATCTGAATTCGGCCAATTGGGTCGATGTTTGCTGTGATCTGAAGGGAAGGGGGGGAACAATCAATGACCATGACAAAATAGGCTGTGTATCTGCATGGGAAATGGGGATGCTCTTTACTAGGTTCTCTTCTGCGAAACAATTGCCTTTCCTTCATCAGCCCCCATGTTGCATTTATAGAAGTACAGAGAGTGGGTGCTGCTGCTTCCAGCGTTTGTTGGCTGGGTGACAAAGAGCCTAGCAAGAGCAGGCTCTATTCTAGTGAGCTATCTCTGCTGCTATCTAAGGACAGCCTTTGAGCCGTGGAATCATTGAACCCCAGTGCATCTCGCTTACCTATCCCAGTTTAACCTTTACTAGGCTTTGACAACAGGTTTAACATGGCCCTTCACCTGTATCCTGAATAATGAGGAAGGTTTTATAGTGGTTCCCCATCCCCTCCATCCTCATTTCTGAACTGCACCCTATGGGATCTATTTGTGGGGTAAGGTGTGAAGGTCTCTTACCTGAGACAAGGTAGCATCCGCACACGCTTTCCTGGCATCCTGGAAGTAACAAAAAAATACAGTTACATTTCATTATCACTGATCTAAGTCCTTATTCTATCCCACATAAGTTTTTGATAACGTGACAATTTCTCAAAGAATTCCACCGCAACGAATCAAAGTGTTGAGCCAATCATTTCAGCCATCACAGGAATAAAATTACCATTCCCACTGACTTGATAAACACCATCACTTGCCTCTCTAAACCCACTTATTTGGGCTCGGTGTTGACTGATCCCATTGCCCATTTAATATCTGGTAGCTCACTACTTGGGCCACAAGTGTGGATCCCCATGCAGGTCCAGGTCCAACCAAGGCCTTACCATTATCTAACATAAAGATGTGCCGATGTCACAGAAATCCAGTGCCCTTAAGCATATTTCCTTTCAAATCAAGATGTGAACAGTCAGAAAATTGTGCCATTGAGGTGATAGTTGCTCAATCCATATAAAACAGACACAAAAACAGCAGTGACATCAGTGTAAATCCACATGCTAAACATATCTAGACAAACTGTTTATAAAATCATAGCAGTAACACTAAACAGTCAAGCTATACATATCCCAGTGAATACATGGTCCTTAAGACACAAAAAAATAGAACAGCAGTTTAATGTGGCTCTACACACTGAGGATGCAGAAATACTCGTACAAACATCTATCCTACAGACACACACCTATGCAACACTCATCAACAGACCACCACACCCAGCAAACACTTTGATAAATCTCCCTAACATACACACCTTACCATACTACACATTCCTCTAACTCGCTGTTTGTAAATCTACCCAGAGCACACAGCGATTAAAATCTAGCAATACATACATGCCACTAGACACATTCTGAATCTCAGTGTTTGCATTGCTGTATCCTTGAATCATATATTGCTGTATCCTTGAATCATGTGGGATAGGGAAAAGGCAGGCCGTGAAGAGCAAAGCCAAACACTACAGCATCAAACATGCATAGTGATGTAATCACTCAGTAGAGGAGGGGGGCCCAATAGCAAGGGGAGAAAGGCAAGGAAGGTGGGGCTCTAGGCCCTGTGAGTTCAACTTTTTGTTAATTTGTCAGATCATGGCTACACTATTAAAATGAGATGCGTTGGAACATACCAAAACAATTCAATTTCAATCTAGACCACAAGCTCAATTGTGTTATTTTTGGTGTTTAAACTTATCACAACTGAAAAATGTTTCCTCACTTTAGCTATCCAGCTAGCATCTTGCAGAGATTTCACAGCAGCTAGAAATAGCTAGCTTGTTACAAGAGAATTGGCTGAGACTAAAACAGGTGCATGAGTATGTTATATTTTGATAAAAGAGGAGATAACGCTGATTTTAGAATTCTTAAGTGCTAAAATGTAAATGTTCAACTGAGAACAAAGTATGTGTTAGGCTTTAGGTACATCTGCGAGAATTGTAGTGCCCTCTAGTGGCTCTATGTAAAATAACTGCACAGACAATGCATTTATGAGAAGAAATCAGGGAGAGGACGATTGTAGAAGACTTACTCTGATCTGGTTCTTGAGCTGCTCGGCCTCCTGGCGTAGCTGGTCTAGTTCGCTCATTTTCCTCTGCTAATGGGGTGCTTCGCTCCGCCGCCGGGACTCGTGCTGATCTGAGGTGTGAGAAAGAGGACAGACAAGCTCAACACCCTGTTCACACAGTTTTTCCTATTAGCAATTAGTGTTACTTACCAGATCAGGGTTCAAACAGTATTTGCAATCTGATAAAAATCCTAAAAAGTACAAACCCAGCCCATCTGGCACTCCAGGCAGGCTCAAGCAAACGCCCTCTGAAACCAGGTCTGGTATACACAGGCAGCTAAATAAACAGCTGTTACGGGGTCCCTAACAAGTGAGCGTCCAAATCCCTGAGACGGGCTCAATACGCAATTCCCAAAATAGCAAGGCCAAGCTCAGGGCACTAGGGTTGAATGTTCCAGACATAGAGACCATGTTATGGTCAGATGCCATTTCTAAATAGTAGACTAGATTTTCAAGCTAATACCTTTGTTTTGTGAAAGAGAAGAAAATTAAGCAGTTTCCTATCACATTTTCATGTAACGTCCAAGAACGTAACTGCTGAGAAGAAAATTCGGCATTTGGACTCTAGCGTCTGTAAAATACACTAGCGTCTGTAAAATACACAGTAAAGACAATTCCTGCACAGAATCACACATCATCCCCCCGAAAGATTCATAAAGTCACACAAACTCACTGGGAATCACAGAATCCCAACCCAAAATCCCAACCCTAGAGAAACCAAGATGTGTCCTTGCCAGCAAGAAACGGTTACCTAGCAACAGGATTCTGCAGCTAGTTTGTGCTAAAGATCACCATTTCCAAAAATGATGCAAAATTTCTCTATCCCCCATCCCATCCCCTCTCGATAGACTGGCCAACTCGAGGCAAACATATGGCGGCCGGTAGCCATTCCTGGACAACTGAGGCGAAATTGCAATCCATTGGCGGAAATCCATTGAGTCTGCGAAAACATTGAGAACATACCCCTCCTTTGGCTTGCCAAACGGAGAGGGCTGGAGCGCGAAAAGAGAGAAGCCTGGTGGGTTCTGTGAGCTACTTCTAGCATAGAGGTGCTCAGGTGACAAGGACAAGCACTAGTTCAGCTCTCAGACACTCTGGCCCTGGTCAGTGGGCTCAGAATTCTCCTCCCAATGTCATTCCTGTAATCCTGGGACACAGTTGATTCAGCTCCTCCAGCCAAATCCGGTTAAGACAAAACCTGCTGATGATCCTAAAAGCAGTGGCTATCCCGCTGACCCCAATCCTCTGTTGGACGGGTTTAGCCCTGACACTTTCACTGTCTGGAGACGAAACACAAACAAAGTATAGGCTACTTAGTGTAGTGATAAATGCTACAGTACAAGTTGGAAGTTCTGCATATTGACTGTCTTGGTTGAAGATCATTATTGGCTAAGGCTACGTTTGATCGAGACTGCTAAGCACCGATGCTACCTTCGATCACTATGCAACAATGCTCATCTTACAGTTGTACCAACTGGTTCCACAAACAAAAAATAACCCATTGTCATCGTCAACCAGTTGCCATTGGTTTTTACAAGAAAAATGTATTTTGTGTTAGTACATTAACAGGCTTCCAGCTTTACGATTTGTAGGTTTGACCAAGACAGGGATAAAGGAATTCAGCCAATGAAGAAATTGATCTTAACATCTTCAATGTACATAGGTAATGCATATAAAACTAAGCATTTCTTTAAACTGTTTTGTGCAAACATTGGGGAGAAACCATTACATCCACCTTTGTCATTGACAACACAGTTAAAGAAACACAAATATCCACATTCCTAAGTCCAAGTATGAAGACTATAACAGTTTCCGAGTTTTGCAAAACATTTCAACCATCCCGTCTATTTTCCTTACCTCCCTTTCTCTCTGTCTTTTCTGTATGGGTCGTGTGTCCTAAGAGCTTGGAGACCTTCTGAATGAAGTACCTTATCCTTCAAACACCTGAGCCATCTCAGCAGCTACCTGCCACCTGATTGGCTCACGGGCTAACTGGGTCTACTTCTAAGCAATGAGACTTAACCCCCTAATCGTGTTGATAAAAATGTGTCATGATAATATTACTAAAGTCTCCTTGTCTTCTCCCTGACGAGAGCCAGTTAGAATGACCTGTGTGTGGCCCTTTCCCAGAACCAAAGCCGTACAGGCAGATCTGTATGTCATTTAAACTAAATACACTTACAAGAGAAAGTGGAAGTGAGTAGTAAGGTGTACTGTGAGTATTCTAAACTACAGGGTAGGGCTGGGCGATATGGCCAAAATATTATATCACGGTATTTTTTTTTTTTAAATGACGGTATTTTATGTTTTTTAATAATAAAAGTTCAAAATTTGCTTTGAGTAGTGCGTGACCCTAGGGTAGCAACACATACATTAAGTGATTTCAAATGGGTCTCTCTCTATTATGATTTATACTGTTCAATTCAACTTCAACCCAAAAACAGTAATCATTTTCATCAATTTCTGCATTTGAGATCATTTCCACACTGCCACACGATATGGGCAAGCAATATGGGCCTTATTTTTAACCAAATGTTGCAATTCGACTTGCGAGTTAGAGCAAAATACTTGGGTTAACTATTGGAATCATGGGAATAGAATGTCTATTCTAATTATATAGTTAGAATATAATAGTGGGCACTTTCAATACAGTGTTGTTTGACATGACAACGAATGAAAATTCCAGGGAGGAGTTATTGTGACAGGGTAGAAACTGTGTTGATAGGTGTTTCCTAGGGGACCCTATAATCTTTGGCTACATTGAATGTTCTCTCTTAACTACTTCATGTAGCTAACATATGCTTGCTTTGCGTTTACCTCTAATTTAGAAGACACTGTTGCACAAACAACATGCTGATTTAGGTCTACACAATCACTGGTATTATCAGGCTGTATAGCTAATTACGCTTGCGCTTATTCAGTACATGTATTAGCTAGCTAGCGATTAGCATTAACGGCTAACAATCAGCGGCTAACAAGAATTAGGAACAACTTGCTAAGAAAAGACAAACTAGCTGTTTGCTGATGTAAGAAACACAGGCTAATAGTGTAATTAGAATGCTAGCAGATTTATATTAAGTGGTGGTGACAACGGCATCGTCGTCATCAACAGCGTTGCATATGCATTGACCATGCAGACTGAACTCAAGTGTCTCCTGGTTGAAAAACTACAAATGCGCTCCTTGTGTGACAGGGGGCGTGGCTAGATCTGTGTGGAAAGCGGCATATAGAGTGGTGAGAGAACTCAAGTAGCGAAGCAAACTATAAAAATGGATGTTACACACTGCGTATCACATTTAACAAACCTAACATTGAGATACTGGTATAGAAGGTAAAGTAAAAACCCAAACCGGTCCGTGCATCAATACCGGTTTATCGCAAAAAAACGGTATACAGCCCAGCCCTACTACAGGGTGCCTTGAATAATCTTACGGATGGCTAAGATTTATTTATTGGGCCATATTGGATGTTGGTGGTGACTAAATAAGATTGTAAATCCCATTACAATAGTCAGTTACATGAAGAAAAAAAAGGGGGCATTAATATGTTCAAATTGAGATGGAATATATACAAACCAAATTGGTCAAACAGATGGCATTGAAACCAACCATGGTGGCAGAAATATGAGTGGAGGGGGGCTCTGTAAATGGTGGCAGAAGTGGGATTTAGGGGCAGCTTGGTGAGTCTACATTGGTGATGTAAGTGTGATATTTCTTTGTGGGGGGAGCTCTGTGATGGCGGCAGAGGTATGATTCAGAGGGCCTTTTTCTGTTCTGGTGGTGGGAGTGTGTTGAAACCTCTGGCAGGCCCACTGATAGTGTGTCTCTATGCTGCTGCCTTCTCTCTCAGCCGGCTATTTTTAGAGAGGTGGTGGAGGAGGGAAGCAGACTTCACATTTTCCAGCCAGTTCTATTGGCTCCATCAAGCACAATGCAGTGACATAGGGAGAGGGAAGTGAAATTAGGGGGGGACCAGCACTTTAAAGGCATTTCTTCTTCCTATGAAGCAAATCAGCATTTACTACCTTATCAAGCCATGATTCCACATTGTACTGCATAGGGAAGCCTAATAAACGAATCATAGAAACTGTTGAGGAATTCCTTCATTTTCAAAAGCATCCAGTGGCAATTACTTCACATGCAATAACAGCTATAGATTTGATCAGAATAAAAGTGGATAAGACAGTCATTACTAAGCCACCTTTCCAATCACATTATAGGTTCTGAGACAAAGCAGTCAAATCACTTCTCTCAGAACCCAATTTCTCCTACCCCCGATGTGTACACAAACGTTATTCACATAAAAATACCATTAAAACAGACCTGCTTGATTCAAAATGGAAATATACTGAACAAAAATATATACACATTTCAATGACCATTTCAATGATTTTACTGAGTTACAGTTCATATAAGGAAATCAGTCAATTTCAATAAAGTCATTAGGACCTAACCTATGGATTTCTCATGACTGGGTGGGGGTGCAGCCATGGGTGGGACTGGGAGGCCATAGGCCCAACCAATGGGGAGCCAGGCCCAGCCAATCAAAATGTGTTTTTCCCAACAAAAGGGCTTTATTACAGACAGAAATATTCCTCAGTTTCATCAGCTGTCCGGATGGCTGGTCTCAGACAATCCCGCAGGTAAAGAAGCCGGATGTGGAGGTCCTGGGCTGGCATAGTTACAAGTGGTCTGCGGTTGTGAGGCCGGTTGGATGTATTACCAAATTCTCTAAAACAACTTTGGAGGAGGCTTATGGTAGAATAATGTACATTCAATTCCCTGGTGGACATACCTGCAGTCAGAAAGCCAATTGCACACTCCCTAAAAACAGTTTTGGCATTGTGTGACAAAACTGCACATTTTAGAATGGCATTTTATTGTCCCCAGCACAAAGTGCACCTGTATAATAATCATACTGTTTAATCAGCTTCTTGATATGCCACACCTGTCAGGTGGATGCATTCTTAGCAAAGGAGAAATGCTCACTAACAGGGATGTAAGAAAATTTGTACAAAAATTTGAGGGAAATATGCTTTGTGCGTATGGAACACTTCTGGGATCTTTTACTGAAGCTCATGAAACATGGGCCCAACACGTTGTGTTTATATTTTTTGTCTAGTATAGATAACTGCCGAATCATAATTGGGTCGTTGTGGTGTAAAGAAAAGGGAAGCTCCTCCCCATGGCATGAGGAAGGCTGGATGGGTATTTAGGGAGATGTTCTGGTGCACAGGAGGATAGAGGAGAGGGAGGAGAGGCGGCGGGAGGACAGAGCCAGATTAACCTAATGAGATTTAACAAGCAGAGGACAATTGGGAGGAAACCTGCTAATTAACCCCTTGGTGAAGGGGAACAGGGTGTGGTAACCTTCACAACATTAAGAACCCAGCGAAGCAGGCGCACAGACCCAGTCACCTTGCTGCTACTGCTGGGAGCCTCTTAAGGTTGCAGCCTGAGAGATTGGTGCTACTACACACTTACAGTTGAAGTCGGAAGTTTACATACACTTAGATTGGAGTTATTAAAACTTGTTTTTCAACCACTCCACAAATGTCTTGCTAACAAACTATAGTTTTGGCAAGTTGGTTAGGACATCTACGTTGTGCATGACAAGTAATTAATCCAACAATTGTTTAGAGACAGATTATTTCACTTAACTCACTGCATCACAACTTCAGTGGGTCAGAAGTTTACATACACTAAGTTGACTGTGCCTTTAAACAGCTTGGAAAATTCCAGAAAATTATGTAAATTTGCCTATCAGAAGCTTCTAAATCCATGACGTCAATTGGAGGTGTACCTGTGGATGTATTTCAAGGGCCTACCTTCAAACTCAGTGACTCTTTGCTTGACATCATGGGAAAATCAAAAGGAATCAGCCAAGACCTCAGAAAATAAATTGTAGACCTCCACAAGTCTGGTTCATCCTTGGGAGCAATTTCCGAACGCCTGAAGGTACCACGTTCATATGTACAAACAATAGTACGCAAGTATAAACACCATGGGACCACGCAGCCATCATACCGCTCAGGAATGAGAGGCATTCTGTCTCCTAGAGATGAACGTACTTTGGTGCGAAAAGTGCAAATCAATCCCAGAACAGGAAAGGGCCTTGTGAAGATGCTGGAGGAAACGGGTACAAAAGTGTCTATATCCACAGTAAACAAGTCCTATATCGACATAACCTGGAAAGGCTGCTCAGCAAGGAAGAAGCCACTGCTCCAAAACCGCCATAAAAAAAGCCAGACTACGGTTTGCAACCACACATGGGGACAAAGATCGTACTTTTTGGAGAAATGTCCTCTGGTCTGATGAAACAAAAATAGAACTGTTTGGCCATAATGACCATTGTTATGTTTGGAGGAAAAAGGGGGAGGCTTGCAAGCCGAAGAACACCATCCCAACCGTGACGCACGGGGGTGGCAGCATCATGTTGTGGGGATACTTTGCTGCAGGAGGGACTGGTGCACTTCACAAAATAGATGGCATCATGTGGGAGGAAAATGATGTGGATATATTGAAGCAACATCTCAAGACATCAGTCAGGAAGTTAAAGCTTGGTCGCAAATGGATCTTCCAAATGGACAATGACCACAAGCATACTTCCAAAGTTGGGGCAAAATGGCTTCAGGACAACAAAGTCAAGGTATTGGAGTGGCCATCACAAAGCCCTGACCTCAATCCTATAGAAAATTTGTGGGCAGAACTGAAAAAGCGTGTGCGAGCAAGGAGGCCTACAAACCTGACTCAGTTACACCAGCTCTGTCAGGAGGAACGGGCCAAAATTCCCCCAACTTATTGTGGGAAGCTTGTGGAAGGCTACCTGAAACATTTGACCCAAGTTAGGCAATACTACCAAATACTAATTGAGTGTATGTAAACTTCTGACCCACTGGCAATGTGAAGAAAGAAATATAAGCTGAAATAAATCAAACTCTCTACTATTATTCTGACATTTCATATTCTTAAAATAAAGTAGTGATCCGAAACTGACCTAAGACAGGGAATTTTTACTAGGATTAAATATCAGGAATTGTGAAAAACCGAGTTTAAATGTATTTGGCTAAGGTGTATGTAAACTTCCAACTTCAACTGTATATCGAAATACTATTTTCAAATACCTGGGTTAAACGTTCCAAGTGTATTTCCAAATAGTTCATTCGAATCCATGTGAAAGTAATTGAGATATTTTTAAACAGTATTTTAACCCAGGTCTGATAGCCACACACACACACACACACTGGCCATTCAGTTAACCCAAAACCAACCCTGACAAACTCCGTTTGCCTTGTGGTTATTGACTCTTAAGTTTATCATCTTGACATACATTTATTACAGACTAAACTGAGAGTCAACCAAGTGGTCATAAAAAGTTGAGTGGACTTGGCCGAGGATTTCTACGGGCTTATCACTATATCATCCCCGATTGTTTCAAATTTCAGGTTTTGAAACGTATTGGTCTGTCAAACAAATAAAATCGAGTTAATTGCATGGTTCCTCTAATGAATTATGATTAATGGCAATTTTATAAATCATTCAAATTTGACCCTAATTAAATATGTTAATTTAAAACACATTACATGGGTTGTAGGTATAATCTATTTTGATTATAGGGGAAGAAAACCGTATTCTACGAAAATAAAATAAAAAATAAAATAAAAAAAATCAGCCAGGTCTGATATGAAAGTTCATGTAAAATATAATAGCTACAGCTATTAGATTTAGCCTAGGCTACTTCTTATCCATGTTCTTCCACATGAACTAGTCACTACTGCTGGGACAATAACTGTATAATCGTGTAACTGTCAATTATGGACAATAAACAAATCGCCATAATACATTCCTTTTAGGAGGAGGGCGGGGGTTCAACTTTATTTTCAAGTAGATAGTAGGAATGTGCATCTCTCCTTTCATGAACGATTCGATATGAATCTGGATACATGGGTCCGAGACGATACAGGAACAATACATTTGTTCGGTGCGATTCGGTTTGATTAGTTTGTTCCCCTAATGTGATTCGGCTGGATACGATACACCAATGTTTTGTTGTTGTGTGAACACATTCCTTTTTCTATTTTAAATGAATCTGCTGCTGATGGGAGCTCAGACGCTGGGCCTCTCTGAGATGGCTCTGTCGGAGATGACTTTGCTAACCAGAGTGGCCCTCAGTGTGTGTGTAGGCACGTGAGCTGAGCCATATGGCAGACTGAGCATCTACCACCCCACTATCAGATTAGGGGTGGGGGCAATGTATGCTTTTTGTCCACCCACTTTAAAAAAAAATCACCATCACCCACTGATTAACTTAACATCTTCAATCTACAAAAATGACTTGAGCTAGTATGCTACTATGTCAATATTCATCGTTAGAAATTAGAAGGCATTTAGCCAATTAATGCAATGCATTTGGGGATTTTACCCAGTCTCAAAATTAGACCATTTTGAATTTTACAGAGAGCTTCTCCCACTGACCTATGAATACGACCATGCGCAGCTAGCAAAAATTATTGCTGTCCTTTATGAAATTATCCTGTTCATGTAAAAGTGACCAAATACACTGACTTTTTAAAGCAAAACTACCAAAACTATTTCTCATGGTAAACCGGAATAATGTAAATATTACCGCCACACTGGGGGTCACGAGTCATGAAGGCAGTCAAATTCCATGTGACCATGCAGTCATAGTCACGGTAATTAGGCTTCTCCAAGCTCTGACGCTGCTGCTGGTCAATGGTAGCCTACCAAACTTGCTAACTGCCTGGTACTCAGCACTCGATTGTCCCTCTAATCATTCAAACATCAATGCAAATGTATTAGAAAATCTATATCAAAACACTTCACGAGATGGGCCTCCCTAGAGGCTCAGCGGTCTAGAGATCCTCGTTCGAGTCCAGGCTGTGTCGCAGACGGTCGCGACCGGGAGACCCATGGTGCAGCGCACAATTGGCCCAGCGTCATCCGGGTTAGGGGAGGGTTTGGCCCGGCCGGGATGTCCTTGTCCCATCGCGCACTAGCGAATCCTGTGGCGGGCCAGGCGCATGCACGTTGACACGATCGCCAGGTGTACGGCGTTTCATCTGACACATTGGTGTGGCTGTCTTCCAGGTTAAGCGGGCATTGTGTCAAGAAGCAGTGCAGTTTGGCTGGGGCATGTTTCGGAGGACGCGCGGCTCTCGACCTTCGCCTAATAGTTAAGATAAACGTTCAGCCACATTGCGTAAAACATGTTTTTTTTATGCTCGTGGTTGTATTAATTTGGGATCTATTGCACCCCACAACTGTCCCAGACTATGTTTGGAATATTTATTTCTTGCACAGAATAAGTCGACTTCTGTACTATGGGGGAATAGTAGATTGACATATGCTAGAGCTTTTGCTGTTTGTTTGGCCTACTAATCTTGTTGGCTGATGAAAACTAAATGTGGACAGTTTTTCAATATGCACCTCGGAATTGAATAAGGACACGCGCAGTTGCGTCCCCGATGTGTCTGTCTTCCCTTGTAGCCTGTGAGAAAGACCCGATCATGTGATGGAGAGGCCAACGTTTGTAGAACAACTAAAGTTACATCAATAACTCTAAATTAAGCATATAGTAGTATTCTTCATACTAAATGAACTAGTGTAGCCCACAACCATTTGGCATAGCCACATCAGGACCTAGCATAAAGGACAACTCAGAGTATGCTATTATTTTCTTCTGAAATAGACTACATTTTCTTCATATCATGTTTCTTTAGACCCGTCTAAAATAATGGATTTATTGTGAAGGTGAAGGCTATATTACATGGATTTATTCAACTTTTTGCGTGGAAGCCAGGAGATGCTAAATGTGTTTGTTAATTAACGGTCAACTACCGTTAGAATGACAGTTATTTGCTTGACAATCACCGGCTGACAAAATTTCGTGACCGCCACAGCCCTAGTTGCATCTATTCCGGTGGGCTACACAACTCCGTAAAAAATAATAATTAATTCTACAGCACACTTGGTAACATTGACCCAGCGAGTTACGTTGGTTGTAACTCAACTAAAAAAAGCCTGTGACTTGACATTGCGGAAGCCATTTTACAAGCATCTGAACGCTGTTTGTGCCGCGCAGATGTACGAATAGCCTACCTCTCGTTGGCACAAGTAGCTATGTCTCCCGTACTGTGCACACAGTTATGACACTCCTACGCAGTTACATGCATAAAAGTTCGATAGGCTACTGAACTGGAGGACGCATCAACTCAGTCACAACAGATAAGTTATTTTCTGAATAAAACAATAAGACGAAAAAAACATGTTTTAAAATCTGTTTTCTGACCATATGTAACCGATGTGAAATGGCTAGTTAGTTAGCGGTGGTGCGCGCTAATAGCGTTTCAATCAGTGACGTCACTCGCTCTGAGACCTGAAGTAGTTGTTCCCCTTGCGTTGCAAGGGCCCCGGCTTTTGTGGCGCGATGGGTAATGATGCTTCGTGGGTGTCAGTTGTTGATGTGTGCAAGGGCCCGGTCGGCCCGGGTTGGGGCGAAGCGGGGACCGATGCATATCAGTGAATCGTTACATCCCTAAGACCATTTACTCAATTGCAGTTCTTCATTTTTACATTAATTGGATGAAGTTAGTAATCATTTTACAAGCAGAAGGGCATTGTCAGGAGAAGCTTCCTTTGAGACGGGAGAAATCACCAAACCTGTGCTATATTTATTAGGTATATCATAGGTGATTTTCAAAGATGCATTATCATGCTTTACATGCTCAAAACATTATGTCAATATCCAAGTCAATTTGCATGACAATAGTTACCCAAAATTCCATAATTGTCACAGCCCTACTAGTCACAAGCTGCTACTGTACTAGAATTGGGATCCTTTGCTTTAATCTTTTGACCTGAGAACTACAACAGAAACAGTAGCTAAATGGAATGGAAGTTATGTTCTGAATAAAATCATTGTGGGAAATGAGTTGCTCAATCTAGGCATTCAGCCATGGCATTCATAGTTAAATAAAAAGGTTAAATAAAATGTTATAATTAATTCGAAACAGTCTTGTTTTAGGTTAGCTTGCTAACTTCAGCATAACTGGTTACCTACAAATTAAGTTTCAGCTGTCATCTAAAGAAAGAGTGCGTGGTGCTTAAAAGAGATCGTGTGGAAGCACACTTTTGGGTGAAAAAAAATAAAGATTAAAAAACGATCACTGTTAAAAGGTAACTGTAATTAACACAACCCTAACAGCAATAAGGGCTATGATACAGATCAGAAAACTCATGTTCTCTAAATCTAGGAAATGTCTCTGAAAACGTTGACGGTGGTATGCTTGATACTATAGACACTTCACATGAGGCTCTGACAAAACAACCATATATTTTATGACATAATGATGACTTCCCTGACTATCAATCTACACACCTAATCTAATGGTACCGTCAGCCACATTGGTGTGAAATTGGGGCAGCATTTGACAACAGAAAAAGTGTGGTGTCGGAAATCTTAATGTTGAACTGTCTGCAAGGCTGAGATTTGGTCACTGTGTGACAGTTAAATCCTGCCTCTCACCAAACTGTGCCATATATTAAGTATTAACCATGAGGCCCTGTTGAAGCAGCATGGGGGTGAGGAGGAGGAGGGGGTTGGTCTTAATAATTAAAGACCCCTTCCCAGCTGCCCCACTCATCCCCTACATGATGTGGCGTTACTCCTTCCTGCCTGGCTGATCTTAGACTTCACACTGTCGCATTACTATTCCCTGGGCGCTATTTACCTCGTGACCAGATTTGCTCATTTCTAAAAGCGAGAGGAGTAGTGGATAGATCTTCCTTCCATGATGTTGCACAGTGAGACAGTCTGCATGTCAGTACTTCAGCCATTTATTCGGTGTATGTCAGCACACTCCCTCTACACCAGGAAGTGCAGAGCGGAGCCTCTGAACGGGCGTTTCCTCTCAAAGGGTGTTTCCTTTGCTGCTTGTCTCTCTCCCTCTGTTGAAACACCCAGCGGAAGTGGCGACAGCGCATCCTCCCAAAACAATCTCTTTCAATCGCCCTCTCCCTTCGGGTAATACACCAGACAGGTGACAAATACCATCTGACCGGTCTGCAAGCAAAACTCCCGTGTTTGACCATGGTCAGATGCTCAGTCCCTGTTCTGTTGTGTGCCACAGCCCCAAGCCACAGAGGCTACTGTTTGCCTGAGCAGCAAGAGGTGCTGTGGGTGGTGAGCTCAGCTGAGGCAGCTGCAGCACACGTAGATGGACACACTAGTCCTCCGTCAGATTATTCCATATTTAGCCTATTCCATACTCAAAACAAATCATTCAACACTAGCTCAGTGTGACCTGAAATAATCATCACAGTAAGTACACTAGAAAATATTTAATATTGGCCCTCAGATCCCCAAAAAGTTCTGCAGCTGCACAATTGCGAGCTCCTTGACTGGCTGAGTCACCTCTTGGTATGGTAACTACTTGGCATCCGACCGCAAAGCGCTACAGAAGGTAGTGCATACAGCCAAGTAAATCACTGGGGCTGAGCTACCTGCCATCCAGGATCTCTATACCAGGAAGGCCCTAACAATTGTCAAAGACTTCAGCCACCTAAGTCACAGACTTCTCTCTGCTACTGCACGGCAAGTGGTGGACCATGTCTGGAACCAAAAGGACCCTGAACAGGTTCTACCCCCAAGCCATAAGACTGACAAATAGTTAACCAAATAGCTACATAGACCATCTGCATTGACCCCCTTTTGCACCAACACTTTTGACTTATCTGAATGCCAAGCGTCACGTCTGGAGGAAACCTGGCATTATCCCTACGCTGAAGTATGGTGGTGGCAGCATCATGCTGTGGGCAGGTTTTTCAGTGGCAGGGACAGGGAGACAAGTCAGGATCGGTGGAAAGATGAGCAGATCAAAGTACAGAGATGTCATTAATGAAAACCTGCTCCAGAGCACTCAGTACCTCAGACTGGGGTGAAGGTTCACCTTCCAACAGGTCAACGACCCTTAGCACACAGCCAAGACAATGCAGGGGTGGCTTCTCTGAATGTCCTTGAGTGGCCCAGCCAGAGCCCGGACTTGAACCCGATCGAAAATCTCTGGAGAGACCTGAAAACAGCTGTGCAGCAATGCTTCCCAT
The DNA here is from genome assembly GCF_965601325.2 of Salmo salar. Taxonomy (NCBI): domain Eukaryota; kingdom Metazoa; phylum Chordata; class Actinopteri; order Salmoniformes; family Salmonidae; genus Salmo; species Salmo salar. Next base: position 85,508,066 of record NC_138305.1, read on the forward strand.
CCAACCTGACATAGATTGAGAGGATATGCAGAGAAGAAATGGGAGAAACTCCCCAAATACAGGTGTGCTAAGCTTGTAGTCATACCCAAGAAGACTCAAGGCTGTAATCACTGTCAAAGGTGCTTCAAAGTACTGTGTAAAGGGTCTGAATACTTATGCAATTGTGATATTTCCAGGGTTTTTGTAAACATTTGCAAAAAAAAATAATCTAAAAACATGTTTCTGCTTTGTCATGTGGTAGTGTGTAGATGGATGGGGGGGGGGGGGGGGGACGACATCAATTTTAGAATAAGGCTGTAATGTAACAATATGTGGAAAAAAATTAAGGGGCCTGAATACTTTCCGAATGCACTGTATATGTGCATATCTACCTCAATTACCTTGTACCCCTGCACCGACTAGGTACCCTGTGTATATAGCCAAGTTACCGTTACAAATTGTGTATTTATTCCTTGTGTTATTATTTCTCTGCATTGTTGCATGTGTAGGCCCCTTCAGTAAGCCTACACCTGTTGTTGATAAAGTATGTGACAAATAAAATGTGATTTGAAGTTATTTTTCGATTGAACTACCAGATTGAAGAAGTACCAGATATGTACCAATGTGTTATTACCATACAAACCAGAAATTCAAAGCCATTCAAATCAAATAAGCTAGTTTATGAATAGCAGGGGAGAGAAAATCTGAGAAATATGGAGAAAAACCCGTGAGCAAATCTCAATAAGAATAACTGTCTCATGAAAACAAACACCTTCCAAACCTGTTTGTCCAACATCATAGTTCGTAACCTAGATTACAGTACATAACATTTTGAAACAAATCTGTGGTTAACTAGCTACATGAGACAAACCACATTCTTCCTTCATTCCACTAGCCTACTTCCATAAACCCCTGGCTACTTGGACAGTACCGAGCACAAAAAGTCAAGAATCAAAAGGAAACCAAACACATTCTGGGTGGACATCAGTCTTTCATGAGGACAGGGAACTGAAAATATGGAGGAACAGCCAAACAAAAGCTATCGCTCTTCTCCATACTGTAGCACAAACCTGAACTGGGCTTCCATACTCACCCTTCCCCACTGGTTTGCTTCTCAAATGGAGTTCCAGGTTGCTGTGATGTGAATACCCCCCACCAGTTCTCCCCTTTATTCTCCACCTCTCCTCCAGCACTGAGACAATCCTACCCCTTCTACTGACTCACCTTAAGGAGCAGCCCCCCCCCCCTTATGGGGGTATATGGGGTGGCTTTCTAAAGGCCTGCCCCGTCACTGGGATGAAGGCCTACTGGGTGCAGAGTGGACGGGCAGCTGGACAGTATGCGGCCAGTGTCTGAACAGGGGGCTAAGTGCTGTGAGGAAGTCATGCATGTGAAGGGAGCTTAAACACAAGGTCACAAAAAGGTCCAGGACAAGGGGGCTGATGGGGAAAGGCAGGAATCACTCCCAGCCATTTCTTAAAAGCCTCGGCCACACTCACTCAAGCACACACTCCGTCTCTCAGGCCCTCTCTTTGCCAAATGGAGTCCAGCAGTAGCATTAAGGAAAAGAGAGCGAGCGAGTGAGCACAAGAGACAGAAAGTGTTTCCACAAGCTCATGGAATAGCCAACCAAATCGCAACCCTCAGTAAGTAACACTGATCATTTTTCACACTTTTACAGTGTTAGTTTCATCTGCTGTTGTACAAAAATTTACTGCAATGGGCCGAATCATGGAAGAGTCCACATGTGTCAAGCTTCCTTTTTAAAAGGTATGCCTGAAGAATGAAGCAGGTGTTAAACATGGGCTTTGCGACACAGAAAGCAGCAGTTGACTACTCCATAGTCAACGCTTTGATTAAAATCAGTAGACCTAGATCCATATATAGCATCAAAGCTTGGACCGAGAGACTGAAAAATAGCTTCTATCTCAAGACCAGACTGTTAAACAGCCATCACTAAGACAGAGGCTACATACAGTCGTGGCCAAAATGTTTGAGAATTACACAAATATTAATTGTCAAAGTCAGCTGCCTCAGTTTGTATGATGGCAATTTGCATATACTCCAGAACATTATGAAGAGTGATCAGATGAATTACAATGAATTGCAAAGTCCCTCTTTGCCATGCAAATGAACTGAATCCCCCAAAAACATTTCCACTGCATTTCAGCCCTGCCACAAAAGGACCAGATGATATCATGTCAGTGATTCTCTCGTTAACACAGGTGGAGTGTTGACGAGGACAAGGCTGGAGATCACTCTGTCATGCTGACTTAGTTCGAATAACAGACTGGAAGCTTCAAAAGGAGGGTGGTGCTTGGAATCATTGTTCTTCCTCTGTCAACCATGGTTACCTGCAAGGAAACACGTGCCGTCATCATTTCTTTGCACAAAAAGGGCTTCACAGGCAAGGATATTGCTGCCAGTAAGATTGCACCTAAATCAACCATTTATCGGATCAAAAACTTCAAGGAGAGCGGTTCAATTGTTGTGAAGAAGGCTTCAGGGCGCCCAAGAAAGTCCAGCAAGCTCCAGGACCGTCTCCTAAAGATGATTCAGCTGCGGGATCGGGGCACCACCAGTACAGAGCTTGCTCAGGAATGGCAGCAGGCAGGTGTGAGTGCATCTGCACGCACAGTGAGGCAAAGACTTTTGGAGGAGGGCCTGGTGTCAAGAAGGGCAGCAAAGAAGCCACTTCTCTCCAGGAAAAACACCAGGGACAGACTGATATTCTGAAAAGGGTACAGGGATTGGACTGCGGTAAAGTCATTTTCTCTGATGAATCCCCTTTCCGATTGTTTGGGGCATCTGGAAAAAAGCTTGTCCGGAGACGACAAGGTGAGCGCTACCATCAGTCCTGTGTCATGCCAACAGTAAAGCATCCTGAGACCATTCATGTGTGGGGTTGCTTCTCAGCCAAGGGAGTGGGCTCACTCACAATTTTGCCTAAGAACACAGCCATGAATAAAGAATGGTACCAACACATCCTCAGAGAGCAACTTCTCCCAACCATCCAGGAACAGTTTGGTGACGAACAATGCCTTTTCCAGCATGATGGAGCACCTTGCCATAAAGCAAAAGTGGCTCGGGGAACAAAACATTGATATTTTGGGTCCATGGCCAGGAAACTCCCCAGACCTTAACCTGTTAGGGCTAGGGGGCAGCATTGACACGGCTGGATAAAAAACATACCCGATTTAATCTGGTTACCACTCCTACTCAGTAACTAGAATATGCATATACTTATTACATATGGATAGAAAACACCCTACATTTTCTAAAACTGTTTGAATGGTGTCTGTGAGTATAACAGAACTCAAATGGCAGGTCAAAACCTGAGAGATTCCTTTACAGGAAGTGGCCTGTCTGACCATTTGTTGAACTTCTTTTCCATCTCTATCATTTACTAAGGATCTCTGCTCTAACGTGACACTTCCCACGTCGTCCATAGGCGCTCAGAGCCCGGGAAAAAACAGAATGTCGTCATTCCAGCCCCAGGCTGAAACACATTATCGCCTTTCTCAAGTGGCCCATCAAGAGACACTAGCTTATGCGCGTGACCCCGACCGCCCCCGCCTTTGGGATTTTTTCCTCTGTTTGCCGAAAAGGAGATTCCCTGTCGGAATATTATCGCTTTTCTACGAGAAAAATGACGTAAAAATTGATTTTAAACAGCGGTTGACATGCTTCGAAGTACGGTCATGGAATACTTAGAATTTTATTGTCACGAATTGCGCCAAGCGCGTGACACTTCTTTACTATTTCGGATAGTGTCTGGAACGCACGAACAAAACGCCGCTATTCGGATATAACGATGGATTATTTTGGACCAAACCAACATTTGTTATTGAAGTAGCTGTCCTGGGTGTGTATTCTGACGAAGACAACAAAAGGTAATGAAATTTTTATAATAGTAAATATGATTATGGTGAGTGCTAAACTTGCCGGGTGTCTAAATAGCGAGCCCGTGATGCCTGGGCTATGTACTTAGAATATTGCAAAATGTGCTTTCACCAAATTAAAATCGGACATATCGAGTGCATAGAGGAGGTCTGTATCTATAATTCTTAAAATAATTGTTATGCTTTTTGTGAACGTTTATCGTGAGTAATTTAGTAAAATGTTAGCGAATTCCCCGGAAGTTTGCGGGGGGTATGCTAGTTCTGAACGTCACATGCTAATGTAAAAAGCTGGTTTTTGATATAAATATGAACTTGATTGAACAAAACATGCATTATTGTATAACATAATGTCCTAGGGTTGTCATCTGATGAAGATCATCAAAGGTGAGTGCTGCATTTAGCTGTCTTCTGGGTTTTGGTGACATTATATGCTGGCTTGAAAAATGGGTGTCTGATTATTTCTGGCTTGGTACTCTGCTGACATAATCTAATGTTTTGCTTTCGTTGTAAAGCCTTTTTGAAATCGGACAGTGTGGTTAGATTAACGAGAGTCTTATCTTTAAATGGCTGTAAAATAGTCATACGTTTGAGAAATTGAAGTAATAGGATTTTTAAGGTTTTGAAAATCGCGCCACAGGATAGCAGTGGCTGTTACGTAGGTGGGACGAATTCGTCCCGCCTAGCCTAGAGAGGTTAATCCCATTGAGAACTTGTGGTCAATCCTCAAGAGGCGGGTGGACAAATAAAAACCCACAAATTCTGACAAACTCCAAGCATTGATTATGCGAGAATGGGCTACCATCAGTCAGGATGTGGCCCAGAAGTTAATTGACAGCATGCCAGGGCGGATTGTGGAGGTCTTGAAAAAGAAGGGTCAACACTGCAAATATTGACTCTTTGCATCAACTTCATGTAATTGTCAATAAAAGCCTTTGATACTTATGAAATGCTTGTAATTATACTTCAGTATTCCATAGTAATATCTGACAAAATATCTAAAGACACTGAAGCAGCAAACTTTGTGGAAATTAATGTGTCATTCTCAAAACTTTTGGCCACGACTGTAGACTTGAAATCATTGGCCACTAACAAATGGATCACTAGTCACTTCATTAATGTCACTTTAATAATGATGTTTACATATCTTGCACCACTCATTCCAGATGTATATACTGTATTTTATGCCATCCATTGCATCTTGTCTATGCTGGTCGGTCATGGCCCATCCATATATTTATATGTACATTTTCTTAGTCCATCACTTTACTTAGATTTGTATGTATCAGGTAGTTGTTGTGGAATTGTTAGACTACTTGTTAGATATTGCTGCACTGTTGGAACTAGAAGCACAAGCATTTCGTTACAAATCGCAATGACATCTGCTAACCATGTGTATGTGACCAATAAAATGTGATTTGATTTGTTTGACATCTGTGACCCATATCAATACCATAGAAGTATTATCACCCCCCCCCCCAAAAAAAGAAAACACTTCAATCCATTTTCTTTTATTTGGACCAGAGTGTTGGCGCTCTCCACTAGCCTACCCATTGTTCCTGCAGTGATGAGGATTCACCATCTTCATCGAGTGATGTCACTCATTTTAACATCACTGTCTGGCAACTCCTGATTGACTTCATATTGAAAATACAAACCAGATTTTTAGTTTACTGGTCCTGATGCGATATCATGGACATAACTAGGCAAGGATATGAGATCGACTTTATTCAGTCAATTCCACACCTTTTGTAAAACTAGTCAAGCTTGCTGTTCGTCAATCAAAGCACAGTAAAGTCTCTGCACCACCACTCCGTGGCTGCATATGAAATACGCAAGGGACCAACATTAACTTGTTTTCTCACTGGCCCGATCAGGCCAGTTGGCCAAAAATCTTCTGGCCCGAACAGAATTTCTACTGGCCTGGAGATGGTGTAGTTCTTAAATGATTACGGTCATGCAGGGCCTATAGGTTGGCATGCTTTCACTCTATACTCAGCTATTAATAGGCTGCATTTGGTTATTATATGTGTTAAAAAGCTGTGTAATATAATTTAGCAATGCAAGTATTACTATATTCTTTGGAATTACATTGTATAAATTGCATTCATTTTTATTTCGTAAGTATGTAATTGAAAAGATTTGAAAATAGGACGCTGCCCCTTTAAGGAATATTCCAAAAGAGAGACATGTAGGCTAGCCAAGACAAATGCTAGGTGTATTTTTGTAGGTTCTTTTTGCAGACCATCAACAGTAGCCAGCATATTGCTGGCATGTTCACTATAGAAGGTTAACTTTTGTAAATCACTTTCCCTAAAATAAATACAAACAGCATAACATTTACATGTAGTTTCCAACCGTAGACTGCGACAGAGCAGGTAAATGTTGAACTGGAATGCCAAAATGCGCTGAAAAGTTACGGGATCCACCGGCCACAGGTTTAGTTGGCCCACCGGTCCGGGGCACCGTTAATGTCAGACCCTGCACGCTAAAGAAAATAAATGACTGTGCCAGAAAACAAATGGGCAAACAAGATTGACTCATCGTTACGCCATTATATGGGACGTGCCAATTCATGCCCTGTCCCTCTGTGCAAAGAAATTAGACTGCAACCACAGCGTACACACCAAGGTACCGAGAGGCGGGACAGACAGACTGTCAAACCAGCGTTTCCCTGTCATCCCTCACTTCCTAACTGTAAGTCTATCCTATGAATAGATCGCTAGAAGATGCATATCGTTCATTCTAGCAGGAGGGGGCTCGGCTGACTTTTCTGACTACCTAAATGATAAGTAGCCTAGTTAAATTAAGTGGAAAAAGTACCCAGCTGAAAATGAGTATAATCCGCTGTATAGCCGACTGCCAGTGCTATCGGAAAACACTGGAGGGAGAGAGAGAGAGAGAGATAGAAAGAGAGAGAGAAAGCAAAAGAGAGCAAACGGTTATTGTAGAACATACAAATTCAATCAGACAGCCAGACACTGCCATGACTGGGAGGGACCACTGCCCGCTATTCACCATGATCCCAGACAGAGCCGCAAACAACCCAGAATATGGCACGCACGCACACACCACAGCATAGACCTACACCACAGCACAGCCCGACACCACAGCACAGACATTGGCATGTTTTCACGAGGCAGCCTCTTATAACCATGACAATTTTACACTGTGGGACTGGGGAATAGAGACCACCTGACTACAACTGGCCCATGTCAGGAATGGGTGAATTCCAAAACCTATAGGAAAGTATCAATGAACTGAAATGAGTACCCACTAGCCTACTTTCCCACCATCGAAAATAGAGCAAAGCAGACTTGGATCCAAAATCCTGGGGCTAGAATACATAACGTGAAACGCTTTTGATTGGGATAGGGTTCCTCTGATCTGGTAATTCCTTGTATAAATCCATATATTCAGACTTGCAGCAGTATTTGTATTGTTAGTCTTGCTGTGTGCCTCTGCAATATCTACTAGGCATATGTAACAGTACTCTTACCAATGACGGTAGCCTCACTAATTGCGAACACATTTTTTGTGACTGCTCGAACCACATACAATTGTTTTTGCTTATTCACTTAATTGACCTAGAGACTCTTTATGCTGTTCTGTCAGAGCTGACTAGACATACAATTGAGAAAATGACAAAGATGGTCACACACACAATACTTGAGCTTGTGTACACATTGACAAAAAGGCCCAACACAGAAGTATCCTTTCAATGTATTATTATTATTATTATGATGATGTGAGTCCCATTGAAGTCAGGACCTCAGGGCTGATGGGGATAGACGGGATGGGTTGGCCATCATAAAAGGCCCCACTCTCAGAGGACACTAGCATCAGGACTCCATATACTATATATTCTGTCTACACAAAAGCAGTTCCTGCTCAGCAGCTACACGCCCAGGGGCTACATGCATATGGCAACTAGCGAAGTCCCTTGCATTTCCTCGACAACTGGGACGACGACCCCCACTACGGTTAGAAACGTGGCTTCGGTAAACAAGAACCCTCTGCTGTCGAACCATGGGGCTGACTTCAGAATGGATGTGGGGAAGAAACACGCTGGCGCAATTCAATGAAAGAATTAATTAAAAAAGGAGCACTACACTTAAATCCATGGCCACGCAGGCCCAACATACGACAGCACACATACAGTACATTTATGCACACTTTTCTTACACGAGGCACATGCATAGAAAAGCTGGCCATCCTCAGAGTCCTCAGAGTCAGTTAACAAGGTTTGTGTTATTTCCATTAAGCTTAACTTTTAATATACTAAGGCTTTTGAAATTGTATAGCCTATATAGCCTAAATTGCAAAGGCAATGGGGTACAATGATGTTCAGTTATGAATGCTAACCTGTGCTAAGCTCCATTAAAAAAAAAATGCATTCCACTTTCCTCTCGCTTGTAAAGAAACAGTGCACAGAAGAATATGGAATTTGGGTAAATGGTCCCATTTCTGTAAAGACGGGTGCTCGTGGGTGATTAGTGCATTCTGTAGAGATCGCCTGATGATAGACACCACATTGATGGGAAATTTAATTGATTGACTCATGAAACATTTCATGATGCTTCAAGCTTGTAGGAAGGAGGCTGGGCTGGGTGGAAATGGCAGGTATGTTCTGTGCTGTACAGGTGTCCAGACTACCAGCCACAATAAACAGTGAAAACAATACAAAACTCCCACAAGCATGGCATAACCACAGAGGGGTATCTTTATTTTTTCTAATTTCTCACAGGTGGCCATACTTGTATACAACCACAATACTGAGATTAACACACAGATGTCCAAATCACTATCAGGCCTGGAATGCCATAGTAAAGTGGAGCTTTCTGAACTTTACCACTCCAAACAGAACAGAGTCATTAAGAGAAACAGAGCTATTGGGGGTGTCCGTAACCCTTCACCGGTCCTCTAGCACCTAAATTCCCAGGCACCCATCTGCACGGCAGCCTGGTAAGCCCACCCTCTGCCTCCCCCCTCCTCGCAGCAACACCCCCGAGCACGAGGCTTGAGCCAAACAGGTTCCACAGGATAGTGCCCATGCTGGCAGACTTACTCCAAATGCCACGCCATTTATTTTCCCATTTGTGCTTGTGACATTTGCACAACTAGCTTTTTCATTGCGGAAAAATGAAGGCACAGAAAAAACATGAGTCAAGCTTGCCCAAAGCCAAAAGCATGACTGTTTAAAAAACAAAATACACTCCTTTAATATATTTACCCCTCCCCCTGCTCCCTCTCCCAAATACCAAAAAGAGAGGAACACGTGTGAAGTGTCACATGACAGTCAGCCAGACCTTTTTAGTCCGGCGACTCAGTCTCTTTTTCTGACGTATAAAAACTCACTGCCTTCCTGTCAGAGTTCTGGTTTGGTCACATTTTCCAGCAGGCAGTCAAATCTATGGGGCTGAATGTAAATAGAAAGCAATAGGCTTTTCTTCAGAGAAGCAGAGCCCTGAGGTTCCCCATGCAAAGTGCTGTTTTAGGTTGACAGGACTCCAGAGCAGTGGAACGACCGATGACACAGGAGTAAAGGGCTCACTAACTGCCCTGTCGCCACTCACTTTGACTATTCAAAACATAGTGGGGCCCTCAGCTGTGCAGTCATCCCTGAAAAAGCCAGGGCCACACTGTGCGGACCTTCATTCAAACTAGCTGGTGAACAGAATGGTTACCACAACACAGCTCTCCTGGTATACAGCTAACCGAAACTGTGTGGCTTGTATTTACTTGGCTTTCTCCCACACATTGGGACAACTAACAATGGAACAGAGATGATGTACTGACAATGGACATGTTTGTCCTCAGGTAAAACACAGGAAAGAAATGCAGATTATGAAGCCGACAGCTAACACAAACCTGGGATGCCCAGAATAACCAGGTTGTCCATCCCTCGGCACAACCCCCACCACCACTGGCCTGGTCACACAGCTGAGAGCGAGGAGAAAGGGGGGGGGGGGGGGGGGGGGGGGGGGACAGCAGAGAAGAAGAGTGGCCAGTCACATGCAGCCAATACTTAAAATAACCCAGTGGTGGTGAAGATGTGCTTGTTTGTGTTCAAATATACTTCGACCTCAGGGGGTCAGGCCCAGGCTAGGCTTCAACATCCCACCCTTCCCTCAGCCCAGAGAGAGCAGAGGAGGTTGGGTTGGCCAGTGCTCTAGTGCCCAGTCACTATTCAACTGGCACCTGGGTTTCAAAAATAAATAAAAAAGTAGGGCTGCATCGGAAATAGCCAAGCCCCATGGAAGGGCACTGCTGCTGTGGCTGCCATGTCAGCCATGCCGTGACCCATTGGGGGAATAGCAGGAGGGAGTGAGTGTAGCAGAGTGGATGGTGCTTGAGAGAGAGAATGGACAGCATAGAATCTCAGAATCTTAAGCACGGGTGGAAACGGGTCAGATTTGGTAAAACAGGGATGACAGCTCATCTTTGAACCCTAAAGTAAAGACGAGCTATCAGCCTGCACTACAGGTGAGGTTGAGGAAGGGGTAAGGGCGGGACAAGCAAGGAAATGGAACTTGTCTGGGAAATCTATTGGAATGACTTGGTTCCGACTGTACAGCCGTTGAAGTAAGGGAGGTTAATATTAGCAGTCAAACGGCTGCTGAGTGATCTGACCCAAATGTGTGCTAAAATGATGGAGTAAGGAACATGGAGGACAGACAGACAACAGGAGAGAATATTGTGACAGGAAACTTTTGCTCATGACTGGTGTTCGTCTTACCGAGGGATGTTAATGCCTGTTAGTGTTTCTCAGCCCCAAGTGCTGGGCTGCCAAGTTAAATATTGCCCCAGTACGAATATTCTTATTGCGAACATACCATAGCAAGTTTTGTATGGTTTTCCTTTTAACTTAATCAGTGTCATCATTATTAGAGTCAGACAAAATGTCACAATGTGGAAACTTGTACAAAAGTGCAATATAGTTATGTGAAGCAGAATATCCTAAATAAACACGTCTATGGTAAAACAAAGGGTGTAGGTCAGTAAAAAAAAAAAAAAAAAAAAATAGGGATGAAATTGCCAGGGACCTCACGATACGTGTGCCGATACGAATTGCGATTTTATATTCATCACGATTCAATAGGAATTGTGATTTGATACTGCAATTCAATGTTCCAAACATATTGATCACTATATAGGTCTGCCGCAGAGGGACAAGAGAGAAAACAATTTTTGATCAGTCATGGAAATAAGTGCTGAAAACATATTGGCCGTCCATTTAAAAAAGGAGAACAAGCTATTTAAGGAAAAATTCTGGCATTTTGGCACAACCAACATATCCCAATATGTAATTGTATCGATTTTCTCCCCCATCACTAGTCAGAAACTAACCAGCAATTCACTTATAGATAATCCCATCTAGTCTGGCTGTGGCAGCACCAGTCATGATAACAGGGCGGTACTGCTATTGTGATAGTAAGAAATTCCATATGGCTAAAAGCAGGATCATAGGAAAATCAGCACTATCGTTGACAAAACCTTGTAATCCTAAAAGCTGAAATCCACAGACGGTAAGATTTTAATCCCTACGCTCACATAAAAATCCAGTGGGATGAAAATCTGTTTAAAACAAAACAAATACTCCCCTCTGGTTACCCAAAGGGCAGATAATTCAGCTCATCCCCTGGTAGTGATCATGCTCATCATGTCATGTCATCTCTCAGTCTAAGATGAACAAGTCAAGCCAGTGGGGGAAAGGTCACTTAGACACATTCGGAGTCTGCTTTCGCGTCCTGATTGTCAAGGCAAACGTTGGTATGACAGTCAAACAACTAACGTGTCAACTCCACTAGTCTGATAGACACCAACTGAAGTCTTCATGTAAGGCACTATATGTATAGAGTTAAAGTCGGAAGTTTACATACACCTTAGCCAAATACATTTAAACTCAGTTTCACAATTCCTGACATTTAATCCTAATAAAAAATTCCCTGTTTTAAGTCAGTTAGGATCACCACTTTATTTTAAGAATGTGAAATGTCAGAATAATAGCAGAGAGAATGATTTATTTCAGCTTTTATTTCTTTCGACACATTCCCAGTGGGTCAGAAGTTTACATAGACTCAATTAGTATTTGGTAGCATTGCCTTTAAATTGTTTAACTTGGGTCAAACGTTTTGGGTAGCCCTCCACAAGCTTCCCACAATAAGTTGGGGGAATTTTGGCCCATTCCTCCTGACAGAGCTGGTGTAACTGAGTCAGGTTTGTAGGCCTCCTTGCTCACACACACGCTTTTTCAGTTCTGCCCACAAATTTTCTATAGGATTGAGGTCAAGGCTTTGTGATGGCCACTCCAAAACTTTGACTGTTGTCGTACTTAAGCCATTTTGCCCCAACTTTGGAAGTATGCTTGTGGTCATTGTCCATTTGGAAGACCCATTTGCGACCAAGCTTTAACTTCCTGACTGATGTCTTGAGATGTTGCTTCAATATATCCACATAACTTTCCTCCCTCATGATGCCATCTATTTTGTGAAGTGCACCAGTCCCTCCTGCAGCAAAGCACCCCCACAACATGATGCTGCCACCCCCGTGCTTCACGGTTGGTATGGTGTTCTTCAGCTTGCAAGCCTCCCACTTCTCCTCCAAACATAACGATGGTCATTATGACCAAACAGTCGTATTTTTGTTCCATCAAACCAGAGGACATTTCTCCAAAAAGTACGATCTTTGTCCCTGTGTGCAGTTGCAAACCGTAGTCTGGCTTCTTCCTTGCTGAGCGGCCTTTCAGGTTGTCGATATTGGACTTCTTTTACTGTGGATACAGATACTTTTGTACCCGTTTCCTCCAGCATCTTCACAAGGTCCTTTGCTGTTGTTCTGGGATTGATTTGCACTTTTCGTCTCCTTCCTGAGCGGTATGACAGCTGCGTGGTCCCATGGTGTTTATACTTGCATACTATTGTTTGTACAGATGAATGTGGTAACTTCAGGCATTTGGAAATTGCTCCCAAGGAAGAACCAGACTTGTGGAGGTCCACAATTTTTTTTCTGAGGTCTTGGCTGATTTCTTTTGATTTTCCCATGATGTCAAGCAAAGAGGCACTGAGTTTGAAGGTAGGCCTTGAAATATACATCCACAGGTACACCTCCAATTGAATCAAATTATGTCAATTAGCCTATCAGAAGCTTCTAAAGCCATGACATCATTTTCTGGAATTTTCCAAGCTGTTTAAAGGCACAGTCAACATAGTGTATGTAAACTTCTGACCCACTGCAATTGTGACACAGTGAGTTATAAGTGAAATAATCTGTCTGTAAACAATTGTTGGAAAAACTAATTGTGTCATGCACAACGTAGATGTCCTAACCGACTTGCCAAAACTATAGTTTGTTAACAAGAAATGTGTGGAGTGGTTGAGAAATGAGTTTTAATGGCTCCAACCTAAGTGCATGTAAACTTACGACTTCAACTGTTGATGTGCTCCCTGTTCACCCTCCTGGTTCCTGCCAGAAGTCAACATGAGGCAGTGGATCATGTAAGGTTACAGTGGGGTCGCAGTCGCACAAAATGAAATATGCACATTTAGATGAGTGAAAGTCTTTTTGAGAACAGCTTACATGAAATGACACAGAAGGGGGATGTAGTGTGTAGATGTGTGCAAAGCATCTCCCGATGTTCTACTGGAGGTGTGTGGTGTTCTGACCTGTAAGCAACTATGAGATGAGAGCTATGAGATCAGAGAGCCTGGAGGCCTGAATACTGTAGTCACTGATTAGACTCAATCACACTTCCAAGATGAGAGAAACCACAGTGGCGCTCAGCATTCTGTGAGTAAGACTGAGAAATTAGGTGACTTCTATTTCGGGACTAAGTGAAAGTCACATTTTAGTTATTTAGCAGATGCTCTTATCCAGAGCAACTTATAGTTAATGTGTTCATTTTAAGAAAGCTAGATGGGACAACCACATATAACAGGCATAGAAAGTACAATTTTCCTTAACATAGCTATCAGTAGCGTCAGCTGGGGGGGAGGGGGGGGCAAGTGCTGGTTAAGTCACTCACTCTCCTGGCACAGACATAGAAGTGAATACATATTAATAAAGGACCCAAAGGCTTCAGTCTGCTTGATGGCCAGTACCCTGTAGGTATAGGCAGGTGGGGAGAATTCACTAATTGTTGTTCAAGTGCATCAAAACAAATGAAAATCAAAACCACGTTCAGTAAATGAATAACTTAAGTTATGGCAGAAGTGGGCCAATGTATCTCTCTTACAAGCAATATGATATTTCACAGTGTCCACAAATCCTTGCAATGCCCCTCTCATTCACAGTACTTGCTTTGCTCCAAGTCACATTCACTTATTTAAGTCTAGAAAGGACATGTAGGACTAGCCTATAATCAAAATGTGACAATGGTAAAGGAGCAGACCCAGTACACTGATATTTAAAGTTCACAGATACAGCAAGCCTTCACTTTTCATTTGGATAACATTTTTATCAAAACATATGATAGATATAAAAAGGTCCCTGAACAACAAAGTTGGCAAATATGTACGAAAATCTATGATTTATTGTAACTTAAATCATTACTGAGACACATATCCTCAAATGGAGTGATGAGGAAGAGGGGTCTACTGTGTCCAGAAACTAACTCGCCATTCATTTTCTGTATTCAGGGCTTTGCTGGTGACACTGTCTGTGATTTATTTAGAATTCAAGGCACACTTAACCAGCACGGCTACCACAGCATTCTGCAGCAATAAGCCATCCCCTATGGTTTGTGCTTAGTGGGTCTATAATTTGTTTTTCAAAAGGACAATGGCCCAACACACCTCCAGGCTGTGTAAGGGCTATTTGACCAAGAAGAGTTTTGAAGAGTGATGAGTGCTGCATCAGATGACCTGGCCTCCACAATCACCCGACCTTAACCCAATTGGGAAGGTTTGGGATGTGTTGGACCGCAGTGAAGGAAAAGAAGCCAACAAGTGCTCAGCATTTGTGGGAACTCCTACAAGACTGTTGGAAAAGCATTCCAGGTGAAGCTGGTTGAGAGAATGCAAAACAAAGCTGTCATCAAGGGTGACTACTTTGAAGAACCTCAAATCTAAAATATATTTTGATTTGCTTAACACTTTTTTGGTTACTACATGATTCCATGTGTAAATTCACAGGTGATGCCTTCACTACAATGTAGAAAATAGTAAAAGTAAAGAAAAACCTTTGAATGAGTAGGCGAGTATAAACTTGACTGGTACACACACAGACAAACTCAGCAAAAAAAGAAACATCCCTTTTTCAGAACCCTGTCTTTCAAAGATAATTTGTAAAAATCAAAATAACTTCACAGATCTTCATTGTAAAGGGTTTAAACACGGTTTCCCATGCTTGTTCAATGAACCATAAACAATGAATGAACATGCACCTGTGGAACGGTCGTTAAGACACTAACAGCTTAGAGACGGTAGGCAATTAAGGTCACAGTTATGAAAACTTAGGACACTAAAGAGGCCTTTCTACTGACTCTGAAAAACACCAAAAGAAAGATGCCCAGGGTCCCCGATCATCTGTGTGAACGTGCCTTAGGCATGCTGCAAGGAGGCATGAGGATTGCAGATGTGGCCAGGGCAATAAACTGCAATGTCCGTACTGTGAGACGCCTAAGACAGCGCTACAGGGAGACGGGACGGACAGCTGAGCGTCCTCGCAGTGGCAGACCACATGTAACAACACCTGCACAGGATTGGTACATCCAAACATCACACCTGCGGGACAGGTACAGGATGGCAACAACAACTGCCCGAGTTATACCAGGAACAAACAATCCCTTCATCAGTGCTCAGACTGTCCGCAATAGGCTGAGAGAGTCTTGACTGTGGGCTTGTAGGCCTGTTGTAAGGCAGGTCCTCACCAGACCTCGCCGGTAACAATGTCGCACAAACCCACCGTCGTTGGACCAGACAGGTGTGGCAAAAAGTGCTCTTCACTGATGATTCGCAGTTTTGTCTCAAGAGTGATGGCCAGACTCACGTTTATTGTTAAAGAAATGAGCGTTACACCATTACACCGAGGCCTGTACTCTGGAGCGGGATCGATTTGGAGGTGGAGGGTCCGTCATGGTCTGGGGCGGTGTGTCACAGCATCATCAGGCTGAGCTTGTTGTCATTGCATGCAATCTCAACTCTGTGCGTTACAGGGAAGACATCCTCCTCCCTTATGTGGTACCCTTCCTGCAGGCTCATCCTGACATGACCCTCCAGCATGACAACGGCACCAGCCATACTGCTCGTTCTGTGCGTGATTTCCTGCAAGACCGGAATGTCAGTGTTCTGCCATGGCCAGCGAAGAGCCCGGAACTCAATCCCTTTGAGCACGTCTGGGACCTGTTGGATCGGAGGGTGAGGGCTAGGGCCATTCCCCCCAGAAATGTGCAGGAACTTGCAGGTGCCTTGGTGGAAGAGTGGGGTAACATCTCACAGCAAGAACTGGCAAATCTGGTGCAGTCCATGAGGAGGAGATGCACTGCAATACTTAATGCAGCTGGTGGCCACACCAGATACGGACTGTTACTTTTGATTTTGACCCCCACTTTGTTCAAATGGACATTGACCACAAGCATACTTCCAAAGTTGTGGCAAAATGGCTTAAGGACAACAAAGTCAAGGTATTGGAGTGGCCATCACAAAGCCCTGACCTCAATCCTGAAGAAAATTTGTGGGCAGAACTGAAAAAGTGTGTGCGAGCAAGGAGGCCTACAAACCTGACTCAGTTACACCAGCTCTGTCAGGAGGAATGGGCCAAAATTCCCCAAACTTATTGTGGGAAGCTTGTGGAAGCTACCCAAAATGTTTGACCCAAGTTAAACAATTTAAAGGCAATGCTACCAAATACTAATTGAGTGTATGTAAACTTCTGACCCACTGGGAATGTGATGAAAGAAATAAACGCTGAAATAAATCACTCTATTATTCTGGCATTTCACATTCTTAAAATAAAGTGGTGATCCTAACTGACCTAAGACAGGGCATTTTTACTACAAATAAATGTCAGGAATTGTGAAAAACTGAGTTTAAATGTATTTGGCTAAGGTGTATGTAAACTTCCAACTTCAACTGTATGTATACACACACATGTATATACATATACACGCATACATATGTACATATACACACATACATATATATATATATATACACACACACATACATATATACATATATATACATATATACATATATACATACACTACACACTAGACTAATACCGTACATCAAAAAGAAACATACAGTTGTATTGGAAGAATACTGACTCAAATACATAGTGTTAAAACATTAAATAAATCTCATTCATATGAAGAACAGTTAAATCGAGAGTGCTATTACATATTTATACACGTAGACAGAATATTTCTGAATGTAGAAGCTCACTGGCTAAAATTCAAGATGTCCCACACCCCACACTATTTACACCGGTTTCACTTTAATATCATTTGAATAATTTATTCATACATTATAAAGTCGTATATTTACTAACAACTCTGTATATTAAGAAACATTCCCAATATCTATTATGGTAAGCCTGAATACATCCGATGCTGGGCTGCTGTCTTTCAGTCTGGGTAAAAAAAGCGGTGTGTAAAAAGGCTTTGAACGCCATCTTGTTCGTTGCAGCTGCCTGGGCCCTGAATACAGGAACCCATTCATTCATGGAGGGGGGTGGCGGACTTGCAAAATGAATTCATCTTTGTGAAGCAAGAATTACAAATAGCCCTTTTGAAAGAAGGAAAATGTTTAACGCTAGCAAATAACTACAGGGGAAAACCGAAACTACAGCCGTCCTATATTGTTTTCTAAATGTAACAAATCTACGATTTTTCTTTCACCCAGAGTTCGATAATGGCAACATTGTTACTACTCGTTCTCAACATTGTGCTACAGTGTCTGATTCAATGGAACTGAAAGTCCCGCGCGTTAAAATGTTTGCATAAGATGTCTCCTCCCTACATTTTTATTTATATAGTTAGAAACTAACAAGATTAGGTGCTTCCTCATTTTAAGTGAACGTTACTCATTTCCTCTAGTTTATTCCATTAAATATTCACACTGGAGCGGCATTACTATTTAGGTGTAACCACTTGTACACTAGCTAATAGACACATGGCAAGGGTGAACAGATTGTCGAAATCCAATTAACGTTAGTTTACTACATCTCTATATCATTAAACGTTGAGGCTCAAATTAAGACAAATTAAATGCACCGTACACGAACAAAGTAGCAAGCTGGCTAACCAGACTACTGCCTACTAGCAACACTTTCTACATAACTAACGTTAGCTAGCTAGACGACAGTGTTAGGCTGGACACAAAACGAATGTCCCAGCAGCAACTAGCTAACGTTACATCTTGGTTGGCTACTCTTGGCAGGCAAACACCCACTGTCTTGCTAACCAGCAAACGTAGGCTGTAACGTTATGGCTTGCTATAGTGTCTATGTCAGGTATGGACTACGAACAAGTGGGGATCGTAGAAGCTAGCTGTCGGCTCCAGCGTTGGTGTACCAGACATTTGTAGTCTCACTGACTTGTACTAAATTAAAAACAAATCCTCTATGGGATAACCGTATCACTTAATCCTTGCAAAAATACAAAGTCAGATATATCAGAACGTTATGCATCAGCATCTCTGCCACTTGGTACAGTAGTTTTTAACAAGCATTTAAGATAACTTGCTATTGCCAATTTACTAGTTAGCTACTGTAAATAGCTAGCTATCTATGGAATGTCGGTCAACCAACATATTCATCTTTTCAAAATCAAATTTACAGTAGACTGAATCCACTCACACCATTTCATTAGCTGGCTACAGTACGTTTGCTATTTTGCTAACGTTAGTTAGATGAGTGACAGGCAGTGCAACTCAGAAATTCAGATGTTGACAGTAGCTACCTATCGTTAACTAGCTATCGATCGATCTTAGCAACTAGTACTAGCTACCACTAGTTTTGAAGTTTAAATTTAGTTGCTAGTAAGGTAGCTAACGTTTGTTAGCTTGCTAGCCCACTCAATGTACAGTATTGTAAAACATCTAAAGTTAAACCCCAGCCACGGTAAATAACTAACCCACACTATAAATTGTTTTAAACGTTTGCATAAAGTTACTGTTATATACTGTGAGTAACTACGACCACAACTCAAAATAGTTCCACATCGAATAATTTAAAGTGAGTTTATTGTCGATCAACTATTTAGTTAGGTGTCGATCAACTATTTAGTTAGGTACCTACCCCCACCTCCGTCGCAGTAAAGGCAGATTCAACCAGCGAGTCACTCAACCCAATTTAGTTAACCCCTTTCGCCTGGCTTCCTAGCTAGTTAGCCACCGTAAACCAATGTTAGCAGGCTAACTTACAACTTTAAAATAAGTTGTCAACCCTCCGTCCAAAATCATAACTTACCCGTTTTCAGTCGAGGGTATCCGTTGTTTATATCGCATTGACTGGAAACAGCGAAGATCGACTCCTCTCCGCCTACTAGCACACAGACTAGAGCTAGCAAGCTATCGAGGAGCGGCACTCCCCGAACCCAGCTTTCGATCCGCCAAGGGGAGACACACCAGCACAAAGATGAGGCAATGTTAACCCTACCAACTGCTTTGTGGAACAACAATGCGTTTGAGTCTAGGGACGGTCTTCTAACTCACAACAACCTCTTTCCAATCTTCTGTCCTTGTCTTTCCCACCGTCGTTCCCCTATTCACTACTTATTCACACAAGTAATATCTCAAACTCTTCCTACTGCCATCAAACAGCAGCGATGGGCGCGGTAACCCTGCTCTAAGCTCTAGGAAACCCCACGTTACGGGTGCGTCATAACGCACGGCAAAGGGTCGTCGTCGCTTAAAAAATCTGGGCCTTGGTCATTTGGCTGTTAGCTAGCGTAATAGAAAACCAAAATATTGGCTTTTCATGTGATTTTAGTTTGTACTCCCATGAATGGGTGTTAACATTAAAGGGATAGTTCACCCATATTACAAATTGACATATTGGTTTCCTTAACCCGTAAGCAGTCTGTGGACAATGTATGAC
Source organism: Salmo salar (assembly GCF_965601325.2). Classification (NCBI taxonomy): domain Eukaryota; kingdom Metazoa; phylum Chordata; class Actinopteri; order Salmoniformes; family Salmonidae; genus Salmo; species Salmo salar. Next base: position 85,527,985 of record NC_138305.1, read on the forward strand.
AACACTATGCTTGGGTTTCCCTGGCACTGTTTCCACATGCTAACGTCTTAGCATTTGTTGCACAAATCACATTCAAGTCATGGGACCGATATTAGTATTTTTTTCCCACGCATCATGTTCAAAACATCTATAAGTGACTTTGTTGAGCTTCACAATAAATTGTAGATATTTTCGGATGATTTGGGCACGATGGGCCAAAAATGCTATAACCGGTTGCTAGTTGCTACAACTATGTTTGGACTTATAAATTATTGATAAATACCCATTGATTCTTGAAGAATATAACTTACAAATGCCTCATGTGCTTAGTTTTACTGTCATACCCCATCAGAACCCAAAGTATAAGCTTGTTTTACTCCAATGTTTGTAAACATTGTAAATGTAAACAAACCGTATATAGCCCCAAAACATGATTAAAACTATCATTTTGATTTCATGGATGGTCAGTCCTTGCATCCATAGCACTGTCTATGAATTTGAAAGTGGTTACTTTTCTCCAGGCCCATCCCTCAGCTTTTTACCAAAACAAAGGTGGGGTGACCACTTTGTTATTGTTTCAATTAAGGTCTAGCTTTAATAGAGAAAACAGAACTACCAGTAAAAGCAAAAATTGTCAGGGGACTATACCATCTCTGTCTACTCTGTAGAAGAACATATCAGTCTACACAGAGACAGCAGATCATTATCACCAGCAGCTAGTGTGTGTAATAGCGCTCAGAGGAAGGGCTGATGATGCTCAGTGATGATGTTACTTAGAGACCTGGAACACAATATCCCCTCGTCCATTACCCAGGGGAGAGAGAGAAAGCCTCTTCCCTCCCATAGTGCGACCCTCAGATGGGGAGACAGCAGCATCAACAAACCTCTCTCCTGGAGCTTAAGTTCATTAAAGGCCCAGTGCAGTCAAAATTATGTTTTCCTGTGTTTCTTAACATATTGTACAACAGCTGATGCAACTAACACTGTAAAAGTGTGAAAAAATGTGGTCAATGTTAGTTCCTGATAGTTGCTTGTTGAAAATAGCATTTACACAGGACCTTCTAATCAGCAGGTTTTGCATGGGGGGAGTATTGGCTTCACCAGGCGGTATAGGTTAATACATCAGTAACAAAGAGAGTTTCAAACCTCTCTGCCAATAACAGCTAGTTTTTAGGTAACATAACCCTTCCATTAGGATCCTCCAATTAGGTCCCTCACCTTTTGTGGTACTTTCTGACAATTTTAAGGGAAAACTATTACAGTAATGTACTTAATTGTCACCCAGAAAGGATTTTATATTGAAATAAAAACATCTACATTGGGCCTTTAGGATCAATGATACTTCTGTATAACCAGACATCCTCTACTACCCTACCCAGTCTATGGGCCTTATCTGCTGTGAAGTATAGACAGGAGAATTTGTGCAAATGCTTCATTCTAGTAAATCATAAAATAACATGTTGCTATTAGCTCGAGACAGATCCATGATAATCATGTAAAACTACACTAACTCTCTTCTGAGAATATAAAATGCATCCTATCCATGCATCAGACTTATTTTCATTTTTGTCAGGGTGTAGGTATGTAGGTATATTACAGGACTATAGAGTGTTTGTGTGTGTGTATGTGTGTGTGTGTGCTATATTGGCAGGCACACACCTTCTACCAGGTCACCTGAGTCTACATATCTCTGCAATTTCCTGTGTTGCTCACTTTTGAGGCCTGAAAGCACTGAGTGACAACACACAGCTCTAGTCCAGAGGAAATTATGGCACTGTTCAGCATACTGTACAATGTGCTTACAGAGATGACACCTGCACAATGACCTCTCTGCTATCATATGGGCCACTAGTGGTAACATGATGCACACCCCAGTCAGCCTGGACCATTTGTAGGTCATTATATCAAATTTATTTTTGTATATATAGCCCTTCGTACATCAGCTGATATTCTCAAAGTGCTGTACAGAAACCCAGCCTAAAACCCCAAACAGCAAGCAAAGCATGTGAAAGAAGCACGGTGGCTAGGAAAAACTCCCTAGGAAAAACTCCCTAGAAAGGCCAAAAACCTAGGAAGAAACCTAGAGAGGAACCAGGCTATGAGGGGTGGCCAGTCCTCTTCTGGCTGTGCAGGGTGGATATTATAACAGAACATGGTCAAGATGTTAAAATGTTCATAAATGACCAGCATGGTCAAATAATAATAATCATAGTAGTTGTCGAGGGTGCAACAAGCACGTCCGGTGAACAGGTCAGGGTTCCATAGCCGCAGGCAGAACAGTTGAAACTGGAGCAGCAGCACAGCAAGGAGTCATCATACCAGGTAGTCCTGAGGCATGGTCCTAGGGCTCAGGTCCTCCGAGAGAAAGACAGAAAGAGAGAAAGAGAGAATTAGAGAGAGCATATTTAAATACACACAGGACACCGGATAAGACAAGAGAAATACTCCAGATGTAACAGACTGACCCTAGCCCCCCGACACATAAACTACTGCAGCATAAATACTGAAGGCTGAGACATTATATCTGAGCAGTGTTATGAGGGTTATTGGGTCAATGAAGTGTTTATTCTATTGAAATGCAACCCTGTTTAAGTATTTTGAAACGTATATTTTGGTATTTGTTTAATTAGTCCAATGTTGATACAGCCCCAAAATGTTTTACATGTCAACAATCAAGTTTTCAATATATAGAACTTTCAAAATACAGAAAGTGTCACAGATTTACACCAAACTATGAGTGTGTGTGTGTGTGTGTACTGCATACATTTGAGTGGATACCTCTGTAAAACATACACCTTGTGGAGTGTATGTAGAGACTGCTATCTCTTCAGCCAACACCTCTGAGTTAAGTTGGTGGCTGGTTCCAGAGGGACTCATCTGCACAGCCCAGCCCATCTCAGCTAGACCTGAGTGCTGGTGAGATTTAGTTGCCCTGGCTACACTGTCTGCATGAATGTGTTGTGAAGCTAATGCCATATGCCCCAGGGAACCTTTTCAAAGATTGTCTGACTTGCATTTGCCTTTGACTTATAGGCTGTAAGAGAAAGCCTCACTGTAATATCCATTGTTTAGGAAACAGGTTTATAGAAAGATGTATCAAAGATTACTTTATTTTGATTAAAAAGCAAAGTAATGTGTCATGCAGTGTCAGTTTTGCCATTATCATCTGGGAAATTCCCTTTATTTTACACTTTATTAAGTCACTCATCTGTGACGTTTAAAGCATAATAGGTCTACTATAAAATGTTAGTGGACTCTAAACCTGGGAAATGTTTCCACCCAGTGGCTTAAGACAGTAACTGCTTCTAGTCATTGGCAGTCTTGTTATCCCGGCCTCACATCTTCAATGTACATTTCAGAAAAATGCATGGAAATTCTCTCTCTCACACACACACGCACGCACGCACGCACGCACGCACGCACGCACGCACGCACGCACACACACACACACACACACACACACACACACACACACACACACACACACACACATACACACACCCCACTGATCATAGAAAGCAAGTAGCAGTATTAATGGACTTAATGGAAAATAAATCAGATTACAAAAAGCCGAAATGGCAACACAAATATGATCTCATACATTTCATAAAACGGGTGACATTACATTAAGCTCATAATGACCTTGCTTTTTATAGCCAGGATGGGCTGCACTAATCTGATTTAGTGTAATCTGCTTCAATCTCTGATAAATGCTTACTAATGTATCTTACAGAATGGATGGATGCTATTGGCCCACCACAGCATTACTGACATATGCTGTTCCTATATAGAGCTTCACCATATGTTTAAACTAAGCACCTCATTCTCATATTCCTTATATTCTCTTTTGTAGCAGCGCTGTCAAGCATGTAACGACAGAAATCAATTTTAAATTAATGAATAGGAACATAATACACTACATGGCCAAAAGTAGGTGGACACCTGCTCATTGAACATCTCATTCCAAAAATAATGGGCATTAATATGGAGTTGGTCCCCCTTTTGCTGCTATAACAGTCTCCACTCTTCTGGGAAGGCTTTCCATTTGTTGTTGGAACATTGCTGTGGGGAATTGCTTCCATTCAGCCACAAGAGCATTAGTGAGGTCGGGCACTGATGTTGGGCAATTAAGCCTGGCTCGCAGTCTGCATTCCAATTCATCCCAAAAGTGTTCGATGGGGTTGAGGTCAGGGCTTTGTGCAGGCCAGTCAAGTTCTTCCACACCGATCTCGACAAACCATTTCTGTATGGACTTTTCTTTGTGCACGGTGGAATTGTCATGCTGAAACAGGAAAGGGCCTAGCCTGAACTGTTGCCACAAAGTTGAAAGCACAGAATTGTCTAGAATGTCATTGTATGCTGTAGCATTAAGATTTCCTTTCACTGGAACTAAGGGGCCTAGCTCAAACCATGAAACAGCCCCAGACTATTATTCCTGCTACAAAGTTGGAAGCACAGAATCGTCTAGAATGTCATTGTACGCTGTAGTGTTAATATTTCCCTTCACTGGAACTAAGGGGCCTAGCCCAAACCATGAAAAACAGCCCCAGACTGTTGTTGCTCTTAGACGTTTCCACTTCACAATAACATCACTTACAGTTGGCCGGGGAAACTCTAACAGGGCAGAAATTTGACTAACTGACTTGTTGGAAAGGTGTTCCCAAGTTGAAAGTCACTGAGCTCTTCAGTACAGGCCATTCTACTGCCAATGTTTGTCTATGGAGATTGCATGGCTGTGTGCTCGATTTTATACAGCTGTCAACAACGGGTGTGGCAGAAATAGCCAAATCCACAAATTTGAAGGGGTTCCACATACTTTTGGTCATGTAGTGTATATCCTGCTCATTTCGTCGTCAAAGCCTTGTTGTTTTACAAGTGACATGGATTTCTTATTACAGAGAGCTACTGTATGTATTGGTTTTAACATGTTGCTAGTAAAGTTCTCTTCACTGGGCAGCAGGTAGCCTAGTGGTTAAAGCGTTGGACCAGTAATCGAATCCCTGAGCCGACAAGGTGAAAAATCTGTTGACGTGCCGTTGAGCAAGGCACTTGAGCAAGGCACTTAACCCTAATTGCTCCAGGGTCACCGTTGATAATGGCAGACCGTGGCTGTGGACCCCACTCGAGGGTGTCTCAGGGAGAGTGGGATATGCAAAAAAACACATTTCTAATTCATGTGTGTATTAATTATTACTATTATACTTTGACATTTTATATCAAGAATTATCTGCACTTGTAATAGTGAATAACTTAATTTTTTCGGTGTGTAGTTAGGTCATTTGTATTACAGTAGTAGTAATGGAACAATTAAATTAGAGAAGGTATGAGCAGGGCTACACACCAATTACAATGTACCAGAGGCTGGTGGGCAGATATATAGGAGGATGACTCATTGTAATATTTAACCAATTAAATTGTCCTGTTGTCTCTAGTCAAACAATTAAATAATAGTTTTGTTCTCTGTACCTTCAATCAAATGGTACAGTCCTGTTGTATGGACAATTAACCAATTCAATTATCCTGTTGTCTCTAGTCAAACAAGTAAAAAAAAGAGTTTGGTTCTCTATACCATCAAACAACTCCAAAAGTAAAAAAATATGGTCTTGTCTGGACTAATAAACAAAGAATACAGTCTTGTTCACTGTACAGTTAATTAACTATTTAAAACCTTTAACAACAACCGGAGTATTGAACTGAAGGACATCAGAGTCTCCCTGTACTGACCCATCTATATCATGTTAACCCCTGATTCAGACAGAGGCAGCAACACTCAGACACAGACCTTCACAGGTTACACAACTTCACATGGCACAGCCCACGGACAGAGATTTTCACAGCTAACACCTTCAGCAAATCAAAAGAGTAATTAGTAAAGTAGGGAAAAAGACCCTCTGAGAACTTGTGTGTGAATTTGAAATGATACAATGACTATGAGGTTAAAGTGCAGACTGACAGGGTATTTTCATCCATATTGGGTGAACCGTTTAGAAATTACAGCACTTTTTGTACATAGTCCCCCCATTTCAGGGGACCAAAATTATTGGGAAAAATGTACTTATGTGTATTAAAGCAGTCAAAAGTTTAGTAATTAGTAGGGGGGAAATAGTCTGTGTCATTTTTCACTTTTACAGTAGCATATCACACAATGACTGTAATGTAAATGAATGAATGAGTGAAAGTTTGCTTTCTTCTTTTAGTAGGCTACACACAGTATTGGTCCTACTACTATGACTACAACATTTAGAAAAAAACAGTCAATTTGACCCCGCCCTGGGTGGGATCCAATGAGCTTCCTAAACAAGGTAATGAAGGTGGTACCTTGTGACATTGGATGGCTAGGTGCCCAATCTGGGGGGGGTCCATGCAACAGCAGAATGTTCTGCTTTCTCTTTTCAAAACTAGTTGAATGGCAATTTTTAACCCTGTAGGTAGGAACCTGCAACTTCCCACAGGTGAGATAAATTGCACAGTAAACGAGAATCACCTGCCTCCAAACAAATTCATTTGAATTCTGAATAATTTACTCCAGGCCTCCCAGATTGGGCACCTAGTCATCCAATGTCACAATGTAACGCCTTCATTAACCCTGTAAGTTTTGTATTTTCTTGGTTCTGTGTAATTGTAAATCAAACAAATATAGCACCAAAAATACATATTTGTATGCATATTATTTTTGTGAATTTTTTTGTTCTTGTTGAATTTAATACATTTTTGGGGGTGGGAATAATGCAAGGAAATGTACATTGGATCCCTAGAGGATGGCACTTCAACGCATTAATTAAAACACTTGTTTCCAAAGTGGTCCTCGACAGTAAAGTATCCATCCACACTACTACTGTGCCCCTCAACTTCTTTTCATTATGCTGTTAAATTTCAGGAAGAAGTCAAGACTGCGCAGGAGCTCTTAAAGCAGAAGTTGAGGTTCTTGGATGCAGTAAGAAAGCCCTTTGATAAAGCAGCAGAGCATATCAAAGTACCGTAAGAGTAGTGTCTTAATAAAAGCATTGCCAACCTGGATTGAACAGGCCTTCCCTGTGGCTCAGTTGGTAGAGCATGGTGTTTGCAACGCCAGCATGGTGTGTACAACGCCAGGGTTTTGGGTTCGATTCCCACGGGGGGCCAGTACAAAAAAAACAAAAAATGCATGAAATGAAAATCAAATGTATGCATTCACTACTGTAAGTCGCTCTGGATAAGAGTGTCTGCTAAATGACTAAAAATTTTAAACATTCTTCAAGATTTATCAAGTTGGTTTTTCATCATTGTTAGATAGCCATTTTCAAGTCTTGCCATAGATTTTCAAGCCGATTTATGTAAACTGTAACTAGGCCACGACATTTAATGTCGTCTTGGTAAGTAACTCCAGTGTATATTTGGCCTTGCGTTTTAGGTTATTGTTCTGCTGAAAGGTGGATTTGTCTCCCAGTGTCTGTTGGAAAGCAGTCTGAACCAGGTTTTCCTCTAGGACTTTGCCTTTGCTTAGCTATATTCCTCTTTATTTTTATCACTAAAAAATCCCTAGTCCTAGTCGATACCAAGCATCCCTATAACATGATGCAGCCACCACCATGCTTGAAAATGCTTGAGTGGCACTCCGTGATGTGTTGGATTTGCCCCAAACATAATGCTTTGTATTCAGAAAGTTGATTTATTTACCAATTTTTTTTTGCAATATTACTTTAGTGCCTTATTACAAACAGGATGGATGTTTTGGAATATTTTTATTCTGTACAGGCTTCCTTCTTTTCACTCAGTCCTATTATGGCTTAACTACAACGTTGTTGATCCATCCTCAGGTTTAACCTATCACAGCCATTTAACTCTGTAATTGGTTTAAAATCACCATTGGCCTCATGGTAAAATCCCGGAGCGATTTCCTCCTTCTCCAGCAACTGAGTTAGGAAGGACTCCTGTATCTTTGTACTGACTGGGTGTATTGATACACCATCCAAAGTGTAATTAATATCTTCACCATGCTCAAAGGGATATTCAATGTCTGCTATTAAGCTTTTTTACCCATCTACCAATAGGTGCCTTTCTTTGCGAAGCATTGGAAAACCTCCCTGGTCTTTGTGGTTGAATCTGTGCATGAAATTAACTGATCGACTGAAGGACCTTACAGATAATTGTATGTGTTGGGTACAGAGACTGTGTAGTCATTAAAAAAGTATTGTTAAACACCGTTTTTGCACACAAGTTAGTTCATGCAACTTATTATCTGACTTGTTATGCACATTTTTACTCCTGAAATTATTTAGGCTTGCCATAACCAAAGGGTTGAATACTTATTGACTCAAGACATTTCAGCTTTTCATTTTTAATTAATTAGTACAAATTTCTAAACACATAATTCCACTTTGACATTATAGTGTACTGTGTGTAGATAAGTGATACACAACCTAAATGTAATCCATTTAAAATTCAGGCTGTAACACAACAAAATGTGGAAAAGGTCAAGGGGTGTGAATACTTCCTGAAGGCACTGTGTGTATTTATTTTGATTTGTCTTTCATTATACTGCTGTTTAAAAATGTTCTCCTTTCTCCTGCAGAAGTACCAGGCCACACTGGACAGGTAAGTGATCTGCCTCCTGGGCGATTCCACACCAGCGTGGACAGAAAATATTTTTGGTTACGCAGATTGGCAATTCTCCCAATTTCTTTTTACCAGGTAAGTTGACTGAGAACATATTCTCATTTACAGCAACAACCTGGGGAATAGTTTCAGGGGAGAGGAGGGGATGAATGAGCCAATTGTAAGCTGGGGATGATATGAGGGCCAGATTGGGAATTTAGCCAGGACACCAGGGTTAGCACCCCTACACTTACAATAAGTGCAATGGGATCTTTAATGACCTCAGAGTCAGGACACCCATTTAAAGTCACATCCGAAAGACAGCACCCTACACAGGGCAGTGTCCCCAATCACTGCCCTTGGGTATTGGGATATTTTTTAGACCAGAGGAAAGAGTGCTTCCTACTGGCCCTCCAACACCACTTCCAGCAGCATCTGGTCTCCCATCCAGGAACTGACCAGGACCAACCATGCTTAGCTTCAGAAGCAAGCCAGCAGTGGGATGCAGGGTGGTATGCTGCTGGCAATTGGGAAGAAGCATGTTTGACACGCTTTTTACATTCGTATCACAAGCCATTTCTTTTGAAAATCATGATGAAAGTGGCCATTTCAGATCTTTTTAGAGCTTACATGCCTCCTGTAAGACCCTATGATCCGTGAACTGTACATGATACAGACATCTTGGTGTCATTATACTCCTTATAGTCTGCTCTAAAATATGGAGTATGTCTACATTCTGAAATATGATTCACATTATTTTATTCAACATTAAAAATATTAGTATTCTAGGGATGGGCATTTGAAATGATTTCAGTATTTGAATAATATCACAATATTTTTTTCAGATATCCGGATAGTCAAAATACATGTGCTAATACATGTTTGATTTACAATTGCACTGTGTTCTACTAGTTTCAGCAGAAGGGTGGGGGAGGAGCATGAGAAGAGCAATGGCCGGTGTGTGTGACAGTCTGTGCAACACACAGAGGGAGAGAGAGAAAGTAGCCAAACCGTCTTGCCCTAGTTAGACAAACTTGTTGCGGCCATAGAAGTTAGCTAGCGACAGTAGCCAGCTATAGCCAGCTAAAGTAACAAGGCTAATTGAGGCTATTTTGCGGCGCTTCCCGTCCAATGTCTACTCATCATTTGGCCAACTTGTAGGCTACCGGTGCGTCCTTTTTTAATGGAGCGCACTCCTAAAAACTGTCATGAAACAGTTTACATTTTTAAATGTAATGGTCTATCCTTGTAAGCTATGTAGCAATGTCACACAGATCATTTTATTTAATTTTAGACCGCCTTTCCCTCTCCCAAAAAAACAGGCCTATATTTTTCCCCAAAATAAATACTAGTAACAATAAGGCCAACCTAAGTAGATGTGGTGGTTTGAGATTCAGCCCATGCAACAAAAAAAAAAAAACTCTCTAGCTTAAACTGGCGGATTTTGATGGGGATAGCCTCTGAATGATTAATGTTTATTGAATACATTTGTGAAATATTATATTTCAGAATGTAGACATACTCCATATTTTAGAGAACAATATAAGGAGTATAATGACACCAAGATATTGTCTGTATCATACGGTTCACAGATCATAGTGTCACACCCTGATCAGTTTCACCTGTCCTCGTTTCACCCCCCCCCCCCAATACTCCTTTTGCTATTCTCTTTTTGATAGTCCTCCTGGTTTTGACCCCTGCCTGACTCTGGACTTCTTTCCCGCCTGCCTGATCATCCTGCCTGGCCTGACCTTGATTTGGCCTGCCCTTTGGTACCTTTAGAACTCTGAACTGGTTTTGACCCTTTTGCCTGTCCACAACCATTCTTGCCTTCCCCTATTGGATTAATAAATATTGTAACACTCCAACCATCTGCCTCCTGTGTCTGCATCTGGGTCTTGCCTTGTGTCATGATACATAGGGTCTTACAGGAGGCATGTATAGCTCCAAAAAGGGCCTAAAATTGTCACCTTCATGATAAAAAAAAAAAAAAAAAATGGTAATATAAAAAGCATGTAAACATCCTTCCTCCAATTACATTTGTATGTTGGAATTGGCAGAACAATACCAAAAGTATTTTTGGACCACGCTGGCGTGGAATCGCCCTTCTCTCTTGCTCTTCTCTGTGGTTCTGAACCCAACCCCACAGCAGCACTGACACCTCTCCTGAATGTTCTTCCAGAAAATGTTGTATGGTGCCAGATCCAGAGGGCGAGTGTTTTTCCTATAATCTGGACGAGTTAAGTAGCATCCCTCTGAAGCTGCTACCAGCACGTCACTAGTCGTGGGGTAATCAGATTCAGATAATCCACGACAGATTACATAATTTTGCTTTAACAACCTAACAGAGCTCATTTTAGTTAATATTTTTATTTGGACATTTCTGCGTGTATCTATCTGAAAGGATCATGTTCTGCTCTTGCCCAGACCTGCCCAGCTCTTAAAAATATCAGCTAGTCAGGCCATTATTACCGTTCCAGCTGGCTGATAGATGTTACTGATGTTAAGCGTAGCACAGAACATTTTTGACCAACCTTTACTTGGCAATACTTTCTAAATTCCTGACTTGGAAGAAAACATTTCTTCTAAACTTCCATGTCTAGTTGCAGGGGGTTCGTTTCAATTTAGAAAATGGTGTGTTATTAAATGTTTTGCTCCATGACGTAATCCAACAATGTGTACGCCACCATCTTGTCTATTTAAAATCTTCTCATTGATTGTGAAAGGTGTGTCATGACATGCGGCACTTTGCGGCACACCCACCTGTCTCAATCAATGAGAGAAGATTTGAAATTGACAAGATGGCGGCGTACACATTGTTGGATTACTTTGTGGAGCAAAACTATTATTTAATTTAATAATGGAGCATTTTGTAAATTCAAACGAACCCCCAGCAACTAGAACTTTAAAATGGAAGTTAAAAGAAAACGTGTTGTGATTCCACATGGAGAGAAAGTCAACTGTGTGGGGCCTGGGGCAAATACCTTGACAGCTTGCTGTGTCTGGAAACTAGGGGTGGCAGGTAGCCTGGTGGTTAGAGTGTTAGACTAGTAACCGAAAGGTTGCAAGATCGATTCCCCGAGCTGAAAAGGTAAAAAGCAGTTGTTCTGCCCCTGAAGGCAGTTAACCCACTGTTCCTAGGCCATCATTAAAAATAAGAATTTGTTCTTAACTGACTTGCCTAGTAATAGACAATGTTCCCCATGCTGCACAACAGAGCAGTAATTTTCAATCCATTCCTGTGTGACTACTAGGGTGTGCACATTTTTGTTATAATCCAGAGCTAATGTAGCACATTGGGATGTGTGAAACGTAATCCTCAGCCTTAAGTCTCCCTACTTGCACCAGCGACACTTCAGGAGGGCGTTCACGTTTGCTAGCAAGGCATGAGCCGAATCAGGAGGAAGTGGTACTCGCTAAGCAAGCAGCGTGAGGTCGTTTACATTACCACACCTGATTCAACTAATCAAGGGCTTGGTGATGAGTTCATATGTTGAACCTGGTGTGGTAGTGCGGCTGGGCTAGAACAAAAATATGCCCACCTTGAGAAACACTTAAAGTACCGGACACACACCATTCTAGATCTGTCCATTCTGGAGATGAATGGCAATTCAACTCATGAATTGATTAACTTTCAACCACATTTTCCTCTTGGGATAATTTAGTTTGTTTTTATGACTTGAACTGAATTGAACCCAAAGCTCAACCCCATGAATACGGTGCATTCATGATGAGGCTTTTAGATGGCAGTCGCGTCTTAAGGCCACTAGGGGGAGACCAGATCACAGAGATTGTGCAGGTGCGTCCGTGGTCGGCATCCATCGTGCCCCTGGTCGGCTCCAAGCTGAACTCCACATTCTTCACATGGATGGTAGAGGGCAAAGGTCACAACATAGGTTAGGTGAACACAGAAGTAGAGAAGAGAGGGAGGGGAAGACGTGTTGTAGTCATGTGGTCCGAAGGGTGAGTAACTGCACACTATCTCATGGAATACAAAGCATGGGAGTTTTGTAAGAAATATGGTAGAAACTAACTCCCTAGTCCATGCTCACAAGAATCCACTGTTTTTTAATCCATGAGAGAGAGTGAATAAGGGGGAGTGGTGCACACTTTGGCTGAGGTCCTATTCTTTCCAATGTTAGGATCTCCATATGAATCTGTACTCATCCTAATGATGTTATTATAAGCAGATTTGAAGCTGTTTGTATTGATGTTATTATAACCAGATTTGAAGCTGTTTGTATTGATGTTATTATAACCAGATTTTAACCTGTTTGTAATGATGTTATTTCAACCAGATTTCAACCTGCTTGTAAGGCTGCTGTAACCAGCGAAGCTAGCAGTGAACCTGGCCATGTCTCATCTCAAGATGAGGATGAAGATGTTGTCTCCAGAAGAAGTCAACTACCTTGTCTTTACATTTTGATTCAGCATTAGTATAAGTATTATTGTGACCATTTGCGTTAGCCTACCTTCTTCACCACGGGATGTGGAGCGGATGCCGCCCACATCCAGCTCTCAGACCGCTGGGGTCACGGCCCCCTCTCTGTAGACCCCTCTGAGGGTGAGGAGCAGCACAGGCAGGGGGGGCTTCTCCCAGTTTACTACACAGGGAGAAGAGAACAGGCTAAACAGATTCACAGTGACGAGAGAGAGAGAGAGACTCACTTATTTGTTGGCTCAGAATCCCCGGAGGTTGGAGGGCATCAGTGGGCACTGCCAGCGGGTCTCCTCCACACAGGTAAATAGTGTGAGAGCGAGCAGCACCCTTCAGCACCATGACACACACTGTTCTCTGAGAGAAGGAGCGGCAGGGTGTTAGAGCAGCCCATGCTCTGTTTATACAATCCATAGTGACAGAAAAGGGGTCAATGTATCTTTACAGTCTGAGATAGTGATTACATCTGAAACATCCTGCGTCAGTAAATAATTTCATAGTTATACTGAACTCCTGCATTAAAGACCTTCCCATTTATTGCCAACCAAATATAACAGCCTTTATCAGGAAACTGGTTCATACTGAAAACATGCTCTATATTCAGCTGTGCGTGTGCGTACGTGAGCACTGTGGCCTAGCACTGCTGCTGTCCTAAAGGGAGGAGATGAGTGGCCCAGTAAAGTTAGATTGCCTGTACTTTTTAGGCCTCGCTCTCACTGACTGCATCATCTCTTAGGACTGCCACTGGGTTGGTGATGGGGGATTTAAATAAAGTTTAATTTGAACAGCGCACTATAAACATTAAAAAAAATAAGCGGAGGTGTTGGTTGTGTCCAAATTGGCACCATATTCCCTATTTATTTTGATCAAAGCCTTATGGTGAAAAGTATTGCACTATATATGGAATTAATAGGGAGCCATTTCAGACACAGTGTGTCTTAATGAGAGCTAGATGATTTGATTCTGTGGCACCTTGTTCATGAGCTCCACCGCCAGTCTGACCAAGTAGTGGAGGCTCTCGTGGTCTGACAGGAAGGTCACAGTGATGTCCTGGCTCTTTCCTGGGGTGATGGCGCCCTCTGTGGGCATCACATTGAACACACTCAGACCGCTGTAGTTCTGTGTCCCTGGCCATTAGGAGATGGGAGAGAAAGAATCCAAGACTAGTAACCTTTTACACTCGTACCTTTATTTATCTAGTCATGTTGGCAATAGAACAAACTTTCAAATGATGCCCACCTGACCAGATTGCGATTTACAATGGGCTGTTTTTGGATTGCATAAACAACAACAGTAATTGTGTGATGGTGGGGATGCAGCATTGAGTTTCAAACAGTGTTCTTGCTCTAGTTCATCAATGGCATAGCTAGGAGAGTTAAAAAAAATCATCATATAGTTGAAGACTCTTCTTTGAGTCATACAATTGCATTGAAATGACTTAAGAACTGTGCACACTTTGGAGAGGTGTGTGGTCACTTGGAGACACCAAACACTTGCAATTATTTTGTCTTATGTTGCACCTAGGGGAGAGTGAGGTAAGTTGAGCCACCCTTATTTGTAGGAAACCTTAAAGAAAATGTATAATTTGATCAAATATTTAGGAAGAGGTCATCATTTCATGGAATCTGTAAAGGAAGAAACCACATGGAAAAAGTGATAAGCAAGTTAAATCCCAAAAAATGATTTTCACCAAGTCAAATGAATTTGTGTTAGAAGTTTCATGATGCTTGTATCTAGACCAAAGTATATAATTTTAAGATTGTTTTATACATTAGTTTGGGGCTCTATAAGCTTCAATATGAAGTCCTAAACCAAGCATGAAAGTGCATTCTTGTAGCTGTGTGGCTAATATAGTATAAATGTCAGGGCAAGTTGAGCCAAATGTCATGGGGTAAGTTGAACTAATGGCTGAGACAATGTCAAGTTGAGCAAATTGAAGTGCTTTCTTCCCAGGCGAAATGCAAGGCATTATTGTTGGTATATGAGCTTACAACAGGGCCTGTGTTAAAAGTGTTTGTTAGATGTTAAGCCTGTGGTAAAATATGCTTAAAATTATTAAAAGACAAAAAAGCGACTGATTGTGTTGAATTGTGTTTGGGAAATAAAGATCGACATGGTTTTAAAAATGTAATGGTAATATTTAATTCAGTATAGACATTTTTAGTCGGCTTAACTTACCCTGTCTCATGGCTCAACTTACCCCATACCTGGGGTAAGCTGTGCCATGAGACCCCTTTATGTTCGACAAGCTATGTTTTCAAAACTGTAATATAGAAAAAAATACAACATTTCCCATGACTGAATGATGCTGAATAAAAAAAAGGCTACATTTACCCCACATTTTCCAGTTTATTATTATATATACAGTACCAGTCAAAAGTTGACCGGGTTTCTCTTTATTTTTACTATTTTCTACATTCTAGAATAATAGTGAAGACATCAAAACAATAAAATAACACATGGAATCATGTAGTAACCAAAAAAAGTGTTAAACAAATCAAAATATGTTTTATATTTGAGATTCTTCAAAGTAGCCACCGTTTCCCTTGATGCACACTCTTGGCATTCTCTCAATCAGCTTCATGAGGTAGTCACCTGGAAGGCATTTTAATTGACAGGTGTGCCTTGTTAAAAGGTAAATTGTGGAATTTCATTCCTTCTTAATGCGTTTGAGCCAATCAGTTGTGATGTGACAAGGTAGGGTTGGTATACAGAAGATAACCCTATTTGGTAAAAGACCAAGTCCATATTATGGCAAGAACAGCTCAAATAAGCAAAGAGAAATGACAGTCCATCATTACTTTAAGACATGGTCAGTCAATCTGGAACATTTCAAGAACTTTGAAAGTTTCTTCAAGTGCAGTCGGAAAATCCATCAAGCTCTATGTCTCTCATGAGGAACGCCACAGGAAAGGAAGACCCAGACTGCAGACGATAAGTTCATTAGAGTTACCAGCCTCAGAAATTGCAGGCACAATTAACACTTCAGAGTACAAGTAACAGACTGTCTTCGTGAAGAGAGGACCAAGGCGCAGCGGGTTGCATGTTCATCATTATTATTTATTAAATAAATGTGAACACGGAAAAACAATAAACAAAGAGGACGACACTTTCACAGGCTACGACAACTAGCAGTGTGAATTACAACTACCCACAATTAACAAACAAAACACATCCCTATATATAGGACTCTCAATCAAAGGCAACTACAAACACCTAACATAGAAAATACTAAACTAGAAAGAACATAGAAATACAAAAACATAGAACATAACCCAAAACCCGGAAATAATAAATCAAACACCCTTCTAAACAAACCACCACCCCGAACCACATAAAACAAATACCCTCTGCCACGTCCTGACCAAACTACAATAACAAATAACCCCTATACTGGTCAGGACGTGACAGTACCCCCCCTAAAGGTGCATACCCCGGATGCACCTCAAAAAATAAATAAAAATAAACCCCTAACTAAAGGGAGGGAAGGGAGGGTGGCTGCCGTCAACGACGGCACCTGTGCTACACCCCCCTCCCAAACCCACCTATACTGGAGGTGGCTGAGGTGCGGGACGTGGACCCCGCTCCACCCTTGGCTTAGCCCACTTAAGTGGCTCCCCTGGCTGTGCCCGGCTGGCGGGCGACCCTGGCGGTTCCAGACTGGCGGGCGGCCCAGGCGGCTCCAGACTGGCGGGCGGCCCCGGACTGGCGGGCGGCTCTGGCGGCTCCGGACTGGCGGGCAGCTCTGGACTGGCGGGCGGCTCTGGCGGCCCCGGACTGGCGGGCGGCTCTGGCGGCTCCAGACTGGCGGGCGGTTCTGGCGGCTCCGGACTGGCGGGCGGCTCCGGACTGGCGGGCGGCTCTTGCGGCTCCGTACTGGCGGGCGGCTCTGGCGGCTCCGGACAGGCGGGCGGCTCCGGACTGGCGGGCGGCTCTGGCGGCTCCGGACTGGTGGGCGGCTCTGGCGGCTCCGGACTGGTGGCAGACTCATCCGGTTCCGGGTCGCAGGCAGACTCACCCGGTTCTGGACAGTGGGCCGTCTCCCCGGTTCCGGACAGTGGGCCGTCTCCCTGGTTCCGGACAGTGGGCCGTCTCCCCTGGTTCCGGACAGTGGGCCGTCTCCCCTGGTTCCGGACAGTGGGCCGTCTCCCCTAGTTCCGGACAGTGGGCCGTGTCCCCTAGTTCCGGACAGTGGGCCGTCTCCCCTGGTTCCGGACACTCTGGACGAGGCACTGTTGCCGGATACTCTGGACGAGGCACTGTTGCCGGATACTCTGGACGAGGCACTGTTGCCGGATACTCTGGACGAGGCACTGTTGCCGGATACTCTGGACGAGGCACTGTTGCCGGATACTCGGGCCTGGTCTGACGCACTGGAAGCTTGATGCGTGGGGCTGGTACTGGATGTGCCAGCCTGGAGACACGCACCTCAGGGCTAGTGCGAGGAGCGGGAACAGGCTGAGTTGGACTGGGCTGACTCACTAGAAGCTTGATGCGTGGTGCTGGTACTGGACGTGCCAGCCTGGAGACACGCACCTCAAGGCTAGTGCGTGTAGCGGGAAACACTGGACCGTAGAGGCGCACTGGCGGTCTCGAGCGCAGGACTGGCATCCCCCCTACTGGCTGGATGCCCACTTTCCCTGGCACATGCGGGGCACTGGTACTGGCATACCGGCCTGAAAATACCCGGCCTCGTCACAGCACCCATCACCCCAAAGCACGGGACCTGTCCAGTCAATGGTCGTTTGGAAAAAACACGGGGATTTGGCTTGGGACTTAATCCTCGCCCAGCCAAACTACCCGTGTGCCCTCCCAATTTTTTTTTTATTGGGGCTGCCTCTCGTGCTCTACCTGCCTCCCAGGCAGGTTATCACAGTGGTCAAATAATTGTTCCCATGTCCAGTCAATCCTTGACTCCAACACCTCTAGCGACCAGGATGCCATCTCCTCCCGAGCGCGCTGCTTCCTCCACTCCAGGTGCTGCTCCCTATAGTCCACCCATAATTCCCTTTGCTCCTTTCTCTGCTGCTTGGTCCATTTTTGGTGGGTAGTTCTGTAACGGCTGTCTTCGTGAAGAGAGGACCAAGGCGCAGCGGGTTGCATGTTCATCATTATTATTTATTAAATAAATGTGAACACGGAAAAACAATAAACAAAGAGAACGACAGACGACAGTTTCACAGGCTACGACAACTAGCAGTGCGAAATACAACTACCCACAATTAACAAACAAAACACATCCCTATATATAGGACTCTCAATCAAAGGCAACTACAAACACCTGCCTCCAATTGAGAGTCCAACACACAAATACCTAACATAGAAAATACTAAACTAGAAAGAACATAGAAATACAAAAACATAACCCAAAACCTGGAAATAATAAATCAAACACCCTTCTAAACAAACCACCACCCCGAACCACATAAAACAAATACCCTCTGCCACGTCCTGACCAAACTACAATAACAAATAACCCCTATACTGGTCAGGACGTGACACAGACACATCTCAACATCAATTGTTCAGAGGAGACAGCGTGAATCAGGCCTTCATGGTCGAATTGCTGCCAAGAAACCACTACTAAAGGACACTAATAATAAGAAGAGACTTGTTTGGGCCTTGAAACACGAGTAATGGACATTAGACCGGTGGAAATCTGTCCTTTAGTCTGATGAGTCCAAATTTGAGATTTTCTGTGTCTTTCTGTGACGCAGAGTAGTTGAATGGATGATTTCCGCATGTGTGGTTCCCACCGTGAAGCATGGAGGAGGAGGTGTGATGGTAAGGGGGGGCTTTGCTGTTGGTGATTTATTTGGAACACAAACCGCATGGCTACCACAGCATTCTGCAGCGATACGCCATCTCATCTGGTTTGAGCTTAATGGGACAATAATTTGTTTTTCCAACAGGACAATGACCCAACACACCTCCAGGCTGTGTAAGGGCTATTTGACCAAGAAGGAGAGTGATGGAGTGCTGCATCAGATGACCTGGCCTCCACAATCACCCAACCTCAACCCAATTGAGATGGTTTGGGATGAGTTGGACTGCAGTGAAGGAAAAGCAGCCAACAACTCCTTCAAGACTGTTGGAAAAGCATTCCAGGTGAAGCTGGTTGAGAGAATGCCAAGAGCATGCAAAGCTTTCATCAAGGCAAAGGGTGGCTACTTTGAAGAATCTAAAATCTAAAATATATTTTGATTTGTTTAACATTTTTTGTCACTACATGATTCCTTTTGTGTTATTTTACAGTTTTGATGTCTTCACTACTTTCCACAATGTAGAAAATAGTAGAAATAAAGAAAAACCCTTGAATTAGTAGGTGTGTCCAAACTTTTGACTGGTACTAATATATATATATATATATATATATATATATTATATATATATATATATATATATATATATATATATATATATATATATATACTGCTCAAAAAAATAAAGGGAACACTAAAATAACACATCCTAGATCTGAATGAATGAAATAATCTTATTAAATACTTTTTTCTTTACATAGTTGAATGTGCTGACAACAAAATCACACAAAAAGAATCAATGGAAATCCAATTTATCAACCCATGGAGGTCTGGATTTGGAGTCACACTCAAAATTAAAGTGGAAAACCACACTACAGGCTGATCCAACTTTGATGTAATGTCCTTAAAACAAGTCAAAATGAGGCTCAGTAGTGTGTGTGGCCTCCACGTGCCTGTATGACCTCCCTACAATGCCTGGGCATGCTCCTGATGAGGTGACGGATGGTCTCCTGAGGGATCTCCTCCCAGACCTGGACTAAAGCATCCGCCAACTCCTGGACAGTCTGTGGTGCAACGTGGCGTTGGTGGATGGAGCGAGACATGATGTGCCAGATGTGCTCAATTGGATTCAGGTCTGTGGAACGGGCGGGCCAGTCCATAGCATCAATGCCTTCCTCTTGCAGGAACTGCTGACACACTCCAGCCACATGAGGTCTAGCATTGTCTTGCATTAGGAGGAACTCATGGCCAACCGCACCAGCATATGGTCTCACAAGGGGTCTGAGGATCTCATCTGGGTACCTAATGGCAGTCAGGCTACCTCTGGCGAGCACATGGAGGGCTGTGCGGCCCCCCAAAGAAATGCCACCCCACACCATGACTGACCCACCGCCAAACCGGTCATGCTGGAGGATGTTGCAGGCAGCAGAACGTGCTCCACGGCATCTCCAGACTCTGTCACGTCTGTCACATGTGCTCAGTGTGAACCTGCTTCATCTGTGAAGAGCACAGGGCGCCAGTGGCGAATTTGCCAATCTTGGTGTTCTCTGGCAAATGCCAAACATCCTGCACGGTGTTGGGCTGTAAGCACAACCCCCACCTGTGGATGTCGGGCCCTCATACCACCCTCATGGAGTCTGTTTCTGACCGTTTGAGCAGACACATGCACATTTGTGGCCTGCTGGAGGTCATTTTGCAGGGCTCTGGCAGTGCTCCTCCTGCTGCTCCTTGCACAAAGGTGGAGGTAGCGGTCCTGCTGCTGGGTTGTTGCCCTCCTACGGCCTTCTCCACGTCTCCTGATGTACTGGCCTGGCTCCTGGTAGGGCCTCCATGCTCTGGACACTACGCTGACAGACACAGCAAACCTTCTTGCCACAGCTCGCATTGATGTGCCATCCTGGATGAGCTGCACTACCTGAGCCACTTGTGTGGGTTGTAGACTCCGTCTCATGCTACCACTAGAGTGAAAGCACCGCCAGCATTCAAAAGTGACCAAAACATCAGCCAGGAAGCATAGGAACTGAGAAGTGGTCTATGGTCACCACCTGCAGAACCACTCCTTTATTGGGGGTGTCTTGATAATTGCCTATAATTTCCACCTGTTGTCTATTCCATTTGCACAACAGCATGTGAAATATATTGTCAATCAGTGTTGCTTCCTAAGTGGACAGTTTGATTTCACAGAAGTGTGATTGACTTGGAGTTACATTGTGTTGTTTAAGTGTTCCCTTTATTTTTTTGAGCAGTATATATATATATATATATTTTTTTTTAATTGGTATTTTACCCCCAATTACAATCTTGTCTCATTGCTGCAACTCCCCAACAGGCTCTGGACAGGCAAAGGTGGAGTCATGCTTCCTCAGAAACATGACCCGCCAAACCACGCTCCTTAACACCCGCCCGCTTAACCCGGCAGCCAGCTGCACCAATGTGTCAGAGGAAATACTGTTCAACTGACGACCAAAGTAAGCCTGCAGGCGCCTGGCACTAGGAGTTGCTAGAGCGCGATGAGCCAAGTAAACCCTCCCCTAACCCAGACTTTGCTGTTGGCCGCACCTTTCAGCAGGACAATAACCTAAAACACAAGGCTAAATCTAACACTAGAGTTGCTTATCAAGAAGACAGGGAATGTTCCTGAGTGGCCGAGTTAGTTTTGACTTACTGTAAATCTACTTGAAAATCTATGGCAATACCTAAAAACGGTTGTCTAGCAATGATCAACAACCAATTTGACAGAGCTTGAAGAATTTAAAAATTAATAATGGGCAAATGTTGCACAATCCAGGTGTGGAATGTTCTTAGAGACTTACCCAGAAAGACTCAGCTGTAATCATTGCCAAATGTGCATCTATAAACTATTGACTTAGGGGTGTAAATGTGATATTTCTTTATTTAATCGTCAAAACACTTGCAAAAATGTCTAATTACATGTTTTCACTTTGTCATTATGGGGTAATATGGGTAGATGGGCACACCTGTATTTGGGGAGTTTCTCCCATTCTTCTCTGCAGATCCTCTCAATCTCTATCAGGTTGGATGGGGAGCGTCGCTGCACAGCAATATTCACGTTTCCAGAGATGTTCAATCGGGTTCAAGTTCGGGCTCTGGCTGAGTCACTCAAGGACATTCAGAGACTTGTCCCGAAGCCACTCCTGCGTTGTCTTGGCTGTGTGCTAAGGGTCGTTGTCCTGTTGGAAGGTGAACCTTCGCCCCAGTCTGAGGTCCTGAGCGCTCTGGAGCAGGTTTTCATCAATGACCTCTCTGTACTTTGCTCCGTTCATTCCGTCTGGCCACTCTACCATAAAGGCCTGATTGGTGGACTGCTGCACAGATGTTTGTCCTTCTGGAAGGTTCTCCCATCTCCACAGAGGACCAAGGCCCTTCTCCCCCGATTACTCAGTTTTGCCGGGTGGCCAGCTCTAAGAAGAGCCTTGGTGCTTCCAAACTTCTTCCATTTAAGAATGATGGAAGTCAGTGTTCTCAGGGACCTTCAATGCTGCAGAAATGATTTGGTACCTTTCCCCAGATCTGTTTTGGTACATTTCCCCAGATCCAATTCCATTGACCTCATGGCTTGGTTTTTGCTCTGACATGCACTGTCAACGGTGGGACCTTAGCTAGACAGGTGTGTGCGTTTCCAAATCATGTCCAATCAATTGAATTTACCACAGGTGGACTCCAAGTTGTAGAAACATCTCAAGGATGATCAATGGAAACAGGATGCACCTGAGCTCAATTTCGAGTCTCATAGCAAAGGGTCTGAATACTTATGTAAACAATTTTTTTTATACATTTGCATACATTAATATAAACCTGGTTTTGCTTTGTCATTATGGGATATTGTGTGAAGATTGATGAGGCAAATAAATTATGTAATCCATTGTAGAATAAGGCTGTAACGTAACAAGATGTGGAAAAAAGGAAGGGGTCTGAATACTTTCTGAATGCACCGTATATATAATTTTACATTCAGGCTGCAACAACAAAATGTGGAATAGTGATGGTGTTAGACGGGTGATGAGCTGTGCCTTTTTCTAGACATAACGCTTTGCATTCAGTCCATTTTTATATCATCAGACCACAGAATATTTTGCCTTATGCTCAGTCTGTCCCATGCATTTTTGAAAACTCCATGTGCTTTTTTCTTATGAGTGGCTTCCGTCTGGCACTCTCCCATAACGCCCAGATTGGTGAAGAGAACCTGGCAGGTTCTTCCATTTCAGCCAAGGAACTCTGTAGTTCTGTCAGAGTGGTCATTGGGTTCTTGGTCACCTCCCTGACCACGGTCCTTCTTTCCCGGTTGCTCAGTTTGGTCAGACAAAGTCTGCGTTGTTCCATAGTTTTTCAATTTCCCAATGATGGAGAGTACTGTGCTGTTGGAAACTTTCGACACTCTAGTTTTATACCCTTCCCCAGATATACACTGCGAGGACAAAACATTAGGAACACCTTCCTAATATTGAGTTGCACCCCTTTTTGCCCTCAACTAAGCCTCAATTCGTCGGGGCATGGGCTATACAAGGTGTCAAAAGCGTTCCACAGGGATGATGGCCCATGTTAACTCCAATGCTTCCCACAGTTGTGTCTAGTTGGCTGGATGTCCTTTGGGTGGTGGACCGTTCTTGATACACACGGGAAACTGTTGAGCATGAAAAACTCAGCAGTGTTACAGTTCTTGACACATTCAAACCGGTGCACCTGGCACCTACTACCCCCGTTCAAAGGCACTTAAATCTTTTATCTTGCACTTGAATCTTTTTTCACCCTCAAAATGGCACTCAAACACAATGTCGCAGTTGTTCCAACGCTTACATTTTTTTTTTTTACCTGTCTCCTCCCCATCATCTACACGTATTGAAGTGGATTTAACACGTGACATCAATAAGGGATCATAGTTTCACCTGGATTCACCTGGTCAGTCTATGTCATGGAAAAGAGTAGGTGTTCCTAATGTTTTGTACACTCAGTGTCTAACAGTGATGTGCGGAATGGCTTTTCGGAATGCACAACTCGTTGGTCCTTATCACGGATGGGCTATTGCAGCAGACGACCACACCGGGTTCCCGTCCTATTAGCAAAAAGAAGAATAAGCGGCTCCAGTGGGAACGCGATCAGCAACACTGGACAATTGAAGAGTAGAAAAACATTGCCTGGTCCGACGAATTCTGGTTCCTGTTACGTCATGCTGATGGCAGAGTCAGGATTTGGTGTAAGCGGCATGAGTACACGGCCCCATCCTGCCTGGAGTCAACAGTACAGGATGGTAGTGGTGGTGTAATGGTGTGGGGAATGTTTTCCTGGTGCACTTTAGGTCCCGTGATACCAATTGAGCAACATTTTAATGCCACACCTTATAGATTCTATGCCTTGAAGAATTCAGGCTGTTCTGGAGGCAAATGGAGGTCTGACCCGGTACTAGATGGGTTTACCTAATAAACTGGCCACTGAGTGTATATCATTATTGTGTGCCCTTATCTTACCTTACAACGAGCACATAGAGAAAGACTTGAGCTTAGTCATACAGTTTTGTTAAATCTAACACTTTATCCCTGAAAACCAATTAAATCATGAATCAAGATTGGATGAATGCATGCATCACTCTCAGAATGTCAGCAAGTTATTATAACTGATTTAGTTTTTATTCTGAGCACCATGGAGTTTGTGAGTAGATTTTTTTGTGTGTCTTAGAAAAACAGGTGGTAGAAATGCTGTGGTGGTAAAGATTCATGAATAAACCCCACTGACTTTTGTCATACAATCACAGATCATCAATATCTGGTGATCTAGGTCATTTGTGCATGTTGTGACACAGAAAAGGATACCAGAGAAATATTCTGAACAGTGAGGTTTTTCACCACTTTCTGACCTAAGAGAAGAAAAGAAACACATAATTGACATATGTAGAGATGTATTCACAGGCAAGGGTGAATAGGGAAAAAAACTGCCTGGGTCCAAATACAATTTTTTCAAATAGTTTATTACCTGTCCTTCCTTGATTGATCTTTCCTGGTTCAAAATATTAATAAACCAATAGAATAGTCCCAAAAACACAAACCCTGTCCATCTGTCACTCCATGCAGGCTCAAGCAAACACTCAAAGTATGTGAAAGATAATAGTATTTGAACCAAGCTCTGGTCTAAATAATACATTTGAATGTAGTTGATTGACCACTAGGGGGGGCCTGATGACTGGGAAATGCAGCTCCAGGTACAGCGTGTTGAGGGGGCTGTTGGAACAGAGGAAAGCTCGTCAGCACATTAGAAAAATACCCACATGTGGGACAACAGTAAAGTTGATATTGAATAGGAGCTCAATGGAGTTGTAGTGTGTAGAGTAAAGTTGATATTGAATAGGAGCTCATTGAAGTTTTAGTGTGTACAGTAATGTTGATATTGAATAGCTTCTCAATGGAGTTTTAGTTTGTACAGTACATTTTATATTGTATAGGATCTCCATGGATCTCCAGGATCTACATGTTGCTATAGTGTGTACAGTATCCTACCTGCAGGATGTGGCCTGGCGGACACGAAGCAAGGGATGACGTAGCGACAGTTTAGCTCAGGGAAGGAGTGCAGAAGGTAGGCCCTGCCTGCAGCGTACTCCTCTGACCTGGGAACAAACAACACAAACCTTCCTAACTATGGGCCCAATCCTAACCCTAAACATAAATAATTTTAGCTGACATGATTTGTGCAAAAATTCCGGCCAGTGCCTCTGTCATTATTTCAGAGAAGACAAAATACATTATTCACAAAACGGAAAAAAGTAAACGCACTAAACGCAGTGCAAGGTGGGAAGCAGATGGGTAAATGTAATGATGTCATATATATTTCCTTAGATTATGTTGCTTGCAATCAACCTCGGACGAAGTGTTTTACTTTTTAACATAGAAAAGCTTTGAGGAGGACATTTGCCTCATGATTAAGTAAACATTTGTGGTATGTTTTCACTGAAATGTCAATGAATGTATGCATGGTATCTTATATAAGTGAGTTGTGATAGTGTAGATGAGCCGTACCCTGACTGTATATCGGCTGGTTTAGGGTCTCTGAAGGGCTGTCTGTTTTGGGGCTCATGGACACCTTGGTGGACTTCCACAGGAACTGCACGACACGACAGGGTGAAGTCTATAGCAACCATGGGGAAAAACACAAATAAATAATAGTAATGCGGTGAAATGTACTTGATAGCGCTGAATTCAGCGACAGGACAAGGTGTAGGAAGGAACGAAACCTTGATTACCTGTTAATTCCAGATTTGCAGTTTAGCTGAAAGCTGTACCCTCATGCCTTTTTGGAGCTAAAGATCATATCCACCCCCAAGGTTTCTAATGGGAGGAGAGTGCCAAAGTTGTTGTTGTGCTCTAATGGGAGGAGAGTGCCAAAGTAATTTTTGGTCTGGACCTCTGTAAACTAGGAGGAGAAAAAAACTGCTCAACTGATTAGTGCTCAGGCTATCCAAATCCTATGTCATGACTTGCCAGTCCTCAGATGGAGATCAGGGATGCCAGCTAGACCCCCCCCCCCCCCCCCACCTCTCCTGGGGCTGTTGGCCAGTTTTATGATGGTCGTAAATACCTTCCCTTTGCCAAGCAGTATGGAGGGAGAGACCTTAGTAGAACAAAGGACCTTCTCCCACCAAAACTCCTACCTCCCCAAAATTGGAGAATTAAACAATATTTATATTTTTGAGAATGTGAAAATGTTAAGTGGAGACTAAAATAACCCTCATGTCGAATTCGTTTTGATGTTGTGACATCATGAAAGATGGTAGAACCACATAACTGTACCTCTGTTTGTCTACACTTCTCAATTATGAAGTTTGCATCTGAATGTTGTATAAAATTAATGATTAAGTATCAGAATACTTTTGAAAAGATAGAAATGGGTTTTTAGTCTTCTAAATGAGAAAATTATTTTTTCATGTAAAGTTCACCAAGTCAGTAACCACACCCACGTGAGCACAGAGTTTATGCAAAACGTAATGGAACGTCCTTTTCCCCCAAGTGTTTAAAAGGATGCACTGAAGAATGAACATATTAGACCAGAGAGCATGGAGCTGTAGCGACATGTTGAAATGGTTGAGAAATCTACCACTCTGCTAAATGGTTATAAACTCTGAAACTATCAATCACTACAGAAGAAGCAAATCCTAGATGTCGCGTTATTAGTCTGCAGCTGGAAATGTACGTAGCCTAGGATGAGAACACCATAACCTCTAAAGCATTCTAACGAGATTAACTCTGAGAATTACTGTACAGGGTATGTCGAAATATCCATTCTTACCACCACCATGACCAGAAGCTCTCCCTAAGGACATGGTGATCTCTGGTGGCTGAACCAGAGTCGTACACCCAACATCTCGGTGACCAAAGTATTTGGATGATCCAGGACAGCTCAATCGTAAATACATAAATTGCATTATTTTTTTTCCAAATGAGCGGTTATTAGAGTGCTTAAGATTTTGTATTTTTGTGAGCGTAGCTTCCCAATGTCCGATAGAGTAACTCCTTTGTCTCCCTTCCTCCCCCTCCTCTCTCTGAATTCGCTACTGTGTTATAACCAAACTGTCCTGTTTTGTTAGTCTTCTATAGACTATTTACTGTATAATGTTAGTGTGTATTTGTATATTCTGTAACTGTTTAATTAGTTGGTAAATAAATCAATTGAGACAATTTGTGTATCGCTGATTCATCAATAAAGTAGGGTTCGTGCAGACTACAACAAATGACGACGTTCAGAATGACTGATGACGTAATAATACATTAACCTCTCTTGGGTAGGGGGCAGTATTTTCACAGCCGGATGAAAAACGTACCCAAATTAAACTGCCTACTACTCGGGCCCAGAAACTAGAATATGCATATTATTAGTAGATTTGGATAGAAAACACTCTGAGGTTTCTAAAACTGTTTGAATGATGTCTGTGATTATAACAGAACTCATATGGCAGGCAAAAACCTGAGAAAAATCCAACCAGGAAGTTGAAAATCTGAGGCTGTAGTTTTTTAAAAATTAATTCCCTTTCCAAACTACAGTGATTTAGGGGTCATTTTGCACTTCCTACGGCTTCCACTAGATGTCAACAGTCTTTAGAAAGTTGTTTGAGGCTTCTATGGTGAATTTTGAGGGAATAACAGCCGGTTCAAGCAGTGGACTGTCTGAGGTCATGTACTTACTTCATGCGCATGCACGCATGGCTAGCATTTTTTATTTTTCTTCTGTAATGAATACGCTATTGTCCGGTTGGAATATTATCAATTATTTATGTTAAAAACACACTAAGGATTGATTGTAAACATCGTTTGACATGTTTCTACAAACGGTAATGGAACTTTTGAGCTTATCGTCTATTGATTTGCGCTCCCGCATCGTGCCTTTGGAATAGTGTTCTGGCTGCGCCAACAAAACTGAGGTATTTGGACATAAATGATGGACTTTATCGAACAAATGAACATTTCTTGTGGAATTGGGAGTCCTGCGAGTGCATTCCGCCGAGAATCAGCAAAGGTAAGGAAAGATTTATAACACTAATTTAGAGTTTTGTTGATGCCATGACTTGGCGGGTAGCTGTATAGCTTGCATTGATGGCTGAGCTCTGTACTCAGAATATTGAACAATGTGCTTTCTCCGTAAATTTATTTTGAAATCTGACACAGCGGTTGCATTAAGAAGTAGTGTATCTATAATTCTTTAAATAATTGTTATATATTTTGTCAACGTTTCTGATGAGTATTTCTGTAAATTAATGTGCACATTCACCGGATGTTTTGGGAGGCAAACATTTTCTGAACATCACGCGCCAATGTAAAATGCTGTTTTTGGATATAAATATGAACTTGATCGAACAAAACATGCATGTATTGTGTAACATGATGTCCTATGAGTGTCATCTGATGAAGATCGTCAAAGGTTAGTGCTTAATTTTAGCTGTATTTCTGGTTTTTGTGACTCCTCTCCTTGCTAGGAAAATGGCTGTGTGGCTTTTCTTGTTTAGGTGGTGTCCTAACATAATCTAATGTTTTGCTTTTGCTGTAAAGCCTTTTTGAAATCGGACAATGTGGTTGCATTAAGGAGGAGTGTTTCCTTCTGATGGTTCATGATGCCGACCTGATTTAGCCAAGGTGGAATAGTGGACTATACTGTAGAGAGATACAAGCATTGAGTAGGAAATGAGGTCAAAGTTCAACCCATAGGGCTGCTGTAAGTCAGGGAGATGGAGGCCCGTACCTGAGGTACAGTATGCCCAGAAAGCCAAATTCCTGGGGCAGGAGGACAAGGTTCGTGAGGCGCATGTTGGTCTTCACTTATTCGTAGATGGAGCAGTGGCCAAAGTCTACCTCTGTCCAGTCAAAGCACAGGTTATGACTGCATGAACCATGACGGGAACAGGCCGCACCTGAAAGCCCAGTGAAGGGAAGTAATTGTTAGAGAGTATTTATGCTTTTTTCTGTTTATTTCTTTTCTATGTAAAATAATGGGTCCAAAAATAGAAGTCTATGGTCCAATATGTATGTGTTTCAATCCCAATAGGTGCACTTGATTACACCTGGCACAATAGAAACAATGACATTGTCCCAAAAGTGCAAACCCTGCACACAAGCTAAATCAAGTGCACATCCTAAAGTAATAGAATCAAAGCAAATCCATTTTTGATCCAGGTGGAACAATTAGTCAATTTGTTTATTCCAAACCAAATGCCTGTGCCATATGTTGTGCACAACTCCACTCAAAACAAACACAATCTGTTGTCCTGAGAGCAGCGTTCCTGTCCATGTAATAATAATGTCCTGTACCGTATCTGGGCGCGGCAGATTACCTTGTTTACCAGTCACGCGCTCCGCACCGGCGCTCTCCTGGCCAGAGAGGGCCAGGAGAGGGCCAGAGAGGGAAGCCTGGAGAGGAGGCAGGGCTCAAGGCTGGGGGCACAGCTTTTGGTCTCTGCAGGAGCATCCTGGTGGCCTGCTTTTGGCTCTGTGAGAACTTAATGCCTCCAAATCCTCTCCTCCCCAGTAAAGGGGTGTGGGTTTGGAAGGCGGGTGGAGGGGCATGTGGGACAGGGTGGGTAAGGTAATGATTTGGCTGAGGGGGAGTGTGACTGCTAGCCAGTTTGGGGGATTTGATGACTGGGTAACGCTGCTCAAATGTGCCATGAGTGTTGGGTCGGAGCCTGTTTTGTGTTTTTGATTTGAGTCTGTTGTGTGTGTGTGTGTGTGTGTGTGTGTGTGTGTGTGTGTGTGTGTGTGTGTGTGTGTGTGTGTGTGCGTGTGCGTGTGTGTGTAAGTGTGTGTAATAGGGGAGAACGACTGCCCCATCTCATTGAAGCCACAAAGTTCAAGGCCGACCGCGATACTACAGGCATTGTTTTCAGAAAATGAAAATCTTCGTGGACAATCTTCGTGTAAATAAATAAGAAAACCGAAGACAGTCATGGTACCAATCATTAATTCTATTACAACAGATGTATGTCCTTGAACGGATTATTTTAAAATCGCACACAGAAGAAGTTAGAAGGATAATTCAGATGCTACTGGCAGCCTGCAGTACACCGGTCGACCTTCAACTTGAGATACTCAATGAGAGGGCGCAGCACTGAGCTAGCCTTCAACATCACTTCCTCAAGTAGCTCAAACAGTGCATGTTATGTCTACATAAATTTCCACGCTAAACCCGACTTCCTTGGCTTCAAATGCGCTATTGAGTCTTCACATAGGAATTAATGGTGTCACGTGATCAATGGCTTTGTCTATTCAAATAGTCATTGGTGTGAAAGGAATTCAACAATCCCTGATAAATTGATAAAATGTTTGGTTTACTGTTTTCATACATCAATAGGTGGGTTGGTCTTTATTTGGGATATCCAGAATAATCCCTGCAGCATCACAAATAAGTGCCTGAAAATGATCCCCTTATGATTTCCAGTTGTAATATCTGATCAGCAATATACATGCGAAACACCCAGAATGTAAAGCTAAAATAGAGGGGAAACAACATGAAAAACTAAGATTCCTTAGTGGAATAACCTTTATGCTTGGCTCATTAGCACTCATGGAACAGCACAGGCCTTGGGGTGGTGGATCATTTTTGCTTGCTACCAATAAAATGGGTTACAACCTTCAGCGCCTTTGCCCTTCATGGGGACCTGCACGAGGCTTGCTACTTATGAATAAGTACCCAATGCTGCCTTTTGGATTGAGATGGGCTGTTGTCTTGTATGACACGGCACACTGTAGACTGTGGCCAGAATACAATCATTGCATATTGCAATTTTCCACAATGCAATCTCTAGAAGGCTGTTTTCGCAGTATTTGAGGCCAACTCCATCTCCCAAATTGCTTCCCTCTGTATCCCTGGCTGTGTCCCTTTTGGGGACATTTTCAACAGATATTATCAGTGGTAGTTGATTGATACAGATTGTGTAATTTTTGTGCCACAATTGAATTCTGGCCTGTAAATTTAGAGTGAATTAGTGCAACAAACCTGATCAACCACTTGCACTGTCAAGGGGACTTCCAGCACTCCTTTTCACTGTCAAAAAATGCCTTTGTATCCTCGGACATGGAACATCTAGGGGGGAAGAACAAAGTAGTGGGTATAAGAACACAGGAAATAATTATACATTAAAGGTAGACTCTGCAAAATGACACAATCATACACAATGGGGCAACCTTCTGCTTATAAACAACAGCAATCTATCAAGGTTGCCACTATTGGAAAGAGCCAATGGTAGCAGTCTTGTTAGATTGGAATTTTGTTGCTGATTTCGTTAAGTCGCCCCACTATGTATGATGTCATAATACAAAGTTTGCATCAACACATACAGTGGGGCCTGAAATGATTGACACCCTTGATAAAGATGAGCAAAATGAGTAAGAAAGTTTTTGTGAATCGTGAATAATGATGAGGGAGAAAGTTACAGAGGGTCAAAGATCATACTCCAAAGACATGCTAACCTCTCCCCATCACCAATAACAGGGGAGGTAAGCATGTCTTGGGGGGGTATCTTTGACCCTCTGTAACTTTCTCACTCCACATTATTCATGATGAATTCAAGATTATCCATAATCATGGTAGCATTCACATTAATGTAGAAGTATTTAGAAACATATTGTATTCTTATTTACAATAAAAGTGACTCCAAAATAACACAATCAATTATTTACCATACATTTCTATTGGGCACAAAATAATCTGAAACACAACCAAAACGAACTGCAAATGCATCCAACAAGTTTGTAGTGTCACAATTCAAACTTGATGTAGTCATTGTGTGCTAGGAATATGGAACCAAATACTACACTTTTGACCACTTCATTTATAAGGATCTTTAGGGGTGTCAACATTTTTTTTGACATACCTTTTTGAGAACACAAAAAAAACTTATTAAACAAAATATCTTTCACTGAGCAATTGTATTAGTATAAAATAACACAATTTCCCAAAATGTTTGAGCATATAAAATACAGTGCATTCGGAAAGTATTTAGAGCCCTTGACTTGACTTTTTCCACATTTTGTTATGTTATAGCCTTATTTTAAAATTGATTAGATAGTCCCCCCCCCCCCTCATCAGTCTACACACAATACCCCATAATGACAAAGCAAAAACAGATTTTTGGATTTTTGAGCAAATTTATTAATAATAAGAAACTGAAATATTACATTTCCTTAAGTATTCAGACCCTTTACTCAGTACTTTGTTGCACCTTTGGCAGCGATTACAGCCTCGAGTCTTCTTGGGTATGACGCTACAATCTTGGCACACCTGTATTTGGGGAGTTTCTCCAATTCTTATCTGCAGATCTTCTCAAGCTCTGTCAGGTTGGATGGAGAGCGTCGCTGCACAGCTATTTTCAGGTCTCTCCAGAGATGTTAGATCGGATTCAAGTCTGGGCTCTGGCTGAGCCACTCAAGGACATTCAGAGACTTGTCCCGAAGCCACTCATGCGTTGTCTTGGCTGTGTGCTTAGGATCGTTGTCTTGTTGGAAGGTGAACCTTCGTCCCAGTCTGTGGTCCTGAGCGCTCTGAAGCAGGTTTTCATCAAGGATCTCTCTGTACTTTGCTCTGTTCATCTTTCCCTCGATCCTGACTAGTCTCCCAGTCCCTGCCACTGAAAAACATCCCCACAGCATGATGCTGCCACCACCATGCTTCACCATAGGGATGGTGCCAGGTTTCCTCCAGACGTGACGCTTGGCATTCAGGTCAATCTTGGTTTCATCAGACCAGAGAATCTTGTTTCTTATGTTCTAAGAGTCTTTTGGTGCCTTTTGGCAAACTCTAAGCGGGCTGTCATGTGCCTTTTACTTAGAAGTGGCTTCCGTCATGCGCCTTTTACTTAGGAGTGGCTTCCGCCACTTAACCATAAAGGCCTGATTGGTGAAGTGCTGCAGAGGGGGTTGTCCTTCTGGAAGGTTTTCCCATCTCTACAGAGG
The DNA here is from genome assembly GCF_965601325.2 of Salmo salar. Classification (NCBI taxonomy): domain Eukaryota; kingdom Metazoa; phylum Chordata; class Actinopteri; order Salmoniformes; family Salmonidae; genus Salmo; species Salmo salar. The sequence goes on from NC_138305.1 coordinate 85,561,176, forward strand.
AACTCTGGAGGTCTGTCAGAGTGACCATTGGGTTCTTGGTCACCTCCCTGACGAAGGCCCTTTTCCCGAGATTGCTCAGTTTGGCCAGGTGACCAGCTCTAGGAAGAGTCTTGGTGGTTCCAAACTTCTTCTATTTAATAATGATGGAGACCACAGTGTTCTTGCGGACCTTCAATGCTGCAGAAATGTTTTGGTACCCTTCCCCAGATCTGTGCCTCGACACAATCCTGTCTCGGAGCTCTACGGACAATTCCTTCGACCTCATGGCTTGGTTTTTGCTCTGACATGCTCTGACTGTCTACCATGGGACCTTATATAGACAGGTGTGTGCCTTTCCAAATCATATCCAATCAATTTAATTTACTACAGGTGGACTCCAATATCAATTTAATTTACCACAGGTGGACTTCAATGAAGTTGTAGAAACATCTCAAGGATGATCAATGGAAACAGGATGCACCTGAGCTCAATTTCGAGTCTTATAGCAAAGGGTCTGAATTCTTATGTAAATAAGGTATTTAAAAAAAAAAAAAATTACATTTGCAAAAACTCCCCAAATACAGGTGTGCCAAGAGTGTAGCTGTCACGTCCTGGCCAGTATAAGGGTTAATTAGTATTGTAGTTTGGTCAGGACGTGGCAGAGGGTATTCGTTTTATGTGGTTCGGGGTGGTGTGTTTGTTAAAAGGGTGTTTGATTTAGTATTTCCGGGTTTTGGTTTATGTTTAGGTATTTCCATGTTTAGTCTAGTGTGTCTGGTTCTATGTTGAGTTAATTGGGGTTGGACTTCCAATTGAAGGCAGCTGTTTGGTGTTGCCTTTGATTGGAAGTCCTATATTAGTTGGGTGTGTTTGTCTGGTATTTTGTGGGTGATTGTTCTGTGTTTAGCCTAGTGCCTTACCAGACTGTCAGTTTGTCAATCGTTCGTGGTTTTTGTTTGTTGTTTTGTATTCATTTTGAAGTGAATAAATGTTCAAAATGAACAATCACATACCTGCTGCGTATTGGTCTACCTTTTCCGACGAGGATTTCGTTATATCGTCAGAAGACGAAGAAATCCCTGACAGTAGCGCCATACCCAAGAAGACTTGAGACTGTAATCGCTGCCAAAGGTGCTTCAACAAAGTACTGAGTAAAGGGTCTGAATACTTATGAAAATGTAATATTTCAGTTTTAATTAATAATACATTTGTCTCAAATCTAAAAATATGTTTTTGCTTTGTCATTATGGGACATTGTGTTTAGATTGATGAGGATTTTAATGTATTTAATCCATTTTAGAATAAGGCTGTAACAACAAAATGCACTGTAGCTCAGTATTTGAATTCTTTATTTTATACAGTCATTATTGCTCATCTTTATCAAGGGCGTCAATCATTTTAGACCCCACTGTATGTCCCAGCCCTCAACAAATAGGATAATGCTCAGTGCAAGGGATAGAGAGACCATGGTGGAAAACGTTCAGCGTTTCACTTTAAAACAGCACGACTATCCCCGTTTAGATCTGTAGAACCACTAGGGAATGCAAGAGAGCGCCATTGTTCTATCTGTGCTACTATTGGCTGTAGCCATGGTGATGTTGGGCATAAGTGCCCCTCAAAGAGGGCTCGCAGTTATACAGAGAGCTTATGTAAAGCACAATCTCCATCAATACCCCAGGTGGAGAACTGCTCCCATGAGAGGCACCATCTCTCTACTACTACGCAGCTAAGATTCTATTATCATGAAAACAATGGTCAGATGTCAATCCACAGTGAGGAGCACAATCCCAGCCCACTCCTGACTCCCCGCTCTCTCTGTTTGGAAATGTTGACATACTGTATAGCTAGCTAGCTAAGTGAATTAAATGTCACCAGCAACCTAACTTCATATTTGCTAGCTATCTTGATGTATTTATCATTGTAAAAAATAAACTCCAAATGCATTTGTAGGTAGCTAGCTAACAGCCATGGAGGAGGGTGAAAGGATAGCAGCCCCAACTGTCAAAGTGAGAGAATAGGCTATTCTAGATAGGGCAGGTGCTTTTGTGTAGTTCCAGTCCCTAGAAGTGAGGATGGAGATAATGCTAACAAAATATTCAGTGCAGTCTAATTTGAGTCTAATTAAGTATTTTTCTTGTGATGTTTTCTGTCCTCAGATAGAGAGAGCTATGAAAGTGTGTCTGCAGATGAAAAGGTACCAATGAAGAACAGTGGTTCTCAGTGCTGGTCCTGGCGAATCAAAGGGGTGCACATTAGCACTACACAGCAGATTCAAATGATCAACTCATCATCAAGCTTCAAGTGGTATTTCTGTATTAATTTTTGATGCTATCCTTGATATGATCCTGCTGGTGTCACATGCTACACATGTGGGTGCACATGCATCTATCTATCCAATGTTATCATGGTTTGTTATAAGAGATTATGCTTTAGTGATCCACAATGACCTGGTGATGTAAAAGTCTAATAATGAAATGATCTTCCTACAGATTCCTTGCAACTGGAGATTCCTTCAAAACGATTACCTACAGTTACCGTGTAAAGCACTGCACAGTTGGGTGACCAGGGCCATCTGGGACTGCCTCCTGGGGGAATTCAGGCCTGTGAAGGCTACGTGTGTCCTGCATAACTTCATGAGGATAGAGGACCAGGAGGGGATCTGCAGCTCACCGCCATGTGCCAGAGGAGAGGCCTGCTGCTCTGCAGGATGCTTCACGGATGGGGACCAAGGCAGCATGGGAGGCAAACCGTGTGCGGGAGATTTTCACCTCCTACTTCTTCAAAGAGGGTGCTGTTCCCTGGGAACACCATAAACTACACTATGCACAACCAAAGGCTCTTTTAAGACCCATCCACATTGCAATAAGAGTATTCTTCCATTTACTTAGCTATGTCTACTGCAGTTATTACAGTCCCAGTTTCTCTCCCTTTGATTTCTACTTCTCAGGTGAGGGTGCTGTTTAGGTAAGGTTGATGTCTGTATAAGAGTCACCCATATTGAACACATTTAGAGCAATTAGACACCCTATAACCCACAACTACACACTTGTGTATCAATTTGATTAATGGTTTGTGTTGTGCAGTAAGCAGGCTCAGGTATTTAACTGTGTCTTCTTCCACCTTCAAAGAATAGGCAAGAGGACCAACCATGGAGAATAGTAAGACACTTAATTATTTATATTTATAGAACTACACTATATTGTTTGTCTTCGTGTGTCTGTGCATGTTTTTCTGCAGTCACTTAGTGTGGACACCAGGTGAGGCCACACACACAGATTACTCTTGAACACTGTCTCTTCAACTACCTTCTTTTCTCAATAACAGTCTCTCTCCTTCCCTTCATCACTTCTCCCGAAATCCTTTAGGTTATATCAGCTGTGTCGGTGAACCCCTCCCACATCTGAACTGGCTACATAGAGGGCATAGCATGATCAGAGGTGAAAGGTCTCTTGGTCAGGTCAACAGGAAGTATTATTAAAACCTCTTAAGGATCCACCCCTTTTTTAACATTTTCCTCAAAAATGACATACCCAAATCTAACTGCCTGTAGCTTAGGACCTGAAGCAAGGATATGCATATTCTTGATACCATTTGAAAGGAAACACTTTGTAGTTTGTGGAAATTTGAAATTAATGTAGGAGAATATACATTAGATCTGGTAAAAGATAATACAAAGAAAAAACCAAGCATAATTTTTTTTGGTACCATCATCTTTGAAATGCAAGAGAAAGGCCATAATGCAATATTCCAGCCCAGGCGCAATTTTGATTTTGGCCACTAGATGGCAGGAGTGTATGTGCACAGTTTTAGACTGATCCAATGAACCATTGCATTTCTGTTCAAAATGCTGTATCTAGACTGCCCAAATGTGCCTAATTGGTTTATTAATAACTTTCAAGTTCATAACTGTGCACTCTCCTCAAACAATATAATGTTATTCTTTCACTGTAATAGCTACTGTAAATTGGACAGTGCAGTTAGATTAACAAGCATTTAAACTTTCTGCCAATATCAGATATGTCTATGTCCTGGGAAATGCTCTTGTTACTTACAACCTCATGCTAATCACATTTGCGCACATTAGCTCAAACGTATCGCGGGTGGGACATCATTCTGTAGAGATCATTAATCTTGAGGATACCCTAGGATAGGGGGCGCCACAGCGCATTTTGAAAAAAAATCGTTCCCATTTTCAACGGCCTACTAATCAAACTCAGAAGCTAGGGCATGCATATACTTATTATATATGGATAGAAAACACTCTAAAGTTTCTAAAACTGTTTGAATGGTGTCTGTGAGTATAACAGAACTCAAATGGCAGTCAAAACCCAGAGACCGATTGAAACAGGAAGTGGAATTCTGAATTGTGGACTCGACTTCTCATCTTTCCTTATTAATCACACCGTTAACAATGGTTCAGTGAGCACTTCCTATTGCTTCCACTAGATGTCGCCAGTCTTTTCACAGTGGTTTGAGCCTTATACGGTCGAAACTCAGTGAATGAGACGAGTTGCAAATTGGTCACAGGGGATGGGCCATCACCATTATGACGCCGGCGGCCATGTCAACCCCCACCTTTGGAAACGGTTTTAAAGGCCATGAAACCATCCCCCTCGAATCTTATTGGCTCTCTTGGTGTTACAGGCCCTGAAGATTAATGTTTTACAACGTTTGACATGTTTGAACGAACCTACAGGCGGGAGAATCTCATTTTATCCGGAACTTCAGCCCTGCGCTTGGAGAGAGCCATAGGACGCGCTACCAACAGCAGGCTAATGGAACGTGAAGTATGGACTTTTTGACCGAAAATACATCTGTTGTGGACCTGGGATGCTTTCTGATGAAGACAACTAAAGGTAGGTGATTATTGACAATATTATACAAGATGAGATGTGACATGCGATTGTTTCCAAGATGGCGCCGAGCTCTGTATATTAGCTCATTTTCTGAGTATCGCATCTCCTTTTATCGCAAAGTGTGATTACCCAGTAAAGTTAATTTAAAATCTGGTATGACAGGTGTTCTCAAGAGATATTCATCTATAAATGTTAGATTGACAATATAAATTTAAAAAATCGTTATAGGATAGTAATTTAGGGAAATGTAGCATTGTTTACCGGGACGCATTTGAGGGGAAATTATTTAGTCAACCTCAGACAGAGATGTAAAATGCTGTTTTTATATATAAATATGACCTTTATTGAACAAAAGAATGCATGCATTGTATAACATGATGTCCTAGGGGTGCCATCTGATGAAGTTTGTAAAAGGTTAGTGCTGCATTTAGCTGTTTTTTGATTATATGTGATGCAAGTGGTTGGTCGGAAAATGGCTATGAAGCTGCTTTTTACGATGGACTCATCTAACATAATCTAATGATTTGCTTTTCCTGTAAAACCTTTTTGAAATCGGACGACGTGGGTCGATTCAGGAGAGGTGTATCTATAAAAAAAAAAATATATATTATTATTATTTTTTTTAAATTATGATTTTTTTTTTAATGCTAATTGGCGATATGATTTTTCGCTGGATTTTGATCCCGCTGACGGGATGAGACGCTGAAGAGGTTTTAAGAGGTTAACCTGTTAGGGCTAGGGGGCAGTATTTGCACGGCTGGATAAAAAAATTTACCTGATTTAATCTGGTTACTAATCCTACCCAGTAACTAGAATATGCATATACTTATTATATATGGATAGAAAACACTCTAAAGTTTCTAAAACTGTTTGAATGGTGTCTGTGAGTATAACAGAACTCATTTGGCAGGCAAAACCCTGAGACATTTTCTGACAGGAAGTGGATACCTGATGTGTTGTATTACCTTTAAACCTATGCCATTGAAAAACACAGGGGCTGAGGAATATTTTGGCACTTCCTATTGCTTCCACTAGATGTCACCAGCCTTTACAAAGTGTTTTGAGTCTTCTGGAGGGAGATCTGACCGAACAAGAGCCATGGAACGATGATGGCCCATTAGACACCTGGCGCGCGAGTTCATGTTGGGTACCCTCGTTCCAATACGTTATAAAAGAGAATGCATTCGTCCACCTTGAATATTATTCATGTTCTGGTTAAAAAAGGCCCGAATGATTTATGCTATACAACGTTTGACATGTTTGAACGAACGTAAATATATTTTTTCCCCTCGTTCATGAAGTGAAGTCCGGCGGGCTTAGATCATGTGCTAACAAGACGGAGATTTTTGGACATAAATGATGAGCTTTTTTGAACAAAACTACATTCGTTATGGACCTGTGATACCTGGAAGTGACATCTGATGAAGAGAATCAAAGGTAATGGATTATTTACATAGTATTTTCGATTTTAGATCTCCCCAACATGACGGCTAGTCTGTATCGCAAAGCGTATTTTTCTGGGCGCAGTGCTCAGATTATTGCAAAGTGTGATTTCCCAGTAAGGTTATTTTTAAATCTGGCAAGTTGATTGCGTTCAAGAGATGTAAATCTATAATTCTTTAAATGACAATATAATATTTTACCAATGTTTTCTAATTTTAATTATTTAATTTGTGGTGCTGACTTGACTGCCGGTTATTGGAGGGAAACGATTTCCTCAACATCAATGCCATAGTAAAACGCTGTTTTTGGATATAAATATGAACTTGATAGAACTAAAAATGCATGCATTGTCTAACATAATGTCCTAGGAGTGTCATCTGATGGAGATTGTAAAAGGTTAGTGCATCATTTTAGCTGGTTTTATGGTTTTGGTGACCCTGTCTTTGAATTGACAAAACATTACACACAACTCTTGTAAATGTACTGTCCTAACATACTCTAAATTTATGCTTTCGCCGTAAAACCTTTTTGAAATCGTAAAACGTGGTTAGATTAAGGAGATGTTTATCTTTCAAAGGGTGTAAAATAGTTGTATGTTTGAAAAATTTGAATTTTGACATTTATTTGGATTCAAATTTGCCGCTCTTGAAATGCACCTGCTGTTGATGGAGTGCACCACGGGTGGGACGCTTGCGTCCCACCTAGCCCATAGAGGTTAAGATAACTTTTGGTTCAACTGGGGGCCCTAGACTGGTTAGAAAACACCGTTAGAGACACTATTATGTAATTGTGATGAACTGAGAGAATATTAAGTTCAGTAGCACTGTAATTCCTTAATTCATTACTCTTCCCTGCTCCTCTGTTCTTAACTCTTTCCCTTTCTGTCTTTTACACTCTCTTACCAATCTCTCTCCACCTCCTCTTTCTTCCTCTGTTTTTATAATGCACACCAGATGTGCATTGAAGTACAGATTTAATTTTGATTTATAATTTAACCTCTTACATCTAGTTGTTCCGCTAGCGGAACACCGCTCCAATATCCAATGATAGGGCGTGGCGCGAATTACAAACACCTCAGAAATCCAAAAACTTCAATTTTTCAAACATATTACTATTTTACACCATTTTAAAGACAAGACTCTCCTTTATCTAACCACATTGTCCGATTTCAAAAAGGCTTTACAACGAAAGCAAAACATTAGATTATGTCAGGAGAGTACCCAGCCAGAAATAATCACACACCCATTTTTCAAGCTAACATATAATGTCACAAAAACCAAAACCACAGCTAAATGCAGCACTAACCTTTGATGATCTTCATCAGATGACACTCCTAGGACATTATGTTATACAATACATGCATGTTTTGTTCAATCAAGTTCATATTTATATCAAAAAACTGCTTTTTACATTAGCATGTGACGTTCAGAACTAGCATACCCACCAAAACTTCCGGTGAATTTACTAAATTACTCACGATAAACGTTCACAAAAAACATAATTATTTTAAGAATTATAGATACAGAACTCCTTTATGCAATCACGGTGTCAGATTTTAAAATAGCTTTTCGGTGAAAGCACATTTTGCAATATTCTGAGTAGATAGCCCGGCCATCATGGCTAGCTATTTTGACACCCACCAAGTTTGGCACTCACCAAACTCAGATTTACTATAAGAAAAATTGGATTACCTTTGCTGTTCTTCGTCAGAATGCACTCCCAGGACTTCTAGTTTACACCCAATGTTGTTTTGGTTCCAAATAATCCTAAGTTATATCCAAATAGCGGCGTTTTGTTCTTGCGTTCAAGACACTATCCGAAGGGTGACGCGCCGGCGCGTATCGTGACAAAAAAATTCAAAATATTCCATTACCGTACTTCGAAGCATGTCAAACGCTGTTTAAAATCAATTTTTATGCGATTTTTCTCGTAAAATAGCGATAATATTCCGACCGGGAGACGTCCTTTTCGTTCAAAGACTGAAAATGTAAAATGGACTCTTCACATGCACGCGCGTACCCGTTTCATTGTTCTCAGATCGACCACTATCCAAATGCGCTACTGTTTTTCAGCCAGGGAGTGCAGAGTCATCATTCCCCGTTCTGGCGCCTTCTGAGAGGCTATGGGAGCCTTAGAAAATGTCACGTTACAGCAGAGATCCTCTATTTTCCATAAAGAGGCTATAGAAGGCCAAGAAATGGTCAGAGAGGGCACTTCCTGTATGCAATCTTCTCAGGTTTTGGCCTGCCATATGAGTTCTGTTATACTCACAGACACCATTCAAACAGTTTTAGAAACTTTAGGGTGTTTTCTATCCAAATCAAACAATTATATGCATATTCTAGTTTCTGGGCAGGAGTAATAACCAGATTAAATCGGGTACGTTTTTTATCCGGCCGTGAAAATACTGCCCCCTATCCTAAACAGGATAATATTACAATTATAATATTTATAATGCATGTATTATGTATTTATAACACTTGGATAATGAACTTCTTTCAAAAAAGTGTTTCACATTCTCTACTGATTGAAATTAAGTCTCTCATTTGATGAAATACTACACCTATCCTGTGTCCTCAGATCAGTGCAGATGAAGGAAATTAGATATTGAGATTAATCGGTTTTAGAGTATTTACCTGATGCATAGTAAGTGTAGTGTACTGTTTTTTAAATTATATTTCTGTATATATGAATTATAAATCAGCCTTTAACTAGTTAAATCATGTTTCTAGTTTATTGGGTAGTTACAATGTGTAACCTATATTTCCCAGGATCAGGATTGGTAAACACTGTTGAAGTGTATACAGTAATTATAATACAGTTGAAGTCGGAAGTTTACATACACGTAGGTTGGAGTTATTAAAACTCGTTTTTCAACCACTCCACAAATTTCTTGTCAACAAACTATAGTTTTGGAAAGTTGGTTAGGACATCTACTTTGTGCATGACATAAGTAATTTTTCCAACAATTGTTTACAGACAGATTACTTCACTTATAATTCACTGTATCACAATTCCAGTGGGTCAGAAGTTTACATACACTAAGTTGACTGTGCCTTTAAACAGCTTGGAAAATTCCAGAAAATGATGTCATAGAAGCTTCTGATAGGCTAATTGACATAATTTGAGTCAATTGGAGGTGTACCTGTGGATGTATTTCAAGGCCTACCTTCAAACTCAGTGCCTCTTTGCTTGACATCATGGGAAAATCAAAAGAAATCAGCCAAGACCTCAGGAAAAATAATTGTAGACATCCACAAGTCTGGTTCAACCTTGGGAGCAATTTTCAAACGCCTGAAGGTACCATGTTCATATGTACAAACAATAGTATGCAAGTATAAACACCATGGGACCAGACATCCGTCATACCGCTCAGGAAGGAGACACGTTCTGTCTCCTAGAGATGAACGTACTTTGGTGCGTGAAGTGCAAATCAATCCCAGAACAACTGCAAAAGTAAACAACAGATGCTGGACGAAACAGGTACAAAAGTATCTACTGTATATCTACAGTAAAACGAGTCCCATATTGACATAACCTGAAAGGCTGCTCAGCAAGGAAGAAGCTACTGCTCCAAAACTGCCATAAAAAAGCCAGACTACGATTTGCAATGGCACTTGGGGACAAAGATTGTACTTTTTGGAGAAATGTCCTCTGGTCTGATGAAACAAAAATATAACTGTTTGGTCATAATGACCATTGTTATGTTTGGAGGAAAAAAAGGGCAGGGACTGGTGCACTTCACAAAATAGATGGCGACATGAGGAAGGAAAATGATGTGGATATATTAAAGCAACATCTCAAGACATCAGTCAGGAAGTTAAAGCTTGGTCACAAATGGGACTTTCAGATGGACAATGACCCCAAGCATACTTCCAATGTTGTGGCAAAATGGCTTAAGGACAACAAAGTCAAGGTACTGGTGTGGCCATCACAAATCCCTGACCTCAATCCTATAGAAAATTTGTGGGCAGAACTGAAAAAGCGTGTGCGAGCAAGGAGGCCTACAAACCTGACTCAGTTACACCAGCTCTGTCAGGAGGAATGGGCCAAAATTCACCCAACTTATTCTGGGAAGCTTGTGGAAGGCTACCCGAAACGTTTGACCCAAGTTAAACAATTTAAAGGCAATGCTACCAGATACTAATTGAGTGTATGTAAACTTCTGACCCACTGGGAATGTGATGAAAGAAATAAAAGATGAAAGAAATAATTCTCTCTGCTATTATTCTGACATTTCACATTCTTAAAATAAAGTTGTGATCATAACTGACCTAAGACAGGGAATTTTTACTTGGATTAAATGTCAGGAATTGTGAAAAACTGAGTTTAAATGCATTTTGCTAAGGTGTATGTAAACTTACGACTTCAACTGTAGGTTGTAATATGGCAATTGTTTCCTGGCTTGGCTTCCCCAGTGATTTCACCCATGCAGTGCTACTGCAGGGAGGGGCAATTGAATGCATGCTTGAATCCCCGAGCTGACTAGGTGAACAAATCTGCCAATGTGCCCTTAGGCAAGGCACTTTTTTTCTCTTGAGTCACTAGGATCTGTAATATTTCATAATTATCATTACGTTTTTATGAAGATATTATGTATTTGCCAACATTTTCACAAAATTCTCCTTACATCCAAAAAAGTTATAAAAAAAAATCAATATTTCAAAAAAATGTTTTTACATTGCTCATAATGTAAAGGCCTGAGTTAAACATAACACTGAAAATATATATATTTTCAAATGTAATTATACTATTATTTGCTACAGACATTTTAAACCTGGTTTCACGAGAGTCAACCAATTGCTCCAGGTTTGCCGTCAATAATGTCTGAGCCCTGGCCATGACCCACTCTCCGAGGGTGTCTCAGGGGTAGTGGGATATGCAAAAAAACGAATTTCCAATTCACATGCCTAAAATACACACTTGTACATGTATGAAATAGGACAAATGTAAGCCCCCACCTAATTATTATTATTATTATTATTATGGGTAATTGGGTTGAGGTGTTATGCTCAACCCACTCAGTTTTCCACCACAAAATACCAGAAAATGGCTGAAAAGAGTAGAACCAGTGATATGCTTTTACACTATCATTTTACTATTCAATGTTTCTTAAAAGGAATAGTTTCACCATATTAAAACGAAAGTTCAGTTCACAGTTGACCTTAAAATGAGGGACAGTTATTTTTTTTACTTTAAAATGAATCACTAATCACATGAAATAAATAGTACATCTCCAGAAATTACTATTTAAAGCAACAAAATAACTAGGGCTTTACAATGGTGGTGAAGTTGGAGAAATGTTGGGTTTAAGTGGGTTAAAATCTTGCTATAAGTCACAGAGTGCACAGAGGGAGATGTCAAAATGCTGAATTTCAGCATTTTAGCAAGTCTGTATTCATATAAAGAAATCTATTTTATAGAGTTTTCCATGTGGACTATGTTAAAGGGCACTTCATTTAACATGTCAGCTTTTAAAATGCAATATTGGTACACAAGTTCTATATAAAATATCAAAGAGACGCAAAAGGGTTGTTTGCCGTTGCAAAGCCTTGACCAAGCAGCACAGACAATTTATTTAAGGAAGCCCTTGTGTTCTCTGCTAATAGAATCTCTGGAGAGTCACTCTTGAATTAGCTTGGCAGAGTGGAAAAGCCTGACGGGACGTCGCCAGACCCATATGCTGCTGAGTGGAAATGTTCGGATGGATGAGGTTTCAAGTTTTTGGCATTCTGCAATTTTACCTCATGCCACTCGGTAACCAGTTTATCCATTATAGCCTATATCTCCTCCAAATCTTACCCAAATAACACTAGCACGTGTACAGTCTTCAACAAGGTAATTCTAAGGGAAATATAAGAGAACTTAGATTTACACTGAATAGTTGTACCGGTGGTGTGTAGAAAGCACTTCTTGTGTGTAAAGTAAAAACACTATTCATTAGATTATCCTCACATCAGCAGTCAAATATTAGGGTGACATTTCAATGAACATTTTATTGCCATCTGCCTGAGCCACAACACAAGTGGCAAAAAGATCCTTTTGGAGTCATTTTGTGTCACCGCTTAAAAAAGTCTAAAACGCAATAACCTGTACAGATATAAGATCTTAATTTGATCAACCTGTTGCAGGAGAACTTTCCTGCAGGACAGTTTTAACTTGTAGTGTATTTGAGGTACTTCTGAAGTTTGTAATTTCCACTTTGAAATTTCAGACTTGTTTTTTTGCTTACGAAAAATTTATCAACGCCTACATCTGTAGACCACCTATAATCCTGACAGTGGAAGGCTCAGCAGACTGACAGAGTTAGAGAGAGTTAGAGAGAGTTAGAGAGAGTTAGAGAGAGTTAGAGAGAGTTAGAGAGAGTTAGAGAGAGTTAGAGAGAGTTAGAGAGAGATCCATCAGTCTCTGTGACAGTGTAAAAACAAACCACTGTCTAACTTTGGGGCAACGTTCGTTCTATACAGTGATTTAAACTTTAGACTACCTGATAAAAGGCAGCACGGTATATTTGGACAAATACATCCCTAGTCAATATGGGCTCCTGCTCCACATCAAAACAGTAATTATGAGCAAGGATTACAAAACAGATTAAAGAAGATTAGCAGCATCACATTTTGGAAAAGGAGGAAAAACACCCTTGACAACTCACATCCCCCCAAAACATATTCTTGACAAGACAGATTTTTCCTTCCCTGTAACTTGCATACAGTAACATTTACAGATGTTAGTGTTGTAGACCAGTGAATGATGCACTGCATGCTCTGCAGAAGTTCTGTTAAATGTAATCTGGGTGATCACCCTTTTACCAGCCTGAGCTGACTAGTTGACCGGAAGAGCCGAGCCACATCTCCCACTTTCTACAGATTAGACATAAACCATTTATGATCCAGAATAGGTCCCTGACCGCTGACCAGGGCCTGTATTCATAAAGCTCCTCAGAGTAATAGTGCTGATCATGGATCTAGGTCCCCTTTGTTCATATGAAGCAAAACTGGTCCAAGTATATAGAGTATGTAAAAAAAAAAAGAGGATGAAGCAAACAATATCTGCCCCGAAACAAAAAGCTACGCTATTTACACCCACAGTATAAGAGATTATCTACTACTACATATATTCTGGCCTAGATATGTACTGTACAGAGAGAGAGAGAGCTGATAGAGAGAGAGAGACACAGAGGGTAAGTGATGGAGAGAGGGAGAGAGAGAAAAGATAGAGACAATCGAAGCGATTAAAAACATTTTTTTTAACCTTTATTTACCTAGACAAGTCAGTTAAGAACAAATTCTTATTAACAATGACGGCCTACCCCACAGCCTACCCCCGCGATAAAGACAAAGCAAGACAGAGAGAGAAACGATAGAAAGAGAGAGAGCAAGAAAGACGGAACGAGAGCATGTGAACATTCTAGGACTGTGGAGAATTCTGCAGCCTGAGGTCAATCCGTCCGTGGTTCAGGAGTGTACACTACATTTACACCCCAGGAGGTTGGTGGCTCCTTAGTTGGGGATAACGGGCTCGTGGTAATGGCTGGAGCGGAATGGGTGGAATGGTATCAAATACATCAAACACATTGTTTCCATGTGTTTGATGACATTCATTATTATGAGCCGTCCTCCCCTCACCAGCCTCCACTGACTACACTCAGTCAGAATATATGGAGGAGAGGCAGAGGCAGAAGAGGCAGAAGCCGTCTGAAGAATATATAACAAATGACTCATCTAACAGTGAGATGAAACGGTCCTGCCTGCGCGGGTGGAGAGGATTTGGCCAACCTACGGCATCTTCTCACACGAATCTTACTGCCACGGATCTAGCAGACCCAAAGCTGCCAGTTTGGATGTCACACAGTCACATTCAGTTTAAAGTAACTGCCCAGTGTTCCCAGATTTCTATGAAATATGACCTATAATTGCTTATAATATGAGTGAAATTGTTTTACTTTAAGACAAAAGAAGCGCACACACACATGGTGCATGGTACAGCCACCACCCACCAGCTGCAGCGCAAGTCGAGGTAGCCAAGCTAGTGTATGTGCTTAGGGCTGGACGGTATACCGTATGTTACGATATACCGGTATTGATGCAGGAACTGGTTTGGGTTTTTATGTTACCTTCTATAACAGGTATTTGAATGTTTGGTTTGTTAAATGTGATACGCCATGTGCAACGTCCATTTTCATAGTTAACTTTGCAACTTGAGTCATCTCTCTCTCTCCATGCCGCTTTCCACACAGACCTAGCCCTGCCCCCGTCACACAAGGAGCGCATTTGTTGTTCCTCGACCACGACACACTTGCATTCAGTTTGCATGGTCAATGCATATGCAACGCTGTTGATGACAACGATGCTGTTTTCCCTTTGCTTCTTAATATACATCCACTAGCATTCTATAATTACACTATTAGTTTGTGTTTCTTACATCTGAAAATGGCTAGTTTGTCTTTTCTTAGCAAGTTGGGTCTAAATCGTGTTAGCCGCTAACTGCTAGTTTGCTGGCTAGCTAGTAAATGTACTGAGTTTGAGAAAACGTAACTAGCTATACAGCATGATAATACCAGTGATGGTGTAGCCCTAAATCAGTATGTTGTTTGTTCAACAGTATCTTCTACATCAAAGAGGAATACGCAAATCATGAATATGTTAGCTACATGAAGTAGTTAAGAGAAAACATTCAATGTAGCCAAAGAATATAGGATCCCCTAGGAAACACGTATTAACACTTTTGTTTTGACCATGTCACAATAACTCCTCCTGACATTTTCAATCGTTGTCATGTCAAACAACACTGTATTCAAATTGCCCACTATTATATTGTAACTATAGAATTTCAATAATCCTTCTATTTCCATGATCCCAACAGTTCACCCAGGTGTTTTGCTCTAAATCCCAAGTCAAATCGCAATTGCAACATTTGGTTAAAAATAAGGCCTAGATTGTTTGCCCATATCGTGCAGCCCTACGTGGCAGTGTGGAAATTGCCTCAAATGAGTGCACGAAATGCAGAAATTGATGAAAATGAAAATAATTTATTGTTGAAGTTTAACTGAACAGTATAACAATCAGAATGGCAAAAGACCATCGAAATCACTTAGAATGTAAACTCAGCAAAAAAAGAAACATTCCTTTTTCAGGACCCTGTCTATCAAAGATAATTCGTAAAAATCCAAATAACTTTGCAGATCTTCATTGTAAACGGTTTAAACACTGTTTCCTATGCTTGTTCAATGAACCATAAACAATGAATGAACATGCACCTGTGGAACGGTCGTTAAGGCACTAACAGCTTACAGACGGTAGGCAATTAAGGTCACAGTTATGAAAACCTATGACACTAAAGAGGCCTTTCTACTGACTCTGAAAAACACCAAAAGAAAGATGCCCAGGGTCCTTGCTCATCTGCGTGAACGTGCCTTAGGTATGCTGCAAGGAGGCATGAGGACTGCAGATGTGGCCAGGGTAATAAATTGCAATGTCTGTACTGTGAGACGCCTAAAACAGCGCTCCAGGGACACAGGACAGACAGCTGATCGTCCTCGCAGTGGCAGACCACGTGCAACAACACCTGCACAGGATCAGTACATCCGAACATCACACCTGCAGGACAGGTAAAACAACTGCCCGAGTTACACCAGGTTACCTTCCCTCCATCAGTGCTCAGACTGTCCGCAATAGGCTGAGAGAGGCTGGACTGAGGGCTTGTAGGCCTGTTGTAAGGCAGGTCCTCACCAGACATCACCGGCAACAACGTCGCCTATGGGCACAAACCCACCTTCGCTGGACCAGACAAGACTGGCAACAAGTGCTCTTCACTGACAAGTCACGGTTTTGTCTCACTGTAAGTCGCTCTGGATAAGAGCGTCTGCTAAATGACTAAAATGTAAATGTAATGGTCTGATTCGCGTTTATCGTCGAAGGAATGAGTGTTACACCGAGGCCTGTACTCAGGAGCGGGATCGATTTGGAGGTGGAGGGTACGTCATGGTCTGGGGCGGTGTGTCACAGCATCATCGGACTGAGCTTGTTGTCATTGCAGGCAATCTCAACGCTGTGTGTTACAGGGAAGACATTCTCCTCCCTCATGTGGTACCCTTCCTGCAGGCTCATCCTGACATGACACTCTAGCATGACAATGCCACCAGCCATACTGCTCGTTCTGTGTGTGATTTCCTGCAAGACAGGAATGTCAGTGTTCTGCCATGGCCAGCGAAGAGCCCGGATCTCAGTCCCATTGAGCACGTCTGGGACCTGTTGGATCGGAGGGTGAGGGCCATTCCCCCCAGAAATGTCTGGGAACTTGAAGGTGCCTTGGTGGAAGAGTGGGGTAACATCTCACAGCAAGAACGGACAAATCTGGTGCAGTCCATGAGGAGGAGATGCACTGCAGTACTTAATGCACCTGGTGGCCACACGGACTGTTACTTTTGATTTTGACCCCCCCCCCCCCTTTTGTTCAGGGACACATTGTTCCATTTCTGTTAGTCACATGTCTGTGGAACTTGTTCAGTTTATGTCTCAGTTGTTGAATCATGTTATGCTCATACAAATATTTACACATGTTAAGTTTGATCAAAATAAACGCAGTTGACAATCAGAGGACGTTTCTTTTTTTTGCTGAGTTTATGTGTTGCCACCCTCAGGTCACGCACTACTCATAACGCCGATTTAGAACTTTTGTTATTCAAAAAGATAAAATACCGTCAAATACCGTCATACCATATTTTTTTACATTTTAAATACCGTTTTATGATATTTTGGCCATTTCGCCCAGCACTTTATGCTTGACAGAAGGTATGTTTTTGTAAACACTAGAGATCATGGGATACACCAAAGTATGTGGACACCTGCTCGTCAAACATCTTATTCCAAAAACATTGGCATTCATATGGAGTTGGTCCCCCTTTGCTGCTATAACAACCTCCACTCTTCTGGGAAGGCTTTCAACTAGATGTTGGAACATTGCTGAGGGGAATTGCTTCCATTCAGCCACAAGAGCATTAGTGAGGTCGGGCACTGATGTTTGCTAATTAGGCCTGGCTCGCAGTCGGCATTCCAATTCATCCCAAAGGTGTTCGATAGGGTTGAGGTCAGGGCTCTGTGCAGGCCAGTCAAGTTCTTCCACACCGATCTTGACAAACCATTTCTGTATCGACCTCGCTTTGTGCATGGGTGCATTGTCATGCTGAAACAGGAAAGGGTTTTCCCAAACTGTTGCCACAAATTTGTAAGCACAGAATCGTCTAGAATGTCATTGTATGCTGTAGCGTCATTGTATGCTGTAAG
Organism: Salmo salar; assembly: GCF_965601325.2. Taxonomy (NCBI): domain Eukaryota; kingdom Metazoa; phylum Chordata; class Actinopteri; order Salmoniformes; family Salmonidae; genus Salmo; species Salmo salar. The sequence continues at coordinate 85,578,736 of NC_138305.1, forward strand.
ATTTCCCTTCACTGGAACTAAAGGGCCTAGCCCGAATCATGTAAAATAGCCCCAGACCATTATTCCTCCTCCACCAAACTTTACAGTTGGCACTATGCTTTCGGGCAGGTAGTATCCTCTTGGCATCCGCCAAACCCAGATTTGTCCGTCGGACTGCCAGATGGTGAAGCGTGAGAACGCGTTTCCACTGCTCCAGAGTCCAATGGCGGCGAGCTTTACACCACTCCAGACGACTCTTGGCATTGCGCATGGTGATCTTAGGATTGTGTGCGGCTGCTCGGCCATGGAAACCCATTTCATGAAGCTCCTGATGAATAGAGGCAGTTTGGAACTCGGTAGTGTGTGTTGCAACTGAGGACAGACGATTTTTACGTGCAACACGCATCAGCACTCTGCGGTCCAGTTCTGTGAGCTTGTGTGGCCTACCACTTCGCAGCTGAGCCATTGTTGCTCTTAGACGTTTCCACTTCACAATATCAACACTTACAGTTGACCGGGGCAGCTCATACTTGTTGGAAAGGTGGCATCCTATGACGGTGCCACGTTGAAAGTACGGGCTGTTCTACTGCCAATGTTTGTCTATGGAGATTGCATGGCTGTGTGGTCGATGTTATACACCTGTCAGCAACGGGTCTGGCTGAAATTGCTGAATCCACTAATTTGAAGGGTTGTCCACATACTTTTGGTCATGTAGTGTATTTGTTTCACTTATTGTTTCCGGCTGGATTTCCTTTCTGCTGAGGCTAGGACGTCTAGGAGCTTAGAGCATGTTAAGGATAGATGTACTCTCCAAGAGAGCTCAGAATGGGCCTGTGTGCGTTGGCCCAGACCTTTATGTAACTAAGCACTGTGCTGGATAAATAAGCAGGTCTTCTACTGCTTAATGGAGGGATGAGGGCAGAGAGAGAGAAAAGAGAGATAGAAACAAAGAGGAGGGGGGAGTGAAAGAGAAATAGCAGAGAGAGAGAGAGGGAAAAGGGGCATGCCTCCCACCGCGGCATGGCAGCAGTTATATTCTCTCCCCTTAATCCTGGTTTTAAACCTCTCTCTGATTTTACTAAAGCAGATTATTGTTGTTTTCCGCTTCCCGTCCAGCTCTCCGGTTCTGGCCATCCGATGTGCCATTACCTTTTGTAATGTAAAACCACCCTCATCTTCCACTGCCATCAGCAGACCGAAAATCTTCTTATCTATCAATATGCCAAACTCTGGAGGAGAAGAAACGAAGATAGGGGTGAACGAGAACTCTCGCCCCCTGTCCGCAGCGTGCTGTATGCCTCTCATCCATGCCCTGAAGGTCCTCTTCTCCATTCCCCTGGTACTACAACTGCAGCTCAACTCAGCCTCACCGTCCCAAAAATAGCCCACCCATCCTCCCAGAAATTACCATGTCCTTCAAAGTCATTAAAAACCCTTATCTGAAGCCTTCATGGCATTCCATTTCTGTGTTGGGAGTGATTCGCTGTGCACTGTTTAAATGGTGAAGATGATGGAGGACATGTTTCATAATTGTAATTGCTGGCAGTGGCGGGATTTTTTGTTGTTGCCATTAGTGTTTCCATTGAACTGAAGTTCAATTCCATTACCTAAGAATACCGGTCTGCCACTCAAATTCACAGGCAAACTCCTTTCTCAGGGATATGCCTCCAGTTTCAGAATAAGAAATGAACGGGCAGTAAAACAAAGATGCTCTAGAGGGCTTAATTGAATATGGTCTGAAATATGCACACCATCATTTTAGAGTAAAGCATTATGGACATATCCTTGATGGCCAAAAAGCAACATTTTTGTCTAATCTGACCAGAGTACCTTTATAGGGTTTATAGATGTATAACCAGCTTTCAGCACGTAGAACGACAATCAACTATCCATTAGCATTGTATTCACTAGGCACCAAACGGAAGAAAACTGTTTCCCTAAAACAGGGATGGACTACGTGAAGTTGTTCAATAAGAAATGCTTGTTTTAGTTTTCCTTTGCAAAATGTTTTGCTACATTTTTCTAGGGTATGTACTAATGAATATGACCCTGGTATCTGTGTGTATCTGTGTGGTTACCTAGCAGGAATATAAGCTGAAACTGGACCTGGCCTGGATGTAGCCGGTCTTATGGCAGGATCCCGATGTGGTTCCTCATCTCTGGACACACCTCGAGATCTGTGGTTGCTCTGCAATACAACAGACAACAGTGCTGTTTGGTTAGGCCCTGAACTAGTTAGTAGTTAGTTAGGGCTGCTAACTCAACGGAGAGCCCATTCAGTAAGTTAGAGCGGTATTATGTCTATGACAACACATTTCACTGTTGACATTGATCAGCAAGCTACTGCTAAAAACGGCATTCATCAGTTTATGAATTTGTTGTATACATTTTAGATGGCTGGGATACTAAATTAACTATAAGATGGCCGTCACAAAGCACATTTCAAGGTGAGTATACAGTGCACAACGGACTCCTGGGGACGTCCCTTTGTTACAGTGTAGGTATTTAATGCGGAAGTCAGAGAGGGGACTGTGTGAGTGTATGGGTGACATGAACACAAATTGCCTGGTAGGTACTGCTGTATTGTAACAACGTATTCGTTTTCTCCCAACCAATCACATACAGTGGCTGGCGAAAGTATTCACCCCCAGTGGCATTTTTCCTATTTTGTTGCCTTACAACCTGGAATTAAAATAGATTTTTGGGGGATTTGTATAATTTGATTTACACAACATGGCTACCACTTTGAAGATGCTAAATATTTTTTTATTGTGAAACAAACAAGAAATAACACAAAAAAACTGAAAACTTGAGTGTGCATAACTATTCACCCCCCCAAAGTCAATACTTTATAGAGACACCTTTCGAAGAAATTACAGCTGCAAGTTTGTTGGGGTATGTCTCTATAAGCTTGGCACATCTAGCCACTGGGATTTTTGCCCATTCTTCAAGGAAATACTGCTCCAGCTCCTTGGTTGTGTTCCGCTGGTGTACAGCAATCTTTAAGTCATACCACAGATTCTCAATTGGATTGAGGTCTAGGCTTTGACTAGGCCATTCCAAGACATTTCAATGTTTCCCCTTGAACCACTCAAGTGTTGCTTTAGCAGTGTAATTAGGGTCATTGTCCTGCTGGAGGGTGAATCTCCATCCCAGTCTCAAATCTCTGGAAGACTGAAACAGGTTTCCCTCCACATTTTCCCTGTATTTAGCGCCATCCATCATTCCTTCAATTCTGACCAGTTTCCCAGTCCCTGCCAATAAAAAGCGTCCCCACAGCATGATGCTACCACCACCATGCTTCACTGTGGGGATGGTGTTCTCGGGGTGATGAGAGGTGTTGGGTTTGCACCAGACATAATGTTTTTATTGATGTCCAAAAATAAGCAACATTTTAGTCTAATCTGACCAGAGTACCTTCTTCCATATGTTTGGGGAGTCTCCCACATGTCTTTTGGCTAACACCAAATGTGTTTGCTTATTTTTTTCTTGAAGCAATGGCTTTTTTCTGGCCATTCTCCCGTAAAGCCCAGCTCTGTGAAGTGTGCGGTATAAAGTGGTCCTATGGACAGATACTCTAATCTCCACTGTGGAGCTATGCAGCTCCTTCAGGGTTATCTTTGGTCTCTTTGTTGCCTCTCTGATTAATGCCCTTCTTGCCTGGTCCGTGAGTTTTGGTGGGCGGCCCTCTCTTGGCAGGTTTGTTGTGGTGCCATATTCTTTCCATTTTTTTATGATGGATTTAAATGGTGCTCCATGGGATGTTCAAAGTTTCAGATATTTTTTTATAACCCAACCCTGATCTGGACTTCTCCACAACTTTGTCCCTGACCTGTTTGGAGAGCTCCTTGGCATTCATGGTGCCGCTTGCTTGATGGTGCCCTTTGCTTAGTGGTGTTGCAGACTCTGGGACCATTCGGAACAGGTGTATATATACTGAGATCATTTGACACTTAGATTGTACACAGGTGGACTTTATTTAACTAATTATGTGACTTCTGAAGGCAATTGGTTGCACCAGATCTTATTTAGGGGCTTCATAGCAAAGGGGGTGAATACATATGCACCAACCACTTTTCCATTAAAAAAATATATATATTATTATTATTTATTTTTTCATTTCACTTCACCAATTTTGACTATTTTGTGTATGTCCATCACATGAAATCCAAATAAAAATGTATTTAAATTACAGGTTGTAATGCAGCAAAATAGGAAAAACACCAAGGGGGATTAATACTTTTGCAAGGCACTGTAGCTGACCCAATTTCAGGGGGATCCAACAGATGGTAGTGCTGGTGGCGAAGAGTCTCCTGACGTAGCTGTGGTGATATAAATGAATGCCAACCCAGGGAATTCTCCACACAACCTAACGACACACACACACAAGCTCCCTTCTCAACAGCTCTACTCAAGTGACTCAGTTTTTTCCATCATGCCCATTTTCTTCAGGGATACTGAGGTGAGACGTCTTGAACCCGCAGGGAAATTATTTTGACAGGCGGCACCGAACGGGCGCACTCCTTAGTTTTTCCTTTTTCCAACTATGTGACCCACTTTGAATAGGGGGTCAAACAGATGGCTCTTCTCCCAGAGACAAGGACACTCAGGGGTGTCGAAGCAGCCATCTTTACCCGAGCCAAATGACAACCTTCAAACTGCTCTCCCAGGAATTCAAAGACCCATTATCAATTATAGCCATTTCAGATTTAAATTGGATAGAGCAGTCTAATGAACTCATCATTTTGTGGGTGACATATGACGAGAGAGACATGTGACGAGATCTCGAAATATACAGTACCAGTCAAAAGTTTGGACACACTTACTCATTCAAGGTTTTTTCTTAAATTGTACAATTTTATACACTGTAGATTAATAGTGAAGACATCAAAACTATGAAATAACACATATGGAATCATGTAGTAACCAAAAAAGTGTTAAACAAATTAAAATATATTTTAGATTTTAAATTCTTCAAAGTAGCCACCCATTGCCTTGATGACAGCTTTGCACACTCTTGGCATTCTCTAAACCAGCTTCATGAGAAATTATTTTCCAACAGCCTTGAAGGAGTTCCCACATATGCTAAGCATTTATTGGCTTCTTTTCCTTCACTCTGCGGTCCATCTCATCCCAAACCATCTCAATTGGGTTGAGGTCGGGTGATTGTGGAGGCCAGGTCATCTGATGCAGCACTCCCTCACTCTCCTTGGTCAAATAGCCCTTACACAGCCTGGAGGTGTGTGTTGGGTCATTGTCCTGTTGAAAAACAAATTATAGTCCCACTAAGCGCAAACCAGATGCGATGGCGTATCGCTGCAGAATGCTGTGGTAGCTATGCTGGTTAAGTGTGCCTTGAATTCTAAATATATCACTGACAGTGTCACCAGTAAAGCACATCCACACCATCACACCTCCCACTCCATGCTTCACGGTGGGAACCACACATGCGGACATCATCCGTTCACCTACTGGGTAATATCCATTGCTTGTGTTTCTTCGCCCAAGCAAGTCTTTTCTTCTTATTGTTGTTCTTTAGTAGTTCTTTGCAGCAATTCGACCATAAAGGCCTGCTTCACGCAGTGTCCTCTGAGCAGTTAATGTTGAGATGTGTCTTACTTGAACTCTGTGAAGCATTTATTTGAGCTGCAATCTGAGGTGCAGAGTGTTCAAAACTGTACTTAAGGCAAAGGGTGGCTACCTAAGTATCTCAAATATAAAATATATTTTAATTTGTTTAACACTTTTTTGGTTACTACATGATTCCATATGTGTTATTTCATTGTTTTGATGTCCTCACTATTATTCTACAATGTAAAAAATAGTAAAATAAAGAAAAGCCTTTGAACGAGTAGGTGTGTCCAAACCTTTGACTGGTACTGTATATACCATATATATATACTATGGCTCTGTATATATGGCTCTAGGTAAAAGGATGACCGATTACTGTATGTTCTCTAATCATGAGGCATGACTCTCTATAAAACTAACTCTCCGTACTACTGTGGCTGACCCTGTTAAACACCGGTGTATGTGATAATAAAGCATATATATATATATACACAGCGCAATCGGAAAGTATTCAGACCCCTTGACTTTTTCAACATTTTGTTAAATTACAGCCTTACTCTAAAATCTACACACAATACCCCATAATGGCAAAGCAAAAAGAGGTTTTAAAAAATGTTTGTAAATGTATAAAAAATCAAAAGTAGAAATACCTTATTTACAAGTATTCAGACCCTTTGCTATGAGACTCGAAATTGAGCTCATATGCATCCTGTTTCCATTGATTATCCTTGAGATGTTTCTACAAATTGATGTCCACCTGAGTCCACCTGTGGTAAATTCAATTGATTGGACATGATTTGGAAAGGCACACACCTGTCTATATAAGGTCCCACGTTGACAGTGCATGTCAGAGCAAAAACCCTGCCATGAGGTTGAAGGAATTGTCCGTAGAGCTCTGAGACAGGATTGTGTCGAGGCACAGATCTGGGGAAGGGTACCAATACATTTCTGAAGTATTGAAGTTCCCCAAGAACACAGTGGCCTCCATCATTCTTAAATGGAAGAAGTTTGGAAGCACCAAGACTTCCTAGAACTGGTCACCCGGCCAAACGCCCGGGGGTGAAAGCAATCGGGGGAGAAAGGCCTTGGTCAGGGAGGTGACCAAGAACCCAATGGTCACTCTGACAGAGCTCCAGAGTTCCTCTGTGGAGATGGTTGAATCTTCCAGAAGGACAACCATCTCTGCAGCACTCCGCCAATCAGGCCTTTATGATAGAGTGCCCAGACGGAAACCCCTCCTCAGTAAAAGGCACATGACAGCCCGCTTGGACTAAAGGACTTGAGAAACAAGATTCTCTGGTCTGATGAAACCAAGATTGAACTTTTTGGCCTGAATGCCAAGCGTTACGCTGGAGGAAACCTTGTACCATCCCTACGGTGAAGCATGGTGGTGGCAGCATCATGCTGTGGGGATGTTTTTCAGCGGCAGGTTCTGGGAAACTAGTCAGGATCGAGGGAAAGATGAACGGAGCAAAGTACAGAGAGATCCTTGATGAAAACCTGCTTCAGAGCGCTTAGGACCTCAGACTGGGGCGAAGGATCACCTTGCAACAGGACAACAACCCTAAACACACAGCCAAGACAACGCAGGAGTGGTTTCAGGACAAGTCTCTGAATGTCTCAAACATCTCTCGAGAGACCTGAAAGTAGCTGTGCAGTGATGCTCCCCATCCTATATATATATGTTTTCTTGCAGTGCCAGTGCATTCCACCAGTTATGGTTTTGAACTGACACCCATCGTTCATGACTGGATAAGTTCATATTTATCAAAAGGGTATTAGACAAGTATTATATTCTAATATGCTCGACCAGTTGGGGTTTAGCGATAATGCCCGTGACTGGTGGATGTTTAATGCTTATACAGTTATACTAGTTAAAGCGCTAAGGCACATACATTTTAAGGTGGAATGGTATTATAATTTTTGATGAGGCTTGTTTCGGCTGATAGACTTCCTTACACTGTCGTCTGGTAAGGTAAAGCTGACCGACTAGAGTGCTCACACTCGTTTTATGATACAACCCATGACTGGTGAAGGTGTAGTGCTGTACGTGCCGATGGATAGACTGGGTATCAGTCTGTTTGTGCCATCCTGCCACTCCTTGTCACGCAAAACAGATCTGGGACCAGGCTTTCCCATAATAATAATAATTGTTAACATTCATGACTTGTTAAGGTTTAGGCCTCTACTAAAATCCGTCACTAGTCAAGGTGCCCATGGCTATACTGTAGAGGTGCCACTTTCCATCCCTTGCACACTTGGTGAAACCCCATGTGGCCCAAGGCCTGATGGGATACCCAGCACCCCAGAAATAGTCTGGATAATTACCACCACCACCACCACAGCCATGTCTCCTTTCTCCTGGCAATGTCAAAAGATAAACCCTAAATCAACCAACTCAAGAGAGGGCAATTGGAGAATGTAGAAATGTCTAGGCACCTGTATTCTCTATTTTTAGGAATCTGCCGGCTTCGTTTCAAAAGTGAGGCGGTGGAGAGAACAACTATTAATTCTGGAGGAAGAGGAGCGGAGTCAGAAACAAAATACATTAACCAATGCTCTCTCCTCTAGGTAAGAGGAGGCCGGTTGTACATACAGGAGGTATTGTTATAAATAAGTGGGGGAAGAAAGAGGGAAGGAGGTGGTTTTAGGAAAAGCACGTCATCTGCTTTGTCGTCGTCTTTGACTCCCCAGCAGGTGTTAGTGGGAAATGGTTTTAAATGTTTGGCTTTGATTTGGTGTTTGAGATGAAACATGCTGTCCCCTGAAATATGTCAAAAGTGGTTTATTGTGTAACTTTGGTTGGTGTTTCTCTCGCATTTCTCAGAAATCTGTCAACGACTGTTATTCTAGGCTATATTTTAATGGTTGGCTCAAAAGTTAAGTCATATTGCGTGATTCTGGTTGGTGTTGCTCTTGCTGTTCCCCCAAAAATATTTCAAGTGCTGTACACAGTATATTATTACTTTAAACCATTGGCTCAAAAGCAAAAGTAACATATTGTATGATGCTAGTTGGTGTCTGTTTTTGGGGACTTGGGGGGGATCAAAAGCTGTCATTTTCGGAGTCACTGTCATCACATCATCACTTGCACTTTGTGCTCTTCAGCTTCCAGATGGCAGCTGCCACAAATCCACCCTCGCTCTATGACGTGTGACACAGACACGCAGGTGGAGAGACATGCCTGTAAATGTTATTGCTGGCAGAGCTTTCTTAACCCTCTGCATAATGTATCACATTCATAATAAGAAAGGATTTGCTGTTGTTCAATCCCATATCTAAAGCAGAGAGGATTGAGATCTCAAACAGCAGGAGCAGAACCAGCTTATCCAGGGTCCTTTGACCCCATCCAATTCAGTAGTCCCAGGGTTTTGGGGGTTTAAGTGAAGCCTAATACATTTCCATGCTATTTGTTATGTTATTGAATATTATGTACTGTATATTCTGGGTTGTCCCCATCTTTGCCGAGTTACATGTGAGGAAAGCTTGAGTAAGTGCTGCCGTGTGATTGCATGGGATTTCCGTGAGCTGTTTATCTGTAAAAACAGAATTTAACACAGGCTAAATGGGACAGTGTCAGAGTAGTATTCAGAATATGCAACAGCAACTACAATCAAATTCTATTAATGTGTCAAATATGAACAGCATGAAAAGTGTTATTACACTGCATTCGGTTTTAAGGATGTGTTGTCTTCTAGAGGGGGAGACAGCTATGGAGGGACAGAGAGGAAAGGCAGAGTCAGGATTTGTAACACAGTTGTCAGCACTACCACTAGACCTGACTCCGGCACAGGCCTTGTCTTTTTTTCTCTAATACAAAACTATTTAATAAGCAAACTGCAAAGCTCTACTGTACATAATGTGAACAAATGACCCTTTCTGACCAATTGACGTACCCATCTGCTTTGGACCACGATGCTGTCTAGATAGAGGTGATTGAACATGCAGATCTTCAGGTCAATGCTTGGCTAAGCCACCCACATAGGCACGCACACAGCCGTCCCTCGGACTCCAATTGATATCTGTGAATGAACGAGGCCCCCGTCAATCAAAACGAGTGCCTGGACATTTCCAAGGTTAAGACAGAGTGACGTTCTTCTCGTTAGCCTTCACACATTATATTGTAAATATTGAGTAAATATTATTTTACTGACTACATCACTCCAAATTCTCAAAGCACGAGAGGTAAGTTGTTTTGTCATACATAGGTTAAAGCCTGGCTATTGGTTTTGGTTGAATATGTTTTTGGTCTTACTGTGAGTTTTCAACTGTAACTAGCAGAGTGTAGGCCTAGTGTTAGTTCACTCACTGATGATGTCATGAGGGAAATCTTACCGATTCACAGGTTGGGTTGGAGAACTTGATGTGGAAGTCCATCTTAGCCTCCCCTGGAATGGTGGGTGTGAACAAAATCTCTAGTTTGACACTTTCAAATGGGCCCACCTCCCCTCTCTGACCTAGGCATAAGAGGAAGTCTTAAGGATACAGGTCACAACAACAGTCACATCATCAAGTACAGTATCAGAGGTGTATTCATCAGTGCACACCGTAGCAAAACATTTTGCAAGGGAAACAATATCTTCTTATTGGACAAATTCAGATGGGTCCCTCCCTGTTTCGGCCTGTTTGCTTCTGTTTGGGTCCTAGTAAATACACCCCCCGATTAAATATTTGTAGAGCTATTTTTAATGCAGTACCCTACATCTCACGCATGCGCAAACACACACACACACACACACACACACACACACACACACACACACACACACACACACACACACACACACACACACACACGGCAGAGGGAGCAGCAATGCACCATTACCCCCAAGAGAGGAGTAATGAGCCCTAAACAAGCCCATAACTACGCAGGGCCGCAGGGCACACATGACATTAGTACACAAACACACCATGGAAAGAGAGATGGAGAGATGTTCTCATTTACAACTGCGACCTGGCCAAGATAAAGCAAAGCAGTGCGACAAAAACAACAACACAGAGTTACACATGGGATAAACAAACGTACAGTCAATAACACAATAGAAAAATCTAGATACCGTGTGTGCAAATGTAGTAAGATTAGGGAGGTAAGGCAATAAATATGCCATAGTGGCAAAATAATTACAATTTAGCATTAACACTGGAGTGATAGATGTGCAGATGATGATGTGCAAGTAGAGATACTGGGGTGCAAAAGAGCTAAAATAAATAACAATATGGGGATGAGATAGTTGGGTGGGCTATTTACAGATGGGCTGTGTACAGGTGCAGTGATCGGTAAGAGTTGAGCGGGTATGAGAGGGTATGCCGTAGGCTTACCTTTTATTAAAGAAAATGGCAAAAAGCATAGTCCTACCCCTTGATAGCTTAAGATTTTGAAGAAAATAAAATGGATCCATAACAGCGCTTTGGTCCGCAATGCTTTATGCTAGAAACAAGCTGTAAAATACCCGGGGAAAGATGTGAGCAATTCATATCATTGTTTTGTTTCTTTGACATTCAGAGGCTGACTTTGCTTGGGAAGTAATCTAATTCCTTCACTACCAGTTGATTAAGCTATTCACTTTCTGTACAATAGAAGATGTTAAAACCCAGACAGCTTTTAGGGAAACACTTGTGACCTCTCATTGGGTTAAATGTAGGCCCAACTTTTGAAAGTAGCATGCTCCGATTCCTAATGATGTCTCAGATTTAATTATTTGCATACAGGCAAATATAGTGTAGAGAATCCTTGTACCATCTACCGTTTACCCTCACTTATTGAACAGACCAGAGTCTGAGATATGCAGTTTTAGAATCTGTTCTTTCCCCTGTAAGCATTACATGGCAAAGCAGGAATTTTGATAGCTCACAGGGCTGCGGGCCAGACCACCATGGACAAAGTTTAATTGCAAACAATACACACCGATTTGGAATTAGTCATATAACCCTAACCCTAACCCTAACCTCACACAGAGCTTTCGCAGACAACCCTGATGCTACGGCCAAAGACAGGACTAAGTACAATAAGTCCCACTATGATCTTCGCAGAGTCATTAAACGACCAAAATTACATTATAGGAATAAGGTTGAATCATATTACATAGGCTCCAACACCCGCAGCATGTGGCAGGGGCTACATTTTACAAAGGAAGACTCAACCGTGATCTGCCCAACTATGCCTCTCTACCAGACGAACTCAATGCATTTTATGCACTCCTTGACCACAACAACATTGAGTCGGGTGTGAGGGCCGTCACCAACCCAGAGGACTGGGTGATCTTGCTCTCTGCGGCTGATGTGAGAAGGGTCTTTAATCAGGTCAATGCCCACAAGGCCGCGGGCCCCAACGGTATTCCAGGGTGCGTTCTCAGAGCATGCGCAGAACAGCTGGCAGGCATATTCATGGTAATTTTCAACCTCTCCTTGTCCCAGTCTGTAATCCCCACATGTTTTAAGATTATCACAGTCATCCCTGTTCCTAAGAACTCTAAGGCTTCATGCCACAGGTGGTGAGGGTAGGCAACATCACCTCCACCATGCTGACCCTTATCACAGGGGCCCCACAGGGGTGTGTGCTTAGTCCCCTCCTGTACTCCCTGCTCACCAATAACTGTGTGTCCACGCACGACTCCAACACCATTATCAAGTTCGCAAGACACAACGGTGGTTGGCCTGATCACCGGCGACGATGAGTCAGCCTACAGTGAGGAGGTCAGTGACCTAACGATGTGGTGCCGGAACAACAACCTCTCCCTCAATGACAGCAAGACCAATGAGCTGATCGAGCACGCCCACATCCACATCGACGGGTCCGCAGTGGAGCAGGTAGACAGTTTCAAGTTCCTCAGTGTCCAAATGACCAAAATGGTCCAAACACACACGCACAGTCGTGAAGAAGGCATGACATTGCCTCTTCCCCCTCAGTAGGTTGAAAAGGTTTGGCATGGGCCATCAAATCCTGAAAAGGTTATACAGCTGTACCATTGAGAGCATATTGACTGGCTGCATCACTCCTTGGTATGGCAATAGCACCGGCCTCGATCGCATGGTGCTACAGAGGGTTGTGCTGACAGCACAGTACTGGGACCGAGCTTCCTGCCATCCAGGACCTCTATTTCAGGCGGTGTGAAAAGAAGGCCCGGAAAATCGTGAAGGACCCCAACCACCCAAGCCATAGACTATTTTCTCTGCTGCTGCATGGCAAGAGGTTCCGGTGCATCAAGTCTGACACCAACAGGCTCTTGAACAGCTTCTATCCCCAAGCAATACGACCGATAAATAACTAACAAAATAGCTACATGGACTGAGTTTACCTTGTATTTTTATTATTGACCTTTTATTTCAGTATCTCTTTGCATACTCACAGGGCCCTACACACTCACACACACTGTCACTCCAACACACACACGAACACTCACTCAATCATTTGCTCACTCACACATAATATGCAAATACATTTGTACTGACTCTACACACTCACATGCAAGCTGCTGCTACTCTGTTTATCTTATATCCCGTTGCCTAGTCACCTTACCCCTAAACATATCTACCTCCATCACTCCAGTATCCCTGCACATCTAAATATGGTATTGGGACTGACTTTCCTGTAAATAGTATACTTCCTTTATTGTGTATTTCATATATCTTACTCTTATTTCTAGTGTTTTTGTTTATTGTTTTCTAGTAATACATTGATATTGATTAATGCATTGTTGGGTTTTGAGTTTGCAAGAAAGGCATGTCACTGTATTTGTGCATGTGACATTTAAACTTGAAACATCCCAATTTACAAATTAAGCACTGAACACAGGTAGTCTAGACTCTAGATAACCACCATATCAGTGGAGGTCGGTGCCATTTAAGATGAGGGAGGACAATACATTTATGAGCATGGCCTTATTTCTATTACAGCATATTGGATGACTGTCATTCTTATTCCATTCAACCAGCTCAATGTAACATCGATAAGTTTAGGCTACAACATGATACTCAAATGCTCCCTATACTCAGCATTACATTTTACATTTACATTTTAGTCATTTAGCAGACGCTCTTATCCAGAGCGACTTACAAATTGGTGCATTCACCTATAATATCCAGTGGAACAACCACTTTACAATAGTGCATCTAAATCTTTTAAGGGGGGGGTTAGAAGGATTACTTTATCCTATCCCAGGTATTCCTTGAAGAGGTGGGGTTTCAGGTGTCTCCGGAAGGTGGTGATTGACTCCGCTGTCCTGGCGTCGTGAGGGAGCTTGTTCCACCATTGGGGTGCCAGAGCAGCGAACAGTTTTGACTGGGCTGAGCGGGAACTGTGCTTCCTCAGAGGTAGGGAGGCGAGCAGGCCAGAGGTGGATGAACGCAGTGCCCTTGTTTGGGTGTAGGGCCTGATCAGAGCCTGAAGGTACGGAGGTGCCGTTCCCCTCACAGCTCCGTAGGCAAGCACCATGGTCTTGTAGCGGATGCGAGCTTCGACTGGAAGCCAGTGGAGAGAGCGGAGGAGCGGGGTGACGTGAGAGAACTTGGGAAGGTTGAACACCAGACGGGCTGCGGCGTTCTGGATGAGTTGTAGGGGTTTAATGGCACAGGCAGGGAGCCCAGCCAACAGCGAGTTGCAGTAATCCAGACGGGAGATGACAAGTGCCTGGATTAGGACCTGCGCCGCTTCCTGTGTGAGGCAGGGTCGTACTCTGCGAATGTTGTAGAGCATGAACCTACAGGATCGGGTCACCGCCTTGATGTTGGTGGAGAACGACAGGGTGTTGTCCAGGGTCACGCCAAGGCTCTTAGCACTCTGGGAGGAGGACACAAGGGAGTTGTCAACCGTGATGGCGAGATCATGGAACGGGCAGTCCTTCCCCGGGAGGAAGAGCAGCTCCGTCTTGCCGAGGTTCAGCTTGAGGTGGTGATCCGTCATCCACACTGATATGTCTGCCAGACATGCAGAGATGCGATTCGCCACCTGGTTGTCAGAAGGGGGAAAGGAGAAGATTAATTGTGTGTCATCTGCATAGCAATGATATGAGAGACCATGTGAGGATATGACAGAGCCAAGTGACTTGGTGTATAGCGAGAATAGGAGTGGGCCAAGAACAGAGACCTGGGGGACACCAGTGGTGAGAGCACGTGGTGCGGAGACAGATTCTCGCCACGCCACCTGGTAGGAGCGACCTGTCAGGTAGGACGCAATCCAAGCGTGCGCGGTGCCGGAGATGCCCAGCTCGGAGAGGGTGGAGAGGAGGATCTGATGGTTCACGGTATCAAAGGCAGCAGATAGGTCTAGAAGGATGAGAGCAGAGGAGAGAGAGTTAGCTTTAGCAGTGCGGAGAGCCTCCGTGACACAGAGAAGAGCAGTCTCAGTTGAATGCCCAGTCTTGAAACCTGACTGATTAGGATCAAGAAGGTCATTCTGAGAGAGATAGCAAGAGAGCTGGCCAAGCACGGCGCGTTCAAGAGTTTTGGAGAGAAAGGAAAGAAGGGATACTGGCCTGTAGTTGTTGACATCGGAGGGATCGAGTGTAGGTTTTTTCAGAAGGGGTGCAACTCTCGCTCTCTTGAAGACGGAAGGGACGTAGCCAGCGGTCAAGGATGCGTTGATGAGCGAGGTGAGGTAGGGGAGAAGGTCTCCGGAAATGGTCTGGAGAAGAGAGGAGGGGATAGGGTCAAGTGGGCAGGTTGTTGGGCGGCCGGCCGTCACAAGACGCGAGAGTTCATCTGGAGAGAGAGGGGAGAAAGAGGTCAAAGCACAGGGTAGGGCAGTGTGAGCAGGACCAGCAGTGTCGTTTGACTTAGCAAACGAGGATCGGATGTCGTCAACCTTCTTTTCAAAATGGTTGACGAAGTCATCCGCAGAGAGGGAGGAGGGGGGGGGGAGGGGGAGGAGGATTAAGGAGGGAGGAGAAGGTAGCAAAGAGCTTCCTAGGGTTAGAGGCAGATGCTTGGAGTTTAGAGTGGTAGAAAGTGGCTTTAGCAGCAGAGACAGAAGAGGAAAATGTAGAGAGGAGGGAGTGAAAGGATGCCAGGTCCGCAGGGAGGCGAGTTTTCCTCCATTTCCGCTCGGCTGCCCGGAGCCCTGTTCTGTGAGCTCGCAGTGAGTCGTCGAGCCACGGAGCAGGAGGGGAGGACCGAGCCGGCCTGGAGGATAGGGGACAGAGGAAATCAAAGGATGCAGAGAGGGAGGAGAGGAGGGTTGAGGAGGCAGAATCAGGAGATAGGTTGGAGAAGGTTTGAGCAGAGGGAAGAGATGATAGGATGGAAGAGGAGAGAGTAGCGGGAGAGAGAGAGCGAAGGTTGGGACGGCGCAATACCATCCGAGTAGGGGGAGAGTGAGAAGTGTTGGATGAGAGCGAGAGGGAAAAGGATACAAGGTAGTGGTCGGAGACTTGGAGGGGAGTTGCAATGAGATTAGTGGAAGAACAGCATCTAGTAAAGATGAGGTCAAGCGTATTGCCTGCCTTGTGAGTAGGGGGGGAAGGTGAGAGGGTGAGGTCGAAAGAGGAGAGGAGTGGAAAGAAGGAGGCAGAGAGGAATGAGTCGAAGGTAGACGTGGGGAGGTTAAAGTCACCCAGAACTGTGAGAGGTGAGCCATCCTCAGGAAAGGAACTTATCAAGGCGTCAAGCTCATTGATGAACTCTCCAAGGGAACCTGGAGGGCGATAAATGATAAGGATGTTAAGCTTGAAAGGGCTGGTAACTGTGACAGCATGGAATTCAAATGAGGAGATAGACAGATGGGTCAGGGGAGAAAGAGAGAATGTCCACTTGGGAGAGATGAGGATTCCAGTGCCACCACCCCGCTGGCTCGATGCTCTAGGGGTATGCGAGAACACGTAGTCAGACGAGGAGAGAGCAGTAGGAGTAGCAGTGTTATCTGTGGTGATCCATGTTTCCGTCAGCGCCAGGAAGTCTAGGGACTGGAGGGTAGCATAGGCTGAGATGAACTCAGCCTTGTTGGCCGCAGACCGGCAGTTCCAGAGGCTGCCGGAGACCTGGAACTCCACGTGGGTCGTGCGCGCTGGGACCACCAGGTTAGAGCGGCAGCGGCCACGCGGTGTGGAGCGTTTGTATGGCCTGTGCAGAGGAGAGAGAACAGGGATAGGCAGACACATAGTAGACAAGCTACAGAAGAGGCTACGCTAATGCAAATGAGATTGGAGTGACAAGTGGACTACACGTCTCGAATGTTCAGGAAGTTAAGCTTACGTTGCAAAAATGTTATTGACTAAAATGATACAGTACTGCTGGCTGGTGGAGTAGGCTAGCTAGCAGTGGCTGCGTTGTTGACTTTGAACGTGTAGCTGGCTAGGTAACCTCGGTAGTTTCAGTACTACACCTTGTCATGATACAAAGCAACTTTGTAGCTAGCTAGCTAACATAACACTAATCAAGACGTTCCTTGTAGTGTATTTAGTTTCAACAATGCTGCTCGTCGGTAATAGTTGGCTAGGTTAGGAAAAAAAGGCGTCGCGGGGGACGGAAATAGCTGGCTAGCTAACCTCGATGGCTGGCTAGCTAACAATTATCAATTAACAATTATCAAGCTATGACAAAGACAACTAGGTAGCTCGCTAGGTAACACTGCACTAGTCAAATCGTTCCGTTGTGAAGTATTAGTAACTACAGCGCTGCTAGTCGGTAACGGATGGCTATCTGGCAGTGGGTTAATGATGACTAGGTGTGTTGAGTAAGTCTGGCGCCGCGTCGCGGCTGGCTAGCACACCTCGATAATACTCAAACTCAAACTACACAATTATCTTAGATACAGAGACAGCACAGACAACTATGTAGCTGGCTAACTAACACTAACACCACACTAATCAAGTCGTTGCGTTGTAATGTAATAGTTTCTGCGGTGCTGTTAGTCGGTAGAAGTTGGCTAGCTAACAGTGATGACTAGCTAGCTAGCAGCTAGCAGTGTTGACTACGTTAGGAGGACGAAGATAGCTAGCCTCGATAATTACTCAGTTACTCTAAACTACACAATTATCTTTGATACAAAGACGGCTATGTAGCTAGCTAAGAAGAATTGCTCAGATCAAACAAATCAAGCCGTTGTAATGTAGCGAAGTGGAATATTACCTGTGGAGCGAAGCGTGGTACCACCTAGCTTATGACTCAAAGTCTACAACGTAGACTTACATTTGTTTTAAACAAAATAACAGTTTACAACGTCGAAATTGACACATTCAATACCACCTTGCACACCCTTGCCTGCATCTAACTGATCTAGGGTGTAATCATTAGTCCAACAGTTGCAAACGACAGTTTCTATTGGACAAACTCAGGTATGTTTATCCCCGCTTCATTCCATTTGCTTCCATTTAAGAAACATTCTTCAACAGAAAAAACAATATGGCTCTGTTGCAACCTGATGTGGACACCCCTGTGGCAGAGATCAAGGGTAAGGGTCTCATCTGGGTGCTGGTGGAGGAGGCCTTGGACAGGGCCTGAGCCTGGGCCTGGGCCTGGAGCTGGGCAAGGGCAGGAAGAGGGGACCAGGGTGAAGGATGTCCCCAGGGCCCTCCTATTGGTCAGGGTGATAGCCCGGGAAATGGTCTGGCCCTCCATGTGGGTGCCAAAGACAATGAGGCTGCTATCCACAGAGAGCTTGGAGATGCATGACATGAGATACAATGAAAATGTGCATAGGTACTTGGATGACAGTATGAGAGGGTAAATTAATAGAGATGAAGAACTACAACATTGAGAATGTAATACTATACATAAGGAATAGGCGTGAGGGCCGTTTGGAGCCATTTAAGGAAATATGCAGATGAGAATCAGGCTAAGCTGCAGAGTAGGATGCTGAGATAAATGGGCACTCTTCAGACGAGGTCATTCTTAGTACTCATATCAAATTTCTTTATGGTGCATCTGATGGGCACAGAGAAGGAGCCAGCTGCTGACACAAACTGGACCTCTGCCTTCAAATCCCTATTTATCTGGAAGGACATCAATGGTGATAATTTGTAGTTTCTCACTTTGGAGAAAGATGGGTATGCTTGACAGACTGACTGACTTACCATTGATTGAAAAGCATCAGCCATTCATACTTTAGACAGACGTTTCAGAGCCATTGAGACAACACAGCGTGATATTCTCCATACTCAGTGGAACGATATTGCAGATCCATTTACAAAATGCTTCTGAAGATTTCACCAGGTTTCACCACTATACATTACGGATACAATTGAGGCAGATCGAAATGGCAAGAGTGTGTGTGTGTGTGAGCGCATGCATGTGTAACTGCTAACTTCCACATGTGCTAAGTTCTGTGTGAAAAGCAAACAAGCAAGACAAGCTCAAAACTAACATATAAAATATTAAATTGCAACACGTGTATCTGTCAATACATTCCAGATAGAGCCCAGAGATCGCCCAAGAGCACTTCACAATGCTCCTGCCTCCAAAAGATACAAAAGGTCACCCAATCGATGCGGTGGAGAGAACAGGAGAACTTCTCAAAACTCAATACATAAACAATGAGTTGGAAAAAACAACCATAAGCAACCATAAGCACGACTTAAGGAAGACTCTATAGAGCACAAGCTGAGAATCAGTATCAAACTATTGTGTGATTATGGCGCAGTGATTCCAATGATTATACAGTATATTGCCGAAACCCATTTTAGGTCTAATATAACCAGGCTCAACCAATTAGACTAGTTTCAGAGTGTCCTCTTTCTTCAAACTAATGATCCATCTCCAAACTCCCAGAAAGATATGTGTGTGGGAGATTCTGGGAACGGTTAAAGACCAGGAGAGAGCTAGGGATGCCTTGCCTCAAGTGTTGAATTCAGATATAGCCAACAACCCAGGCCATCTCCTCACAGAGGGTTGGGGAAGTTGCTAGCCTTTCTGACCCATCTGAACATGATGTTCAGTTAGAGATCAATATTTGACCGTATTTCTACTTATTGATACAAACACAGCACTAACAGAAATTACTGATGATTGGCTGAGAGAAATTGATGATAAAAGATTGTGGGGGCTGTTCAGTTAAACTTCATTGCGGCTTTTGATATTGTCGATCATAGTCTGCTGCTAGAAAAACGTATGTGTTATAGCTTTACACCCCCTGGTATATTGTGGATAAAGAGTTACCTGTCTAACAAAACACAAAGGGTGTTCTTTAATTGAAGCCTCTCAAACATAATCCAAGTAATTCCCCAGGGCAGCTGTCTAGGCCCCTTACTTTTTCGATCTTTAATAATGACATACCACATACCACATACCATACCGCTTTGAGTAAAGCCAGTGTGTCTATGTATGCGGATGACTCAACACTATACACTTCAGCTACTACAGTGACTGAAATCACTGCAACATTTAACAAAGAGCTGCAGTTAGTTTCAGAATGGGTGGCAGGGAACAAGTTATTCCTAAATATTTCTAAAACTAAAAGCATGGTATTTGGGACAAATCATTCACTAAACCCTAAACCTCCACTCAGTCTTGTAATACATAATGTGGAAACTGAGCAAGTTGAGGTGACTAAACTGCTTGGAGTAACCCTGGATTGTAAACTGTCATGGCCAAACCATATTGATTCAACAGTAATATTGATGCAACATAATAATGTGTTGCTCTAACTTCCTAACAGCACTATAAACAAGGCAGGTCCTATAGGCCCTAGTTTTGTCGCACCTGGACTACTGTTCAGTTGTGTGGTCAGGTGACACAAAAAGGAACTTAGGAAAATTGCAATTGGCTCAGAACAGGACAGCACGGCTGGCCCTTGGAGGTACACAGAGAGCTAATATTAATAATATGCATGTCAATCTCTCCTGGCTCAAAGTGGAGGAGAGATTAACTTCATCACTACTTGTATTTATGAGAGGTATTGACATGTTGAATGCACCGAGCTGTCTGTTTGAACTACGGGTGCACAGCTAGGACACTCATGCATACCCCACAAGACATGCCACAAGAGGTCTCTTCACAGTCCCCAAGTCCAGAACAGACTATGGGAGGTGCACAGTACTACATAGAGGCATGATTACATAGAACTCTATTCCACATCAAGTAACTGATGCAAGCAGTACAATGACATTTAAAAAACAGTTTCAAATACACCTTATGGAACAGTAGGGACTGTGAAGTAACACAAACATAGGCACAGACACAAACACGATAACATACGCACTATTCACACACGTACACATGGATTTTGTACTGTAGATATGTTGCAGTGGTAGAGTAGGGGCTTGAGGGCACACAGTGTGTTGTGAAATCTGTGAATGTATTGTAATGTTTTTAAAATTGTATAAACTGCATTTAATTTTGCTGGACCTCAGGAAGAGTAATGGGGGTCCATAATAAATACAAATACATAATAAGTTGCATGGACTCACTTTGTGTGCACTAATAGTGTTTAACATGATTTTTGAATGACTACCTCATCTCTGTACCCCACACAAACAATTATCTGTAAAGTCCCTAAGTCGAGCAGTGAATTTCAACCACAGATTCAACCACAAACACCAGGTAAGTTTTCCAATGCCTCGCAAAGAATGGCACATATTGGTAGATGGGTAGAAATAAAAAAGCAGGCATTGAATATTGAATACCTCTTTGAGCATGGTGAAGTACTAATTACAATTTGGATGGTGTATCAATACACCCAGTCACTTCAAAAATACAAGTGTCCTTCCTAACTCAGTTGCTGGAGAGGAAGTCAACCGCTCAGGGATTTCACCATGAGGCCAATGGTGACTTTAAAACAATTGTAGAGTTTAATGGCAGTGATAGGAGAAAACTGAGGACAGATCAACAACATTGTAGTTACTCCACAATACTAACCTAATTGACAGAGTGAAAAAAGGAAGCCTGTACAGGTTACAATATACCAAAACATGCATCCTGTTTGCAACAAGGCATTAAAGTAATACTGCAAAAAAGTGTGGCAAAGCAATTATGTGTCCTGAATACAAAGTGTTATGTTTGGGACAAGTCCAATATAACACATTACTGAGTACCACTCTCCATATTTTCAAGCATAGTGGTGGCTGCATATTATGGGTATGTTTGTAATCGTTAAGGACTGGGGAGTTTTTCAGGCTGAAAAAGAAACATAATGGAGCTAATCACAGGCAAAATCCTAGAGGAAAACCTGGTTTAGTGTGCGTTCTACCAGACACTGGGGAGATGAATTCACCTTTCATTAGGACAAGGCCAAATCCTCACTGGAGTTCCTTACCAATAAGACAGTGAATGTTCCTGAGTAGCCGTGTTACAGTTTTGAATTAAATCTACATGAAAATCTATGGCAAGACTTGAAAATGGCTGTCAAGCAATGATCAACAACCAACTTGTCAGAGCTTGAACAATTAAAATAATAATCATATTCAAATGTTGTACAATCTAGATGTGCAAACCTCTTAGAGACTTACCCAGAAAGACTAAAAGCTGTAATTTCTGCCAAAGGTGATTCTAACAAATATTGACTCAGGGGGTTGAATACTTATCTAATCAGTTAGTGTTTAATTGTTCATATTTTTTAAACAAATCTTATCATTTCTCTTCTACTTTGACATTGCAGAGTATTTTCTGTAGATCATTGACAAAAATTACAATTCAATCCATTTTAATCCCACTTGATAACACAAACAAATGTGTAACATGTAAAGGGGTGTGAATACTTCTGAAGGCACTGTACATCAAAATCCTAAGGAAGGAGAAGTTATTCTAGAAGTTCAGATAGAAAAGGTTCTTCCTAAGGATACTCGGGAGAGTAATCATGTCATATCATACTATTTCAAATAGAAATCGGATTGGAACTATTGAGTTTCAAAGACAGTCAACAGTAGCCTGCTGTGCCCTGGAAATGACTGAAAGGGACCAAAATGGGCATGCTCACAGAACACTACCAACATCTGTTGTCTCAATAAGAGGAGAGCACACAAAGTAGTACTACTATCTACACTATCTTAAATTCTACTTTCAAATGTCATATGAATGCATGCAGGAAGCATTCTTTTTTGGGTCAGAATTTTTTTGATCAAAGAAAAAAGAGAACAGTTCACTAGGGATTGAGTGTTGAGTGAGACCACGTTGAACACGTGTGGTGAACAGTACTGTAAATGAGGCCATGTTTACACTTAGATTAAATATATCTGGCTGGAGCCCATGGGTGCAGTATGACTCTGCCTGGCATAGATATTATTCAACTCTCCTGGGTCACACTGATCCCATAACAAATCAATCAGCACTATTTAGTTCATCAACACTAAATGCTGTTACACCTAAACATGCCTGATGGTTACATACGGTGCTGTGCCAAAACATGACTCCTGTCACATAAATCAGAAAAGAGATTGACAGATTCTGAGTGGTGTCCATTTTGGAACCATCTTAGGCTCCAGCTCATTCTTAGGCAGTAGCATAATGAGCACAGAATGATGTCTCTAAGCCAAAATCATTAATACATTTTTTTTAAACTGTGAAAGTGCTGCGTTTCCATATGTATAATGTCTTAGTAATGTTTGGCTAGCCTGGGAAGTCCACCTAGCAGAGTCCCAGCTGTATATGGCTAAGATGGCAGGGAGAGCAAAAGCCCTGGCACACACACAGCTACGCTGCAGGGAAGAAAGATTGGGAGCAATTTTTAGAATTTCAGGGGGCGTCGAAGGAGCATGCTCTGTAAAAGTCAGATCATGTTCTTGGTTAGCGTTTCTCTCCTGCTGAGAAAACTCTGAACATAGTGGTAATTTAAAATAATATTTAAAAGAATAATCCTCCAAAACAAAATACTAAAATCCACATTACAGATTACATAACAGCTTAATATGATAGGCCTCTTTCCCAATTCATTTTTTATCGATCACGATAACCATATTACTTATAACATTATAACAATCCACCCCTATTTTAACCAGAAGCAGATCCTTTTAAGTCATTCAAATCGACCTTTTCAGAAGTGATACTACTGCGTACTATAGCTCCAATCAAGGATCCTCCTCCTTCTGAGTCATGGTAGCGGTGGATGAGAGGCTGTGGCACTGGTACCCCACAGGAGTGGGTGAGTTGAGCGGCTCACTGAGAAAAGTGTGGAGGCGATGTATGCTGACAGGCCCTGCCAAGGCTCCAACATGCCCAGCCACGAGACACTCTGACTGGGCTCCGTTTGAGCCGGCAGCAGCCTGGGAGGATGAGGACTTAGTTCACTCACTCAGGCAGAAAGAGCAGAGGCCCACGTAACTGCATCAAGTCAGAGGGATCTTACAATCTCTCTGGAAAGGGATAGAGTGAGTGGTGTGTGAGACCCATGTGTAACACTCATCGCTCCTTTGTTTGTGTGTGGGAGGGATGGAGGATCGGGACTGAGAAAAACGCATTACCGAGACTGAGCTGGTGTGTAGGCTGTGTGAGGGGGTGGACGCTCGAGGGAAAAGTTGTGCCGACCTAACCAAAAATGGATCTGATTACCGAACCTCAAATTGTTAACTTAACCATTTGAAGGATTATATAACAATATCACCCTGGACCAGGCATTATGGGCACCTTTGAATGATTCCGGGGTGGACATTCCACTTCCGTCCATGTGAAGTTAGACCCTTACATTAACTATGCCCTGTTTTTCTGAGCCCACAAGAAATGAGTAACAGGTTTTGATCGGTTAGCAAGACAGTCATTTCCACTTCTGTTCCAATTCGACCTACCATGGAACATAGGCTATAAGGCGTATCTTATAGAAGTGAAATCCATCAGATCCATGGTGACACCAAGTGACTTGCAATAACTAGTTGTGTAGCTGACAATAGTCAGGATGACCTTCTTCTTGTACATAATCTTTTCCACCTCAAATTCCTGCAACTGTATGTGGATGTGTAAAACAACTGAATGTCATGAAAATGAATGTCATTTTGTTTGAAGTGACTGCAGAACATGAAATAACTGCATGTTCTGCGATACAATACAATGCATAGTTACATAATGCTCAGCCGTATACATTGAAGAGGACGATTTCTGGCTTGCTGATGCAAGGTAAGCCTTTGAATTCCTTCCCATGTATAACTCTTTTACCAGCCGCTGGAGGTTTTCCCACCTCCAGTAGAGACATGTCTCTGCTCGCGATTGCAATGATTAATCCTCTTTATTGGAAGTGCTTGGGAAAATTAAGTACATTTTTCAAAGTTGACAAATATCCATATATCGATATACTACAGTAAATTGTTATAATTTTTCACAAGACAAACAAACAGATGTTAGCTTATGTTTCTCTCAAAGCCACATTGACACAAAAGGGCATGGACATCATAACATAGAAACCATTAAATAAACAATATGCTTATTGTGGGAGGCAGCAGCTCTAAATTCACAATTATAAACTGGGTGGTTCAAGCCCTGAATGCTGATTGTCTGAAAGCTGTAGTATGTCAGACCATATACCACGGGTATGACAAAACATTTATTTTTACTGCTCTAATTACATTGGTTTATAATAGCAACAAGGCACCTTGGGTGTTTGTGGTATATTGCCAATATACCACGGCTAAGGGCTGTATCCAGGCACTCCACATTGCCTTGTGTTAAGAACAGCCCCCTTAGGCCCCCCCCCTGATATATTGGCCATATACCACACCCCCTCGGGTCTTATTGCTTAAATAGACTTCAGTAAATAAATCTCCACAAACAAAACACCAATAACGTATTGTTGCATAATATGTACTGTCCTGCAGAGAGACTGGAAACCGATCTGAATTCTCATGGATAGGCCAAAGTTGGGGGTTTCCTTGGTGGTCGGGTGTGGGGCTACACCAGTGCCATGATTACTGTATATATGTGATAACCTTTGTATGCTTGCAATGCGCAATGATGGAAAAGTACTGGGTAAACGGAGAAGTACTGCATTAGTTCTCAGGCTGAGAATTGTCTGCACCTGCTAATAATCACACAGGCTCAAGGCCGAGATAGTAGAGTGAGAAACCACAGTCAAGACATATTTTTCGAATTTTAGATACTTTGTATCTAATCCAATGCAACAATGTTAAGGTATGATTGACGGTAGGTTGTCCACACCACTAGTATGAAGAGCGTTGTCTCCTGTTTCGCCACACAGATCTTTACTACAGACTACTGTGGTATTCTTTATGTGAATCTCTGTCTGTAATAGCATTTTACAACTAAAGAGTTAAATCCAAGGTTCCTGTGTCTGTGTAATCTATCGGGAAGACTGATTGTTAAAGGAAACTTACATCACCCCATGCAAAGGACCACCCAACACCATTCATGGCTACCCTAACTCCTTCCTCCGTCCAAATGCTACGCTATGCCCACGGACGTTACTTTCTCCACCGGAATGAGTCTGTATCTGAGTACCTCCCCGAAGATTTCTAGAATGCAAACACATATCTAACCGTTCTTGTCATGTTTACTTCCGCTCCCCCTCTCCGGCGCTCGACATCGCCAGTTTACTCATTATTACCCACACCTGCCACCATTGCTACGTGCACCTGCTCCTCATGAGACTCACCTGGACTCCATCACCTTCCTGATTACCTCAACCATATTTGTTACTCCCGGCTTCCCCGGTGGTTCTGTTCCTGTGTTATATGTCTGTACGCTACTCTTGTTTCTTGTTATGTTTAATTTATTATTGAATTCACTCCTTGTACTTGTTTTCCAACTCCTAGCGTACCCGTTACAGTTCTGATTGGGCCCAGAAACAGTTGGGTTGGGCTAGAGCCAGAACATGTGGGTAAAGTAGCATTGAGAAAATCCGTCATTGGGTTTGATACTCTGATTGGTTAGAGATGACCCAATCGCTGATGCCTTTGTTTAGTTTTTTTTACAATAGCCCTGATTTTTGACGTCCCCACAAACGATTTCAACGATGGCAGTCTCAGACTGAGGTATGTAGCGAACATAGAGCAGCGGAAGAATTCAGTTTGAGTCGTCAGACAAATTCATGTCATGCTCAGTTAATCACAATGCTAGACGAGGCAATATCAAGACACAAACAAGACAAGACATCAATCTTTGAGGGAAAGCGCTAATGTGATACAAACTTAGGAAAATGTTAATGTTGATAACATTGCAGTGATTTCTGACTTCCCCTTAGGAGTTGAGGATCTGAATAATTTGCTCAGTTTTTTTCTACAACGTCTTTTATATTGCAATGTCGCTTTTTTAACCTCATTGTGATAATAACTGCAATTACAATATAATCATTATGATCACCATTATCGTCATCATCATCATCCTGGAATTAAGAATATTCCTTTGTTATGCTGGAGAAGGCGGTAGAATTTGGCCTATGGTCCTTTTCTTTTGTCTAAACTAAACCCATAACTCGGCTCACAACCCAATCGACATGTGGCGTGTTGTCATGAGAACCTCATTTGTGGAAGTGCAAGTGAAAAATAAAAACCTTTCCGCATGACTTCTCGCACACAGTACTATCTGGCCTAAATGACCTCATGTTCCGTGGGAGGCTTTCAAGGCACTAGTAAATGAAAAGTGATGACTGTTGCCATGGATCTCAGGAGTGGGAGAGAGGCAGAAGCAACCCATTGCTGCTGGCTGGGACCCACTGCTGCTGGCTGGAACCCACTGCTGCTGTCTGGGACCCACTGCTGCTGTCTGGGACCCACTGCTGCTGGCTGGAACCCACTGCTGCTGGCTGGAACCCACTGCTGCTGGCTGGAACCCACTGCTAATGGCGGGGGACTAGTACTGCAGTTGTAAAGATATCCTTGCTCCTGTTCTATACAATATGACTCTGTGGTACCAGTCCAAGTTTACCATTTATTTCTCTCTTAGTATTTCATAGTTCCCATGGGTCAACTGTATTTTAGCATTTACCATAAGCCTGTAAGGCAGGGGTGTCAAACTCATTCCATGGAGGGTATAATATTTGCAGGTTTTTGTTTTTTCCTTTCAATCAAGCCAGAGACAACCAGGAGTGGGAAATTCCTTACTAATTAGTGACCTTAATTCATCAACCAAGGACAACCCGCAGACACACGGCCCTCCGTGGAAGGAATTTGACACCTGTGCTGTAAGGGTTGTTTGACTACATTATAGAAATAAGTACATGTTTATTATACTTATAGATATACATTTATTTTGAGGGAATGCAGTTGAGCATCATGTCTACTCTCAATATGATTGAATGTGTGAGTTGATAAAATGTTGAGTTTTCAGCAATGAGTGTCAATCAAATGGCACCTGGTGGACTTGACGTGTCTGGTCCCAAAGTCCAGTGAACTCAGGCTGTGCCAGGCTGTCTGTGAGTATCACGTTTCAGGTAAGACCTAGATGCAGACAAGGTCGAAGTAACATCAGTTTAATAATTGAACAGGGGCAGGGCAAAAGCAGGTCAAGGGTAGGTAGAGGTCGTTAATCCAGATAGGTGGGGCAAAGGTACAGGACGGCAGGCAGGCTCAGGGTCAGGGCAGGCAAAGGTCAGTAATCCAGAAAGGTGGGGCAAAGGTACTGGACAGCAGGCAGGCTCAGGGCTGGCAGAATAGTCAACACCGAGAAAACCGGAATTATCAAGAGACAGGAGCAGAGGGAAAATGCTGGTAGGCTTGACGAAACAAAATGAACTGGCAACAGACAAACAGAGAACACAGGTATAAATACACAGGGGATAACGAGGAGATGGGCGACACCTGGAGGGGGTTGGAGACAATCACAAAGACAGGTGACAGATCAGGGTGTGACATTGAGGCTCTGCTCCTCCTCCAGACCCCTCCTCTTCTACTGGTCAGACAGCTCTGATGAAGAGTTGCTGTCACTAAACACTGTGTCCTGCTGGGAGGGCCGCGAGGAGGTGGGAGGGCCGCGAGGAGGTGGGAGGGCCGCGAGGAGGTGGGTGGGCGCTCCTTTAATCATGAGGAAAACACATCAACCAGTCACAATGTGCCTTCAGAGTGAGGTGTGCAAAACTCCCTGCCCCATACATACACGACGAGAGGGTATTGGCCCTATTACTGCTGTGAAAAATAGACCACTTTTTATGGCTTTTTCATGTCATGTGTACCAGATATTTTTATTGGACTCTTGTTTCAGCAGTCTGAATTCATCTTCGTCTGTGATATTTCCACTCACTTGTTTTCTTTAATATTCTTTTGTTTCTGCCAGCTGTGGATCAAGGCACTGAAGGACCTTCTCTGAAAATCTCTCCTGCCCTGCTGCCCTCTTTACAAGGCTCACTGGGGTAAGAGGGAATGGCAGAGCCTGGTGCCTCTTGCATCTCTCTAACAACTCCTATTCCAGCAGAAATGATTTCCACCCATTTGGATTTCTGCTTCTCCTCAAATTCTCTGATAAACGACCCCAACAGCAACAACAAGCTATTGTGAGCAAAATAGGATCATATTTCTCCTCTGCATGTTATTGTGAGAATAAAACACCCACGCGTTCAATGGGAGAGAGAAGCAGATTAACGAAAACCTACTCTGTCTTTCGGTGGAATTCCTGGAGCTACCTCTGTTGGTACATACTGTATGTTTGGTGCTGTTGATAGCCTGTGTCTATAGGGACTCTCTCAGCTGATACTGTTTTACCCAAAGAATATACTGAGTGATTTTAAAGCAATTATGCCATGATTGTGGTAATCAATTATGGCTTCCATCACACTGTGTTTATTCTACTAATATAGTAGTTGGTAAAGATTCTACTAATTGGTAAAGATGACTAAATCGTAGTACAAAGTGTATTCCCAGCTTAATTCAGCAAATCAGAACAATGTCCATTGGAATACAGAAGTCATTGTGTCACCTTGTGTTCATGACAATATGACCATGCCCATTGCTACTTTCTATTAGGCTGCTGGATCCTTAGCAACACAAGCTAGGAGCCGAGGACAAACACTCTTATCCTAACTCAACTCAATGCCTTAACAATAGCCTTGGGTGGTGGCATTTCATGTTCACCCTCAAAAAGTGTGCAGTGCTTACTTGGGTGGCTGCAATGTTGGCATTCAACGACATGATGACTGCCTGCATCCTTTTCTGCCTCTGATCTCGACTCTGCTGCTCTTTCTCTGCCTCCTCCTGATGCATCCTGGACACGAGGGATATACCTATCACTCATAGCGAGTCAATCACAATGTTACGAGTTCATAGCTATCCAACTGGTGTGTCGCCTGAATATAAGCCATTCACTACTGTAGGGCATTCTCATCATCAATTAAGCATCCTATCATTATACCTGTTAATACTGTAGGTTGAACACAGCGGTTATCTGTTGACAGTGTCTTTTAGATACAGTGTTGCTTTCTGGGAGCTAGCCTGGGCCACCTCTGTGAACTCCTCCTCCCTCTCTATGTTCACCTGCCTCCTGTTAACATCTAGGTTACTGTGTAGTTTATACAGTACCAGTCAAAAGTTTGGACACACCTACTCATTCAAGGGTTTTTCATTTTTTTACTATTTTCTACATTGTAGAATAATACTTAAGACATCAAAACTATGAAATAACACATTTGGAATCATGTAGTAACCAAACAAGTGTTAAACAAATCAAAATATATTTTATATTTGAGATTCTTCAAAGTAGCCACCCTTTGCCTTGATGACAGCTTTGCACACTCTTGGCATTCTTTCAACCAGCTTCATGAGGTAGTCACCTGGAATGCATTTCAATTAACAGGTGTGCTTTGTTAAGTTAATTTGTGGAATTTCTTTCCTTCTTAATGCGCTTGAGCCAATCAGTTGTGTTGTGACAAGGTAGGGGTGGTATACAGAAGATAGCCATATTTGGTAAAAGACCAAGTCCATATCATTGCAAGAACAGCTCAAATAAGAGAAATGACAGTACACCATTACTTTAAGT
The DNA here is from genome assembly GCF_965601325.2 of Salmo salar. Lineage (NCBI taxonomy): Eukaryota > Metazoa > Chordata > Actinopteri > Salmoniformes > Salmonidae > Salmo > Salmo salar. Next base: position 85,609,051 of record NC_138305.1, read on the forward strand.
ACTTTTGAAAGTGTCTTCAATTGCAGTCACTAAAACCATCAAGCGCTATGATGAAACTGGGTCTCATGAGGACCACCACAGGAAAGGAAGGTCCAGAGTTACCTCTGCTACAGAGGACAAGTTCATTAGAGTTACCAGCCTCAGAAATTGCAGCCCAAATTAATGCTTCACCGAGTTCAAGAAACAGACACATTTCAACACCAACTGTTCAGAGGAGACTGCGTGAATCAGGACTTTGTGGTCAAATTGCTGCAAAGAAATCTCTACTAAAGGACACCAATAAGAAGAAGAGACTTGCTTGGGCCAAGAAACACGAGCAATGGACATTAGACCGATGGAAATCTGTCCTTTGGCCTGATGAGTCTAAATTTGAGATTTTTGGTTCCAACCGCCGTGTCTTTGTAAGACACAGAGTAGGTGAACGGATGATCGCCGCATGTGTGGTTCCCACCGTGAAGCATGGAGGAGGAGGTGTGATGGTGTGGGGGTGCTTTGCTGGTGAGACTGTCAGTGATTTATTTAGAATTCAAGGCACACTTAACCAGCATGGCTACCACAGCATTCTGCAGCGATACGCCATCCCTTCTGGTTTGCTCTTAGTAGGACTATCATTTGTTTTTCAACAGGACAATGACCCAAAACACACCTCCAGGCTGTGTAAGGGTTATTTGACCAAGAAGGAGAGTGATGGAGTGCTGCATCACATGACCTGGTCTCCACAATCACCCGACCTCAATCCAGTTAAGATGGTTTGGGATGAGTTGGACCGCAGAGTGAAGGAAAAGCAGCCAACAAGTGCTCAGCATATGTGCGAATTCCTTCAAGACTGTTGGAAAAGCATTCCAGGTGAAGCTGGTTTAGAGAATGCCAAGAGTGTGCAAAGCTGTCATCAAGCCAAAGGGTGGCTACTTTGAAGAATCTAAAATACCCTTTTTTGGTTACTACATGATTCCATAAGTGTTATTTCATAGTTTTGATGTCTTCAGTATTATTCTACAATGTAGAAAATCATAAAAATAAAGAAAAACCCTTGAATGAGTAACTTTTGACTGGTACTGTATTATATTATTTATGTCTTTACAGGGGTTAGTGGGAGAAATAGAAAAAGAGAGGCAGGGAAGGTCAAGGATGAGATCGGTGCTTAAAGGGATATTCTGAGATTCTGTCAATGAAATTGTTTTTCTACACTACTGAGTCAGATGAACTTGTGGATACCATGTTTATGTTTCTGCGTGCAGAATGTAGGAAGTTGGAGTTAGTTTCACGAGCCAATGCTGACTAGCACCAATGCTAACTAGTGTTAGCACAATGACTGGAAGTCTGCAGGTATGGTAGCATACGCTCGCGTACCTGTAGACTTCCAGTCATTGTGCTAACGGTAGTTAGCATTAGCTTGTGGAACTACCTCTATGTTCCATCATGCTGCACGCAGAGACATACAAATGGTATCCACGAGTTAATCTGACTCTGGTTTAAAAGAAAACGGCTTAATTGCCAGAATCTCACAGTATCCCTTTAGTTGTCAAAGGTTTGTTCTAATAGGATCTTGTGCCATCTTGTTTTTTGCATTTCAGATGCAACAATAAAAAGGTGTTTGAAAAATATATATATAATTGCAAGTAGCGGAAGTAGCTATTTCCCAGCTGGAGTAGCACTCAAAGAGTGAATATCAATTAGCTTAGTTTCTCAGAGATCAAATTATATTTCAACAAAATAATGTTGCTGGAATGCTAATCTTATCTGTTTCAAACAACAGAACCAATTTCATAACAATCTGACTGTCACGTTGTTCTAAGATAGAACAACGTGACAGTCACTTTGGAGCCTTGTTATGGGGCCTAAATCATGCTGCTACAGTAGTGCAGACACACTCATGTTCCCTCTGAGTGGTGGCCACTCCAGCTCCATCTCTCATTGTAACTCATCACGCGCTTGTGTTGGGCTCGGAGGCAAAACACGGCCGCACTGCAAGGAAACACATGGATGCTCAGGGGCATTGTATTTGTTACTAAGTGTTGAATAAAGGCAAATAATTATCATTATTATTATTATTATTATCATCAAATAGTTTTGTTTGGATCAAGTCAAAAACAATCCCATTGACTTAATTCACATGGGGATAAAGAGGTCATCACCTGGGGACGTATCAAGTGCCTTTTAGATCACAATTAATTAGATTACATGGACACAGGGGACTTGATACCAGAGCATAACTCCTACTCTGAGACACTACATACTGACTCTGTTTTTTGTGGGTTTGTTTTGTTTGTGCCTACCTATTGTCTGCCTCTTTCTGTTGCTCTATCTCCTCTTCCCCTTATTTCTCTGCTTCTCCAGCTCAGAAATATGCAGACTGCAAACTTTGAGCTCCTTCCTGGAAACCAAGAACAACAGCAACAAACCACCATGTGAAAATATTGAATTTTGACAGTCACAAGACCATTCAGAGATTTTTTGCCAAGTAATAGGTTGGATGTGTCTGTAAAAATGATTTTGTGACTGAAGGTGGCCTTGACGAAAAGGTTCTATTTGTTGTGCTCGCAAGGAAGTAATGAAGGTGTGTTATAGCAGAGACATCTGCGAGATTTCAACGCACCCTCGTCTCAACAGCTTTGTATAGCCCAATGTTCTCTTTGCAATCAAATGAAGTGCATCATAATCTGTAACTGGGCTAAAGTACTAAAGCAAAATGTTAAGGACCATTATGTTTCAGGTCATCTGTATATTGGCTAAATGCCAGGTGCTTAAGTTGCCATTCCAATATGACCCTGACCACAAAACTTCTCTATTTGCCCCACACAATCTATTACAGTGTGTTGTTTTGTGTCAGAGGAGAAGGACAACCATTTATGCTTCTGCTAAAGGTTTGCATCACAGCTCTTTGGGTTCTAAATGGCTTGCTGTTGCAGAAAACAACAACGAATGTGGACACATTAGAAGCGCATCCTCTTTCTTTGAATATCCAAATCAGTGAATTATAGAAACGGTCCCTTGGTTTAGGGCAGGACTGAAAAGGGGCATTGGAATGTATTTGGGCAGAGAAAATCTTTGATTTAGGTTAAGTTGGCATATGGTAAAGGTGGCATACAAAGGTCTGATTCTTGCCAGACACAGGCTGTATCCCCAAATGGCATCCTATTTCCATTATAGTGCACTACTTTTGACCAGGGCCCACGCAGACACCGACCTGGCATTCAGCACGTTGTGCTCCTTCTGTCAGTGTAAGCGGTCCAGCTGGTCTAGGTTTCTTCTCAGCTTGAACATCCGTGCTGTCCCGCTATAACTCTTCTTTCCGCTACCACTGCCATCCTCCACAAGGTCGTTATAATTATCCTCCCTTTGACGATACAAGACACATTGGCCAAGGTTTGGTGAATGGTCAAGAATAGATCATCAGTAACAACATGGAGTAATCTAATAGGTATAAACAGTATAAGGCACACATCTATTCATTTAAAATAATTTATAGATAACCCTTAATCTCATTCCCAGACACTTGCGCAACAGCCTGGGCACGAGGTTAGATAATCCTAGACAAAATGCAATTATTAGTAAAAAGTAAATTATAAGACAAAAGCCAAAATTGGTCTGTTGGGAATATTTAAAACTGAATTAAACCACATTTAGGATTATCAAATCATCTGTCCTCAAATAAGCAGCTGCCGCCCCAGTTACTAGTACCTGGGGTGGCAGGTAGCCTAGTGGTTAGAGCGTTGGGCCAGTAACTGAAAGGTTGCTAGATCAAATTCCCACGCTGACAAGGTAAAAATCTGTTGTTCTGCTCCTGAACATGGCAGTTAAACACCTGCTGTTCCTAGGCTGTCATTGTAAATAAGAATTTGTTCTTAACTGACTTGCCTAGTTACATTTAAAAAAATCTTAGTCTATAGACAACTCTGTTGCATCAGCTCAGATTGCTCTGAAGATTAGCATTCCAGCAACATTATTTTGTTGAAATATAATTGGATCTCTGAGAAATTAACCTAATTTATTGCACCAAAATTGGCTATTTTAATTTGTAGGATTGCGCGCACCTGAAAAACAAAGCAATTAGCGCTCTAAAAGCTCTAAACAATGATAAATCAACAGATGAATCTAATGCATTGGAATAAAGGCTATTTTTGGCGAACAAATGGGGAAGTACAAATTAAAATCTATGCGTAAAGGAACTCAGCTGAGACCGAAATTCAGCACAACTGAGTGGACAGTGCTGCCACATAGAAATAAATGGTTTAAACCATGACCGAGAGGTGGGGGTGTTCATTTAATTGGGAAGCTTTTACTTACATATTTACCACTGTAAAACCTATTTACCACTATATTTGGTCAACAAAAAATGTAATGGCTTATCTGCTACATGTGGCTTATTTGATCCAATAGAAGTTTCATAGTGCTTAGGTTGTAAGTAGGACACCTGACATCCCGGAAACTTTGCGACAACATGTTTAATGTTGCCTTGTTTCTCTGTTTGACAAGGAGTATGGAGCTGTGGCTCTGGAGTATTGTTTTTTCATCCTATGTAACATATTCTCAGTGAATTTGGTTATGTTTTTTCCCCCCTCTTCAGAGAAATGTGTCATTGAATGTCCCATCCTACATCCTGATATTACCAAGTTCTGACCACAAGATGGTAAAGTTCCTGCTATTAGGAAAAAAAATTATAATGTTTTAAAATCAATGTTAAAATGAGAGTTATTGCAAATTACAAAATTACATATTGTTTTCCTTAACTGGTAACAGTTTATGAACAAGGTATGACAGCAACCCATGCTTTGGTTTTGTTTACTTTACCACTAAACTTAACAACTTCAATTCACTGACAATCCATTACATAGGATGAAAAAACAATACTCAGAGCCTCAGCTCCATATAATTGTCAAACATAGAGAACTGATACTGTATACTCGTTGTTAGGGTGGGATTGGCATGGGGTGTGGGGCTCCATGTGTGGCTTTTGACTGTTAATTTGGATTCCTCATGTCTTACTCATTGTAAGAAAAAAGTTTGGCCCAAATAGGATGTTAGGTTAGGCTAATTATTATATGAATCCTATAAATCTTATCTATTTCTAACAATTTCAGATGGTGGGTGTCATGGCTTGCTGAAATTACATGGAACAGCCCCTGTGCCCTTATCTGAATTAGTGTCAAAAAAGTAAACATTTTGAAAACACCACTTTAGAATGACTAACTAGCATAAATTTGTGATGAAGGGAAATCTTAATGTTACAGCATACAATGACATTCTACACAATTCTGTGCTTCCAACTTTATGGAGTTGGAAGCCCTTTCCTTTCCTGCTTCAGCATGACAATGCCCCCATGCACAAAGCGAGGTCCATACAGAAATGGTTTGTCGAGATCGATGTGGAAGAACTTGACTGGCCTGCACAGAGCCCTGACCTCAACCCGATCAAACACCTTTTGCAGGAATTGGAACACCTACTGCGAGCCAGGCCTAATCGCCCAACATCAGTGTCCGACCTCACTAATGCTCTTGTGGCTGAATGGAAGCAAGTCCCCGCAGCAATGTTCCAACATCTAGAGGTAAGCCTTCCCAGAAGAGTGGAGGCTGTTATAGCAGTAAAGGGGGGGACCAACTCCATATTAATGCCCATGATTTTGGAATGAGATGTTCGACGAGCAGGTGTCCACATACTTTTGGTCATGTAGTGTAGCTATTCTAGACTGTCATTAAACATGTTCAGGTAGGCTCGTGCATTACAGTCATTTGCAACAGCAAAACTTGCTAACGTTAGCTAGCTAGCATTGTAGTTAGCAAGCTAACTTACTAGCTAACCTTAGCTGAACAGGTAATATGTGGGTTCATGTTATCTTAATTGACTTTGTTGCTGTTACCTGGAGTTCTTTCTACATGTGTAACTTTGCAAGCTAACTAGCTATGGTAGCTACTGCCTTCTCTTGTCTTCAACTTCAAGCCAGCTGCCAAACCATGTGTTAACCCTTACCCCCCCAACGAAGAAGAGGGTTCAGCAGGGCACAACATTTTGGAACATTCAGATATACATTTGTAGCCTAATATAGAACAAATATGCCTCTCCGACATGCAGACCAAGGATAAAACAATTAAATAATGGTTTTATGAATATCACTAGCAACAAAATTGCTTACATACCTACAGTAGAAAACAGGAGAATATCTTCTTTATAATGATCTCAACTTTATTTCTCCACTCCTTATACTGAGCAAATTACTTTAATTGAAGACAATTACACCCACTGGAGAATCTGATATAGGTTTTGAAAAAGCAACTGTGAATAGGCTATCAGTGCGGCAAGTCCAAGTCAAGCTTTCTTGACTTGGATAGCTGCTCTTAACGAAAATATGTTTGGAGTTACCTTTCTAGCTAATAGGCTATGTTAGAGTTTACACTCGTCTTCCAATTATAATGTGGGGAGGTCAAAGTAATGAAAAACTATTTACCAAATCTATTAATTTTTAAATGTTAATTACATCTCCTTGCCATTATCATTCACCTGATGATAACACAAGACGTATGAAGGGGGGTTCCTGGGTGGCCGTCTTGCCTGGGAGGGGGTCCTTGGGCAAGAAAAGGTTGAAGACCCCTGATATACAGTCCAGAGTATCCGGCAACAGTACCCCGTCCAGAGTATCCGGCAACAGTGTGCAGTCTGGAACCGAGTGAGTCGGCCTACAGTCCGGAACCGAGTGAGTCGGCCTACAGTCCGGAACCGAGTGAGTCGGCCTACAGTCCGGAACCGAGTGAGTCGGCCTACAGTCCGGAACCGAGTGAGTCTGCCTACAGTCCGGAACCGAGTGAGTCTGCCTACAGTCCGGAACCGAGTGAGTCTGCCTACAGTCCGGAGCTCCCAGAGTCTGCCTACAGTCCGGAGCTCCCAGAGTCTGCCTACAGTCCGGAGCTCCCAGAGTCTGCCTACAGTCCGGAGCTCCCAGAGTCTGCCTACAGTCCGGAGCTCCCAGAGTCTGACTACAGTCCGGAGCTCCCAGAGTCTGCCTACAGTCCGGAGCTCCCAGAGTCTGACTACAGTCCGGAGCTCCCAGAGTCTGACTACAGTCCGGAGCTCCCAGAGGAGGTGGACTGGTCAGGGAGGGGACTAAGACCTGAGCCTGAGCCACCTCCACTGTAGGAGGTTTGGGGAGGGGGGGTGTACGCACGAGTGCCGTCGGTGACGGCAGCCACCCTCCCTTCCCTCCCTTTAGTTTAGGGGTTATTTTGGGGTTGTTGTCAGGTGCATACGGGGTCTGCACCTTTGGGGGGGGGGGGGGTACTCTCACGTCCTGACCAGTATAAGGGGTTATTGGTTATTGTAGTTTGGTCAGGACGTGGCAGGGGGTATTTGTTTTATATGATTCGGGGCGTGTGTGTACTTAGAGGGGTGTTGTATTTATGTGTTCCAGGGTTTTTGGTTTATGTTCTTGTTTTTGTATTCTAGGTTGTCTATGTTGTGTATTTCTTTGTTTGCCTGGTGTGGCTCTCAATCAGGAACAGCTGTACATCGTTGTTTCTGATTGAGAGTCATACTTAAGGAGCTTGTTTTCCACCTGTCCCTTTGTGGGTAGTTGTCTTTGCACTGCTGTTAGTTTAGCCTGCAAAACTGTCGTTCCTTGTTTATTGTTTTTCGTGTTCAATTGTAAATAAATAATGATGAGCACGCAACCCGCTGCGCCTTTGTCTAATCTCTTCAACTACCGTGACACATATGCTGTTTATGTTAGCATTGCTTTAATAAAACTGCATTATTCAAGTAGGCTGTACTTGGGGCTTCAGTTGAAATGCGTAGGCTAACCTTCTAAGTTTAATAGGTAGGGTTGCAAAGGGAGGGTATATTTTTGAATTTACCAGTAAACTACCAGAATTTTGGTATCTTTCAACAACTTTATGTAATCTATCACAAGACATCTAGTGACCCTTTTGAGTACTTCAGATTATCAAAGGTGTCTGTAATTATCTCTAGCCCTCTGTGTGGCCTAATCACACGTAGAATACACTGAACAAAATGATAAACGAAACATGTAAAGTGAAATAAAAGATCCCTGAAATTTTCCATACGCACAGAAAGCTTACTTCTCAAAAACATTGCACAAATGTGTTTGCATCCCTGTTAGTGAACATTTCTCCTTTGCCAAGATAATCCATCCACCTGACAGGTGTGGCAAATCAAGAAGCTGATTAACAGCATGATCATTACACAGGTGTACCTTGTGCTGTGGACAGCAAAATGTGCAGTTTTGTCACACAACACAATGCTACAGATGTCTCAAGTTTTGACGGAGAGTGCGATGCTGACTACAGGAATGTCCACCAGAGCTATTGCCAGATAATGTAATGTTCACATCTCAACCATAAGCCACCTCTAATGTCGTTTTAGAGAATTTGGCAGTACGTCCAATTGGCCTCACAACCACAGACCATGTGTAACCACGCCATCCCAGGACCGCCACATCCGACTTCCTCATCTGCGGGACTGTTTGAGACCAGCCACCCAGACAGCTGATGAAACTGCTTGTACAACTGAAGAATTTCTGCACAAATTGTCTCAGGGAAGCTCATCTGTGTGCTCATCGTCCTCACCAGGATCTTGAACGGACTGCAGTTCGGCGTTGTAACCAACTTCAGTGGGCAAATGCTCACCTTCGATGTCCACTGGCACACTGGAGAAGTGTGCTCTTCACAGATGAATCACGGTTACAACTGTAAGGGAAAGGAAAGGGAAAGGGGGATACCTAGTCAGTTGTACAAATGAATGCATTCAACTCAAATGTGTCTTCCACATTTAACCCAACACCTCTGACTGTACAGGACAGATGGCAGAGAGTGTATGGCGTTGTGTGCGCGAGCGGTTTGCTGATGTCAACATTGTGAACAGAGTGCTCTATGGTGGCGGTGGGGTTATGGTATGGACAGTCATAAGCTTCGGACAATGAACACAATTGCATTTTATTGATGGCAATTTGAATGCACAAAGATACCATGACGAGATCCTGAGGCCCATTGTCGTGCCATTGTTTCACCATGATAATGCATGTTCTCATGTCACAAGGATCTGTACACAATTCCTGGAAGCTGAAAATGTCCCAGTTCTTCCATGGCCTGCATTCTCACCAGACATGTCACCCACTGAGCATGTTTTGGATGCTCTGGATCGACATGTATGACAGCGTGTTCCAGTTCTCACCAATATCCAGCAATTTCGCACAGCCATTGAAGAGGAGTGGGACAACATTCCACAGGCCACAATCAACAGCCTGAACAACTCTATGTGAAGAAAATGTGTCGTTCTGCATGAGGCAAATGGTGGTAACACCAGATACTGACTGGTTTTCTGATCCACTTCCCTACCTTCTTTTTTAAAGGTCTCTGTCACCAACAATGCATATCTGTATTCCCAGTCATGCGAAATTCATAGATTAGGGCCTAATGAATTTATTTCAATTGACTGATTTCCTTATATGAAATTGTTGCATGTTGCATTTATATTTTTGTTCAATGTATATGAAACAATTAAATAAGATGATTTTTAAATAAAAAGTATAATGACAAAGCTGTAAAACATTATCCTAAATATAAACCATAAACTCCGTGAATACCATTGGTGTTTAATATCAGAGTTTCAGCATGAAATATCCTTTATATATTTTTTCAACACTTTTATTTATTTTACTATGTTAATATGTATTTGATGTCAATGTTTCGGCATCAAACTGGTGGCAGTTGTGAAAAAAGTCAATAGTTGGACGAGTTACAGAGGTAATTAAAAATAATGCCATTGTTGATTAGATGTTTTTTCATTAATTAGGCCCATGTTCTCTTGAACCATATTGTCTATATACTAGAAACTCATGGACAATATGGACACAGATATAAAACATGAATACTTTATATGAATACATGTTTTTAAGTTATTCAAGTATAAATTACCAAAGTTACAATTGCCATAGAGTTTCTGTTAATTACCAAAATTACTGAAGATTCCGTTAACTTTGCTAAATTACTGGTAGCTTTACAATCCTAATAATAGGATACTTATATTAGTATATGTGATTCTATTATCAACATTTTCAAGGGCATCTTGACATTGAGATCCCTATATAAATGCCTGCCAATGTACTACACCCCTGCAGTTAATAGTTAACTATAGCCTTAGTCATAAAATCAATTTACAGTATATCATGATGACTTACATAAAATCCCCGTCTATCATGACTTCTACTTCAAGTACGAAGTAGTGTACACAGTTTGACTGTATATCGCAGGGCAGCTATCAGGGGCTTATGGAATATCATTATTTGAATTTCATCAATGGACTGAATCATTGGTGTGAGACTATTCACCCATTTTGTTTTGAAATCCATTGATTATATAAGTTCAACTGAGTAAACATGTGTTAGAAGACTGCATTCTGTGTCATAGGACCATGACACAAACAAAAAGGGAAGCTGAGGTGTTAAATTCTGATGTCCCACATCGAAGAATATATTCTGTTATTCTGGAAGATTATAATGAAACATCTTACATGTGCTTTTTCTTGACTGATATAAATCAACACCAGCTCAGCAGTTTTTTTATAAGGGTTTGAAATGAAAGTAGGGAGGAAAAGAAAGATAAAATCTTGAGGTTTTTGCTAATTCTTTTTGCCAGGTGTATGTAAATTATGTATGCAGAAAGACATTTATACATAGTCCTTACAAAAAGATGTCTCATAACTCCTAATTGTGATTCTAATCTATGTCACTATGCCTAAAGGCCCTAAAGAAAAAGAGCAACTGACCCACGAGGGAAAAGGCAAGGCGTGTGACCTTACAGAATGGCAAAGCAGATAACTGCCCTTTACAAGTGGAAAGGAGCGCAAGGACAGAGGAGCGGAATCACTTGCTCCTTTCTCCCTTGGGTGTAGCAAATGAAAATGAAACCAGGGCAGGTGCATCAATTATTTTTACCACATCAAAGTAGTTTTTTACTACATCATAAAGATTGGGGTCAACGTTTTCCTTGTTCTTACCACATAATAAAACGTTTATAAAGATGTCTGAAGTCTCATTCTAGGTCACAAAGTTTGAAAATAAAACTAGGTTTTAGAGATAGGCCTACATTTTCTCTAAATATAAATACGTGCCTGTACTAGCTCCTTCATAAACTATGGATTTGTTCAATTGCTACTGTGCACAATGTTAATTGGTCTATTTGGCGTTTTGATTTAACAATTTAAATGAATAGGATGTGCAGATGAATGTGCAGATGATAAAAATATATAAACGTTTAAGATAAAAGTTGAATAAATAAAAGTATATCAAATTCATTACATAATATCGGTGTCGTCTTTTTTCGCGCCTTGGGTTTACATTGGAGACAGCGTTTCCACGAGGACGATTTAATCTGACGTTGCTTATAGCAACGCAGTGAGAGAGATTAGTGTGGTCCTATCTCTCTCGAGCCAGTGCTGCGAAAGTGGAGTGCAAGAGTGCGCTCCAGTAATCGACTGTTGTGGTCTGACCAACGAGTTGACACCGTGCGTTCTGTGTGCTGGGCCAGGACAGGGAGGAAGCCAGGCGCGCGTGTGTGAGCAGAACATGGGTCATCACAACAGATTACTTTATCCCGATCTTCCTCCGCATTATGGGACCGTAGGAACGCAGTCTGTGTGAGCCCCTTCGGTCTTTTGATAGTTTTTGGTTCTGGGAACTTTGGCCAGCCATTAAAATGGAGATGATAACTTTCATGTTGGCGAATATTGCCCTCCTGAATATGAGGGGCAACATTTTCACCAGGTAAGATTGACCATATGGACTATATATTTTTTAACTAGTGTTACAGAGGAGACCTTCCTATAAAATGTACTCGGGTTTTATATGAATAGTGTATATTATTGAATTGGAGCCAATTGTTTCGTTCAAAAATAATTTGTGGTTATGTTGTAGGTCAGCTGTTGCGATGTTCTGATTTATCCTATAACACAGACTACTGGCAGTTTAGATTACCCTCAAAGCGTTTAGTGAATTTCTGCAAATTGAGTTTTTAGTTGGATTAGATTTAGGGCACATTGAGGCCATAGCATCTGTTTCTAATTTAGCCTTAGATCATTTTTCGATGGAAACTAATTCCTAACCTACATTTTCTGGATTGGTCCAATTTGCGTAAAATGAACTGATTAATGAATTCTAAAACCTGAGGATGTATCTGCAATAGCAGAGGAACAGCCTACTCAACGCCCACATAGCTTTTGAGCAGTTACTGTACAGCTTTAGTGCTGTGGGACCCATCATCAACATACTGTAGACATGCTGAGCATAAGGTCATATTAAATATAGAGATAGGGGCTCAATCAATAGTGGATATGTGGTAAATAATGTAACATTATATCATGTGTGACAGATTTTGGTAAACTGTCACACCATAACTTGTAGGCCCATTGAATTGAGGTCAAGTATCATGTGGTGTTCAGCATACTGCAGTTTAAAAAAAAATATTTTTCATTTCAATAATTGCATTGCTTAAAATAAGTTGTTAATAACAATGAGATTAAAGTAACAACATGTTGTTACATAGTCATTTTGTAACTGATTTGTAATTGCATTGTAATAAAATTGAATGGTCTTTGTTATAACACAAGTGGAACAAGGAACAATCCCTATATACACTCTTGTACAGTACTTACAAAAAACAGTCAATCCCATAATAACTATGCAATGTCAATGCAAATACCATGCAATTACTAAAGAGTTATGGAACAACATGTTTTTAATCAATGCTGTTATTAGAATCATTGCATTGTTATGGTATGATAGCAACTTGATGTAAAGTCTTGTTAACACAAGGTTATTGTATTATAATGTCAGAAGATAAGAGCCCCAGTCCATATCCAATCACTGTTTAAATCAAATTTGTGAGTAAACATATATAAATACAGTGTCTTTGGAAAGTATTCAGACCCCTTGACTTTTTCCACATTTTGTTACATTAATAGCCTTCTTCTAAAATGGATAACATATTTTTTTCTCAGCAATCTACACACAATACCCCATAGTGACAAAGCGAAAACAGGTTTGTTAAATTTTAGCAAATTTATTACAAATAAAAAACAGAAATACCTTATTTAAATAAGTATTCAGACCCTTTGCTATGAGACTCGAAATTGAGCTCAGGTGCATCCTGATTCCACTGATCATCTTTGAGATGTTTCTACAACTTGATTGGAGTCCACCTGTGGTAAATTCAATTGATTGGACATGATTTGTCTTCTTCAACCTCGTGTTGTGTTCCGGGGGTCGTGACTATCGTAGACCTCGCTGCAGCGTGTGGTCCTTCTAGTCTGATATGTTCATTCTTAACTCCCTTGGGTAAAAAGGGGCATTTACGTCATGCTGACACGCTCTCTGGGCTCCCTGGGGCGTGGCTAGTTACGGCTGTACACAGTGTAAAAGCTCTTCAAGTTACAATGTTTTCGTTATAACGTCTTTATAACCATTTTAATGACATCACAAAATATACATTAATTTTCCATATTCAATCTCTCATAATTCCCAAGATTCGGATGTTGAAATAAATTGTCCCAGTGTGCATTTTTTGATGGAATTGACATTCCATTCACCCAACTAGAAATCAAAAGGAATCGTCTGCTGCATTCAATTACGATCACGTGAGGTGTCATAAAACCCCCACATCCACCCCCCCCCCCCCCCCCCTTCTGTGGGTGAGAGGGGGGGTGGAGAGGATTGTGTGGAGACACAGATCTTTTATTTTTATTTATTAAACCTTTATTTAACTAGGCAAGTCAGTTAAGAACAAATTCTTATTTACAATGACGGTCTACCCCGGCTAAAACCCTAACCTTGACGATGCTGGGACTCCCAATGGGACTCCCAATCACGGCTGGTTGTGATTTAGCCTGGAATCAAACCAGAGTCTGATGTGACACCTCTAGCACTGATATCCAGTGCCTTAGACCACTGCGCCACTCAAGATCTGGGGAAGGGTACCAAAACATTTCTGCAGCATTGAAGGTCCCCAAGAACACAGTGGCCTCCATCATTCTTAAATGGAAGATGTTTGGAACCACCATGACTCTTCCTAGAAACTGAGCAATCGGGGGAGAAGAGCCTTGGTCAGGGAGGTGACCAAGAACCCGATGGTCACTCTGACAGAGCTCTAGAGTTCCTCTGTGGAGATGGGGGAGAACCTTCCAGAAGGACGTCCATCTCTGCAGCACTCTACCAATCAGGCCTTTATGGTAGAGAGGCCAGATGGAAGCCACTCCTCAGTAAAAGGCACATGACAGCCCACTTGGAGTTTGCCAAAGGCACCCAAAGACTCTCAGACCATGAGAAACAAGATTCTTTGGTCTGATGAAACCAAGACTTAACTTTTTGGCCTGAATGCCAAGCGTCAGGTCTTGTGGAAACCAGGCACCATCCTTACGGTGAAGAATGTTGGTGGCAGCATCATGCTGTGTGTCACGCTTTGACCTAAGAGAGCGGGTTTTTCTCTGTTTAGGTAGGTCAGGGTGTGATGGGGGTGGGCATTCTATGTTTTGGCCGGGTATGGTTTCTAATCAGAGGCAGCTGTCTATCGTTGTCTCTGATTGGAAGCCATACTTAGGCAGCCTCTTTCCCCTTGGTTTTCGTGGGTAGTTGCTTTCTGTTTAGTTTGTATATCCTGACGGAACTGTTGGCTGTCATTTTGTTTATTTTGTCTAGTGTTCGTTTTCATAAAAAAAATAATGATTAGCACTCAACACGCTGCGCCTTGGTCTCCTCTATATGACGCCCGTTACACTGTGTGGATGTTTTTCAGCGGCAGGGACTGAGAGACTAGTCAGGATTGAGACAAAGATGAACGGCGCAAAGTACAGAGAGATCCTTGATGGAAACCTGCTCCAGAGCACTCAGGACCTCAGACTGGGGCAAAGATTCACCTTCCAATATGACAACAACCCAAAGCACATATTTTCTGAAGGCTCTGTATGTGAGCAAACAAAGCAAGTGAACATATCTCAATACTGTCTGTGAATTGACTGAACAGTTAAATTATTTTGTAAGTTGCCACAACCAGAATGGCAGAGTAGGTGATATTAGAGTGACACATATCCTGGTTCTGTCATTGAAACAGTCTCTAAACAGTAAACTGTTGACGTATGTTCAGTTACACAGGGTTGCAAAGTGTTACAATGTGTCCCAGGTCAAAAGGTTGTACAATGTTGTGTACTGGCAAATAAAATGAATCAACCTGGTAGCCCTCCTACCACTCCTGACAACACATACCAGCAGAGGGTGTAATTGGTATTAGACGGTGATCTTTCACAGGCTTTTCTGAGATGTGTGTGTTTCTAATGAAAATATCAAATCAAAGATTTAATATATTGTCCTCGCTTCATGATCGTGATGCCTTAGTATTTTTTTCCCCCAACATACGATCCTTCACATATTTAATGTGTGAGTATTTTGGAATAACAATCTGATAGTGCCTCTTCTCTCTCTCTCCATGTATTATGAGCTTTTGTCAACAGCTTATTTTGTCACAATTTTGAATATTCTGGCAGAGTAGCTCTTCTGCTAGAATTAAAAGGACAAAAGCTTAGTAGCCAAGTTACCTTGTTACCATCTCCGGTATGCATTTTGCATGCTTTTCACTCTATCCAAGTGTAATTTACCCGGCTCTGAGAGAAATCAACATTTGACAGTATTTCTCCTCAGACAGTTTATTACTATTTGAAAATAGCTTTATACTTTTTCTTGATCCATCCTTTTTTATCATTCCTTTCACTGGCCTACTAAACTATTAATTGTGTTACTACTTGACGTTGTGTTTTGACATGTTTTTTACAAAATAAGCCAGAGTTGGACTGGCACAATATCTCATTACCTTTGGTGTGAGTCACCGCTGTTAATAAATCTGGATCCAGGTGACATGCACTATAGCCTTGGGGGTGATACTCCTTAGAAGTAAGCCACTACTGGATAAATTCTCTTCACTCTAAGGAGGAACAGATTTTGAAATAGCACACAAATTTCACTGCAACGTGATCTCACATTTTAATGGGATACATTTTTGTTGTTTTAAAATATTACGACTTATGATTAAGTTTTCCTATAATGTGTGTCGTGTAGAGCAGTTTATTTTACCCACACGAGGCCTAGGCCTACTAATTATTTATTTATTTTTATTTTTATTTTGTTTATTTTTTATTTCACCTTTATTTAACCAGGTAGGCCAGTTGAGAACAAGTTCTCATTTACAACTGCAACCTGGCATGAGTTTAGTACAAAGCTAGGCTTTTTAGGAAATATCTGCATTTAAAGGAAAACGGATGATTGTTGCAGTACACTGGAAGTATCACAAATATCACAATGTGAGGTTGTATTTATTCTTGTTAGCTTAGTGGGGTAGCAGTTGCATAGTCAGTGACCTCTCTTATGCCCTACTGTAAGACATGGGCGGCCCCATAGGCTAGATGACCTTAGTATGTCCTTAATGCATGCTCCATATGTGCATATCAGTCAGATGCTATTGCTGAGGGGTCCAGATACGTTAAAGCCAAATGACTGTGGGAGCACAGTTACACTACACTGGGTTTGTGATGGAAAGACCACAGTGTGCAGAGAGAGCTTTCAACTTAGAGAGGCTGTAGGGAATTAATTTGGCTAATCAAGGGTGGAAATGACAGATCTTGTATGTGCCATATCTGTGCAATGCCACCATTTCATTCTCTACTGATTGGCATTTAAAAGGCTGTAGATTTAATTAGCTAGCTTTACGCGCTGTCACATTCAGGATTTACAACATTAACAATATAGGGCTACGCAAGGATGACTAGTGCTAGTGCGGTTCTCTTCTCTGTTCTCAGGTACAAATTTATGTCATTGTAGGAAGCTAATTACGCTTGTTAGAGCTGGGGCTACATTACAAGGCTTTTTTACTTTGTTTTTGTATTTATTTATTAAATCTGTGGGAAGAAAGGCTGCTCCTTTTGTGTTTCGTCTCTTTCACCTCAGCACTCAGTGAATGTGTCTGAAATGGCTCCCTATTCCCTTAATAGTGCACAAACCATGTCAAAAAGTAGTCCAATGTATAGGGAATAGTGTGCCATTTCGGACATACCCAGTGTGTTAGCTCGTAAACAGACGGTTAGCGAAACAGGGCCTCTGGAGATCCTGTTAATGAACCAAAATAAAAGACTAAGAGGAACAACATGAGCGGGAAATTGACTTTGAACTGTTATAACAGAGTTTGGAGGGGTGAGAGCAGGCCTAGCATGTTTAAAGAAACCCCCTCGAGACCAATCAAATGCTCTGCCCCATTAGCATTTTATGACATCACATTTCCTTTACTGCATGCATAATGTGTATCCTGTTGTGCTATACACTGCACTGGAGTTACTACAGGTAGACCTACAACAGCTTTAAATAGGTCCCATCTCTTTATCAGTTAGGTTATTAAGTTACAACACCTAGTTGCTGAAGAGGAAGGCCACAAAGGGAGGCACCTCTTGGATATTCCAATATCTCTAGCATACCAGTTGGAAATATAGCTGCAAGCTTTGGCCCCATAGTGCCACAATCAGGACAAATTGGACACATTGCCCTAAGATAAGCTAGTTCTGTACTTCTTACCACAGTTGTCAAATATCAGAATGCAACGTTGAACAAATAATGCAATATGCTTTTAAAGTATTTTGGACCATTTTGAATGATGTTGACTACTTTAAACGTCTTCTTCCAGGACTCTAGCTCTAACAATTGGGCGATTCTCTTCTCTGTGAAAAGATGGCGCCGACAGAGATGGTTGCCTCGCTTCGAGTCCTTAGGAAACTATGCAGAATTTAGTTTTTTTATATATTATTTCGTACATTGTTAGCCCAGAAAATCTTAAGTGATATTACATACAGCCGGGATGAACTATTGGATATAAGAGCGACATCAACTTACCAACATTACGACCAGGAATACAACTTTCTCGAAACGGATCCTTTGTTTGGACCACCACCCAGGACATTGGATCTAATCGCAGAGCTCGATCCAAAACAACGTCGCCGCAGAAGAGGTAGACGGAGCGGCATCCTGGTCAGGCTTCAAAGGCGTGCTCACCGCCCGCTGCTTCCGAGTATACTACTCGCCAATGTCCAGTCTCTAGACAACAAGGTGGATGAAATTAGGGCAAGGGTTGCCTTCCAGGGAGACATCAGAGATTGTAACATTCTCTGTTTCACAGAAACATGGCTCTCTTGGGATATGTTGTCGGAGTCGGTACAGCCACGGGTTTCTTCATGCGTCGCGCCGACAGAAATAAACATCTCTCTGGGAAGAAGAAGGGCGGGGGCGTATGTTTCATGATTAACGACTAATGGTGTAATCATAACAATATACAGGAAATCAAGTCCTTCTCTTCACCTGACCTAGAATTCCTCACAATCAAATGCCGACCATATTATCTCCCAAGAGAATTCTCGTCAGTTATCGTCACAGCTGTGTATATACCCCCTCAAGCAGATACCACGACGGCCCTCAAAGAACTTCAGTGGACTTTATGTAAACTGGAAACCATATATCCTGAGGCTGCAGTTATTATAGCTGGAGATTTTAACAAAGCAAATGTGAGAACATGGACACCAAAATTCTAACAGCATATTGATTGCAGCACTCAAGTCTGAGCGGGCAAGTCTCGGCTCAGACACGAGACGTATGTGGCAGGGTCTACAGGCAATTACAGACTACAAAAAGAAAACCAGCCACGTCAAGGACACCAACGTATTGCTTCCAGACAACCTAAACACTTTCTTTGTCCGCTTTGAGGATAATACAGTACCACCGACACGGCCCACTAACAAGGACTGCGCCCCCCCCTCCTTTTCCGTGGCCAACGTGAGTAAGACATTTAAACGTGTTAACCCTCGCAAGGCTGCTGGCACAGACAGAATCCCAAGCTGCGTTCTCAGAGCATGTGCAGACCAGCTGGCTGGTATGTTTACCGACATATTCAATCATTCCCTAACTCAGTCTGCTGTCCCCACATGCTTCAAGATGGCCACCATTGTTCCTGTACCCAAGAAGGCAAAGATAACTGAACAAAATGTCTCTCGCCCCGTAGCACTCACTTCTGTCATCATCAAATGCTTTGAGAGACTAGTCAAGGATCATATCACCTCCGCCTTACCTGCCACCCTAGATCCACTTCAGTTTGCTTACTGCCCCAACAGGTCTACAGACGATGCAATCACCATCACACTGCACACAGCCCTATCCCATCTGGACAAGAGGAATACCTATGTAAGAATGCTGTTCATTGACTACAGCTCAGCATTCAACACCATAGTACCCTCCAAGCTCATCATTAAGCTGGAGGTCCTTGGTCTCAACCCCGCCCTGTGCAATTGGGTCCTGGGCTTTCTGAAGGGCCGCCCCCAGGTGGTGAAGGTAAGAAACAACAGCTCCACTTCGCTGACCCTCAACAATGGGGCCCCACAAGGGTGCGTGCTCAGCCCCCTCCTGTACTCCCTGTTCACCCATGACTGCGTGGCCATGCACGCCTCCAACTCAATCATCAAGTTTGCAGCCGACATAACAGTAGTGGGCTTGATTACCAACAACGACGAGACGTCCTACAGGGAGGAGGTGAGGGCACTCGGAGTTTGGTGTCAGGAAAACAACCTCTCACTCAACATCAACAAAACAAAGGAGATGATCGTGGACTCCAGGAAACAGCAGAGGGAGCGCCCCCCTATCCACATCGAAGGGACAGTAGTGGAGAAGGTGGAAAGTTTTAAGTTCCTTGGTGTACACATCGCAGACAAACTGAAATGGTCCAACCACACAGACAGTGTGGTGAAGAAGGCGCAACAGCGCCTCTTCAACATCAGGAGGCTGAAGAAATTTGGCTTGTCACCTAAAACCCTCACAAACTTTTACAGATGCACAATTGAGAGCATCCTGTCGGACTGTATCACTGCCTGGTACTGCAACTGCACCACCCTCAATCTGCAAGGCTCTCCAAAGGATGGTGCGGTCTGCACAACGAATCACCTGGGGGCAAATTACCTGCCCTTCAGGACACCTACAGCACCCGATGCCACAGGAAGGCCAAAAAGATCATCAAGGACAACAACCACCTGAGCCACTGCATGTTCACCCCACTACCATCCAAAAGGTGAGGTCAGTACAGGTGCATCAAAGCTGGGACTGCACCACCCTCAATCCGCAAGGCTCTCCAGAGGGTGGTGCGGTCTGCACAACGAATCACCTGGGGGCAAATTACCTGCCCTTCAGGACACCTACAGCACCCGATACCACAGGAAGGCCAAAAAGATCATCAAGGACAACAACCACCTGAGCCACTGCATGTTCACCCCACTACCATCCAGAAGGCGAGGTCAGTACAGGTGCATCAAAGCTGGGTGGTGCAGTCTCGTCTATGTAGGCTGCTGCCTACATAGAGGCTCCATGCGTCCAAACAGAAGCCATACTCTACAGGTCAGCTACACTCACATCCCTGAGCATGTGTACCAATTTTTGGGGGATTTTGGCATATGCTCTGCACAACCGCATTTCTATTTGACCTCACAGGTTCAGCACATTTTGAGTTTGTGACGGTAACAGCTACCTCCAAATTTAGACACCGCTAATTAGGTTAGTGATGGATTACAGCCGTCAGTCATACTAACCCTAGTTCATTACTCTAAAAACACAGCCACAAACATACATTCCATGGTTTTAAAAGACAAAATAAAAAAGTGGCAGGTTTATTTTATGGCTATGTTTAAGTTACTATGTAATGACAAATGAACAAGGAGTAATATTAAAAGGGCTTTATTCGTTTGAATGTTGTTGATAAATCACCTCTGCTTGTTCTGTGTGCTGTCTGTCTTCTTACAATACTCTCTCTTGTCTCTTTTGTTCAGGAGGGTGCAATGTTCCAAAGCGTTATTCAAATAGACATGCATTAGGACATATATCAATAAGATTGTCAGTCAGGTAGAATAAGGAATTGTTTTTCTCTTAATGACATATCTATCTGCAACGTTTTAAACATCTCATGCCACTGAATACACCACGAAGTAAATTGGATCAGTCAGAATGAGACTGTCTTGTCTTGGTGTCTCATTAGTCCATCAGTCCCAACAGTGCACACAGTGAGCCTTCTTAGTAGAGGACTCTGCCTCCTGGTGGTCCGTTTATGTGTGCACTTTGTGCTGTCAGTAAGCGGCACATAGAATATCAGGGTCAGAGTAGGAGTGCTGATCTAGGATCAGTTTAGCCTTTTATATAATTTTGAATAGGATAACATAGACAAGATTACATCTACACTCCTACTCTGAGACGCTTTATGAGTACGGCTCCAAAAAGCAAGGGTTTATATGAATCTCTTGAGTGAGATAGCTTTGTCCATTATTCCAAAATCCCTACTGGATAATATGCACTGTGTAAAAATGTATTATTTTGATAAGTTTGCTCTTTTCTACAGTAAACAGTAAACATATTGTTTTTATTTCCATATTTTTTTTTGCATGCCCACCGATCTTGATCGCAAAGCTATGTTCAACATGAAAATGCAACTTTCTCCTGTTTACTACTATCTTTGCCTCTCTAGTTTTCTTCCTTCTGGGATTCTCCAGTGCTGTGGACGCAGAGAGCTCAAGTGTGCTGTGTTTGTTCCCTATAGGGCCGAGCTGAGTGACATTGGGGACTATGTAGGTTCAGACATACAAATATCCTGGTTGCCTAATCTGGATGAGTTAATGAAGGGCTATGCACGAAATTTTCGCCCTGGGATAGGAGGTGAGTATGAGATCTACTGCTTGTGGCATTGGATTGCATTTCACCCCCTCACATTTACAGCCATTCGTAGCATAGCAGGAACCGGGTATAAGCGTTTTCAAATTCATCATGCTGTGTTCATCTTATTAGATTCCACTTCCCCCAAGAAAGTGCTTTAAGTTATTTTTAAATCCTAGTTTAAAGACATATTTACCCATATGTAAATAATAGCTTTGAATCTATGAAAAGTTTTTGCGTTTGAACGTGATGCAAAAGATCACAAACAAAAGCAATTAAGCGTTGGAATGAGTTTGCGGAAGAGATTGAAATGATGCTTTGGAAATGGAAGACGTGCGTAGTATTGCTAAATAAAAGAAAGGAGCATTGCTGGAGAATGCCTTTGCTAAGAATGCTTGCCAAATGTGAAATATCCAATGTCCGCAGCATTAGATTTCTCAACCTCACAGCTTAACTCAGGTCAGCAGAGGTGAAAAAACATTGTCGATATAAGAATCACCACCACCTTGCCAGGCCTTGTGAACCAGCAACAAGGCTACTGCAGCCAACAGCAAACCATTTTACATACTGTACCTATAGTGCAACATTATGCTCAACACTTATGTAGTCTGTCATTACTTCCCCTTATAGAAATCAGAGAAGATAAGGTAAAATCTCCCTCAGATATCATCTAAGTGGTAAGACATCTCCCATAAAGCCAAACTCAGCCATTGAAGAATAATAATATCAGTTGGTGTGGTCTTACCCTGTCTATTCAATTCACATCCCTTCAACATTTCATATTTGAAGGAAAGTGGTGCTACGATAGGCATCTAGAATCTATACAAATAAGTTGAACACTGAGCCTATCAC
Organism: Salmo salar; assembly: GCF_965601325.2. Lineage (NCBI taxonomy): Eukaryota > Metazoa > Chordata > Actinopteri > Salmoniformes > Salmonidae > Salmo > Salmo salar. The sequence continues at coordinate 85,631,663 of NC_138305.1, forward strand.
AAAGAGCCATTTGTCAAAATTAACTCAGTTTTAGTGACAGGCTGAGGGATTATGGATTTATTTTAAGTTTCATTGACTTTAACTGTCCTCCCACTTGTCAGTGCTGATGACTGCTCTCTCTATGGTGGGTAGGATAATGGCTACAGAATACAATTTGACGTAAATGGTTATGGGATGAGTACTAAAGGACAGAGAATGGTAATATATGATTCCTTAATGTTCAGAATAAATAGCGTTTCAGTTCTGCTTCGGTAATCCTGATCTCCCTCCCTCTAGATTTTCTTCAAGTATCAGCAGCACAAATTATGCTAATCATCGAGCAAACTACAATAGCATGCTAGCTATGTATGCAGTTCTAAACTCACCACTGTGCAAGCCCATGAGACCCCCAATGTCATGTTTATGAATGTACATAGTGCTATCTCACTTCACTTAGAGCAATGTTAAGTGGGGAAGTGGCCCTTGATCCTTGTCTAGGTATGTCCTTGGGAAGGAGGGAAGGGATGGATGAAGGGAGGGAGCGAGGGAAGGAGGGATTGTTTTCTTTTCTCACTTTTTTTCCCCACAGGCCCACCTGTGAATGTTGCCATGGCTATTGAAGTAGCCAGTATTGACCACATCTCTGAAGCCAACATGGTAATGTGTAAATTCACCTGCAGGCCTTTATACAGAATGGTTGCCATATTTCACTGCTACTGTACTGTTCCAGTAAAATGTGAAAACTACTACTTATGCGTCATCCACATCAGCCAATAGGGATTATAAAAAGTTAATGATACCCTGCCTTTTTCAGTAAGAGCATGCATGGCCCTGTTTCAATTCTTATGAAATGCATCCTTCCTTCCTCCCTTGATGCATTCAACAGATTCAACCAGGTTGGTTTGGTTAAAAGCAATAGTCTTGTAACCTATATTTATTTTATCCAATACTATTCAGATCAGTGATTACCCAAAGGAAGGTAATAAAGGACACATTTGAAAAGTATTGGAACAGGCCTTTAATCCATCTCCTATTCTCTTAGTTACAGTACTGTCCTAAGTCTCAACGTGATCCACCACTCTCTCACACCGGAGTTGGAAATGCCCTGAGCTCAGCTTTGTACCTTTGTGTGTGTGTGTGTGTGTGTGTGTGTGTGTGTGTGTGTGTGTGTGTGTGTGTGTGTGTGTGTGTGTGTGTGTGTGTGTGTGTGGTGTGTGTGTGTGTGTGTGTGTCCATCTGTCTGTGTTTGTGTGTGCATTTGCCTGTGCAAATGCATATGCTTATGCTTGTTCTTGTGTGTTACCGTGTGTTACCGTGTGTTACCGTGTGTGACCTCTTGACAGGAGTACACCATGACCATTTTCCTGCGGCAGAGCTGGCGGGACGACCGCCTGTCCTACAACCACACCAACAAGACCCTGGGGCTGGACAGCCGCTTCGTGGATAAACTCTGGCTGCCCGACACCTTCATTGTCAACGCTAAGTCCGCCTGGTTCCACGACGTCACTGTGGAGAACAAGCTGATTCGCTTGCAGCCCGATGGGGTCATCCTTTACAGCAGCCGGTGAGAAGGGCAGAGGGAGGAGGATGAAGAGAACTAGGAGGAGGGGGGAGAAGAGTAGGGGGGAGGGTTGAAGGGCTAAGGGAAGAGCAGAGAGGAGGGGGAGAGAAGATGGAGGGGGAGAGGGGGGTGGAGAGGGAGATGGTAGAGAGGGGAAGCAGGTGGAGGGGTGGAGAGGGGGATGGTGGAGAGGGGAAGGGGGAGAGTGGGTGGAGAGGGTGGAAGGTTAAGAGAGATAAAAGGAGGGAGAGAGGGGGTGAAGATAATGTGTGAGGGGAAGGAGCATAGATTGAGTAGGAAAAGAGGAGGAGAAGGATGAAAGGAGTAGGAGAGATGGAAGGCATGGGGACAAGGCAGAGAAGAAAATGGCGTGAGGGTTGGAGAGGTCCCTTAATAACTTGCCGTAGCCTGATGTTAAGGCTATATATTGCCTAATGATAATGTCAAAGTGAGAATGACATTTAACCTACCGTTCCTTGTCAAGTTACCATTGTGGTTGACGTGGTTGTTTACTGAATTACTTGTTCTCCTCTCAGGATCACCTCGACTGTGGCGTGTGACATGGATCTGACCAAGTACCCCATGGATGAGCAGGAGTGTATGCTGGACTTAGAAAGCTGTGAGTGGATTTACACATTACATGGACAAAAGTATGTGGACATCCCTTCAAATTAGAGGATTCGGTTCTTTTAGCCACACCCGTTGCTGACAGGTGTATAAAATCGAGCACACAGGCATGCAATGTCCATAGACAAACATTGGCAGTAGAATGTCCCGTACTGAAGAGCTCAGTGACTTTCAATGTGGCACCGTCATAGAATGCCACCTTTCCAACAAGTCAGTTCATCAAATTTCTGCCCTGCTAGAGCTGCCCTGGTCAACTGTAAGTGCTGTTATTATGAAGTGGAAACGTCTAGGAGCAAAATCGTCTCAGGCTCGAAGTGTTAGGCCACACCAGGTCACAGAACTGGACTGCCGAGTGCTGAAGTGCGTAGTGCGTAAACATTGTCTGTCCTTGGTTGCAACACTCACTACCGAGTTCCAAACGGCCTTTGGAAGCAACGTCAGCACAAGAACTGTTTGTCGGGAGCATCATGAAATGTGTTTCCATTGCCGAACAGCCGCACACAAGCCTAAGATCACCATGCACAATGCCAAGCGCCGGCTGGAGTGGTGTAAAGCTCGCCGCCATTGTACTCTGGAGCAGTGGAAACGTGTTCTCTGGAGTGATATTTCCCACTTTACCATCTAGCAGTCCGACGGACGAATCTGGGTTTGGTGGATGCCAGCAGAATGCTACCTGCCCCAATGCATAGTACCATCTGTAAAGTTTGGTGGAGGAGGAATAATGGTCTGGGGCTGTTTTTCATGGTTTAGGCTAGGCCCCGTAGTTCCAGTGAAATGAAATCTTAATGCTACAGCATACAATAACATTGTAAACGATTCTGTGCTTCTAACTTTGTGGCAACAGTTTGGGGATGGCCCTTTTCTGTTTCAGCATGACAATGCCCCCATGCACAAAGTGAGGTCCATACAGAAATGGTTTGTCAAGATCGGTGTGGAAGAATTTGACTGGCCTGTACAGAGCCCTGACCTCAACCCCATCAAACAACTTTGGGATGAATTGGAACGCCAACTGCGAGCCAGGCCTAACCTCACTAATTATCTTGTGGCTGAATGGAAGTCCCCTCAGCAATGTTTTAATATCTAGTGGAAAGCCTTCCCAGAAGAGTGGAGGCTGTTATAGCAGCAAAGGGGGGGCTAACTCCATATTAATGCCCATATTTTTGGAATGAGATGTTCGACAGCAGGCGTCCACATACTTTTGGCCATGTAGTGTATGTACCGCTCTTCTTGATGGGTGGAAGTCAATACCAATAGTCTGTCATGTTCCCTAGCACTCTTAATGGATGGATCTCAATACTCTACAGCATGATTATTTATTTCCCAATTCGAAAGGTGGTTTCCTTTTCTCCCTGGTAGTTCAGTGATCGATTATTGTAATCGTTAGGCCAGGTAATTCACTCACCTGATATCCTAAGTCTGAAACAGTCCCTTATTAAACTTAAGGGTCAAAACGTGCAGTACTGTTGCTCTGCAGGGACATAGTTGAACAACCCTGCTCTACAGAGGAAGGACAAGAAACCATTTTACTCCCATATTGTGTATGATGAGTACCAGAAGCAATGCAAGGGTTAATTCACTACACATTCATTGAAAATTCCAATAATACTCCATTGTTGTTGGGATGTTTATTTGTTGACTGTTTGTTGACTGTTTGTTTGTTGACTGTTTGTTCCAGACGGCTACTCCTCAGAGGATATTGTGTACCACTGGTGTGAGAGTCAGATACACATCCACGGACTGGACAAACTGGAGCTCTCCCAGTTCACCATAATCGACTACAAATTTGTCACAGAGACTATGAACTTCAAATCCGGTGTGCTCCCCCCCTCTATCCTCGTTTCACTATCACCATGGTTACTGTACTGAACAGCCAGTGGGATGTCTGTGAGATTCTCTACTTTTATATACAGAGCTCTTGAAATATGCATATTTCACTGTACAGCGCCTCTCCATGCTTCTGAACATGTAGGAGACCCCAGGACTCCTATAGATAATTTTTTAACTAATATGTTTTGAACCCAGACACCTCTGTGGGTATTTTTTATGCACAGACAGAATGGCTCATGTTATTTAGGAGAGGAGACTTATGAGGGGAATGGAGTAGATTATATGTTATGACTTCTTCAAGTGAGAAATCTGGTACAGCCAGGAGGATGTGCCCCCTCCCCTGAATCTGTTCCCTCTCAAGGTTTCTTCCTTCTAGAGACTTTTTCCTTGTAACTTATTCTTTGGGGTCTTGGTCTTGGTCAGGTTACTGTAGGACTTTGTGACAATTGTTGATATAAAAAGGGCTTTATAAATTATTTTGATGGATTGACTGATTGATCGAAAAGCTTATGTTGGTCTACTTTTTCGCTCCAAGCCGGACGTTTCCCGCGGCTCAGCCTTCGCTTCCAGTTGAGACGTAACCGAGGCGTCTACATCATCCAGTCCTACATGCCCTCCATCCTATTGGTCGCCATGTCCTGGGTGTCCTTCTGGATAAGCCAAACAGCAGTTCCGGCTCGTGTATCCCTGGGTTAGTATCATGTTAAGAGTATTCTGTTAGTGATATTGGTGCAGTGGAGGCTGCTGAGGGGAGAACAGCTCATAATAATGACCAGAATGAAGCAAATGGAATGGCATCGAACACCTGGAAACCATGTGTTTGATGTATTTGATGCCATTCCACTGACTCCGCTCCAGTCATTACCACAAGCCCGTTCTCCCCAATTAAGGTGCCATCAACCTCCTGTGTATTGGTGGCGAAGTCTGCAATCTAGTTGGCCCGGAATACGGCCATTAGCTTGCTGTGGGTATGTTAGTAGAGATACTGTATGAGTGTTAAGAAAACACAGATGAATGAGCCGGCAAGAATCATTTAAGGTGAACTGAATGTGTCTGCGTGTATATTGAAAAATAGACAGTACCAGTGAAAAGTTTGGACACACCTACTCAAAAGTTTTTCTTAATTTTTACTATGTTCTACATTGTAGAATAATAGTGAAGACATCAAAACTATGGAATAACACATATGGAATCATGTAGTAACCAAAAAAGTGTTAAACAAATTCAGATGCTTCAAAGTAGCCACCCTTTGCCTTGATGACAGCTTTGCACACTCTTGGTATTCTCTCAACCAATTTATTTAAATTAACAGGTGTGCCTTGTTAAAAGTTAATTTGTGGAATTTCTTTACTTCTTAATATATTTGAGCCAATTGTGTTGTGACAGTTGTGTTGTGACAAGGTAGGGATGGCATACAGAAGATATCCCTATTTGGTAAAAGACCAAGTCCATATTATGGCAAGAACAGCTCAAATAAGCAAAGAGAAATGACAGTCCATCATTACTTTAAGACATGAAGGTCAGTCAATCTGAAAAAATTCAAGAACTTTGAAAGTTTCTTCAAGTGCAGTCGCAAAAACCATCAAGCGCTATGATGAAATTGACTATCATGAGGACCGCCACAGGAAAGGAAGACCCAGAGTTACCTCTGCTGCAGAGGATAAGTTCATTAGAGTTACCAGCCTCAGAAATTGCAGCCCAAATAAATGCTTCACAGAGTTCAAATAACAGACACATCACAACATCAACTGTTCAGAGGAGACTGCGTGAATCAGGTCTGCATGGTCGAATTACTGCAAAGAAACCATTACTCAAGGAAACCAATACGAAGAAGAGGCTGGCTTGGGCCAAGAAACACGAGCAATGTACATTAGACACGTGTAAATCTGTCCTTTGGTCTGATGAGTCAAAATGTAAGATTTTTGGTTCCAATCGCTGTGTCTTTGTGAGACGCAGAGTAGGTGAACGGATGATCTCAGCATGTGTGGTTCCCACCGTGAAGCATGGAGGAGAGGGTATGATGGTGTGGGGGTGCTTTTCTGGTGAGACTGTCAGTGATTTATTTAGAATTCAAGGCACATTTATCCAGCATGGCTACCACAGCATTCTGCAGCGATACTCCATCCCCTCTGGTTTGCGCTTAGTGGGACTATCAACCCATTTGAGATGGTTTGGGATGAGTTGGCCGCAGAGTGAAGGAAAAGCAGCCAACAAGTGCTCAGCATATGTGGGAACTCCTTCAAGACTAGAAAAGCATTCCAGGTAAAGCTGGTTGAGAGAGTGCCAAGAGTGTACAAAGCTGTCATCAAGGCAAATGGTGGCTACTTTGAAGAATCTCAAATATAAGATATATTTTGATTTGATTAACCTGTTGGGGGTAGGGGGCAGTATTTGCACGGCCGGATAAAAAACGTACCCGATTTAATCTGGTTATTACTACTGCCCAGAAACTAGAATATGCATATAATGATTGGCTTTTGGATAGAAAACACCCTAAAGTTTCTAAAACTGTTTGAATGGTGTCTGTGAGTATAACAGAACTCATATGGCAGGCAAAAACCTGAGAAGATTCCTTACAGGAAGTGACCTGTCTGACAAGTTCTTGTTCTTCTTGGCTCTGTTTATTGAAAACTGAGGATCTTTGCTGTAACGTGACACTTCCTATGGCTCCCATAGGCTCTCAGAAGGTGGGAAAAAGCTGAATGATGTAATTCCAGCCACTGGCTAAAAAACATTAGCGCTTTTGGTAAGTGCTCTATCAGAGGACAATGGGACGGAGGCGCGTGCACTAGTCGACCCCATGTTTTTATTTTCTCTCTCTTTGAACGTAAACACGCTTTCCCGGTCGGAATATTATCGCTTTTTTACGAGAAAAATGGCATAAAAATTGATTTTAAACAGCGGTTGACATGCTTCGAAGTACGGTAATGGAATATTTAGAATTCTTTTGTCACGAAATGCGTCGTGCGCGTCACCCTTCTTTACCATTCGGATAGTGTCTTGAACGCACGAACAAAACAGAGGATATTTGAACATAACTATGGATTATTTTGAACCAAACCAACATTTGTTATTGAAGTAGAAGTCCTGGGAGTGCATTCTGACGAAGAACAGCAAAGGTAATAACATTTTTCTTATAGTAAATCTGACTTTGGTCAGGGCTAAACTTGGTGGGTGTCTAAATAGCTAGCCCTGTGATGCCGGGCTATCTACTTAGAATATTGCAAAATGTGCTTTCACCAAAAAGCTATTTTAAAATCGGACATAGCGAGTGCATAGAGGAGTTCTGTATCTATAATTCTTAAAATAATTGTTATGTTTTTTGTGAACGTTTATCGTGAGTAATTTAGTAAATTCACCGGAAGATTGCGGGGGGTATGCTAGTTCTGAACGTCACATGCTAATGTAAAAAGCTGTTTTTTGATATAAATATGAACTTGATTAAACAAAACATGCATGTATTTTATAACATAATGTCCTAGGGTTGTCATCTGATGAAGATCATCAAAGGTTAGTGCTGCATTTAGCTGTGGTTTGGGTTTATGTGACATTATATGCTAGCTTGAAAAATGGGTGTCTGATTATTTCTGGCTTGGTACTCTGCTGACATAATCTAATGTTTTGCTTTCGTTGTAAAGCCTTTTTGAAATCGGACAGTGTGGTTAGATTAACGAGAGTCTTGTCTTTAAAATGGTGTAAAATATTAATAGGTTTGAGAAATTGAAGTAATAGCATTTCTAAGGTATTTGAATAACGCGCCACGGGATTCAACTGGCTGTTGAGTAGGTGGGACGATTTCGTCCCGCCGACCCTAGACAGGTTAACACTTTTTTGGTTACAACATGATTCCATATGTGTTATTTCATAGTGTTGATGTCTTCACTATTATTCTACAATGTAGAAAATAGTAAAAATAAAAAACTATTGACTGGTACTGTATGTTGCCCTAGAACTTAAAAATAAAGTGCATTATCAGTGAGACATATATTAATAGTTATGTGATATACATGACATCATATAAATGTGAAACCTTCGTTACAGTTCTAGTTGTAGATTCTTATCTTAGGTTGTTTGTGGTGCGTAGACCAAAAAGTAATCCGTAATGAATAGAAAAAATGTTTGTACTCTGTCTTTGCAGTGAAATAAATGGAATACAATTTCATCTTAAATAGTATGGAATTTGTTTATCTTTCACTTTTTTATTTCACTTTATTTTACTGCAAAGATTGAGTCTGGACCTCTTTTCTATTCAAAATAAATATTTAATTTCCATATATATTTTGATAAAGGGATCACCACTGTGCTCACCATGACCACTCTGATGGTGAGTGCCCGCTCGTCTCTCCCTCGAGCCTCGGCCATCAAAGCGCTGGATGTGTACTTCTGGATCTGCTACGTGTTTGTGTTCGCAGCGCTCATTGAGTACGCCTTCGCTCATTACAACGCTGACTACAGGCTCAAAGAGAAGGCCAAGAGCAAGGCCAACAAGATGAGCTCAGAGGTAAGAACGAAGGACAACACTCCCCAACCTGTGGTGTTTAGTGCTAGGCCCGTTACTCATTTGACCCATTTGTACCACAACATTCATATAGTGTTCAAGGGACATTGGGTTGACACAAAGTGCAAAAAAGGTAGCACGAACCTGCAAGCACTTGAATTCTTAACATGCAAGTTTTTCCTTTGAGTTCCTTTGGTGTGAGGTAAAGATACTTCACGAAGGAATTGACTTGTAGCCTTTCTCTATTGATATTTCTCCAGTCGATCGTGAAGAATGGGAAGCAGGCCATGGTGCTCTTTTCCCTGTCTGTGGCCGGAATGAACCAGGGCCTGATGGTCTCCAGCCGCCGTCCACAGCGCGCCGGTGCCGAGAACCCCGGCGAGGAGGACGTGGAGCATAGGAGGGGGCGGGGGGCCAGAGCGTCAGTAGAGAGAGAACAGGAGAAGAAGTGCTGTAGTTGCTGTTCTAAGTGTTGTTGCGCTTGTAAGCCTCTCCAAGCTGACACCATAGATGTCTACGCCAGGGCCGTGTTCCCAGCCACCTTTGCCATCGTCAATGTGATCTACTGGGTGGCATACACAATGTGAGTTGGGAGGACTAAAGACAGGCATCACCGCCAAGGACGGGTGTACTGTACATAGGGGGAAACGGGCCACTTTGAATTCAGTGACTTATATAGGGGCACCGATGTAAACAAGGCTTCCTTAATTAAGAAGAACTGTATTCATGTATACAGTAATATGGTGAAGTAAGGACCTGGTAAATAGCAGATAAAGTACAGTAGATTGACAAACAAAATCAGATGAGGTATATGGACATGTTCTGAAGTACAACTAAGTTACGTACAATGGAGCCTTGAGTGGTCGCCGATGTCTTATCCTGAGTGAGGCTCACTGTATGATAACCCAGCAACAGGCTTTTATCTCCAAAACCCTCCACTAGCCACCCTACCCCTACTGCTCTAATCCCTTTCAATACTGATCGCTACCCACGAAGCCACAGCAATGGACTGACGTTCAGCTATGTCCTATTAACGTACATGTATGAACTCTGCTCACACCAGCAACATACACAGCAAGCTAATGTCTCATTGCTGAAAACAAATGCGCACAACAATTGCTATTTGCTTAACTCACAAACACATCTGTGGATGGACTAACTGTTGAAAAAAAGAAACTGTCCAAACTTCATAATGATGAGATGAGGTGTAGTCTATTATTCTGCATGGCTGATGCCCCCCCTTTCACCGTCCCACCTCCCAACACCCCACTTATTTTTTTCCCTCCTATAATTCCACCTGTTTTTCCACTCCAGTTTGTTTTGGGCTTCAGAGCATCTTATCTCCTCTTGCCAGGTCTTCCTGTTTCCTGATTATTATTATTATTAAAGGACTTTCCTCCACTACCTGGGTATCTCCAAGCTGGAAATTTTCCCTTTGGAGTTTTAATGCCTCTGCTTAAAGTTTAAGAACAGTTGTTTATCATAATTGTCTTGAGAACATCTACAATCACATGTACTGTAGGACTGATAAAATGTTTCTCTAAATTCCAAATGTTAAGTAACTTTGCGGGAATTATGGTATATGAGGAATTCATTAACAGCATCAAAATGGTGTCTTACACATCTATTTTTCAGCTACTTTGCAACAGGTGATCTATGAACTCAACTCTAGTTTGAGGAATAGACCAATTGGAGGCATGGTGAATAATTTAATCCAATTTCCAGATGATGAACTTTGCGGTATGAGCAATATTTATAATCCAGATGATCTAAGGCAGCATGTCCCTTTGTGTAACAGTTTAACTGGAACCTCATACTGATGATGAAATAATTAATACTGTGGTCCCCTAGAAGTAATTGCGGCTGCACATGATGAAGTAAATACTGAGTTGCATTTGGGCAATTCCACGTAACACTGAGACTACGATTTTTTTACTTTAAAAGTATTCCAAACAAAACCGATTGATTGCATAGTTAAACAAACCATACAACTGCATGTACAATAACTACTTTTAAAAATTTCCACAGAAGATTTTACAAAAACACATTCACTCGAAGAACTGTGCAGATGTAAAGTTTGGTAACAGAACGATGGTAAAATCTCCCTCAGTATTTAATGTGACCACGTTTTCCCAAAACTCTTAAATATCTACTCTGAATTAAGATTCAAAGATGTCTGCAGAAGGAATGGGGTGTCAACTATGATATAACACCTTGAGTTTGAAAACATTTATTTTGGTTATTGAACTACAGTAAGCGCTCTTTTCAATCAGATCCGCTCTAGTCGGCATCCGCATAGCTGTTGTTTTGGCGGTGTTTGAGAAAGAACTGTATACTTAAAGCGGACATTGCCATTGGCTGCACAGCGTCGCATTACAAGAAATTCAATGCAGCCTTGTTTAGAAGTTCTAACACTGGATTGTGAGATGTAATCTACATTAGGATGACTGAAACCCTCATGATTAATTTCATGATTTTTCAATTTGAGTGTAATTATTTCTATATAGCCTACACTTTCTCGTTCTGAACTTCTAACGGGTGGGGCAAGTGTGGCTTTGTGACAATGATCGCAAGAGCAGCTGCTCACCAATTTGACGGCTATAACGCAGTTCCACCTTTGAGACCACCAAAACATCCTCTATTTGGGTGTCTGCTATCGCCAGTTAACACTTGATCTGATTGAATCTAGGCCTAAGTGAAGTGGATTAACACCCAGTAACAGAATGATAGTAACATAATGACATCATGGGTCTTTGATTTGGACTATACAGAAATGATGGATTATGGATGTAATTCTCTTTATGGTGATGTATCCTGAATCCTACACAAAGGTAGGAAAGCTTCCTTTGCATGCTTGGGTATTGTTCTACACACTGGCTATTATTCAACCCCCAAACAAGACCAAATTTGGTTGTTACGGATCAGACCAAATCTGTACCAATCACAGACGTCTATGTTTCATAAATTTGGACATCACAGTAGTTCACAGTAGAACACAGTAAAGTACAGGACAGCAGAGTAGAATTCAGTACAGCACAATACAGTACACTACAGTAGGGTGCAACTTTCAAGAGTAAGTTGAAAGCCGGACTGAGTTCCTTAAAATAAAAAATTTATAAAAATAATATATATATGTGTCACGGGCGGATAGAACAGTTTAAGGGTGAGTCAAGCGCAGGAGACTGAGGTCCGTTGGAACAAACGTGATTTAATAAATCCAAGGGCAAAATCCATATACGGCTGGGAGCACAACAGTCAAAAGACTAAACGAAGCTCCGCTCAAAAAGGCAGACGGGGCGCAGCCCGGTAACCCTAATGCCTAGACAATAAGTAGTAAACCAACGACATAAAACCAACACCACCTCTACCACACGTAACAAAGAACAATCCCGCACGAATCCTAACTAAACACAGACAGACTAAATACCCCCCCACTAATGACAAACACGAAACAGGTGCAATCAAAAAACAGACATAACTAACAGACACTGAAACACAGATCGGTGGCAGCTAGTAGGCCGGCGACGACGACCGCCGAGCACCGCCCGACCGAGGAGAGGCGCCACCTTCTGTGCACGTTGTGACAATATGTATACAGCACCAGTCAAAAGTTTGGACACACCTATTATTCCAGGGTTTTTCTATAATTTTACTATTTTCTACATTGTAGAATAATAATTACTCACTTTTGTGAGATACTGTATATTATGTTAACTAATAGCAAAGATACGTTTTGGAATTGGCCTAATCAAGACCAAATTAAATCTGACATGATACCCTTTGGATTTATAATTGTATAATGTCATTGTACTAGCTAGTACACAGTGCAGGTTTTAATTATGACCAGAGGGACTGTCTAAGTGCCAAATTATCCTAGGTAGATTTAAAACAGCATAATTCTGCGGTTCTGGTGAGAACTGGCAAAATGTTTCACAAACACATCCACGTTGAGGGAGCATGCCCTCCTTGACTCAACACTGAGAATTCCGAGGTGACTTAACCTGTCAACAACCATTGTCCTAAGGTGGGTTTTAATCCATTTTAAAGCTGAGAAGCTTCTTTCGCAAGAAGCACTGCTGACTGGTATAACAACAGAAATCTTACAATGTCGAAATAGCTTATGGAAGACCTCTTTATAAGGTTCTAGAAACACAACAAAGTCAAAAATGTTGTACTCTTTAGGTTGAGAGACTGGACCCCTTGCATGATCTCACAATTATTTTTGAAAAACGCCTCTGTAGCTCAGCTGTGAGACTGTCAAGCACCTGATAAAAGATAGCTCTTTGGAAGCTCTCACCATCACTTTGGTCACTATTTTTCTGTCCTACAGTGCTCATCATCAATGAGTCGTGAAATCTTAAGCTTGTTTTAGGCTGCCTTTTACATACTGTTTGTACACTTATTTTGCAGTGCTCTGCAATCTCTCAACCTCTTTCCATAGTTCTCCAAAGTAACCCTCACTTCTGAAGTCCTGTAATGTGTCTGTAAGGGCACCTACTAGATCCACAGAGCTTGCTAGGTCAGGAGAGCTTGATTGGAGAATGTCAGAAAGACATTTGGCATCACCAAGCACTTTACAAAAGGTAACCAAAAGCCCTATGAAATGTAAATCTATCTGCGAAAGAAGGCCCCTTGCCTCCACTATTTTCAAGTGTGATATCCTGTAGCACTCTCAGAACTGCTGGAAGCCTGTCCCTCAGATTACGGCATGCCATGTATCTGCATGCCCACCTTACATCCGTAAGTCTCTGATGTTCCCTGGGCTGCTGCTGTGGATATGGCTCTTTCTGGACTGCAAGCCACTTGAGATGAGCCAGATACAAAGTTATTAAGCTTCTGCAGGAGAGCAAAAAAGTTAACTGCCTCAAGCACTGATTTTACAGCATCGACAAGAACGAATTTCAAACAATGTGCATTACAGTGCACATAAAATGCAAATCTTGCACTGTTTTTAATCCGTGCAGACACACCAGAATGCTTTCCGCTCATGACGGATGTACCGTCATAGTGTAGCAGTGTAGGTTCCGTCCCTCTCTTCGCCCCAACCTGGGCTCGAACCAGAGACCCTTGCACACATCAACAACTGACACCCCACGAAGCATCGTTACCCATCGCGCCACAAAAGCCACTGCCCTTGCAACACAAGGGGAAACCCTACTTCAAGTCTCAGAGCGAGTGATGTCACTGACTGAAACGCTATTAGCGCGCACCACCGCTAACTAACTAGCCATTTCACATCGGTTACACTCACCCCCCCTTTGACCTCCTCCTTTTTCCGCAGCAACCAATGATCCAGGTCACGGCACCAATGTAACAGTGTAGGTTCCGTCCCTCTCTTTGCCCCAACCAGGGACCCTTGCACACATCAACAACTGACACCCCATGAAGCATCGTTACCCATCGCGCCACAAAAGCCGCGGCCCTTGCAACACAAGGGGAAACCCTACTTCAAGTCTCAGAGCGAGTGACGTCACTGACTGAAATGCTATTAACGCGCACCACCGCTAACTAACTAGCCATTTCACATCGGTTACAATAGCCTTGCCCAACAAGATTATTTCTGTAGTCCAGACCATGCTGCATCTAATCTTTCAGCTGACTGAAAGTGTAAAAAGCTTTTGTGGATGGCCCCGTTGTAATAGTACCTCACAACTAAAGAATTTAGTTGCAATTACTGAACACTAAAAACTTCACTTTCTTTTACTTCTCTTATTACTTCACTTTGTACCATCTCAGCTCTCAAGAACTTAATTCTGGATTTGGTGGCTTGTGTACTTAGCATTGCCACATGCATTCATCCTTTTCTCTATGAGAGGATCATTCTTTGCTATTTCTTCTAAGATTGTCAAAAAAGTGCCCTTGTTCTGAGAGTCATCAAACTATCGAGGACCTCTCTGCGCTATATTTTGAGTGGCATTTAATAGGAGCACATCTGCAATTGTTTTAATGTAAGTACAGTTTTCCTTCACTTTCTTTTTCCGGTCCTCATATATGACATCTAACATTGATGAGTTGCTGTCAATAGCCCTTTTATACTGATTCCAAGCATACGTAGCATTGATATGATGTCTGCCTTCGAATGGAGCTTAAACCCAGAATCTTTAAACAGTGCCTTTTTCCTGTTACGAAAACCAGACTGTGATGTGAAGGCAGATTCAGGTGTATTGCGCAGAGAAAAATGCCTACTGGCGAAACAATAAGTTGAATCTTGACTTACAGAATATTCAAGCCATGAATTGTCCTTATACCGGGTGCTGTTGAAAGCCCTTTTCCTAGTACCATGCTGAGTTCTGGGAAATGTTGTCAAACACGTCTGTACAGGACCCTCTTCTCTGGTTCTTGAAATGTCTGAAATACCAGTTAAATAATGTGGCATATCTCTATGGAAATGTATAATTAAGGGATCCACAAGATTAAATACTAACAGCTGCTAACTAAAGTTTGTAGTTTAAAGTATAGGACTGGCCTACCATTGGGTCCTTTTGGAACAGCATATCTGGTGCTTGATGGAGTTGGGAGGGGCTCGATGACATCTCCTGGCAGCTCTGGCTCACTGTCTTGCTCAGAGCCAGAGGTCTCTGTGTCATCCCTTGATACATATATTACATTACAATAACACAATAACCATTAGTGTATAATCACAATAAAAATGCCACAGTCATCCAAACAAGAACACACATGAATCAACAACCAACATTTTAAAGTGAGGCTTAATCTGACAGAATCATCTATTACAAGCTGAAGCTAAACTTAAATGCTGAACTGGGCATGTGACTGACTGCCTGGTAGATGCTCTGGCCTGGTGGTGGTAGACTGGGTCCTTGTGAAGTCTGACCACACTGACTCTGACTAGCCTCAGGTGGGGAGCTGCTCTGGGGTCCGGTGGTGATGCAAGGGCTGGGGTCTGTTTGCACCTGATCTGCCTGTTGTGCTTCTTTAAAAAGAAATCTGATAGCGCTCCCTTTCTTTTCATGTTTAATTGACCCTATGCAAAAATAAGACCGTCTGTGGTTACATCTAAGCATCCAATTACCCACATCTTTGTCCAATCTCAATCTTAATTACAAATCCCCATTATCATAACTGTACCTTAAAATCAACTACCAGCTTAAGTTACTAGTTAGATCATGGCTAGCCCTACTCTGCAGTAAGTAACTTAGCTAGCAGCAAATTGTGGTAATCTTTTGAGTAACGTTAACTGGTTGATAATAACAATCATTCGTTTTGAGTTCAAGTACACAAATCTAACTGAGTTAATGGATTTCAAATTGCTGAATGTTAACTTGCTGAACACTGACAGCTGGTGCCTACTAGTTACCCCACATTAGCTAAACATTCGTATACTGTGACTTACAACACTGCACTGTATATGCGTGTATTACTAGCACAGATGTAAACATAATGTTAGGCTAAATTGGGAACCGATCTCTCTTATCTGATTAACTGTCTGATAATGGAGTCAAAGGTCTAACAGGCTGACCAAATTTAGAAATCTATGTTATTCAATTATTGCGCGTGTCAACGAGCGTCTGCGTTGCCAAGGGCTAAGATAGAAGTCCTTTCTATTTCTGACGCAGATCGCACTGCAAGTCCTGCCTCTCCCATCTCCTCATTGGTTTATAGAAGCAGGTACCCACGTGCCATCTTCTCATTGGTTATACCCACGTGGGTAATTGAAAGACAAACTGTTTTGCTGGTCGGCGTAGTAATACTATGAAAGTTTAGATCCCATTCACCATATAAGTTCAAAGATGAAAAAGTCCTGGAAGGAGAAGAGATGACTAGAAACGATTCGGTTGATCATTTTATGTGTGGAATAATTGTTGGAGTAGAGGACCTTGTGCATTTCAGGTAAAATAAAAACTCTGTTTATATCCCAGGACAAATTAGCTAGCAACAGCAAGCTAGCTAAATAGGACAAATTAGCTAGCAAGTGCAAGCTAACTAGCTAAATTGCCATAAATGTTTAATGCTTTTCGACCTGTCCCCAAGTTAATGTAATTGGTTCGGAGTTTGTTTTGATATGGTAATCTGCATGTCGTGAACGCGTTTGGTCTAGGGGGACAAAATAAATGTATGCACGATGGCGCCGGTTTGGGTTCCGTGTTACGTTAACTTACACAGCAACTCAACTTTCGTAAAAGTTGTTCAGGAAACCTAAACCAGATGCTAAACCTTAAAACTTACTTCAAATATGATGCTTTTGCCAATCGCGAAAAGAGCTTGTGAAGCTGTGGAAATATTATATCTTCTTCTTTTGTATATTCTTCTTATTCTTATTCTTCTGTATCTTGCAACCAACGATAATATTCTCTCTTCCTCATCCTCGCTTTGAAAAATGCGTCGCCGAACGTCAAAACAAATGAGATGTCAGTCAGCATCAAACTGCCAGTAGCAAATTACATTTTGTGCGGCACCCGGAGTGGCCAATCAGATGTCAGGGGTGTCCAGTGCCACAGCCGGGCACCCCTCTGGCTCCGCCCCTGTGTATACCCCCTTCAAGTGAAATGTTACCCAGATATTCAGGGATCTCCTGTGTCTACTCATCCAGTGGGGCTACCTCCAGGGCCGGATTACCAAACGGGCACACAGGGCATGTGCCCCGGGGCCTCTGACCTCCAGGGAGCCCCCAGGTCGGGTGCCCCGGGGCCCCAAATGCGGTAGTCCGGCCCTGGACCATGTTGGGAGCCAGGGGTGGTGGTGGTGTGTGTATTTAGGGTGGGAGGTGTTTAAAAGGTAGACACAGTGGCACAACTTAGCCATATCACATAGAATTTAGGGACTGCAAATTACAGGGGTGTATCTACTCACAAAAACAAAAGCCTGTTATTAAACTTGAAGAAGAAATATAGGAGCTACATGTAAACCACTCTCAGCAAAGATTTAATTTCATCTGGAATATTTTCACTCTGTAAGTATGACCATACAGTTTATATATTGTATGAAGAAATTAGACTGACAACACATTTTGATCATCACAATCAGGGGCGGAAATCCCGAGGGGGACGGGAGGGACACGACCCCCCCATCCTGGGAAAAATATGATTTGTCCCCCCCAATATATCACTGAAACATAACTATGTAATTTAAATAATATTAATAATACGCAATGAAAGCAATTGTGCTGATTATAGACACTTAATAGTGCGTTTTTAAGTTTCAAAAGATTGCGACCCCCCCACCCTTTTCCTCACAATGGTTTGATCCACTGGCAAGGTAACAGAGGGGTCGTAGCCACTGTCTGAAAGGCACTCAATGAACGTAACTGACGTGAGGTTAATCCAGTCAATCGCGCACACACACTAGCTGAATATGCAGAGCTAGCACGCAAATATTAACTATTAAGCTAGCTTGTACCTATTCCATTTATGTGGCCTCGTCAAAGATGGAATCTTTGCTATCGTCAATTTATTCCGAGATCAGCATGCAGATGATGTAAGTTAGTGCTTCAAAGTCCCTGTGATAAGGTTAGCGATAAAGTCCAAACTGAACAGAACTACACTCTCTTCTACCATTGTCTTAAATATACTGCTCAAAAAAATAAAGGGAACACTTAAACAACACATCCTATATCTGAATGAAAGAAATAATCTTATTAAATACTTTTTTCTTTACATAGTTGAATGTGCTGACAACAAATTCACACAAAAATAATCAATGGAAATCCAATTTATCAACCCATGGAGGTCTGGATTTGGAGTCACACTCAAAATTCAAGTGGAAAACCACACTACAGGCTGATCCAACTTTGATGTAATGTCCTTAAAACAAGTCAAAATGAGGCTCAGTAGTGTGTGTGGCCTCCACGTGCCTGTCTGACCTCCCTACAATGCCTGGGCATGCTCCTGATGAGGTGGTGGATGGTCTCCTGAGGGATCTCCTCCCAGACCTGGACTACCGCATCCGCCAACTCCTGGACAGTCTGTGGTGCAACGTGGCGTTGGTGGATGGAGCGAGACATGATGTCCCAGATGTGCTCAATTGGATTCAGGTCTGGGGAACGGGCGTACCAGTCCATAGCATCAATGCCTTCCTCTTGCAGGAACTGCTGACACACTCCAGCCACATGAGGTCTAGCATTGTCTTGCATTAGGAGGAACCCAGGGCCAACCGCACCAGCATATGGTCTCACAAGGTCTGAGGATCTCATCTCGGTACCTAATGGCAGTCAGGCTACCTCTGGCGAGCACATGGAGGGCTGTGCGGTCCCCCAAAGAAATGCCACCCCACACCATGACTGACCCACCGCCAAACCGGTCATGCTGGAGGATGTTGCAGGCAGCAGAACATTCTCCACGGCGTCTCCAGACTCTGTCACGTCTGTCACGTGCTCAGTGTGAACCTGCTTTCATCTGTGAAGAGCACAGGGCGCCAGTGGGGAATTTGCCAATCTTGGTGTTCTCTGGCAAATGCCAAATGTCCTGCACGGTGTTGGGCTGTAAGCACAACCCCCACCTGTGGACGTCGGGCCCTCATACCACCCTCATGGAGTCTGTTTCTGACCGTTTGAGCAGACACATGCACATTTGTGGCCTGCTGGAGGTCATTTTGCAGGGCTCTGGCAGTGCTTCTCCTGCTCCTCCTTGCACAAAGGCGGAGGTAGCGGTCCTGCTGCTGGGTTGCTGCCCTCCTACGGCCTCCTCCACATCTCCTGATGTACTGGCCTGTCTCCTGATAGCGCCTCCATGCTCTGGACACTACGCTGACAGACACAGCAAACCTTCTTGCCACAGCTCGCATTGATGTGCCATCCTGGATGAGCTGCACTACCTGAGCCACTTGTGTGGGTTGTAGACTCCGTCTCATGCTACCACTAAAGTGAAAGCACCGCCAGCATTCAAAAGTGACCAAAACATCAGCCAGGAAGCATAGGAACTGAGAAGTGGTCTGTGGTCCCCACCTGCAGAACCACTCCTTTATTGGGGGTGTCTTGCTAATTGCCTATAATTTCCACATGTTGTCTATTCCATTCGCACAACAGCATGTGAAATGTATTGTCAATCAGTGTTGCTTCCTAAGTGGACAGTTTGATTTCACAGAAGTGTGATTGACTTGGAGTTACATTGTGTTGTTTAAGTGTTCCCTTTATTTTTTTGAGCAGTGTATATTTAATGGTCTCGTTGCAAAAGCTAAATTGTCGCAAGGGAACTTTTATTTATTTATTTTATTTAACCCGGGCAGCAAAGATTATAGCAAACACCACTGAAACTGAATTGGTGCTCGCTAGCTTGGCAAATTCAGCTATCGTTGGAAGCCAGCCAATATGAAACAAACTATTAAAATTACAAAAGGTTGCAGCATATGTTGTGTAAATGGTGAACTCATACAGCTGTCAACTCTTGTCATTTTAATCCGTTTCACATTTGCTAGCTACCTTTTAGATCGAAGCCCAAATAGAATGATAAAAGATAAGATGATAGAAGCCCATCTCCTACTGTAAATAACCTACACACTGTGTGTGTGTGTAGCCAGCCAGCCAGGTAGAAAAATTGCAGAAAAATAAAAGACGGACATCAGAGTATTTTTCAGTACACCAAAACGCAAAGTAAGAACCCTAGTAGCCTAATATCTCAAAGACTAGTTGATAAAATGTTCATAAGAAAGAAATGAAATTCTAATGGAAATGTTTCACAATGATGTCATTAGGCAGAGCAGGCAACAGATGCCACACAGACAGCAGAGTTGGGGACAGATATGCAGGGACAGACTGGCAGAGACAGGGAGTCTCAGGTAAGTTTGTTGAGTCTTTGTTTGGCAACATTATGAAAGGTTCTCCATTTTTTTTACTTGTAAAATAGGAACATAATTGGAAAATGCCATGGATACCCCCACTCTCAACTTAAACTGGTGACTGAACTAAGATTTGTTAAAGGCAATGGTATTGCTGTTGTGAGTAGTTGTGTAGTTTTGGGTACCGGTAGTTAGGAGTACGGCAAACACCTTATTTCTTTGGTTCCTCAATATACATTTACCATATTACAATGTAGGCTATGTCTTACAGCACTACTTTTGGTGTCCCCCTCAGGAATTGCTCTTGAGAAAATTTCATGTAATTGTCCCCCCCAAACACAATAATATTTTTTCAAACTTTTTGTACGTACAGTTCAGTTAGTTAGTTACTTATAGTTTAGTTAGCTATTTAAGTACTCTAATTGTGTTAGTACTCAAAATATGAAGTACATAATTACTTATTTCTAATTGAAATTCAGTGAGGAGTAAATTCCCAGTGTGAATTTAACCAGCTGAAATTGTAACCAACAGTAGATGTACCAAACAGGGACAGTACATTGGCCAGGGACTGCTCCTAGTCATCATGATCATACAGCAGTTGTACCAAATGTATAAAATGATACTCATTAAAAACATGCTATTCCTTTTGATGTCTCTGTACAGTCCTTTGAAATTGACTGATCAGAACAGTTGAAAGTTTTGTAATACATGCTCACTAATCACTCTCACAGTCACACTTTGGCTCCTCTCACTGTTTCAATTAGCAATGGCTTTGTTTCATCCTACATTTTTTTATTTCATTTCATTTCACCTTTATTTAACCAGGTAGGCTAGTTGAGAACAAGTTCTCATTTGCAACTGCGACTTGGTCAAGATAAAGCATAGCAATTCGACACATACAACAACACAGAGTTACACATGGAATAAACAAAACATACAGTCAATAATACAGTAGAACAAAATAAAACTAAAAGTCTATATACAGTGAGTGCAAATGAGGTAAGTTAAGGCAATAAATAGGCCATGGTGGCGAAGTAATTACAATATAGCAATAAAACACTGGAATGGTAGATGTGCAGAAGACGAATGTGCAAGTAGAGATAATGGGGTGCAAAGGAGCAAGATAAATAAATAAATACAGTATGGGGATGAGGTAGGTAGATAGATGGGCTGTTTACAGATGGGCTATGTACAGGTGCAGTGATCTGTGAGCTGCTCTGACAGCTGGTGCTTAAAGCTAGTGAGGGAGATATGAGTCTCCAGCTTCAGAGATTTTTGCAGTTCGTTCCAGTCATTGGCAGCAGAGAACTGTAAGGAAAGACGACCAAAGGAGGAATTGTCTTTGGGGGTGACCAGTGAGATATACCTGCTGGAGCGCGTGCTATGAGTGGGTGCTGCTATGGTGACCAGTAAGCTGAGATAAGGCGGGGCTTTACCTAGCAGAGACTTGTAGATAACCTGTAGCCAGTGGGTATGGCGACAACTATGAAGCGAGGGCCAACCAACGAGAGCGTACAGGTCGCAATGGTGGGTAGTGTATGGGGCTTTGGTGACAAAACGGATGGAACTGTGATAGACTGCATCCAGTTTGTTGAGTAGAGTGTTAGAGGATATTTTATAGATGACATCACCGAAGTTGAGGATCGGTAGGATGGTCAGTTTTACGAGGGTATGTTTGGCAGCATGAGTGAAGGATGCTTTGTTGCGATATAGGAAGCCGATTCTAGATTTCATTTTGGATGCTTAATGCTTAATGTGAGTCTGGAAGGAGAGTTTACAGTCTAACCAGACAGCCAGGAATTTGTAGTTGTCCACGTATTCTAAGTCAGAGTAGTGATGCTGGGCGGGTGAGCAGGTGCGGGCAGTGATTGATTGAATAGCATGCATTTAGTTAACCTCTTACATCTAGATGTTCCGCTAGCGGAACACCGCTCCAATATCCAATGATAGGGCGTGGCGCGAAATACAAACTCCTCAAAAATCCAAAAACTTAAATTTTTCAAACATATCACTATTTTACACAATTTTAAAGACAAGACTCTCCTTTATCTAACCACATTGTCCGATTTCAAAAAGGCTTTACAACGAAAGCAAAACATTAGATTATGTCAGGAGAGTACCCAGCCAGAAATAATCACACACCCATTTTTCAAGCTAGTATATAATGTCACAAAAACCAAAACCACAGCTAAATGCAGCACTAACCTTTGATGATCTTCATCAGATGACACTCCTAGGACATTATGTTATACAATACATGCATGTTTTGTTCAATCAAGTTCATATTTATATCAAAAACCAGCTTTTTACATTAGCATGTGACGTTCAGAACTAGCATACCCACCAAAACTTCCGGTGAATTTACTAAATTACTCACGATAAACGTTCACAAAAAACATAACAATTATTTTAAGAATTATAGATACAGAACTCCTTTATGCAAACACTATGTCAGATTTTAAAATAGCTTTTCGGTGAAAGCACATTTTGCAATATTCTGAGTAGATAGCCCGGCCATCATGGCTAGCTATTTTGACACCCACCAAGTTTGGCACTCACGAAACTCAGATTTACTATAAGAAACATTGGATTAACTTTGCTGTTCTTCGTCAGAATGCACTCCCAGGACTTTTACTTTACACCCAATGTTGTTTTGGTTCCAAATAATCCATAGTTATATCCAAATAGCTGCGTTTGTTCTTGCGTTCAAGACACTATCCGAAGGGTGATGCGCCGGCGCATATCGTGACAAAAAATGTCAAAATATTCCATTACCGTACTTCGAAGCATGTCAAATGCTGTTTAAAATCAATTTTTATGCGATTTTTCTCGTAAAATAGCGATAATATTCTGACCGGGAGATGTTGTTTTCGTTCAAAGACTGAAAGAAGAAAATGGTGACTTCACGTGCACGCGCGCACCCTTGACATTGTTCTCAGATCGACCACTATCCAAATGTGCTACTGTTTTTCAGCCAGGGACTGCAGTCATCATTCCCTGTTCTGGCTCCTTCTGAGAGCCTATGGGAGCCTTAGAAAATGTCACAGCAGAGATCCTCTGTTTTTGATAAAGAGGCTATAGAAGGCCAAGAAATGGTCAGACAGGGCACTTCCTGTTTGGAATCTTCTCAGGTTTTGGCCTGCCATATGAGTTCTGTTATACTCACAGACACCATTCAAACAGTTTTAGAAACTTTAGGGTGTTTTCTATCCAAATAAAACAATTATATGCATATTCTAGTTTCTGGGCAGGAGTAATAACCAGATTAAATTGGGTACGTTTTTTATCCGGCCGTGAAAATACTGCGCCCTATCCTAAACAGGTTAAACTTGCGTTTAAGAGCAGTTGGAGGCCACGGAAGGAGAGTTGTATTGCATGGAAGCTCGTCTGGAGGTTAGTTAACACAGTGTCCAAAGACGGGCCAGAAGTATACAGAATGGTGTCGTCTGCGTAGAGGTGGATCAGAGAATCACCAGCAGCAAGAGCAACATCATTGATGTATACAGAGAAGAGAGTCGGCCCAAGAATTGAACTCTGTGGCACACCCATAGAGACTGCCAGAGGTCCGGACAACAGGCCCTCCAATTTGACACACTGAACCCTATCAGAGAAGTAGTTGGTAAACCAGGCGAGGCAATCATTTGAGAAACCAAGGCTGTCGAGTCTGCCAATAAGAATGTGGTGATTGACAGAGTCGAAATCCTTGGCCAGGTCGATGAATACGGCTGCACAGTAATGTCTCTTATCGATGGCGGTTATTATGTCGTTTAGGACCTTGAGCATGGCTGAGGTGCATCCATGACCAGCTCTGAAACCAGATTGCATAGCGGAGAAGGTACAGTGGGATTCGAAATGGTCGGTAATCTGTTTGTTAACTTGGCTTTTGAAGACCTTAGAAAGACCTTAGAAAGACAGGGTAGGATAGATATAGGTCTGTAGCAGTTTGGGTCTAGAGTGTCACCCCCTTTGAAGAGAGGGATGACCGCGGCAGCTTTCCAATCTTTGGGAATCTCAGACGATACGAAAGAGAGGTTGAACAGGCTAGTAATAGGGGTAGCAACAATTTCGGCAGATCATTTTAGAAAGAGAGGGCCCAGATTGTCTAGCCCGGCTGATTTGTATGGGTCCAGATTTTGCAGCTCTTTCAGACCATCAGCTATCTGGATTTGGGTGAAGGAGAAATGGTGGGGTCATTGGCGGGTTGCTGTGGAGGGAGCCGGGCAGTTGACCGGGGTAGGGGTAGCCAGGTGGAAAGCATGGCCAGCTGTAGAGAGATGCTTATTGAAATTCTCAATTATAGTGGATTTATCGGCGGTAACAGTGTTTCCTAGCCTCAGAGCAGTGGGCAGCTGGGAGGAGGTGCTCTTATTCTCCATGGACTTTACAATGTCCCAGAATTTTTTTGAGTTGGTACTACAGGATGCAAATTTCTGTTTGAAAAAGCTAGCCTTAGCTTTTCTAACTGCCTGTGTATATTTGTTCCTAACTTCCCTGAAAAGTTGCATATAATGGGGGCTATTCGATGCTAATGCAGAATGCCACAGAATGTTTTTGTGCTGGTCAAGGGCAGACAGGTCTGGAGTGAAGCAAGGACTATATCTATTCCTAGTTCACATTTTTTTGAGTGGGGCATGCTTATTTAAGATGGTGAGGAAGGCACTTTTAAAGAATAGCCAGGCATCATCTACTGACGGGATGAGCTCAATGTCATTCCAGGATACCCCGGCCAGGTCAATTAGAAAGGCCTGCTCGCAGAAGTGTTTTAGGGAGCGTTTGACAGTGATGAGGGGTGGTCGTTTGGTCACAGACCCATTACGGATGCAGGCAATGAGGCAGTGATTGCGGAGATCTTGATTGAAAACAGCAGAGGTGTATTTGGAGGGCGAGTTAGTTAGGATGACATCTATGAGGATGCCCGTGTTTACGGATTTGGGGTTGTACCTGGTAGGTTCATTGAAAATTTGTGTGAGATTGAGGGCATCAAGCTTAGATTGTAGGATGGCCGGGGTGTTAAGCATGTCCCAGTTTAGGTTACCTAGTAGCACGAGCTCAGAAGATAGATGGGGTGCAATCAATTCACATATGATATCGAGGGCACAGCTGGGGGCAGAGGGAGGTCTATAGCAAGCGGCAACAGTGAGAGAGTTGTTTCTGGAAAGGTGAATTTTTAGAAGTAGAAGCTCGAATTGTTTGGGTACAGACTTGGATAGTAATACAGAACTCTGCAGGCTATCTTTGCAGTAGATTGCAACACCGCCCCCTTTGGCAGTTCTATCTTGGCAGAAAATGTTATAGTTAGCGATGGAGATTTCAGGGTTTTTGGTGGTTTTCCTAAGCCAGGATTCAGACACGGCTAAGACATCCGGGTTGGCAGAGTGTGCTAAAGCAGTGAGTAAAACAAACTTAGGGAGTAGGCTTCTAATGTTAACATGCATGAAACCAAGGCTTTTACGGGTACAGAAGTCAACAAATGAGAGCACCTGGGGAGTGGGAGTGGAGCTAGGCACTGCAGGACCTGGATTAACCTCTATATAAACCAGATTAAAGGAGAAGTAGGATAAGGGTATGGCTAAAGGCTATACGAACTGGCCGTCTAGCACGTTCGGAACAGAGAGTAAAAGGAGCAGGTTTCTGGGCACGATAGCATAGATTCAAGGCATAGTGTACAGACAAAGGTAAGGTAGGATGTGAGTACATTGGAGGTAAACCTAGTCATTGAGTAATGATGAGAGAGATATAGTCTCTAGAGACATTTAAACCAGGTGATGTCATCGCATATGTAGGAGGTGGAACAACATGGTTGGTTAAGGCATATTGAGCAGGGCTAGAGGCTCTACAGTGAAATAAGACAATAATCACTAACCAGGACAGTAATGGACGAGGCATATTGATATAAGAGAGAGGCATGCGTAGCCAAGTGAACATATGGGTCCAGTGAGCGGTTGGGCTGACTGGGGACACGGCGATTGAGACAGTTAGCAGGCCGATGCTAACAAGCTAACAGTTAGTGGGCCGGGGCTAAACAAGCTAGCAGTTAGCAGACCGGAGCTCGCAAGCTAGCAGACCGGGTTAGCAAGCAAGCAGTTGGCAGACCGGGGCTAGCAGTTAGCAGACTGGGGCAGGCAAGCTAGCAGACTGGGGCAAGCAAGCTAGCAGTTAACAGACCGGGGCTAGCAAGTTAGCCTTTGGGGGACGTTGCGATGGGGTAAGTCTGTTTTTGCCTCTTCATGCGGTGACGTCGATAGACCAGTCGTGGAATTAGTAAGGTTCCAAGTAGCTCTAGGTAGCTAGTAGGCCGCGGTTAGCAGAATGGGCCTTCAGCAGACGTTGCGCCTGAGGCGCCTGTTGGAATCCTCGGGCAGATTATGTCGGTATTCCAGTCGTAGAGGATCGGCGGGGTTCCGTGCCCCATACCGGCAGTAGAAGGGGTCCGGATATTGTAGCCCAGGAGTGGGCTTTGGTGGTAGCACAGGAGCGCTGGCCGGGCTAGCTTCAGGCTAATTGGTGCTTGCTCTGGGATGGAAACGCTAGCCAGGAGTAGTCACCCGGGATTGCAGTTAGCTAGT
The DNA here is from genome assembly GCF_965601325.2 of Salmo salar. Lineage (NCBI taxonomy): Eukaryota > Metazoa > Chordata > Actinopteri > Salmoniformes > Salmonidae > Salmo > Salmo salar. The sequence continues at coordinate 85,658,451 of NC_138305.1, forward strand.
TGTGAAGATCCAGATGAAAATGTTCATAGTTTGCGGTAGGAATCCGGGGATATGTGGAGAAAATAAATGTAAAAAATAATAGGTCCGTTATGCTCTGGTTTGAGTCACGTTGTTCGAACTGGCGAGAGCTTTCCGAGCTAAAGGTTAGCTGATGACCGCTAGCAATGGTTTGCTGACTGATAGCTGGTAGGTAGTTAGCTGGCTAGCTTCAGTTGAGGGATTCCAGATCCGAAGTAAATAGAAATACTTTAGAAAAAAACAGATCCACGACACATTGGGAGTATTTAGAAGTTGAGGTTTACATTTACATTTAAGTCATTTAGCAGACGCTCTTATCCAGAGCGACTTACAAATTGGTGCATTCACCTTATGATATCCAGTGGAACAACCACTTTACAATAGTGCATCTAAATCTTTTAAGGGGGGGGGGGGGGGGTTAGAAGGATTACTTTATCCTATCCTAGGTATTCCTTAAAGAGGTGGGGTTTCAGGTGTCTCCGGAAGGTGGTGATTGACTCCGCTGTCCTGGCGTCGTGAGGGAGCTTGTTCCACCATTGGGGTGCCAGAGCAGCGAACAGTTTTGACTGGGCTAAGCGGGAACTGTGCTTCCTCAGAGGTAGGGGGGCCAGCAGGCCAGAGGTGGATGAACGCAGTGCCCTTGTTTGGGTGTAGGGCCTGATCAGAGCCTGAAGGTATGGAGGTGCCGTTCCCTTCACAGCTCCGTAGGCAATCACCATGGTCTTGTAGCGGATGCGAGCTTCAACTGGAAGCCAGTGGAGAGAGCGGAGGAGCGGGGTGACGTGAGAGAACTTGGGAAGGTTGAACACCAGACGGGCTGCGGCGTTCTGGATGAGTTGTAGGGGTTTAATGGCACAGGCAGGGAGCCCAGCCAACAGCGAGTTGCAGTAATCCAGACGGGAGATGACAAGTGCCTGGATTAGGACCTGCGCCGCTTCCTGTGTGAGGCAGGGTCGTACTCTGCGAATGTTGTAGAGCATGAACCTACAGGATCGGGTCACCGCCTTGATGTTAGTGGAGAACGACAGGGTGTTGTCCAGGATCACGCCAAGGTTCTTACCACTCTGTGAGGAGGACACAAGGGAGTTGTCAACCGTGATGGCGAGATCATGGAACGGGCAGTCCTTCCCCGGGAGGAAGAGCAGCTCCGTCTTGCCGAGGTTCAGCTTGAGGTGGTGATCCGTCATCCACACTGATATGTCTGACAGACATGCAGAGATGCGATTCGCCGCCTGGTTATCAGAAGGGGGAAAGGAGAAGATTAATTGTCTGTCGTCTGCATAGCAATGATAGGAGAGACCATGTGAGGATATGACAGAGCCAAGTGACTTGGTGTATAGCGAGAATAGGAGAGGGCCTAGAACAGAGCCCTGGGGGACACCAGTGGTGAGAGCGCATGGTGCGGAGACAGATTCTCGCCACGCCACCTGGTAGGAGCGACCTGTCAGGTAGGACGCAATCCAAGCGTGGGCCGCGCCGGAGATGCCCAACTCGGAGAGGGTGGAGAGGAGGATCTGATGGTTCACAGTATCAAAGGCAGCAGATAGGTCTAGAAGGATGAGAGCAGAGGAGAGAGAGTTAGCTTTAGCAGTGCGGAGAGCCTCCGTGACACAGAGAAGAGCAGTCTCAGTTGAATGCCCAGTCTTGAAACCTGACTGATTAGGATCAAGAAGGTCATTCTGAGAGAGATAGCAGGAGAGCTGGCCAAGGACGGCACGTTCAAGAGTTTTGGAGAGAAAAGAAAGAAGGGATACTGGTCTGTAGTTGTTGACATCGGAGGGATCGAGTGTAGGTTTTTTCAGAAGGGGTGCAACTCTCGCTCTCTTGAAGACGGAAGGGACATAGCCAGCGGTCAAGGATGAGTTGATGAGCGAGGTGAGGTAAGGGAGAAGGTCTCCGGAAATGGTCTGGAGAAGAGAGGAGGGGATAGGGTCAAGTGGGCAGGTTGTTGGGCGGCCGGCCGTCACAAGACGCGAGATTTCATCTGGAGAGAGAGGGGAGAAAGAGGTCAAAGCACAGGGTAGGGCAGTGTGAGCAGGACCAGCGGTGTCGTTTGACTTAGCAAACGAGGATCGGATATCGTCAACCTTCTTTTCAAAATGGTTGACGAAGTCATCCGCAGAGAGGGAGGGGGGGGGGGGGGGGGAGGAGGATTCAGGAGGGAGGAGAAGGTAGCAAAGAGCTTCCTAGGGTTAGAGGCAGATGCTTGGAATTTAGAGTGGTAGAAAGTGGCTTTAGCAGCAGAGACAGAAGAGGAGAATGTAGAGAGGAGGGAGTGAAAGGATGCCAGGTCCGCAGGGAGGCGAGTTTTCCTCCATTTCCGCTCGGCTGCCCGGAGCCCTGTTCTGTGAGCTCGTAGTGAGTCGTCGAGCCACGGAGCAGGAGGGGAGGACCGAGCCGGCCTGGAGGATAGGGGACAGAGAAAATCAAAGGATGCAGAAAGGGAGGAGAGGAGGGTTGAGGAGGCAGAATCAGGAGATAGGTTGGAGAAGGTTTGAGCAGTGGGAAGAGATGATAGGATAGAAGAGGAGAGAGTAGCGGGAGAGAGAGAGCGAAGGTTGGGACGGCGCAATACCATCCGAGTAGGGGCAGAGTGAGAAGTGTTGGATGAGAGCAAGAGGGAAAAGGATACAAGGTAGTGGTCGGAGATTTGGAGGGGAGTTGCAATGAGATTAGTGGAAGAACAGCATCTAGTAAAGATGAGGTCAAGCGTATTGCCTGCCTTGTGAGTAGGGGGGGAAGGTGAGAGGGTGAGGTCAAAAGAGGAGAGGAGTGGAAAGAAGGAGGCAGAGAGGAATGAGTCAAAGGTAGACGTGGGGAGGTTAAAGTCACCCAGAACTGTGAGAGGTGAGCCATCCTCAGGAAAGGAACTTATCAAGGCGTCAAGCTCATTGATGAACTCTCCAAGGGAACCTGGAGGGCGATAAATGATAAGGATGTTAAGCTTGAAAGGGCTGGTAACTGTGACAGCATGGAATTCAAATGAGGAGATAGACAGATGGGTCAGGGGAGAAAGAGAGAATGTCCACTTGGGAGAGATGAGGATTCCAGTGCCACCACCCCGCTGGCTCGATGCTCTAGGGGTATGCGAGAACACGTGGGCAGACGAGGAGAGAGCAGTAGGAGTAGCAGTGTTATCTGTGGTAATCCATGTTTCCGTCAGCGCCAGGAAGTCTAGGGACTGGAGGGTAGCATAGGCTGAGATGAACTCAGCCTTGTTGGCTGCAGACCGGCAGTTTAGGAAAATATTTTTAAAAGATATGTGAAGAAAAAGAAGTAAAAAGATATATACAAGGTACACGACAGGACAAAGACAAAGACGTCTGACTGCTACACCATCTTGGATTCATCCTAGTTTATAATACACTATGGAGAGGCTATTCACTGTCTTATGCCAATTCAACTGTTTGGTTTGGTCACAGTATGGGCTAATCGTGACTATGGTTCGATAAAGCTATTAGCCATACAGTATGGCATTTATTTATTTTTATTATGACTCAAATATAAAAGGCTTTTAGAAAAGTGACTCAGTACACTCAGTTCGTAGCAAAAATGTGTTAAAAAATATCTGCTAACCTCTAACCACTCTTACTATCCTGCCTGCCACTGACACTCACTAACCTCCTGGTTGATACCTCTCATAGAGCACTGGTGAGGTTCCAGGTAGAATAGCTGATTCTAGTATAGGGTTATCATTATGCTGTGATTACTGTTGATTTCAAGAAGCTGCAAAGGACTTGCAGGACATTTTTTGAACAACCTTTTTTTGCAATACTTTATTAGTTTTCGACTTGGTAGACAGCTGGTGTCTTCCAGACATCGCTAGTTGCAGGTGAAACGTTTGAATTGAGAAGATGCTCTGTTATTAAATCAAATAAATGTTTTGTCCATGAAATATTCTCACAATTTATTTCAATCAATCAATCAATCAATCAATCAATAAAATGTATTCATAAACCCCTTTTTACATCAGCAGATGTCACAAAGTGCTATACCCCAAACAGCAAGCAATGCAGATGTAGAAGCCATCTAGAGTACATTTGTCTTCTCTGATTGATCAAGACAGGTGGGTGTCCACCCCAAATTTCTGCATGTTATGTGTGCGACTCAGAAATCAAGCACCGATTTTAATGGACACTCACCATCAGAGAAGACAAAGATAGTGTAAAATGGCAGCATATCTATACATTGTCGGATTACATCATGGAGCTTAATAGTTTAGTTTAATATCAGCATTTTGTAACTTCAAACATTACACCTGTAACTAGTGATGTTTAGAAGACACCAGCTGTCTTCCATGTCAAGAATGTTTACTTATTTTACCTTTATTTAACTAGGCAAGTCAGTTAAGAACAAATTCTTTTTTTCAATGACAGCCTAGGAACAGTGGGTTAACTGCCTTGTTCAGGGGCAGAACAACAGATTTGTACCTTGTCAGCTTGGGTATTTGAACTTGCAACCTTTTGGTTACTAGTACAATACTCTAACCACTAGGCTACGCTGCCGCCCCAAGAATGAAGAAAGTATCGCAAAGAAAAGGTTGGTTGAAAAATGTCTGAGATCAAAGTTTATTTGTCACGTGCGCCGAATACAACAGGTGTAGACATTACAGTGAAATGTTAACTTACAGGCTCTAACCAATAGTGCAAAAAAGGTATTAGGTGAACAATAGGTAGGTAAAGAAATAAAACACCATAAAAAGACAGGCTATATACAGTAGCGAGGCTATAAAAGTAGCGAGGCTACATACAAACTCCGGTTAGTCAGGCTGATTGAGGTAGTATGTACATGTAGATATGGTTAAAGTGACTATGCATATATGATGAACAGAGTGTAGCAGTAGCTTAAAAGAGGGGGTTGGCGGGTGGTGGGTGGGACACAATGCAGATAGCCCGGTTAGCCAATGTGCGGGAGCACCGGTTGGTAGGCCCAATTGAGGTAGTATGTACATGAATGTATAGTTAAAGTGACTATGCATATATGATAAACAGAGAGTAGCAGCAGCGTAAAAAGAGGGGTTGGGGGGGTTGGGTCAACAGTAATCACAGCATGATCATACCCCTATGATACAATCAGCTACAGGTAGGACAGATTTAGGATCAGCATACCTCCCTTCATAGGCTGGACCAATTTGTTTGTGTTTTAGCCAAGTTGACTGAAGCAGACATGGGATCAGACACCTAATTTCATCCTGGTCCTAACCATTAGGGGCCAAAGGTCAGTGTCTTAGCAGACAATACATTCTCCTCCACTAGGGCTTGTGGGACTCCTCTCTCAGACAGGATGTGTCATGTCATCAACTTCCTGCTGGCCCTGCTGAGCCGTTTCCTGTTTGCCGTCCATGGAGTGGCGACGTGTGGTCGCCGTCAGAGGGGAGGGGAGCCCCTCTATCGGCTGCTTCTGATGGGCGTGGCTCTGATGGGCGTGCAGATGGCAGTCACCATCAAGTATACCCGCAACGCAGAGTGGAAATGGTAACAACGTCTATATAACGTATATAGCCTTACAGTGTCTTCTACAGCAATGACACACTAATAATGATGATCACTCAGGATCATTACCTATCATACACGATTAAGTCTTATAATAACTGCATTAAAAATGCATTACACTTGTTGGCAAAGAGAAGTATTACCCAAACTAGTTCTGGAACAAATGTTGTGTTGTAAGAATAAACGTTAACACTTTACTTGACACCCAGTGGCATAACACAGTATGACATGGTCATAACCATGTCATAATATATCATAACAGTTGATGTAACTTGTCCTAACCTGTCATAATATGGTCATAACACTGTCATGACCCATATATTTACAGCGGTTGTGACATGTGTTATTTTATGGCTGGTAATGAAACCCACATAATTTGTTTTTTCCCTGCCAAGAAGTTTCCTTTGAAAGTTTGTTTCTTAAATCCTTTGTTGTAATGAATTCTTTACAGTCATGTTTTTTTCATCATATTTTAAATAAGTTGTAGAAAATACACTTTATGACACGGTCATGAAGCATTAAGGAAAGGGGGATACCTAGTTAGTTGTACAACTTAATGCATTCAATTGAAATTTGTCTTCTGCATTTAATCCAACCCCTCTGAATCAGAGAGGTGCGGGGGTCTGCCATAATCGACATCTACGTTTTCGGCACCCGGGGAAGAATGGGTTAACTGCCTTGCTCAGGGGCAGAACTACAGATTTTTACCTTGTCAGCTCGGGGATTTGATCCAGCAACCTTTTGGTTACTGGTTACTGGCCCAACGCCCAACGTTCTAACCACTAGGCTATCTGCTGCCCCGGCTGCCATAATCGACCATCCTGCATCACTTTACTTGGACTAAGAAAATACACTTTATGACACTGTCAAGAATTATTATGACCATCCTGTGTCACTTGGACTAAGAAAATACACTTTATGACACTGTCAAGAAGCATTATGACCATCATAAGCATATAAGGCAGATAGGTCTATTACATACATGGTGTCTTGTCCTGCTCCTGAAATCTGCTTCTGCATTCATCCCAGACAGCAGCAACAGACCATTGGGGTAGGTGCATGTCTGACGTCAATGTGTGCACAATTACAATGATAATTTAACATGGCAAATAAATAAATAAATAAATAGTTTAACATAAACCCACTGTTGACCCGCAGGCTATGGTGTAATGGAATGTTTTGCCTTGTGTAGGTATTGACACTCTTATGTAGGTGTCATAACCAGCCATAAAATAACTACCATGGTAGGTTTTGTGGGTTTTTACACTCTTATGTTGGTGTCATAAGCAGCCATAAAATAATGCAATATATGTCACAACAGGTCTAAATATCTGTGCAATGATAGTGTTCTGACTATATTATAATAGGTTATGACAAGTTATGTTAGCTGTTATGACATATTATGACATGGTTATGACTGTGTCATAATGTGTTATGACGCTGGGTGTCAAGTAAAGTGTTACCAAATAAACACATATGCCAGTGCTTCCTCCTTTTGCACTGTGTACAGTCCATCACTCCATCTACATTCCACAAGGCAGTAACTTGTCTAACATCATCCACTTATACTGCACTTATTTCCACTTTGTATTTACACTCACACTCTCAACTAATTTAGCAGCAATATGTTCCATTATATTGCATGACCATGATATACACGTCTTCATTTTCACTTTCTACACACACACACACACACACACACACACACACACACACACACACACACACACACACACACACACACACACACACACACACACACACACACACACACACACACACACACACACACACACACACACACACACACTACAACGTAAGACTTACAGCGACACCTCCATTTTTGCACCATCTTCATTATCTAGTTCTGTCTCGGAGTCATAGCCCGAGTGGAAAACCTAATGAAAAACAATCAAACAGCCCCGGGGTTACAGAGCAATTGTAATAATGATTAACCACACAAATGAACTCATTAATTTGATGTGAGGAAAATGTTTTTTCCTCTCCTGTTCATGTTGCGATAAATGGAAATGTTAGATAGAAAGACATTAGCAATTCACCCGTTGGCCTAGCTGTCTTCGCATGTCTACTCTGCTCTGCCTGTGTTTTTTGTTTTACAGGGGTGGTATAGGGTTGTAAACCTTTTTGTATGGGGATAAATCATCTCTGAACTCACCACTGTATTGGTGGAACTCTTTTATGAGTTCCTGCCAGAGGCTGTGTATGCATCCAAAATATCTCTCACTCTTTATCTAAAAAAAAAGTTTCTATGTCCTTCAAAAACACTCTGGAAGCACTGTCATTCTCCATGAAAAGCCACTCTTTACGTGTGTGTGTGTAGACGTCCAGTTATTTTACCTTCATACTCCTTTTCTCACCATTGTCTACTGCATGGCCTGGCTCAGGCCCTGAACTGAATTAACAAGCTTTATTTCACACCCTTCAAAGAGATGACACGAAATGATGTCATTGCTGACTGAAACGCAATGGTGGAATCATTTCTCCATCCATCCAAACGATGCTGAATCAGCCAGCCATCATATTACATCCTATGTGCGGAGGGGCATGCTGAGACGGAAGCTTACTCCAGGTCCCTCTCTCCCTCTAACTTTGAAGTTCTCTCCTCATGGAGAAGGCTTTGCGCTGTCAAGTGGGATTTGCATACATAATGAGAATAATTGGCTGTCTGAAATGGGACACTTGTGGAAGCATTACTTCTTATACTGACTACCCAAAAACTGTGTGTGTTGCTAAAAATAGCTCTCCCTATCCCCTCCTCGCTGCTTTGCTTTTAGGTTCTCCCCCATGGTTTTCCTCTACCTCAGTGCCGTCATCCCCTCAATTTGGTTCCTGGAGCTCAGCCTGCTGCAGTACAAGCTCCCAGTCAACATCTCATCTAGCCTTGAGCTAGAGGAGCTGCTGGCTCACATCCCCATCTCAGCGGTAGGTGTTACACCACAAAACACACAGCAACTTTCTTGGAAAGTAGACATTAAAGTATCATCTAATCTCATTGTGTGTTGTGTTGACTGACACAGGACATCTTGCAGCTGGGCCCAAAAAACTGTGCGGCTGCCCTGAAGCAGACCATGCTCATCGTGCTGGTTCTCGGTCGCTAGCTCACGCCGAAAGGAGACATGTCCCGAGACCAGCTCCCCCAGCTCCTCATGGCCTACATGGGCCTGGGCACCGACATCCTGGACATCTTTGACACCTTCACAGAGCCAGAGGTCAAGACCAACCGGGCTGTCATCAACGTAGGACTGGCCCTGTTCTCCTGGGCCCTCATGCATTTCCCCTTGGTCCTCACCGAGACCTGCCCCACCAAGGCCCAGCCCCATCCTGGCTCGTCCCAGCCTGGCTCGTCCCAGTGGAGTCTCTCTCAGGGGGTAAGCATGGCTGTGGTGGAGGGCATGCCAAGGAACTCCCTCCTCCTGCTATCCAGGGCTATGCTGTTCCAGGGAAGTGTGGCGCTTGCTGTTGACTGTGGGGCTCCAGCATGGGCCGTTCCCCGTCTACCGCCTCTACCTCATGATCAGGCAGAATGTGCTCAACCAGCTGATGATCTTCTTCACCTGCAAGAACATCCTTGTCGTCTTGCTGGAGGTCTACAGGATCTTTGTGGTGTAGTGTGAGCAGCAGGAGGAGACATGAGTAGGGGGACTGGAGACATGTGCAATGCCCTGGTGCCAACAAGCCCAGTAGGAGGTTGTGGTGTGGGAGGGAGAAGGACAGGTGAGCGAAGAACAAAGCTGCCCGACAGAGGTGGAGGTGGAGGGGGGAGTTTAGGGAGGAAAGGAGAACAGAGCTGCCAGACAAAGGTGGAGGGAGAGAGGGAGAGAGAGAATCAGATCAGAGAGGTTGCCAGGTGTAGAGAGCATATACGATGCTGTGAGGCATGACTCGACCCTTAGGGGGAATCTCCTTCACACACCAGGAGTCAAGTTGAACAGATCTGTCAACTCTATAATCTCCAGTTCAAAAGTGTACCATGAAGAGACTCTGGTCTCTGGAGGAGGTTCAATGCCAAGGAGTAGAGTATACCACTGAGCAAGGGGAGTCCCTGAAGATTTGATCACACAATATTATGTAATTCCCATGATAAAGATAAAGACAAGAGAGGGAGAGAGCTGCACTTTCCATGAACACTATCACCTGACATACAATGTTCACCAAGTTCACTAGGACCCAAGTCACACTTGTGAATATCTCTGTGACCGTCTTTATATTGTATAAAATGTTGTGAGTATTACTTAGGTATTGTGACTTTGTTTGTATGTGTCCTTTGGAACTATATCAATTGGAAATGTTATAATTTTGTTACATTATACATTGAGACATAGGTATCATAGGTTAGTGTGCCATTTTTTGGTTTGGATGATGATGATGGTGGTGGTGGTAAATGTTTTGAGAGAACTGTGTCTGTTTTTTTAAATCAACCTTTCCAGAAAATGCTTTCAAGTTTTACACATTGAGAAATACCTTTTTGAACAATCCTTTCTCTTTATACCATGAGATGGCAGTGTTACCAAGTCAAACAAACCACAACTCGTCTGTTTATGAAAACATTTCTCAAACCTGTAAAAAGCTTGTGCTGTGCTCCTCGAAACGCCTCATTCTAAAAGAACCAAGCCTTTACATAGAATGATTGTCAAACGCCTAACTGCTTATATTGACAGTGACCCTTTATATAACTTGAAGGTTTAAATTGGTGTCCAGATAGAGCCCTTAAAGACCTGTCATCTTCAAATCTTAAAGTGCTGTCTCACCCGCTTTAAAACATTGGCAGGAGATGAGCAGCAGGTGTTCCCGATTAGGGATTTGAGCAGGGGCGAAAATCTGATATCAACTTTGGGGGGGACAATTACATGACATTTTCTCAAGAGCAATTCCTGAGGGGGACACCAAAAGTAGTGCTGTAACACATAGCCTACATTGTAATATGGTAAATGTATATTGAGGAATCAAAGAAATAAGGTGTTTGCCGTACTCCTAACTACCGGTACCCAAAACTACACAACTACTCACAACAGCAATACCATTGCCTTTAACAAATCTTAGTTCAGTCACCAGTTTAAGTTGGGAGTGGGGGTATCCATGGCATTTTCCAATTATGTTCCTATTTTACAAGTTAAAAAAATGGAGAACCTTTCATAATGTTGCCAAACAAAGACTCAACAAACTTACCTGAGACTCCCTGTCTCTGCCAGTCTGTCCCTGCATATCTGTCCCCATCTGTTGCCTGCTCTGCCTAATGACATCATTGTGAAATATTTCCATTAGAATTTCATTTCTTTCTCATGAACATTTTATCAACTAGTCTTTGAGATATTAGGCTACTAGGGTTCTTACTTTGCGTTTTGGTGTACTGAAAAATACTCTGATGTCCGTCTTTTATTTTTCTGCCATTTTTCTACCTGGCTGGCTGGCTACACACACACACAGTGTGTAGGTTATTTACAGTAGGAGATGGGCTTCTATCATCTTATCTTTTATCATTCTATTTGGGCTTCGATCTAAAAGGTAGCTAGCAAATGTGAAATGGATTAAAATGACAAGAGTTGACAGCTATATGAGTTCACCATTTACACAACATATGCTGCAACCTTTTGTAATTTTAATAGTTTGTTTCATATTGGCTGGCTTCCAACAATAGCTGAATTTGCAAAGCTAGCGAGCACCAATTCAGTTTCAGTGGTGTTTGCTATAATCTTTGCTACCCGGGTTAAATAAAATAAATAAATAAAAGTTCCCTTGCGACAATTTAGCTTTTGCAACGAGACCATTAAATATATTTAAGACAATGGTAGAAGAGAGTGTAGTTCTGTTCAGTTTGGACTTCAGTTTATCGCTAACCTTATCACAGGGACTTTGAAGCACTAACTTACATCATCTGCATGCTGATCTCGGAATAAATTGACGATAGCAAAGATTCCATCTTTGACGAGGCCACATAAATGGAATAGGTACTAGCTAGCTTAATAGTTAATATTTGCGCGCTAGCTCTGCATTTTCAGCTAGTGTGTGTGCGCGATTGACTGGATTAACCTCACGTCAGTTACGTGCATTGAGTGCCTTTCAGACAGTAGATACCGCCTCTCTGTTACAGAGCAAGCTTAGGAACTGGCAGTGGATCAAACCATTGTGAGGCAAAGGGTGGGGGTGTCGCAATCTTTTGAAACTTAAAAACGCGCTATTAAGTGTCTATAATTAGCACAATTGCTTTCATTGCGTATTATTAATATTATTTAAATTACATAGTTATGTTTCAGTGATATATTGGGGGGGACAAATCATATTTTTCCCAGGATGGGGGGGTCGTGTCCCCCCCGTCCCCCCCGGGATTTCCGCCCCTGGATTTGAGTTCAATTCACTCTTATTACAGCCCTCTGTGTCTGTTAGCCGTCAAATAGCTCCGCTCCACCACCGAGAGTACAGGAGAGGAGAGCACTAGAAGGCAGTGTTTTTCTTCCAGTAAGTTGCCTGAATTGGTGGAGAGAGGAAAAAAGATGCATGGTATGAAAATATTTAATAATGCATCTTTAATCTGTTAAAATGTGTGTGACAAGTCGGAGACCATTACATCGGAGAGAGAGGGAGAAAGAGGGAGAAAGAAAGAGAGAGAGCGATAGAGGCAGACAGAGAGAGAGAGAAAGAGAGAGAAGGTGGGAGAAGGAGAGAGGGGACAGGAGAGAGAGCGAGGGAAGGAGAGAACGAGAGAGGGAGATAGAGGAAGTGAAAAAGACAGACAGAAAAAGAGAGAGAAGCAAACAGAGAGAGAAGCAGAGACAGAGAGAGAGAATGAGAGTGACATATTTCTGGAATGGAAACCAGAGAGCCTCTCTAGAGGAACAGTTAAAGAGCTGTATTCTCCCAAGTGGCGCAGTGGGCTAAGGCACTGCATCTCAGTGCAAGAGGCATCACTACAGTCCCGGGTTTGAATCCAGGCTGTATCACATCTGGCCGTGATTGGGAGTCCCATAGGGTGGCACACAAATGGCCCAGCATCGTCCGGGTTTGGCTGGGGTAGGCCGTCATTGTAAATAAGAATTTGTTCTTAACTGCCTTGCCTAGTTAAATCAAAAAAAATCTCTCTGTTTTTGTTGTGACACATTGGTTTCAATTATCCATGGAGGACCGACTTTCACTTGAGAGATAAACATTTATAACGAAATGTACAGAGATGTCATGTCTGCCCAAATGCAGCATTAAAAAACTTAAATGTCAGATACAGATTGACCAAAATATCAGCCCACTCTCTCTAGACCATCAAAGGAATCAAGTGACACAAGCTAATGTACAATGTGGCTTCTTTAAGTCTAAGTGGCTTTTTCTAATACACCTATATGGATATGTATAAGAAAGAGCGTGATCATGGCAGACAATTGCATGATGAAAGATCTGCTTGCCTAAGAGTCCATTTCTTCCTCAGATTAGCTGCACGCTTTAACAAGATTGTGTTGGCACGTGGGCAGATGGGACTGTCAGCTGATCGCTGCTTGAAAACCACGGGCTGCCCTAGATAGAGATAGAGAGAGAGAGGAGGAGAAGAGAGTCAACTGCAAGCCCGCGTGCATGGTAAAATGAAATCAGCTCTCCACTTCTCAACAACTTCTTCACATGAACAACCACAGACTGAGCGAGAGAGACACACATGCATGCACATAAGTACATTTGCGCATGCGCACACACACACACACACACACACACACACACACACACACACACACACACACACACACACACACACACACACACACACACACTCAAACAAAACAGGTGAATGTTAGGGAAACCGAGCGCTTTAATCACTTGCCACGATTTCCTCTCTCATCTCAAAGAATCATGAAGGACCAAACATGCAACTTTGTGCATAATAATCAGTTGTAAATCCTTTATAAACCGCAGGCTAATGACAACATGCCAACTCCATGTTCAAAAGGGAGGAGAGGAGAGAACGATGGAAAACTTGAAATGAACTTGAGAAATTTCTGACTGCTGGCATACTTTCACTGCAGTAGCATCCACACAAGTTGGCAGGATGATTAGCTACATTTCGATTGAGCATGTAGACTTATCCTTCAGCATGCTGTTTATCAACCCCAATTTTGTAAGACCGCGTCTGTGCCCACTTTTGGACTTTTCTGCCCACCTTAACTGACCCAGAATTTTGGGTAAACAATCGCAACGCTCCAATGGATTGCAACCGGCGTTGAATCCGACACCAGATAAGCTCATGTTTAAATTGCATGAAGGCCAATGAGGGCTATGGCAAAAACAGAGTTTTCCTCAAAAATGACATGTTTACATTTACCGTGCAACAGGCATACTTGCTACGGTGATTCCTGAAATGCAGACACCTGTTGGAGTATTTTTTTTATCTTAAATTATTACATTGATTGCTAGCTCAGCTTGTTAAGTAGCTAGCAGTCTAAGTAGGCATGTTTCCATTGACCCAGGTTTATTGCGACATGTGTAATGGAATTGGCAGATATAGGAGACATATTCTAATGATCAACATTTTTATCCATTCGACAGAAAAACATTTTTTGTTGAACTTTCTTTATTGCATCAAAATAATTAATTAAATTAATAATAATTGTCCAGCAGGAAGGCCGGTCTGGGCTTCGCGTGCTAAATGATACACCCTATGGCGTTTCCGGTGTATTGGGATCTGAAAATAAATGTAGTCCTGCTTTGTGGCACTTCGCGATGGCTCTATGGTGATACTGATCGCAATATACTGTACGTCGTTGTGAGTGTAGATATGGTTGTCCTTGTTCGATAGAGCCATTGGACGTCTTTCAGCGGATTCGTTGCTAAATATAGGAGCAGACACATTTTTTCCAGTCTCTGAAAGACTACAACTCGTGTAGGGTGGTGCTTCGTGCTCTGGCCCCATCCCTCCCTCAATGCAGGCTTTTTTGAAAGGGAGGCAGGCACTAACAACACAATCCTTTGGACAAAACTGAAAAAACTGACCAGACCACAATGGCTTCAAGTGATTCCTCTCATTAACACAAATCTGATGATGGAGCATTCTTTTTTGTTGCTACATGGTGACATTCCACCAGTTTCAACCGGAATATAGCAAAGAGGATTCAAAACAAAGAGTTGGATTTAGCTAGAAGCTCAGCTATACCTGATGCCAGCCCCAAGACGGAAAATGACAAATACGGTGGCTAGCTAAGTAAGTCATTTTTCCTGCAAGTCACCTAGCTAGCTAGCTAACTTTAGTAAATCTACTGAAACCCACATTGTGTATTGCTGGCTAACATACTACTGCGGGGGGAAATGTAATTATTTTTCTGTTTGCTAACTTAGATAGCTAGTTAGGAGGTTATGTAGTCTAGCAATCCTAAATTAGCTAAACAACTACAGATTGCCAAATCTATGACTAAAAATAGAAGAAGTTTTGCAATTTGAGATCTATTGTATCTCAATTGTAAAAGGACTCCAAACAGATGTAAATAACAACTACTGGTTATTCTGCAAGGTAGCTCCCTACGTTTACTAGCTAACATTGAGGAGAAACAACAATTGAATTGTTGGAAATCTCAATAAATTATTAGCTGGTTTTACTATAAAAATATTTGCCTAAGCATGCCTGTTAGACATGGCTCTAACTAGATACTGTCTGCCTACCTACCTTGGTATATCTGTACGGTCTGGTCACTGAAAAGGTTGAGAGTTATGCCATATGCCTTTCTAATAGGCTAGATATTGTTCAACTGGTCTACCCTAATGTTGTTATGCTGGCACAGTTCAACTGTCATTCAAACTGTGCAATGGAGTGTAATTTCAGTATGCTGCCTGGGCTTCTTCCTTGAGTGACTTCTTGGAGAGAAACACAATTCCTTTCCCTGCGTGTGTCATTGTGGCAGAACTGTATCCTGTGAACTGTATCCTTCTCTATGGATTGGATGTTATGCTGGATGTCAAGCAGAAGATGACTCAAGAGGAGTTGAATGGCAGTTTGATCATGACAACACTCCTCCCACAGCTGTACAAGTGTTCCCTGAACTTACTATATGTTTCTTTGTAATGGCAATTTCATCATGACCATCTCTCCCATCTGCTGATCGCCAGTTCTCTTAGCTACAGATTGTTACAACAGATAATGCGATTTAAGCAAATGTTTTTTGTATGTATTACTGGGAGTTACAGGTACTGTTTGGTGTCGCACAGACTGTTAGAATAAACAGGAGTCTCATAACATGTCTGTGTCCAGTTGCAGAGGGTCAGTTTAAATTTAGAAAATGCTCAGTTATTAAAATAAAGACCTTTTTTGCTCCATGAAGTAATCAAACAATGTGTATGCCACCATCTTGTCTATTTCAAGTCTTCTCTCATTGATTGAGAGCATTTTCTAAATTCAAACTGACCCCGGACATTGACATTTTAAGACTCCTGTTCCATGAATCGAGGACAAAGACAGCATCGCCAAGCTAAGGTTGGCTGAAAATTCTGTGCTACACCAAACAGTACTTATCCTGGAACTCCCAGTAATGGATACCAAAAATCTTTGGTTAAATCACATTATCTGTTGTAACAACCTGTAGCTACCGTTCTCTGCACTTTACTGCACCTGAGTCACACTGAACTGTACTACACTGTTCATACTGTATTTTTGTTTTATACCATATAACATTCTTATTGAATATGCAGTTCTCTTTTTGAGTTAGCATTACATATTTTACACTCCCCTGTATTTTAGAGTTTGACAATTCTTTGGATATATTTGAATGTCTAAAATCTGTTTTGATGCTACACAGCCCTTTACAGCTTCTATAAATATATTCTGTGAATCCATAAAGGAAGACAGATTTTGAGAAAAGATCCATATTTATTTTATGGCCCTTTATCTGGCTTCGGTACACTGGCGATGGTGTTTGGCAGTGCTTGTGACAATGATCTTGTCCCGTCTGCAGTGTACTGCCAGCTGGATAAGACTGCTGTAAGTGGTGTAGGGCTTGTAGACCTTAACCACCAACTGTTTGGACCCTTTGCAGAAGATTTGCTGGTACTGCACGTCTCCTGGAAAGACATGGTTGTGGTGTTACCATTTTACACTTTTTGTGGAAGGAGAGAGACTCGGGAGAGGCGACGGTCGAGAGCCATGTGTCCTCCGAAATACAACTCTGCCAAGTCGCACTGCTTCTTGACACACTGCTCGCTTAACCCGGAAGCCAGCCGCACCAAAGTGTTGGAGAAAACACCATCCAGCTGGAGACCGACGTCAGCTTGCAGGCACCTGCCTGCCACAAGGAGTCGCTAGAACGCGATGGGACAAGGAAATCCCGGCCGGCCAAACCCCCCCTAACTCGGACGACACTGGGCCAATTGTGCACCGCCTCATGGGTCTCCTGGTCACGGCCGGCAGTGACACAGCCTGGGATCAAACCTGGGTCTGCGATGCAGTGCGTTAGACCACTGGCCACTCGGGAGGCCCTCGCTTGTTTTCTTTCCCCACAATCTTGTTGTGCTACATAACCACAAGGTGTGTCCCCTCCCTCAAGTCTGTGTACCCAAAAAGCCGCCACTTTGGGTTATATTTGAGAAGGGTTCAATTGCGGCCCGCACTTCTGTTCTTGTGGGGGCAGGGGCATTCATGAAGGAACCTTGTGGGGGCGAGGGCATTCATGCAGGATGGTCGAGGGGGAGCGTTCCTGCAGATGCAGGAATGCCCACATGCAGAAATGCCCCGAATTGCGGGTTGCAGTTGCACACTATTGGCATCTTTCAGCAGGGCCTGTGGAAGGACTTGGAACCTGAGAATTTGCAAACAGAAAAAGTAAAAAGAGAGAAGGGGTAGACTAAATTGATTACATGGTCTGGAAGGTACATTGTGGTCCTCAGGCTCCAGCTAACCCCCTGTAACCCCATAACACAAACCCATACAAACACTAACCAATTCATGTTTATGCCATGCTTACTTTAAATTGAGCTATCTTAGCCATCAGCTTGTAAATACTTTTGCCAATTTGTGCAGAGTTAGGGGTTGGAAACATGCTGGTGGAATCAGGTTCTACTAAGCTATATGGAAAGAAGATCATACCAAGGATCATTTAGCTATTTGATTTGGAATTTTAAGCCCTTGAAGTATCAACAAATAAATAAATACATTATTTGCTGAAAAATTATTTTGGCCATACTGCCATTAGCCTATACAAACACATTGAATAACACATTCACTACATGGAACAACAGATAATCTCCCCCCCCCCCCCCCCCCCCCCAAAATGTCAAGTTAGTTTGTTCTGAAGTGTCAGTCCTATATCTGAGAGATAAAAGAAGGATCAGGAAATTTCATTTTTTTACCACATGTATTTAACCCACTATTTGTGGCACTAAATAGTCTCCATGCAGTGCATTAGGAAAGTATTCAAACCCCTTGACTTGTTCCACATGTTGTTACTTTACAATGTTATTCTAAAATTGTTAAATTGTTTTTTCCAAAGCAAAACTGGTTTTTAGAAAATTTTGCAAACTGAAATATCACATTCAAATAAGTATTCAGACCCTTTACTCAGTACTTTGTTGAAGCACCTTTGGCAGCAATTACAGCCTCACGTCTTCTTGGGTATGATGCTGCAAGCTTGGCACACCTGTATTTGGGGAGTTTCTCCCATTCTTCTCTGCAGATCCTCTCAAGCTCTGTCAGGTTGGATGGGGAGCATCGCTGCACAGATATTTTCAGTTCTCTCCAGAAATGTTTGATCAGGTTCAAGTTCGGGCTCTGGCTGGGCCACTCAAGGACATTCAGAGACTTGTCCCGAAGCCACTCCTGCGTTGTCTTGGCTGTGTGCTAAGGGTCGTTGTCCTGTTGGAAGATGAACCTTCAACCCAGTCTGAGGTACTGAGCACTCTGGAGCAGGTTTTCATCAATGACCTCTCTGTACTTTGCTCCGTTCATCTTTCCTTCAATCCTGACTAGTCTCCCAGTCCCTGATGCTGAAAAACACCCCCACAGCATGATGCTGTCACCACCATGCTTCACCATACATTTACATTTGACATTTTAGTCATTTAGCAGACGCTCTTATCCAGAGCGACTTACAGTAGTGAATGCATACATTTCATTTAATTTCATCTACCATAAAGGCCTGATTGCTGCAGAGATGGTTGTCCTTCTGCAAGGTTCTCCCATCTCCATACAGGAACTCTGGAGCTCTGTCAGAGAGATCATCGGGTTCTTGGGCACCTCCCTGACCAAGGCCATTCTTTCCCAATTGCTCAGTTTGCCCGGGCAGCCACCTCTAGGAAGAGTCTTGGTGATTCCAAACTTCTTCCATTTATGAATGATGGAGGCCACTGTGTTCTTGGGGACCTCCAATGCTGCAGAAATTTTTTGGTACCCTTCCCCAAATCTGTGCCTCGACACAATCCTGTCTCGGAGCTCTATGGAAAATTCCTTCAACACATGGCTTGGTTTTTGCTCTGACATGCACATTCAACTGGACCTTCAGATGAGTCGTGGGAGGCCTGTGGGCACCTGTCACACCCTGACCTGTTTCACCTGTCTTTGTGCTTGTCTCCACCCCCTCCAGGTGTTGCCCATCTTCCCCATTATTCCCTGTGTATTTATACCGGTGTTCTCTGTTGCCAGTTTGTTTTGTTTGTGAAACATACCAGCGTTTGTCACGTAGAGTAGGCCAGAAGGCTAAACTGGAAAACCTAACCTCTATAAAAAATAAAAAGATGGCGGAGCCGCAAAAGTTCTTCTGTGCAACGGTGTTTATTTACATAGTGATTCCGGAACAAAACAACAGTACTGCCATCAAACGTATACCTTATGGGACAGCTTAAAAACAAAGCTGCCCCACCCACAGCTCAATCCAAAATGCCCCTCCCCATGAACTGAAAGAGAGGCTCCTTTTGTAGGGGTAGCCCTTCCCCTCAGAACAATTAACACAAATTAATTAAGCAATTACCTATTCAACATACAGTTTCCATTTATCTAAACATACCAAAATATATACATTGCAACACGTTTATGAAACAACATCACAATATAACATTTACAAAATTACATCACTACTGACAGTGTCTTCCAATATGCCCGTTTACATTAATGAGCCATTCCGGACAGGCACTACAAAGTAAGCCCAATTCCCTTAGCTCGGGTCCTTATCCAGCATACCTGGAAGCTACAGAGATGGAGAGAGAGAGGAACAGAACAAACAACCGCACTCATCCATAACATCGATAAGTATACTAAATATTGCTTATATTAAATATGAACACCTGTCTTTATTTCTTTATACCCTAAATGGTTACTGAAGTAAGTGTGAAATGTATGTACTAAGATAGAGACGTTAACTTGTGTGTCGACCCACATTGTTAACTTATCTGATAACGGAGCAGGGAAGAGTGATGAATGTGTGCGTGCGTTAAAGTACCAAATGCTGCCCGCGGCCAGTGACGGACTTCTACGTCACATTACCTTCCTCCTCTCCTGAAGCGACCAGGTTCGGGAGTCTGGATAGGTAGTCTGCCGTGACATTTTCTTTTCCTGCCTTATGACGGACACAGAACCTGAAAGGCTGGAGCTCCAGATACCACCTGGTCACACGAGAATTCCGGTCCTTCATGGTCTGGATCCAGGTCAGTGCTCTGTGGTCTGTGTGCAGGTCAAATTCCCTCCCAAGAAGGTAGTAACGGAGGCTATCTAGGGCCCACTTTATAGCCAGGCACTCCTTCTCGATTGTCGAATACCTGGTTTCCCTCGGCAACAGCTTCCGACTCAGGTACAGTACAGGAAGCTCTTCTCCTGGCTCCCCTTGGGCCAGTACAGCTCCAATTCCCACAGCCGAAGCGTCCACCTGCACGAGAAACCTCTTCTGAAAATCAGGGGTCTGGAGAACAGGGAATGAGCACAGTCGTTTTTTCAGTATCCTGAAGGCTTCCTCACACTCCTCAGTCCACTTCACAGGGTTGCTGGCCACCTTTGAAGTGAGGTTGGTTAGAGGGACAGCGATGGTCGAAAACTGCGGAATGAATCTCCGGTACCATCCTGCCAGACCTAGGAAGGACTTCACCTGTGTCTTGGTTCTGGGTTGAGGGCTGTTCCTGATGGACTCCACTTTGTCCACCTGAGGTCGAACTTCACCCTTACCCAGCTGGTAACCCAGATACTTAGTCTCCTGTTTTGCCCACTCACACTTCAGGAGGTTAAGCGTGAGGCCTGCATCATGGATCTTCCCCAGGACTCTGCTAAGATGCTGTATGTGCTCCTCCCAGGAGTGGCTGTAGATCACCACGTCATCCAAGTAAGCAGCACAGTAATCGTCACAGTCCTGGAGGACCTTGTCCATAAGCCTCTGGAAAGTTGCAGGGGCCCCATGAAGGCCAAACGGCATGACCTTAAACTGGAACAGGCCCATCGGTGTCCGGAAGGCAGTGTAGGCCTTGGATTGTTCGTCCAGGGGCACCTGCCAGTACCCTTTGCAGAGATCCAATGTGGTGATGTAATGAGCTCTACCGATTCTCTCCAGTAAGTCGTCAATGCGGGGCATGGGGTAGGCATCAAACTGGGAGATGGCATTCACTTTACGGAAGTCCATGCAGACACGCAAAGAGCCATCCTTCTTTGGGACAATGACAATAGGGCTGCTCCATTCACTTGATGATGGCTCGACAACATCCATCTCTATCATGGTGTGGACCTCTTCTTTGAGGGCTACCACCAGCCTCTCAGGCACACGGTAAGGATGCTGGCGGACAGGGTTCTGGCCAGGCTTCAAACGAATGACGTGTTCCAGGACTTTGGTTCTTCCTGGCCTCTGACTGAAGAGGGCCGGATACTTGCCAAACAGCTGCTTCAGCTCATCTTGCTTGTCTTCTTCTAGGTGAGCCAGTATGACCTCTGCTCGTCCTTTCCATGCCTCTGTGACCCCATCTGACTCGTCCTCTTCTTCTACTCTGCGGACCAGAAAGGACTTTACCTTGGAGAGTTCCCCTTTCTCCTCCCAGGCCTTGAGGAGGTTCACATGGTAGGTTTGCTTCTCCTTACCCTTGTCCGGGTGCAGCACCTCGTAGGTCACCGGGCCCATCTTCCTCCCGATTAGGTACGGCCCTTGCCACTGCGCAAGGAGCTTGCTGGTAGACGAGGGAAGGAGGAGCAGGACTTTCTGTCCTGGCTCAAACGCTCTGTGGCGAGCGTGCTGGTCATACCCTCGCTTCTGGGCCTTCTGGGCTTGCTGAAGGTTTGCCCTAGCTTCCTCTCGGTACCGCTCCAGCCTGTCTCGCATCTGGAGAACGTACTGGACAATCCCCTGTCCTGAGGTAGCTACTGGGGAACCTTCCCAGCACTTCTTCAGCAGGTCCAGTGGTCCCTGCACTGGCCATCCATAGAGGAGTTCGAATGGTGAGAAACCTGTCGATGCCTGAGGCACCTCCCTGTAAGCAAAAAGCAGAAAGGGTAACCACTTATCCCAGTCTTTACCAGTGTCAGCCACAAACTTCCTCAGCATATTCTTGAGCGTTTGATTGAATCTCTCTACAAGCCCATCCGTTTGGGGATGGTAGGGAGTGGTCCTCAAGCCTTTAATGCCCAGCTGTCGGTGGAGTTGGACCATCAGTCGTGAAGTGAAGTTTGTGCCTTGGTCCGTCAGGATTTCATCTGGGATTCCTACACGAGAAAAGAGCTGAACAAGAGCACTGATTATTTTTGGAGTGGTTATGGAACGGAGTGGGAAGGCTTCTGGGAACCGGGTGGCATAGTCACAGATCACCAATATATACTGGTAACCTGCACTACTCTTCTCCAAGGGTCCAACAATGTCCATTGCAATTCTCTTGAATGGGGTAGAGATAACTGGCAGTGAACATAGAGGAGCCCGGTCAGACCTACGGACAGCACTGGTTTTCTGGCACGTGGGGCATGTTTTGCAGTATGTTTGTACATCAGTATACATGGAGGGCCAAAAGAAACGGGAGCCTAGCCTAAGATAGGTCTTATGTTGCCCTAGATGGCCTGCCCATGGAACTGTATGTGCAAGGTTGAGAACAAGTGGTCTACATGTAGATGGCACCACTAACTCCCTGCTATCTGCTTCTGACCCAAGGTAGAGTATGTGGTTGTCTACTGTGTATATTCCCCCACATGAAGATTGGCTGTCCCCAGCTAAGGCCTTATCAAATAAACCTTTCAAGGTTGCGTCAGACTTCTGCAGTGTAGCAAAATTTTGTGGAACTTCCCATTGCACTTCTAACCCAGACACATCAGCAACAGGTACAGGGGTTCCCACATACTTCTCAAGACGCCGCTGGCGGCGTGACTTTCTGGGCCCTTTGGTTCCCCCCTCACACAGACTATCACACAAGTCAGGCAGAGGTTGTAAACCAGCTTTGGCCTGTGCACGAGTGACAACTGAACATGACACCTGAACATCAGACTGGCAAACTGACTGCTCATATAGCTGACCCCCCACACTTCCCAACAGATCAGAGAGTACAGGCACATCCCTCCCCAAAATCATCTCAAAAGGTAGCTTCTCCATTACCCCAACTTTGAGGAGGTATTTCTGACCCTGAATCTCCACTGTGAGTTCAGCTGTGGGCTGCTGTGACTGGTCACCATGGACACATTGGATCAGTGTCTGGTGACCGTAATCAATGTCATTAACAAGGTACATTACATTTTCTGATCAACGACAGTGAACTGCCGGTGTCAATCATTGCAGTAAGACTTACCATTCACTTTTACAGGTACCAAGACTGACCCTTCCCCAGTCTGTCTATTCTGAACACCATCCCCCTCTCTGGGCACATAACAGTAACCTGAGAGCTTGGATTTACGTAGTGGACACATTGAAGCCTTGTGCCCCTGCTGTCGGCAGTAAAAACAGGTCAGACCCCTCCCATCAGAGCAAACTGCATGATCCCTTACCTCCCTCCTCCCAGACACATAACCCCCAGAGTTACCTCCACCATCTCGGGTATCTCTGATGTCCCTTGTGTCTCGGAGACTCCTTGGAGCGGGTGCTGCAGGTCGTGGTGGGCCCCCTTTACGTGCATTAAGGTACTGCAGCGCAAGCTTGGCCGCCATAAGCCCGTCCTTGGGCTCGTGCTCTCGAACCCAGGTTCGAATGTCGTGTGGTAGAACTTGTAGAAGTTGCTCGAGGATGATGACCTCACCGATCTCGTCCTGTGTCTTCTCCTCTGGTTGAACCCATCGTCGGTAGAGACCCTTGAGGCGGTGATACGTCTCTGTCGGTGACTCACCCGATGGCGTCGATGCAGCTCTAAAGCGTTGACGGTAGGTCTCCGAGGAGATGTCGAACTTCATCAGCAGTGCTTCCTTCAAGCCCTTGTAGACGTTGGACAGCCCCTCATCCATTGCTGTGTAAGCCTCTAAGGCCTTGCCCGTGAGCAATGGGACAAGCCTGCAGGCCCACTCTAACTCCGGCCACTGCCACGTCTTGGCCATTCGCTCAAACCTCAGCAAGTAGTTTTCAATGTCCTCCCCCTGCTGGTATGAGGGCATCTTTGGCTCCTTCCTCAGGAATGCTGGAAGATGAACGTTAACACTGCTGGACTGGTCTCCTGGTGCTGGGGCTGGCCTCATTACTGCTTGGGGATCCTGCTGTGGAGTTGAAGTCCCTGCTGCGTCGAGCCTTTGTCGTCCTGGTGTTGGCAGACCCAATCTTGGGCTCTCACTGACGAGTTCCGCTTGGTGAGGAGCTGTGAGGATAGATTGGCGTAGGCCCCGAAACTCCTGCTTGAGGTCTTCGTCCCTCTTCTCAAGGCAGGTGAAAAGTTGCTGGAAAAGGGCTACCATGGTTGGGTGTGGTTCTGGTCCCCCAACTGCTCCTTCAGTCAGCTGATCTCTTATTGCTATATCTGCTGGTTCAACCGGTAGTTCAAACAGTTCTGGTTGTGTTTGGCCCCTTGGTCGGGCTCCTAGTTTCTCATAATTAACCTCTTCACCAGAAGATTCCATGGTATTCCACCCAGTTTCAACTTCAATTACCTTTTCTGACAGTTGATGCTGCTGCTGAGAACGCAATCCTGTACGCATTCCTTTACCTCTCTTGTTGGAATTCACTGATTTGCGGTGCGCCATCCCACTGCTGCCACCATATGTCACGTAGAGTAGGCCAGAAGGCTAAACTGGAAAACCTAACCTCTATAAAAAATAAAAAGATGGCGGAGCCGCAAAAGTTCTTCTGTGCAACGGTGTTTATTTACATAGTGATTCCGGAACAAAACAACAGTACTGCCATCAAACGTATACCTTATGGGACAGCTTAAAAACAAAGCTGCCCCACCCACAGCTCAATCCAAAATGCCTCCCCATGAACTGAAAGAGAGGCTCCTTTTGTAGGGGTAGCCCCTCCCCTCAGAACGATTAACAATAATTAATTAAGCAATTACCTATTCAACATACAGTTTCCATTTATCTAAACATACCAAAATATATACATTGCAACACGTTTATGAAACAACATCACAATATAACATTTACAAAATTACATCACTACTGACAGTGTCTTCCAATATGCCCGTTTACATTAATGAGCCATTCCGGACAGGCACTACAAAGTAAGCCCAATTCCCTTAGCTCGGGTCCTTATCCAGCATACCTGGAAGCTACAGAGATGGAGAGAGAGAGGAACAGAACAAACAACCGCACTCATCCATAACATCGATAAGTATACTAAATATTGCTTATATTAAATATGAACACCTGTCTTTATTTCTTTATACCCTAAATGGTTACTGAAGTAAGTGTGAAATGTATGTACTAAGATAGAGACGTTAACTTGTGTGTCGACCCACATTGTTAACTTATCTGATAACGGAGCAGGGAAGAGTGATGAATGTGTGCGTGCGTTAAAGTACCAAATGCTGCCCGCGGCCAGTGACGGACTTCTACGTCACACCTTGCTCCTGTCTATTTCTTGCTCCTGTTTCCTAGTCCTTCCGGTTTTGACCCTTCTGCCTGCCCTGATCCTGAGCCTACCTGCCGTTCTATACCTTGCCCCACCTCACTGGAATATTGACCCCTGTCTACCCTGAGACTGCCTGCCGTTCTGGAACCTTTGCACCTTCTCTGGATTATTGACCCCTGCCTGCCTTTCACCTGTCGTTTGCCTGCCCCTGTATTTGAAATACATTTTGTTACTTCGACACTGTCTGTATCTGGATCATACCTCAAACGTGATAGTACGAACTGGTCATGACTGACCCAGCAGACTCGGACCAGCTCCACAATGTCCTCCCCTCACAACATGTACATGTTCGTGAGAGTCTCAAGTTTCCATAGAGGGGTGTTGGTGTGTAGCCCAAACAGTTTGGACACTACAGACAGAAGTTGGAAGATCGGCTGTACCAACTTCAGATGAGTCCCAAGACGCTTGTGGGGGGTCGTAGAGCAAAACAGAGAACAACATCGTGTTCATGAGAGTCTCATCTTTACATAATAGTTTGTAGGCCAAACCGTTCGGACACTATAGACAATTTTGTGAGAAGACCTATTTTCGGGATGTCTCATGGTCTGACAAACATCTCTCTAGCTCTGTCACCTTTCACCTCAGGTGCGGAAGTGCGTCAGATTAGATTTCCTTGGGAGAGCGGATATCAAATCTAGGGGGTTTTAACCACCCCACTAATCGTATTGATCTCTATTAGACTGGCTAGCTTAGCACACCTACATGGACATTTAAGTATTGTCAGCTTGCTGTTAATTAGCGTCACTAAATTGGCAGCAAGATTGCTAGCCAGCTGAGAACCAACTAACCAACCAGAGACAATTTATCCATATTCATCATTACTACCCACACAGAGAGTGAGTTAGCTATATCGAAAATTCTATTTTTAGTAAAGGAGTGTTTTCCAGACAAGGGTGGAATAGATGGCTACCAGATTGATTTACTCTTATTTGCTAACATTAGCTAGCTTACGTCAGCTAGCTTACATTAGTCAAAGATAAAACGAACAGACAAACGTTTTTACTCTGCTGAAAGTAGCTACCAGTCTAGCAGTGACTATGGCATAGGCAAAATTGATTGACAGTGTATATCCAAAAGATAAACTACATGGCCAAAAGTATGCGCACACCCTTTCAAATGAGTGGATTCGGTTATTTCAGCCACACCTAACAGGTGTATAAAGTCAAGGACACCGACATGCAATCTCCATAGACAAACATTGGCAGTACAATGGCCCGCACTGAAGACCTCAGTGACTTTCAACGTGACACCGTCATAGGATGCCATCTTTCCAACATGTCAGTTCGTCAAATTTCAGCCCTGCTAGAGCTGCCCCGTCAACTGTAAGTGCTGTTATTGTGAAGTGGAAACATCAAGGAGCAACAACCGCTCAGCTGTGAAGTGGTAGGCCACACAAGCTCATTGAATGGGACTGCCAAGTGCTGAAACGCGTAGCGCTGTTTTTCATGGTTCGGGCTAGGCCCCTCCAGTGAAGGGAAATCTTAACGCTACAGCATACAATGACATTCTAGACGATTGCCGTCATGCCTTGCCCATATGCTACTTACAGGGTAAGGAAACCAATATGTAATTTTGTAATATGGGTGAACAATCGCTTGAATATAACATGTTTTCTTAGCTAGCTAAGTTAGTAATGTTAGGAATACAGTGAATTCAGAGCCATTCAGTGTCTAGCTACACTACAAACATAATTTGACCAGGTTCCCAAGAAGCAATTGTAATGACAATCCACCACAACATAACCAAGAGTTTCCTGATTAGCAAGGGGTAGTCTGTGTTTAATTTCATTGTGTATTAGAAACACAGTCTGAGATCATTGTGAGGGGATTTCGCCAGTGGTTGAATGGGGGAAATTGGGCCTCCTGGAAAAATGTTGTCCAAGGTTGCAACAGTAACCAGGGAGGGGGGGCTTAGCGAAGGGTCAGTTGGTACACTTGCCTGTTGTTCAATGGTTATTTCAATCAATATGCACATTTATTTGTGAAGAAAATACTTTGAATTGCATTTAGTATAATCTTGAAAGAAGAGGTATGTGCACGTACTCAATGTCACAGCTTTCTGAAGGATCGGACCAAAACGCAGCATGTTCGTAGTTCCACATCTTTTTATTAATCGTGAAACTAAATGCAATTCACCAACCACTTTAAATAACAAAAACAACAAAAGCCGTAACGCAGAGCAGGCAGACACACCTCAAAAATGAACAACCCACACCCACACATGGAAAACAGGCTACCTAAGTATGGCTTCCAATCAGAGACAACGATAGACAGCTGCCTCTGATTGGAAACCATACCTGGCCAACGCATAGAAAAGGCAAACATAGAAATAGAAATCTAGACACCCCACAATGAAACAGAAACCCCAAAACACACCAAAAACACCCCCCCTGTCACGCCATGACCACTCTACTATGGAATGTTACCTCTTACAAGAGTCAGGACATGACACTCAAGGCTTGTAGAACACACAACCGAGTGATAGCGGTAGTGTTTTCTACATCACCCAAAGATTATAAACAATATAAAAAAGAATAACATGGGTCCAAATTTAGACATTTCTTATGAAATATATAATAGTGTTTTATATAGTCTGAGCATTGGCTATGGATATAGACAGGCTTAGCAATACATTGATAAATACATGAATAATGTTGTATACTGTTGGAATCGGCTAAACTTTGAACATTGAGATATTAAATAAATGATAGAGACGAAGCCTTGAATAGAAAGAATCTGTAGAAACACAGAAGGCTTTGGAATGTGTTTGATGGAGGAGAGGAGAGCGATGTGTTGATATAGGGAAGACAGATGGATATATGTGGATTAGGTGAAGGAGGGGTTGAGGTCAGGAGGTGAGGTCAGTTCCCCTTAAGGGAGTAATCAGGGTTAGTATCTGGTTACCTTCTTTCTCTTGGGCATAAACTAAGGATGGAGAGAGGGAGTGTCTTAAGTAGGATGTATATAACTGTGATGTCTGAAATGTTTTGCTGTCTGATCACAGCTGTACAGAACCTTTGGGAATAATTAACTAGCTTCTCTAGTGTCCGTGGGTTATTTACTCTGAAAAATAAGAACCTAACAATACATAACAATTGGGCTTCTATATGGCTAACAAGAAGTAACGACATCTAACGTATTCATGTTTTACTAATAAGGAATCTCATAATTTATTAAGGATAATTGTTATATAGTAATTTATCCTAATTAGCGTAAAATGTACAGTAGTAATTTCTACGAGCTACCAACTCTACCATACACTACCACACATGTAATTCATTGATTCAGTTGTCCATGGCATTTACTATCGTACCTACAGACCAGACCAGACTAAAGAAGTCAAGGTAAACCAGACCAGTGTTATTCAATCACAGTAGCACTAACACTCTGATTCAATGTATTACCTAATAATTAAGCCCTTGATCAAGTTGAATTGGGTGTGTTAGTACCCTGTGGCTCTCCAGGACCAGGATGTAAGAACAGTGTCCAGCTAACAAATGTTGGTTCCCAGAATGTTGTGGAAAAGTTAAAATGTAAAATAACCAAAGAACGTTATGAGAACATTCTATGTTAGCTAGGTGAACTAGAGCATCAACTTCACATGACTTGATCATTGGAACCTATGTTTTTTTTCAACTAAATGTCTTCTTTGTGCATTCAAATTTGACGTTGAACTACTCTGGACTATGTGCAAACTGGAAACTGCATATCCTAAGGGCCGCATTTATTGTAGCTGGGGACTTCACTAAAGGGAATCTAAGTTCAATCAACACATCTCCTGTGCTACTCGCTCATCGAGCATCGAGCACTCTTGACCATTACTACTCCCCATTCCAGAACGGTTGCAAGGCTCTCCCCCTCCCTCCCCTTCTTCAAATCAGATCACGCCTCCATTTTGCTCCTCCCCTCGTATAGGCAGCAAATTAACCTCTCTAGGGTAGGGGGCAGTATTTTCACAGCCGGATAAAAACGTACCCGATTTAAACTGGTTACTACTCTTTTCCAGAAACGAGAATATGCATATAATTGGTAGATTTGGATAGAAAACACTCTAAAGTTTATAAAACTGTTTGAATGTTGTCTGTGAGTATAACAGAACTCATATGGCAGGACAAAACCTGAGAAGATTCCATACAGGAAGTGCCCTCTCTGACCAATTCTTGTGCTTCTGTGGCATCTCTGTCGAAAATACAGGATCTCTGCTGTAACGTGACAATTTCTAAGGCTCCCATAGGCTCTCTGAAGGCGCCAGAAAGTGGAATGAGATCTCTGCTGTCTCTGGGCTAGGTACAGGAGTGCTGTTTGTGAGTGGTCAGGCTGGTGGCTCAGAGACAGGAGATGCGCGGCCCCGAGAAGTGGCCATGTTTTTCTTTCAGCCTTTGAACGAAAACAACGACGCCCGGTTGGAATATTATCACTATTTTACGAGAAAAATAGCATAAAAATTGATTTTAAACAGCGTTTGACATGCTTCGAAGTACGGTAATGGAATATTTTGAAATATTTTGTCACGACGTGCGTCACCGTTCGGATTGGGACCTGAACGCACGAACAAAACGGAGGATATTTGAACATAACTATGGATTATTTTGAACCAAAACAACATTTGTGGTTGAAGTAGAAGTCCTGGGAGTGCATTCTGACGAAGAACAGCAAAGGTAATCCAATTTTTCTTATAGTAATTTAGTGTTTATGGCTGTGTGATTATCATGACAAGGTGTAGTACTGAAACTATCGAGGTTACCTAGCCAGCTACACGTTCAAAGTCAACAACGCAGCCACTGCTAGCTAGCCTACTCCACTAGCCAGCAGTACTGTATCATTTTCGTCATTTTTAGTCAATAAGATTTTTGCAACGTAAGCTTAACTTTCTGAACATTCGAGACGTGTAGTCCACTTGTCATTCCAATCTCCTTTGCATTAGCGTAGCCTCTTCTGTAGCTTGTCAACTATGTGTCTGTCTATCCCTGTTCTCTCCCCTCTGCACAGGCCATACAAACGCTCCACACCGCGTGGCCGCTGCCACTCTAACCTGGTGGTCCCAGTGCGCACGACCCACGTGGAGTTCCAGATCTCTGGCAGCCTCTGGAACTGCCGGTCTGCGGCCAACAAGGCTGAGTTCATCTCAGCCTATGCTACCCTCCAGTCCCTAGACTTCCTGGCGCTGACGGAAACATGGATTACCACAGATAACACTGCTACTCCTACTGCTCTCTCCTCGTCTGCCCACGTGTTCTCGCATACCCCTAGAGCATCGAGCCAGCGGGGTGGTGGCACTGGAATCCTCATCTCTCCCAAGTGGACATTCTCTCTTTCTCCCCTGACCCATCTGTCTATCTCCTCATTTGAATTCCATGCTGTCACAGTTACCAGCCCTTTCAAGCTTAACATCCTTATCATTTATCGCCCTCCAGGTTCCCTTGGAGAGTTCATCAATGAGCTTGACGCCTTGATAAGTTCCTTTCCTCTCACAGTTCTGGGTGACTTTAACCTCCCCATGTCTACCTTTGACTCATTCCTCTCTGCCTCCTTCTTTCCACTCCTCTCCTCTTTTGACCTCACCCTCTCACCTTCCCCCCCTACTCACAAGGCAGGCAATACGCTTGACCTCATCTTTACTAGATGCTGTTCTTCCACTAATCTCATTGCAACTCCCCTCCAAGTCTCTGACCACTACCTTGTATCCTTTTCCCTCTCGCTCTCATCCAACACTTCTCACTCTGCCCCTACTCGGATGGTATTGCGCCGTCCCAACCTTTGCTCTCTCTCTCCCGCTACTCTCTCCTCTTCCATCCTATAATCTCTTCCCTCTGCTCAAACCTTCTCCAACCAATCTCCTGATTCTGCCTCCTCAACCCTCCTCTCCTCCCTCTCTGCATCCTTTGATTTTCTCTGTCGCCTATCCTCCAGGCCGGCTCGGTCCTCCCCTCCTGCTCCGTGGCTCGACGACTCACTGCGAGCTCACAGAACAGGGCTCCGGGCAGCCGAGCGGATATGGAGGAAAACTCGCCTCCCTGCGTACCTGGCATCCTTTCACTCCCTCCTCTCTACATTCTCCTCTTCTGTCTCTGCTGCTAAAGCCACTATCTACCACTCTAAATTCCAAGCATCTGCCTCTAACCCTAGGAAGCTCTTTGCTACCTTCTCCTCCCTCCTGAATCCTCCTCCCCCTCCCCCCCCCTCCTCCCTCTCTGCGGATGACTTCGTCAACCATTTTGAAAAGAAGGTTGACGACATCCGATCCTCGTTTGCTAAGTCAAACGACACCGCTGGTCCTGCTCACACTGCCCTACCCTGTGCTTTGACCTCTTTCTCCCCTCTCTCTCCAGATGAAATCTCGCATCTTGTGACGGCCGGCCGCCCAACAACCTGCCCACTTGACCCTATCCCCTCCTCTCTTCTCCAGACCATTTCCGGAGACCTTCTCCCCCACCTCACCTCGCTCATCAACTCATCCTTGAACGCTGGCTACGTCCCTTCCGTCTTCAAGAGAGCGAGTGTTGCACCCCTTCTGAAAAAACCTACACTCGATCCCTCTGATGCCAACAACTACAGACCAGTATCCCTTCTTTCTTTTCTCTCCAAAACTCTTGAACGTGCCGTCCTTGGCCAGTTCTCTTGCTATCTCTCTCAGAATGACCTTCTTGATCCTAATCAGTCAGGTTTCAAGACTGGGCATTCAACTGAGACTGCTCTTCTCTGTGTCACGGAGGCTCTCCGCACTGCTAAAGCTAACTGTCTCTCCTCTGCTCTCATCCTTCTAGACCTATCTGCTGCCTTTGATACTGTGAACCATCAGATCCTCCTCTCCACCCTCTCCGAGCTGGGCATCTCCGGCGCGGGCCACGCTTGGATTGCGTCCTACCTGACAGGTCGCTCCTACCAGGTGGCGTGGCGAGAATCTGTCTCCGCACCACGTGCTCTCACCATTGGTGTCCCCCAGGGCTCTGTTCTAGGCCCTCTCCTATTCTCGCTATACACCAAGTCTCTTGGCTCTGTCACATGGTCTCTCCTATCATTGCTATGCAGACGACACACAATTAATCTTCTCCTTTCCCCCTTCTGACAACCAGGTGGCGAATCGCATCTCTGCATGTCTGGCAGACATATCAGTGTGGATGACGGATCACCACCTCAAGCTGAACCTCGGCAAGACGGAGCTGCTCTTCCTCCCGGGGAAGGACTGCCCGTTCCATGATCTCGCCATCACGGTTGACAACTCCCTTGTGCCCTCCTCCCAGAGTGCTAAGAGCGTCGGCGTGACCCTGGACAACACCCTGTCGTTCTCCACTAACATCAAGGCGGTGACCCGATCCTGTAGGTTCATGCTCTACAACATTCGCAGAGTACGACCCTGCCTCACACAGGATGCGGCGCAGGTCCTAATCCAGGCACTTGTCATCTCCCGCCTGGATTACTGCAACTCGCTGTTGGCTGGGCTCGCTGCCTGTGCCACTAAACCTCTACAACTCATCCAGAATGCCGCAGCCCGTCTGGTGTTCAACCTTCCCAAGTTCTCTCATGTCACCCCGCTCCTCTGCTCTCTCCACTGGCTTCCAGTTGAAGCTTGCATCCGCTACAAGACCATGGTGCTTGCCTACGGAGCTGTGAGGGGAACGGCACCTCCGTACCTTCAGGCTCTGATCAGGCCCTACACCCAAACAAGGGCACTGCGTTCATCCACCTCTGGCCTGCTCGCCTCCCTACGTCTGAGGAAGCACAGTTCCTGCCCAGCCCAGTCAAAACTGTTCGCTGCACTGGCACCCCAATGGTGGAACAAGCTCCCTCACGACGCCAGGACAGCGGAGTCAATCACCACCTTCCGGAGACACCTGAAACCCCACCTCTTTAAGGAATACCTGGGATAGGATAAAGTAATCCTTCTAACCCCCCCCCCCCTTAAAAGATTTAGATGCACTATTGTAAAGTGGTTGTTACACTGGATATTATAAGGTGAATGCACCAATTTGTAAGTCGCTCTGGATAGGAGCGTCTGCTAAATGTCTTAAATGTAAATGTAAATGTATTTCTGGCTGGGTACTCTCCTAACATAATCTAATGTTTTTCTTTCGCTGTAAAGCCTTTTTGAAATGAGACAATGTGGTTAGATTAACGAGAGTCTTGTCTTTAAAATGGTGTAAAATAGTCATATGTTTGAGAAAATGAAGTTATAGCATGTTAAGGTTTTTGTATTTCGCGCCACTCGATTCCACTGGCTGTTGACTAGGTGGGACGATTTCGTCCCACATACCCGTGAGAGGTTAAACAGGAAATATCCGTGTAAGGACTTTTCAACTTTGGTCTGACCAATCGGAATCCATGGTTCAAGATAGTTTTGATCATGTGGACTTGGAAATGTTATGGGTTGCCTCTGAAAATATTATCAACGTTTACACTGACTCAGTGATTGAGTTCATCAGGAAGTGCATAGAGGATGTTGTTCCCACTGTGATGATTAGAAATTATTCAAACCAAAATGGTTGGATAGATGGCAGCATTCGCACAAAACTGAAAGCGCAAACCACCACATTTAACCTCTCTGGGCTAGGCGGAAAGAAATCGTCCCACCTACGCAACAGCCAGTGTATTCCCGTGGTGCGATTTTCAAATACCTTAGAAATGCTATTACTTCAATTTCTCAAACATATGACTATTTTACACCATTTTAAAGACAAGACTCTCGTTAATCTAACCACACTGTCCGATTTCAAAAAGGCTTTACAACGAAAGCAAAACATTAGATTATGTCAGCAGAGTACCCAGCCAGAAATAATCAGACACCCATTTTTCAAGCTAGCATATAATGTCACAAAAACCCAGAAGACAACTAAATGCAGCACTAACCTTTGATGATCTTCATCAGATGACACACCTAGGACATTATGTTATACAATACATGCATGTTTTGTTCAATCCAGTTCATATTTATATCAAAAACCATCTTTTTGACATTAGCATGTGACATTCAGAACTAGCATACCCCCCGCAAACCTCCGGTGAATTTACTAAATTACTCACGATAAACGTTCACGAAAAAAATAACAATTATTTTAAGAATTATAGATACAGAACTCCTTTGTGCAATCGAGGTGTCCGATTTTAAAATAGCTTTTCGGTGAAAGCACATTTTGCAATATTCTCAGTAGATAGCCCAGTCATCACGGCTAGCTATTTAGACACCCACCAAGTTTAGCCCTGACCAAAGTCAGATTTACTATTACAAAAGTTTGATTACCTTTGATGTTCTTCGTCAGAATGCACTCCCAGGACTGCTACTTCAATAACAAATGTTGGTTTGGTCCAAAATAATCCATCGTTATATCCAAATAGCGGCGTTTTGTTCGTGCGTTCAAGACACTATCCGAAGTGTAAATAAGGGTCACGAGCATGGCGAAATATTCCATTACCGGAAGTGCCCTCCCAGATTAAATCGGGTACGTTTTTTATCCAGCCGTGTCAATACTGCCCCCTAGCCCTAACAGGTTAACCATGATAAGGTGACTGGGAACATGGATGTTTACAAACAGACCAGCTATGCCCTCCGTAAGTCATAAAAGAGGCAAACCGACAGTACAGGGTCCAAGTCAGCTCAGACACGAGATGTATGTGGCAGAGAATCCAGACAATCACAAATTATAAAGGGAAAGCCAGCCACATCACAGACACTGTCGCCCCGCTCCCAGACAAGCTAAACCTTCTTGGCCCGCATCGAGGAAATAACAGAGTCACCGATGCGGGCCGCCGATGCGGGCCACCTCCGCTCACAAGGACTGTGAGCTCTTGTTCTCCGTGGCCGACGGGTGTCATACTCTGATCTGTTGCACCTGACTTTGTGATTGTCCCCACCCCCTCCAGGTGTCACCCATCTTCCCCATTATCCCCTGTGTATTTATACCTGTGTTCTCTGTTTGTCTGTTGCCAGTTCGTCTTGTTTGTCAAGCCAACCAGCGTTTTTTTTAACTCATCTCCTGCTTTTCCCAGTGTCTCTTTTTCTCGCCCTCCTGGTTTTAACCCTTGCCTGTCCAGACTCTGAGCACGCTTTCCATGACCACTCTGCCTACCCCTGACCCTGATCCTGCCTGCCGACCTGTACCCCTGCCCTACCTCTGGATTATTGATATCTGCCTACCCTGACCCTGAGCCTGCCTGCCGTCTGGTACCGTTGCCCCACCTCTGGTTTACTGACCCCTGCCTGCCTTTACCTGTCTATTGCCTGTCCGTTAGATTATTAAACCATTGTTAATTTGACGTTGTCTGCATCTGGGTCTTACCTTTATACATGATAACGGGAGTAAGACATTTAGCCATGTTAACCGTCGCAAGGCTGCCGGCCCATACGGCATCCCTAGCCGCGTCCTCAGAGCTTGTGCAGACCAGCTGGCTGGAGTGTTTATGGACATCTCAATCTCTCCCTATCCCAGTCTGTTGTCCACACTTGCTTCTTTCCAGATGTCCACCATTGTTCCTGTACCCAAGAAAGTGAAGGTATCTGAATTAAATGACTATCACCCTGCAGCACTCATTTCTGTCGTAATTAAGTGCTTTGATAGACTAGTATGCGGGACGGACATCCAGCGAAAAATCCTATCGCCATTAGCATAACGAAATGTAATACTTTTTTTTTTTCAAATATAGGACTATGTTATATCATTTTATAGATACACCTCTCCTGAATCGAACCACGTTGTCCGATTTCAAAAAGGCTTTACAGCAAAAGCAAAACATTAGATTATGTTAAAGGAGTATATCGTAAAAGTAGCCACATAGCCATTTTCCGACCAACCACCTGCATCACAAATAACCAAAAAACAGCTAAATGCAGCACTAACCTTTGACAATCTTCATCAGATGACATCCCTAGGACATCATGTTACACAATACATGCATTCTTTTGTTCGATAAAGTTCATATTTATATATAAAAACAGCATTTTACATCGGCGCGTAACGTTGACTAACTATTTTCTCTCAAATGCATCCAGTGAAACAGCGCTACAATTTACTAAATTACTATTCGAAAACATTTTTAAAATGTAATATTGTCATTCTAAGATTTATAGATGAATATCTCTTGAAAGCACCTGTAATGCCAGATTTAAAAATAACTTTACCGGGTAATCACACTTAGCGATAAAAGGGGATGCGATACTCAGAAAAATAGGCTCCCGTTACAGGTCAGCGCCATCTTGGAACAATCGCATATCAAATCTAGTCTTGTATACTATTGTCAATAATCCCTTACCTTTGATTATCTTTCTCAGAAAGCACTTCCAGTAATCCCAGGCCCACAACAAATGTATTTTCGTTTGAAAAAGTTAATCCTTTACGTCCCAATAGCTTGTTCTTGTTAGCACGTTCTGAAGGCTGCTCCAAAACTTCCGTCGGCTGCGGGACTACTCTTTCAATAAAATGCATTTTTTTTAACCTCTTGAGGATACCCTAGGATAGGGGGCGCCACAGCGCATTTTGAAAAAAAATCGTTCCCATTTTCAACGGCCTACTAATCAAACTCAGAAGATAGGGCATGCATATACTTATTATATATGGATAGAAAACACTCTAAAGTTTCTAAAACTGTTTGAATGGTGTCTGTGAGTATAACAGAACTCATTTGGCAGGCAAAACCCTGAGACATTTTCTGACAGGAAGTGGATACCTGATGTGTTGTATTGACTTTAAACCTATCCCATTGAAAAACACAGGGGTTTAGGAATATTTTGGCACTTCCTATTGCTTCCACTAGATGTCGCCAGTCCTTTCACAGTGGTTTGAGCCTTATAGAGTCAAAACTCAGTGAATGACAGGAGTTTGAAATTGGTCACAGGGGATGGGCCATCACCATTATGACGCCGGCGGCCATGTCTGCCCCCACCTTTGGAAACGGTTTTAAAGGCCATGACATCATCCCCCTCGAATCTTATTGGCTCTCTTGGTGTTAGAGGCCCTGAAGATTTATTTTATACAACGTTTGACATGTTTGAACGAACCTACATGCGCGAGGATTGCTTTCATTATGAACTTCAGAGCTGCGCTTGGAGAGAGCCATAGGACGCGCTACCAACATCAGGCTAATGGAACGTGAAGTATGGACTTTTTGACCGAAAATACATCTGTTGTGGACCTGGGATGCTTTCTGATGAAGACAACTAAAGGTAGGCGATTATTGACAATATTATAGAAGATGAGATGGTTCATACTGTTGCGTCCAAGATGGCGCCGAGCTCTGAATATTAGCTCATTTTCTGAGTATCGCATCTCCTTTTATCGCAAAGTGTGATTACCCAGTAAAGTTAATTTAAAATCTGGTATGACGGGTGTTCTCAAGAGATATTCATCTATAAATGTTAGATTGACAATATACATTTAAAAAATCGTTATAGTATAGCAATTTATTGAAACGTAGCATTGTTTACCGGGACGCTTTTGAGGGGAAATTAGGTAGTCAACGTCAGACAGAGATGTAAAATGCTGTTTTTATATATAAATATGACCTTTATTGAACAAAAGAATGCATGCATTGTATAACATGATGTCCTAGGGGTGCCATCTGATGAAGTTTGTAAAAGGTTAGTGCTACATTTAGCTGTTTATTGATTATATGTGATGCAAGTGGTTGGTCGGAAAATGGCTATGAAGCTGCTTTTTACGATGGACTCATCTAATATAATCTAATGATTTGCTTTTCCTGCAAAACCTTTTTGAAATCGGACGACGTGGGTCGATTCAGGAGAGGTGTATCTATAAAAAAATAATATATATATATATATATATTTTTTTAAATTATGATATTTTTTTAATGCTAATTGGCGATATGATTTTTCGCTGGATTTTGATCCCGCTAACGGGATCAGATGCTCAAGAGGTTTTAAACAGCGGTTGACATGCTTCAAAGTACGGTAATGGAATATTTAGAATTTTTTTGTCACGAAACGCGTCGGGCGCGTCACCCTTCTTTACACTTCGGAGAGTGTCTTGAACGCACAAACAAAACAGAGGATATTTGAACATAACTATGGATTATTTTGAACCAAACCAACATTTGTTATTGAAGTAAAAGTCCTGGGAGTGCATTCTGACGAAGAACAGCAAAGGTAATAACATTTTTCTTACAGTAAATCTGACTTTGGTGAGTGCCAAACTTGGTGGGTGTCTAAATAGCTAGCCCTGTGATGCCGGGCTATCTACTTAGAATATTGCAAAATGTGCTTTCACCGAAAAGCTATTTTAAAATCGGACATAGCGAGTGCATAAAGGAGTTCTGTATCTATAATTCTTAAAATAATTGTTATGCTTTTTATGAACGTTTATCGTGAGTAATTTAGTAAATTCACCGGAAGTTTGCGAGGGGTATGCTAGTTCTGAACGTCACATGCTAATGTAAAAAGCTGGTTTTTGATATAAATATGAACTTGATTGAACAAAACATGCATGTATTGTATAACATAATGTCCTAGGCGTGTCATCTGATGAAGATCAAAGGTTAGTGCTGCATTTAGCTGTGGTTTGGGTTTATGTGACATTATATGCTAGCTTGAAAAATGGGTGTCTGATTATTTCTGGCTGGGTACTCTGCTGACATAATCTAATGTTTTGCTTTCGTTGTAAAGCCTTTTTGAAATCGGACAGTGTGGTTAGATTAACGAGAGTCTTGTCTTTAAAATGGTGTACTATATGTTTGAGAAATTGAAGTAATAGCATTTATAAGGTATTTGAATAACGCACCACAGGATTCCACTGGCTGTTACGTAGGTGGGACGATTTCGTCCCACCTTCCCTAGAGAGGATATCAACCTCACTCAAACATTGTGGTGGTGTTATGCAGTGGTGATTTTAGTATGTAAATCTTGGTGGGGCAAAAAAATCATAACTGGGATGCATGCCAGCAAAGCTACAATACAACACCAATCAATACATTAATTGCACTATACCACTGCTACACCTGGCTCTCAGCGGAGCCTTGTCTGGCAGTGATACATTTACAGCCTTAAAAAAAACATAGCTGACTTGCTAAAACAAATGTGGTTTCAACTGACAATTGAGATGTACAAACAATGGCAAAAGGGGACGACAAGCGGATAAGAGGCAATCCGTAATTTTGATTAAGACATTAATGCTAGGACAGACGTAGTCAATATACAGTTGAAGTCGGACGTTTACATACACCTTAGCCAAATACATTTAAACTCTTTTTCCCAATTCCTGACATTTAATCCAAGTAAAAATGTCCTGTCTTATGTCAGTTAGGATCACCACTTTATTTTAATGTATGTAAACTTTTGACCCACTGGAATTGTGATACAGTGAATTATAAGTGAAATAATCTGTCTGTAAACAATTGTTGGAAAAATTACTTCTGTCATGCACGAAGTAGATGTCCTAACCGACTTGCCAAAACTATAGTTTGTTAACAAGAAATGTGTGGAGTGGTTGAAAAACGAGTGTTAATGACTCCAACCTAAGTGTATGTATGTAAACTTTCGACTTCAATGTAGATCTTCTTGAATTACTGATTTGTGAGCAAATTAGAGCAGATGGTGTTAACAAACTATTAGCCTTTCTTG
The DNA here is from genome assembly GCF_965601325.2 of Salmo salar. Taxonomy (NCBI): domain Eukaryota; kingdom Metazoa; phylum Chordata; class Actinopteri; order Salmoniformes; family Salmonidae; genus Salmo; species Salmo salar. Next base: position 85,698,478 of record NC_138305.1, read on the forward strand.
TATTTTGTTGAACTCAAAGCATATACAGTGGCTTTGCCTGGCTCCTTGCCTGGTCCATGAGTTCTGGTGGGCGGCCCTCTCTCGGCAGGTTTGTTGTGGTGCCATATTCTTTCCATTTGTTAATAATGGATTTAATGGTGCTCCGTGGGATGTTCAAAGTTTCTGATATTTTTTTGTAACCCAACCCTGATCTGTAATTCTCCACAACTTTGTCCCTGACCTGTTTGGAGAGCTCCTTGGTCTTCATGGTGCCACTTGCTTGGTGGTACCCCTTGCTTAGTGGTGTTGCAGACTCTGGGGCGTTTCGGAAAAAGGTGTATATATACTGAGATCATGTGACACTTAGATTTCACACAGGTGGACTTTATTAAACTAATTATGTGACTTCTGAAGGTAATTGATTGCACCAGATCTTATTTAGGGGCTTCATGGCAAAGGGTACATATGCACGCATCACTTTTCCATATTTGTTTTATATGTTTTTTTAAACATATAAAAGTTTAAACATATAAAAGTTATTTTTTTCATTTCACTTCACCAATTTGGACTATTTTGTGTATGTCCATTAATTAAATCCAAATAAAAAATCTATTTAAATTACAGGTTGTAATGCAGCAAAATAGGAAAAATGCCTAGGGGAATGAATAATTTTGCAAGGCACTGTATCCTGCCTAGTTGCGCGCTCTATTGAGTTTTGGCACATTATCTTTTTGTTGTTGTTGACTATTCAGTTTCAGCGAACCATCCTAAAATCTCATTAGAAATTAGGTGTTTTTGGCGTAATAGTAAAGTTATAGGCCAACTATGTTTAAGGGATAGTTGATTGGTTAAGATCATTGCCTCTTCACTGACCCAGTCAATAAGTAAACAGAACCAAGACATTCTAAGGAAGGTCCAATAAACCTCCTTGTTGTTCAAGAAGTCCAAGAAGCTGGACATCATTACATCTGCAACTGAGAAGTTTTTTGTGGGGCCTCCAATACTTAATGGCAGAAGCATTGCAAGGACTACTGTCGCCGGGAAATGTCCCACCATCACAGGATCCTTCTGAGCCGTCACAGGATCCTTCCTTCTGCTCCTTCTGAGCAGGGTGATTTAGTTTAATTACCATTTCATTACTGATAGTTTGTATGAATTTTTTCAAATGTATTATTATTTTAGCATTTCTTTCCTTTTTGGATTTGTATTATCCACCTGTACAGTAAGTGGCGGAATGCACATATAATTGTTGCGAACACCATTATACCAAAGAAGAAGAAGCCTCCTTGTTATTCAGAAGTGGCGGGACAAACAATCAATCAGAGATTGTAAAGGAATGCTGAATAAAGGAATGCCTGAATAGTGCCATAATAAGAAGCCTACAGAACCAAAAATAACATTTGAAAATAACTTTGACTCAGCTGGAACACTAGTGTGAGCCCATAGCATATGAATGGAATCGAAAGTTCGCAGAGCCTGTTTTGACTGGAGTGATGCTTAGAATTCCATTTGGCCTAAATGGCACAAACAAATTGCCCTTTTTATTTTACAACTACAATCTATTCATCGGATGAAACTAGAAAAAAACAACTTGTGTAGAAAGTAAACATCCGCACCTCGATGGTGTCAACTGCGCTTATGCCTACGTAATGAGAAAGTAGGGAAAAAATGAAAACTTTTTACTATTTCTGGTCTAGTGACCGATGACAAACGAGCTCGCTACCCAGACTTACATAATTACAAAAAGGAGATCCTCCTGATTAAAATGGTACCCGACTTGAAAAAATCTAAATATACACGTGAGATATTTGGCGAAATATACCGGCATGCCTCTCCATAGGAAAACAATGAGGGGAGCTCAGCTTTCCAAGGGCAAAAAGTATTTTGGGGATAGTATTTGATGACAACCGAGCTCGCTGCCTAGACTTACATAATTAGAAAAAGGAGTTTTCTCATGATTAAAATGGCGTCCGACTTGAAAAAAATCCAAATATACACATTGCGAGATATTTGGCGAAATAGACAGACATGCCTATATTTCCCCTATAGGAAACAATGGGATGACATGAGAATTGCATGAGAATTTTTTGGTTGTTGTTTACATTTCAACTATAAACAACGTGAGCAGGTCTCATTGCCAAGAATAGCGAAGCAGGCATTGTGACGTAGAAAAATAAGCCGTCAATAGAACGTTCGGAAGGCGAGTTGGTGCCACGGTGCTCAATAGAACTACTAGGAGCTGGCAGGGTGAAAAATGCCCTAAAATAAGGCCTAATTTTTCGGGATTACTTCAAAATGACGGCAAGCAGCTGGGAAAAAATTGTCATATTATGAAACTGGGCTCCACAGCGGATGCAATTAACTCGTTTTTATCAGAAAAAAGCGTTGTTAAAAATGTAATGTGTCCAGCCTATCTTCAGCTACAGAGAGGTGTGTTAGCAGCAGCACGGGATCGGGACCAGCAAAGTTGAGGATCGGGACACTGAATAGTGCGGGAAGTTGCGCAGCTTGAGGAAAGCAGACATTGAACTACAGCAAATGGAAGTAAAAAAAACTGTCACTATTGGACTTTGACTTAACGTCATTCATTGAACGGGATAGCAGCAGTGTGAACGGACAGTGTCGGTGTAAAGTTGGCAACAATAACAATTAGCCACAGTAGCAGACAGTGCAGTTTACGCAAATACAGCTATTCTGGAAACTCATGAGCTGGAGCATATTGCTAGCTCTGACTATAGAAGCAGATTACTAACTCATTCTAGTTGAAGATCACTAATTTGGTAACGGATATGAGAGAAGCAGATTTGTGATTTCACATTGACTCTAAGAGAAAGAACATGGGAGAAAGGGGTTTCATGAAGGGAGCTAAAAGTGTGGTGTTATTTGCATATTGCATCCTGATTGGCCATATGCTAATGAGGGCCTGTGGTATTGTTGGGGTTCATGAGGGAAGCGTCTCTCTCTCTCATGTGAGTTGTAATGTGAAGCAACGTCAAGTGCCTTCATAAAGATGCACACCGTTAGTAGTTATTTTACTCACGTACAGACAAGTTTGATTACACAACATGGTGTCAGAAGTGGACTAGAACGAGTGTATTTACATACAGAGTTTAGCATACAGTGTAGGAAATAAAACGAATATTCAAAACTCCTTGCACACAGAACACCCAGCTGGTGATGGTGATATAACTGAGTAGAACAATCCTTCTACACCCGACTGACAACATTACCTACATCCTTCATTCCTATACATTTGAGAAGTTTTGAGAAGAAAATCGAGGAGGTTAATCAGCATGGAAGACGCCACGGGAGAAGCGCAGCAGCCACCGGCCACCAGTGCAAGATGCAGCGGGAGGGGCACAGATACTCACGCATACAGACCCATGTTCTCCATTTAGCATATAGCCGCCAGAGCCGTTTGATTTTTCTAAACCTCAAGAATGGACCAAATGGATTAGGAGGTTCGAGCGCTTTCGTTAGGTGAGTAATCTTCACACATCTACCGAGGAGAACCAGGTAAACACTCTCATGTACTGTATGGGTGACAAAGCAGATTATGTTTTGAGGGGTCTAAACCTTAACTAACTTGAGAAAAAACATTATGGACAAATAAGAGACATATTTCATGCATTCTTTATTGTGAAAAAAAACGTGATCTATGAGAGAGCCCGCTTTAACATGCGGAGACAGCGGGAAAATGAAACAGTGGATTATTTTGTCACAGCCTTACATACCCTAACAGAGTATTACAACTATGGACTTTTGCATGATGAACTAATTAGAGACAGGCTAGTTATTGGGTTAGCATACGTGTGTCTGTCAGAATGTATGCAGCTAGATCTTAGGCTAGAGAGAGAGCTATTGAGATGGCAAGGCAAACTGAAGAAGTGAAAAAGCAGCAAAGTTGCCTGCGAGGTAACACAGTAACAACAAAAGAGTCATGCTCAGTTGACAGAGTTATGCAGAAAGGCATTCCAGTGTGAGAAAGCTAGCCATGAAAATGCTAATGACAAAAAGTAGTCAAAGTGTCAACTGTGGCAAAATCCCTGCACATCCAACAACACAGTGTGCAGCTAATGAAATAGTGTGTCACTCCTGTGGGAAAAGAGGACATTACCAGCGTGTGTGTATGTCATCAAGAGTTGTAAACGAGGTTCAAGAAGCGGATGATAGCATTTCCCTTGGAAAAACAACAGCAGGAGGTAACCCATGGATGATTGACATTCAAGTTATGGACAGAAATTTTAATTTGAAAATAGACCCTGGTGCCGATGTGACTGTTATCCCAGACATCACATTTTTGCAGGAACCAGCAAGCCAGCTCTGCAAAAACCAACAAAACCTCAGCTAGGTCCAGGAAGAGCGCCACTGGACGTGATCGGCAATGCAAGTGTGGTTCTACAAAAGGGAGAAAAGGAGACACTAGGCAGGCCAGCTATCACAAAGCTTGAGCTAGTTGCTCGAGCCAACAGCATTGATTTATAGACACTGAAAGAAAGCTCTCCAAAGCTGTGCAGCAGTCTTGGCATAGTACAACAACCGTATGCCATCAAGCTGAAACCCGGCGCAGAGCCCTACTCACTCCACACTCCACAACGGATTCCTCTGACATTGCTGCCAAAAGTCAAGAAAGACCTAGAGCACATGCAAGGGTTCAAGGTTGTCACCAGAGTGTAGAAGCCCCCAGTCTGTTGCGCCGGCATGGTGGTTGTCCCAAAGAAGAAAGGGGATGTGCGGATATGTGTCGATATCACCAGTCTCAATGAGTAAGTGTGTAGTAGAGAAAAATACATACTTCCCACTGTCGAACAGACCCTTGGCTCACTAGCGAAAATCTTCAGCAAGCTTGACGCGAACATGGGCTTCTGGCAGATCCTGCTAGCCAAGGAGCCAGTTAAGCTAACAACCTTCATCACACCTTTCGGACGTTACTAGTTCAACCCTCTGCCTTTTGTCATCGATTCAGCACCTGAACACTTCCAGAACAGGACAGTGACAGAGGTCACTGAAAGCCTGGAAGGTGTGGTCTGTCACATTGATGATGTGTTGGTCTGGGGACGAACTCAGGAGGTGCATGATGCAAGACTTCATGTTGCATTGCAGAAGATGGAAAAAGCCGGCTTAACTCTGGACATGGACAAATGTGACCTGTCAAATATGGAAGTGAAGTTCCTGGGCCACATTATCTCGGACAAAGGAGTACAGCCCGACCCAGCAAAGACAGAGACTGTCGAGGAGATGGCAGAGTCTTCCAGCGTCAGCAAGCTACGGAGTTTTCTAGGAATTGTGAACCAACTGGGAAAGTTCACCCCTCAGTTAGCAGAAAAGGACACCAGCGAGACCTACTCTCGAAGAAAAACCACTAGTACTGGGGGGCCGACCAAGTCAGAGCCTTCAAAGAGCTGAAGGAGGAGCTGATATCCACACCCATGCTAGCCCTGTAAGAACCAAACAAAGATATAAGAGGATATCAAGGTGTCAGCCGATGTGTCTTCCTATGCACTAGGAGTGCTGCTGCAGAAGAAGAGCAAGGAATTGAGAGCCGTTGCCTACGCTTCCCGGTCTCTCACACCGACCGAGCAGAGATACGCTCTAGTGGAAAAATAAGCTCAGGGGCTGACATGGGCATGTGAAAGATTCAGATACTTTCTCATCGGTGAACACTTTCAGCTGGAAACGGATCACAAACCGCTCCTGAGCCTTCTGGGGAACCAACCCTTGAACACCCTTCACCCACGAATCCAATACTTCAGGGTGAGACTTATGAGATACTCCTACACAATTGCTCATGTCCCTGGAAAGAGTCTGTGGAATGCAGACACGCTGTCACGTGTGCCAGTCAAAGCCACTGCTGCAGAAAAAGAGCTCATGGAGAGCACAAATATATATGTGGATGCCATCATGGAACAGCTTCCAGCGAGTGTTTTCCTACATGGACAATCTGAGAGAACAACTCAAAGCCGACAGTGTGTGCTCAAATGTCATGACAATGTGTCAGGAAGGATGGTCTGAGTTCAGCAGATGCGGTCCTTGAAACTGACCACTGAAACTGTACTGGGCAGAACGTGCTTTTCTCAAAGTGCACAACGGTCTTCTGTTGAATGGAACAAGACTTGTCATTCTATCAGCCTTATGAAATAATGTCCTCACTAAGCTGCATGAGGGTCATCAATGTGTGGTCAAGTGCAGAGAACGCGAACAACATGCTGTGTGGTGTCCTGGACTCAGCCAGCAACTGAACGAACTTGTGCTTAACTTCTCTGGGAAAGGGGGGCAGTATTGAGTAGCTTGGATGAAAAGCGTGCCCAAAGTAAAATGCCTGCTACTCAGGCCCAAAATCTAGAATATGCATATAATTAGTAGATTTGGATAGAAAACACTCTGAAGTTTCTAAAACTGTTTGAATGATGTCTGTGAGTATAACAGAACTCATATGGCAGGCAAAAATCTGAGAAGAAATCCAACCAGGAAGTGGGAAATCTGAGGTTTGTAGTTTTTCAAGTGATTGCCTCTCCAATATACAGTGTCTGTGGGGTCATATTGCACTTCCTAAGGCTTCCACTAGATGTCAACAGTCTTTAGAACGTTGTTTCAGGCTTCTACTGTAAATGGGGAGAGAATAAGAGCTGATTGTATCAGGTGTCTGGAGAATTTGCATGAGCTCAGTCATGCGTGCGGCCGTGAGAGTGAGCTGCCTTTCCTTTCAATTCTAAAGACAAAGGAATTGTCCGGTTGGAATGTTATTGAATATTTATGATAAAAACATCCTAAAGATTGATTCTATACACCGTTTGACATGTTTCTACAAACTGTAATGTAACTATTTTGACTTTTTGTCTGGACTAAACTCGCGCGCTTAGTGAATTTGGAATGCTGGACTAAACACGCAAACAAAATGACGGTATTTGGACATAAAGATTAACTTTATCGAACAAAACAAACATTTATTGTGGAACGGGGATTCCTGGGAGTGCATTCCGATAAAGATCATCAAAGGTAAGTGAATATTTATAATGCTATTTCTGACTTTAGTTGACTCCACAACATGGCGGGTATCTGTATGGCTTGTTTTGGTGACTGAGCGCAGTACTCAGATTATTGCAAAGTGTGCTTTCGCCATAAAGCTTTTTTGAAATCTGACACAGCGGTTGCATTAAGGAGAAGTTTATCCATAATTCTGTGCATAACACTTGTACCTTTTATCAAAGTTTATGATGAGTATTTCTGTAAATTGATGTGCTCATTCGCCGGATGTTTTGGAGGCAAAACATTTCTGAACATTACATGCCAATGTAAAATGGGGTTTTTGGATGTAAAAATGAACTTTATCAAGCAAAACATACATGTATTGTGTAACATGAAGTCCTATGAGAGCCATCTGATGAAGATCATCAAAGGTTAGTGATTCATTTTAGCTGTATTGCTGGTTTTTGTGACGCCTTTCCTTGCTTGGAAAATGGCTGTGTGGTTTTTTTCTTGTCTAGGTGCTGTCCTAACATAATCTAATTGTATGCTTTCGCCGTAAAGCCTTTTTGAAATCGGACATTGTGGTTGGATTAACGAAAAGTCTATCTTTAAAATGGTGTATAATACTTGTATGTGGGAGAAATTAGAATTATGAGATTTTTGTTGTTTTGAATTTGGCGCTCTGCTATTTCACTGGCTGTTGGCGGGGTGGGACGCTAGCGTCCCACATTTCCCAGAGAGGTTAACTGCAAGACATGCATCAAAGAGCGCACTAACCACATAGAACCACTCATACCTTCCTGAGAGACGCTGGCAAAGACTGGGAGCGGACTTGTTCACTCTGAAAAGCACCACCTACCTGCTAGTGGTGGACTGCTTCTCAAGGTATGTGGAAATCGCTAACATGTCACTAACAAAGTCTGCGGATGTCGTTCATCTGAAGTCCATCTTCGCCTACCATGGGGTACCTGAGGTCCTTGTTATGGACAATGGGCCTCAGTTGTCTGGAAGACCTCTTTCTGAATTCGCTGCAGAATATGAATTTTGCCATGTCACCAGCACTCCAAAGTTCCCGCAAAGCAACGGAGAGGCGAAGGGCCCCGTTCAGACAGTGAAGAACCTCCTCAAGAAAGCAGCTGACCTTTACCTTGCTTTGCTAGCCTATCGGTCAACTCCACTCCAGAATGGCTTCAGCCCGGCACAAATGCTAATGAGACAACAACTTCATGCCACAGTGCCAACACCCCCATTGCTGCTAGACCCATCACTCCCAAACACAGCTGCGGTCAAATCAAAGGAAAAGGAGAGAAGGAGTGTGGATCAGCATCGCTTCAACAAGCGTCACAGAGCCAGCGACTTCAGCAGACTCCCACCTGGAAAACAAGTGTGGATGACTGACTCAAAAGTCACAGGCATAGTGCTGAGGGAACATACAGCACCACAATCCTACATGGTGGATGTTCCCCATGGGTCCGTCCGCAGGAACAGACATCACCTCATCCCTATGGATGGACCTGAGAACAACAACGCTATGCAGGAGAATATTCAAGTGTGTTCACCACTCCGACAAACTGCATTGTCAGAACCACCAACACCCAAGGTAATCCTGGATGTGCCTGCTACACCCAGAACAAGGTCTGGGCGGGCAATAGTTAAACCTCAAAGACTGGACTTATAAGTCAGAGCAACAAGAACAAAAGACTGGAGGGATTTCAACAGACCACCAACTTAATACCCTGAGACAAGGCAGAGTACAGCCAATGAATATCTCTTCCAACGCACGAGCTCAAGGGGGTGCAAGACTGGACATTAAGATCCCGTCAGTGAGTCAACCCACTCAAGTCGAGTATAGCGCAATAAAGCCTGGCACAACATGATGCACCCCTCCCAGGGTCGGCATGGAAGAGCACTGTTAAGCCAGTGACTCAACCCCCGTAATAGGATCAGAGGCAGAGAATCCCAGTGGCTAGAGGGGAGCCCGCCAGGTAGAGACAGCAAGGGCGGCTATTCATTCCAGTGCCTTGCCGTTCACGTTCGCACCCTTGGGCCAGACTACACTTAATCATAGGACCTACTGATGAGATGAGTCTTCAGTAAAGACTTAAAGATCGAGACTGAGTCTGCATCTCTCACATGGATAGGCAGAACATTCATAAAAATGGACCTCTCCAGCTGTTTGCTTAGAAATTTTAAGGACAATAAGGAGGCCTGCGTCTTGTGACCGTAGCGTACGTGTAGGTATGTACGGCACGTCCAACATGGAGAGATGGGTAGGACCAAGTCCATGTACTGCTTTGTAGGTTAGCAGTAAAACCTTGAAATCAGCCTTAGCCTTCACAGGAAGCCAGTGTAGAGAGGCTGGAGTAATGGCACTGGAGTATTATGACAAAAATGTTTGGTTCTAGTCAAGATTCTTGCAGCCATATCTAGCACTAACTAAAGTTTATTTAGGGCTTTATCCGGGTAGCCGGTGATTAGAGCATTGCAGTTTTCTAATCTAGAAGAGACAAAAGCATGAATTTGCTTTTCTGCATCATTTTTGTACAAAAGGTTTCAGATTTTTGCAATGCTACGAAGATGTAAAAAAGCTGCCCTTGACATATTCTTGATATGTTCGTCAAAAGAGAGATCAGGGTCCAGAGTAACGCTGAGGTCCTTCACAGTTTTATTTGAGACTGTACAACCATTAAAATTCATTGTCAGATCAAACAGCAGATCTCTTTGTTTCTTGAGACCTAGAACTAGCATCTCTGTTTTGTCTGACTTTAAAAGTAAAACATTTGCTGGCTTCCACTTCCTTATGTCTGAAACACAGGCTTCGAGGGTAGGCAATTTTGGGGCATCACCATGTTTCATCTAAATGTACAGCTGTGTGTCATCCACCAAGCAGTAAAAATTGATATTGTGTTTCCGAATAACATCACCAAGAGAGAGAATATGTAGTGAAAGCAGAACCTTGAGGAACACCAAAACGTACAATTGATTTGTCAGAGGACAAACGATCCACAGAAACGAACTAATATATTTCCAACAGATAAGATCTAAACCAGTGTCGTGACTTTACTTTCATTAATCTGATGACTGTTATTTATCCAATCAACTAACTATGTTTAATTGTTACCCGATTAAACTAATCACGTAACAATCAACTCATTAGGATTTGGGGCACCATGAGAGCGGTTATTTAAAGAGTTATCATCTCCCGAATTAAACTCTAAAGGTCTTTACCTATGACATCCATAAAACAGTCAACATATTAATCATACCTCTTATCATATCATCATTCTGAACAGTCGTAACCTCCTGCATCTGCAAAAACCCCAGCCTTACTTATGATTCAGTACTATATAAATTGGTTTAGTTATTTATTTACTAGCAAACTAAATGATAACACAGGATAACATACATACTTAATACATTAGGAAAAGGTCCCTAGCGGACTGACAAAACATATGGCGGCTTGTTACACAACGACATGGAGAGGGAGAGAGAGACAGAGAGAAAAAGAGACACTTATTGTTGATACATTTTAGAAACTATTCTCACAGCAATCATATACTTTGCACATGAACCGCCCCCCGTTTGGAGTAAGAAATCATGAATGTATTTACGTGTGAAAGCCTTCGTTAACCGTTTATCTCTGTCGGAACCAGGCCTTCTTAGGAGGGGTGTGGGCCTTTCAGCGGCACGCTTGTAAGGCTCTGATTGTCCAAAAAGGGTCCTGACTCATCACTTCTACTGTTGTTCACTCTGGATGATGCTCCTTTGAAGATAGGCTAGCCAGCCGTGTCGATGGTTCCCATTGGGTGATGAGAGTAGTGTACTATGGTGATTTGAGAAGAGTAGTAGAGTGGTGCCTCTTAAATTCGCTTTTCTAGATACTTATCTTAGGACAGCTAATCAGCTGTACCAGTGATTGTCTGAGAGGGGAGTTTTCTTCTCCACCCCACGTGTTGGTATTCAGGGTTCAAATCACTTTACATGCACAGCTGCAGCCAGGCGATGTTCTGGTCTGGGAGGTGAGTTTATTTTCTTCAGCTAGTGTTGAGGTTCAAAGTTCCAACCAACTTTACGTGTAGCTCCCGCTTCTCTGGTCTCAATGTTAATTTCTTTACCAATTATTTTATGCACTCTGGTCGACAGGGACGGTTCCGTCAGGCTAACACGCTCACTGACCTCACTCGGGGCGAGGCTAATTACTGTGCAAAAGTTTATAGGAGACAAATTCTCTTATGGCTCCTAAAATCACATTCCTATCTTAACCTGTTATGGCTAGGGGGCAGTATTTTCACGGCTGGATAAAAAACGTACCCGATTTAATCTGGTTACTACTCCTGCCCAGTAACTAGAATATGCATATAATTATTGGCTTTGGATAGAAAACACCCTAAAGTTTCTAAAACTGTTTGAATGGTGTCTGTGAGTATAACAGAACTCATATGGCAGGCAAAAACCTAAGATTTCATGCAGGAAGTGGCCTGTCTGACAAGGTGTCGTTCTTCTTGTCTCTGTTTATTGAAGAGTGAGGATCTTAGCTGTCCCGTGACACTTCCTACGGCTGCCATAGGCTCTCAGAAGGCGGCAAAACGCTGAATTGTGGCTTTGCAGGCTCTGGCTGAAACAAAGTAGCGCGTTTGGGTAGTGGCTGGTTACAGTACTGTGAGACTCAGGCTCGTGCCCGCGTCGACCGAAAGCTTTGTTTTCTTTCCTCTGTTTAGCTAAATGGACATTCCTGGTCGGAATATTATCGTTTTTTTTACGAGAAAAATTGCATAAAAATGGATTTTAAACAGCGGTTGACATGCTTCGAAGTACGGTAATGGAATATTTAGATTTTTTTTGTCACGAATTGCGCCATGCGCACGACCCTGATTTACAATTTCGGATAGTGTCTGGGACGCACGAAAAAAACGCCGCTATTCGGATATAACGATGGATTATTTTGGACCAAACCAACATTTGTTATTGAAGTAGCAGTCCTGGGAGTGCATTCTGACGAAGACAACAAAAGGTAATCAAACTTTTATAATAGTAAATCTGATATTGGTGAGTGCTAAACTTGCCGGGTGTCTAAATAGCTAGCCCGTGATGGCTGGGCTATGTACTTAGAATATTGCAAAATGTGCTTTCACCAAAAAGCTATTTTAAAATCGGACATATCGAGTGCATAGAGGAGTTCTGTATCTATAATTCTTAAAATAATTGTTATGCTTTATCGTGAGTAATTTAGTAAATTGTTAGCAAATTCCCCGGAAGTTTGCGGGGGGTATGCTAGTTCTGAACGTCACATGCTAATGTAAAAAGCTGTTTTTTGATATAAATATGAACTTGATTGAACAAAACATGCATGTATTGTATAACATAATGTCCTAGGTGTGTCATCTGATGAAGATCATCAAAGGTTAGACCATCACAGGCTAGCCAATTTGACACCCACCAAGTTTGGTGCTCACTAAACTCAGAATTACTATTAGAAAAATTGGATTACCTTTGCTGTTCTTCGTCAGAATGCACTCCCAGGACTTCTACTTCAACAACAAATGTTGTTTTGGTTCCAAATAATCCATAGTTATATTCAAATAGCTCCGTTTTGTTCGTGCGTTGAGGTCACTATCCGAAGGTTGACGCGCGAGCGCATTTCGTGACAAATAATTTCTAAATATTCCATTACCGTACTTAGAAGCATGTCAAACGCTGTTTAAAATCTATTTTTATGCAATTTTTCTCGTAAAATAGCGATAATATTCAAACCGAGCGACGTTGTATTCATTAAAAGGCTGAAAGAAAAAAATGGAGTAGTCTCGTGGACGCGCATCTCCAGTGTCACTGTTCCCAGCCTGACCACTAACAAATACTCCTGCTGTTCTTCGCCCAGAGACTGCAGACACCCCATTACACTTTTTGGCGCCTTCTGAGAGCCAATGAAAGCCTTAGAAAATGTCACGTTACAGCACAGATGCTGTATTTTCGATAGAGATGCTACAGAAGGACAATAAATTGTCAGACAGGGCACTTCCTGTATGGAATCGTCTCAGGTTTTGGCCTGCCATATGAGTTCTGTTATACTCACAGACACCATTCAAACAGTTTTAGAAACTTTAAAGTGTTTTCTATCCAAATCTACTAATTATATGCATATTCTCATTTCTGGGCAGGAGTAGTAACCAGATTAAACCGGCCGTGAAAATACTGCCCCCTATCCCAAACAGGTTAAGAAACATTTTTCAACAGAATCGGAGGAATTAATACACCACTGATCACATGCAAACACTGTTCACTCTCATAGCAGCTCACTTTGCTCACTTTGCTCACTTTGCTCATCCTCTCTCACCTTTTCCCTTCGCTTGTGGACTTCAGTGCACAACACATCAGCTGTCTGTGACCAGGCAAAAAAAACTTTTGAAGCCAAACTTTCATATTATAACCGCTAACCTCTACACACAACCTACGTTGTTGTCACCATTACCTAACGCATTAGTAAACCTGCTACAATCATGCAGTACAGTGTGCAGTCAGCAAGCACTTTAGCAGTTAAACCAGCAGGCCCCGGTGGCAATAAATTAATAAAACCAAAAGCTTACCTTAACTTGGAAGAGTTCCAGTGTTGGATAGCCAGCTAGCTAACATATCATCCCTCTGTTTAAGCCAGGTGTTTGAGTAGGCTGAACTAGCTAGTTAGCTAAGTAAGTGAAAGTGAAAAGAAATACTAGGATAGCTCTCTCCCCCTCTCTCTCTTGCTTCTCCTTAATTTTTGAAGAAATGTTTCTTCAAAACTTTTCAACTATTGTCTTTCTCTTTCTTTGACTCAACTACTCACCACATGTTATGCACTGCAGTGCTAGCTATCTGAAGCTTATGCTTTTAGTACTAGATTCATTCTTTGATCTTTTGATTGTGTGGACAAAATGTCAGTTCATGCTGCAAGAGCTCTGATAGGTTGGAGGACGTCCTCCGGAAGTTGTCATAATTACTGTGTAAGTATATGGAAGGGAGTGAGGCCCATGAGCTTCCAAGGTTTTGTATTGAAGGCAATATACCCAGAGGAGGACTTAACCTGTTAGGGCTAGGGGGCAGTATTGACACGGCTGGATAAAAAACATACCCGATTTAATCTGGTTACCACTCCTACCCAGTAACTAGAATATGCATATACTTATTACATATGGATAGGAAACACCCTAAATTTTCTAAAACTGTTTGAATGGTGTCTGTGAGTATAACAGAACTCAAATGGCAGGTCAAAACCTGAGAGATTCCTTTACAGGAAGTGGCCTGTCTGACCATTTCTTGAACTTGTTTTCCATCTCTATCATTTACTAAGGATCTCTGCTCTAACGTGACACTCCCCACGTCTTCCATAGGCTCTCAGAGCCCGGGAAAAAACAGAATGTCGTCATTCCAGCCCCAGGCTGAAACACATTATCGCCTTTCTCAAGTGGCCGATCAAGGGACACTGGCTTATGCGCGTGACCCCGACCGCCCCCGCCTTTGGGATTTTTTCCTCTGTTTGCCGAAAAGGAGATTCCCTGTCGGAATATTATCGCTTTTCTACGAGAAAAATTTCGTAAAAATTGATTTTAAACAGCGGTTGACATGCTTCGAAGTACGGTAATGGAATACTTAGAATTTTATTGTCACGAATTGCGCCATGCGCGCGACACTTCTTTACTATTTCGGATATTGTCTGGAACGCACGAACAAAACGCCGCTATTCGGATATAACGATGGATTATTTTGGACCAAACCAACATTTGTTATTGAAGTAGCAGTCCTAGGTGTGTATTCTGACGAAGACAACAAAAGGTAATCAAACTTTTATAATAGTAAATATGATTATGGTGAGTGCTAAACTTGCCGGGTGTCTAAATAGCGAGCCCGTGATGCCTGGGCTATGTACTTAGAATATTGCAAAATGTGCTTTCACCAAAAAGCTATTTTAAAATCGGACATATCGAGTGCATAGAGGAGGTCTGTATCTATAATTCTTTAAATAATTGTTATGCTTTTTGTGAACGTTTATCGTGAGTAATTTAGTAAAATGTTAGCGAATTCCCCGGAAGTTTGCGGGGGGTATGCTAGTTCTGAACGTCACATGCTAATGTAAAAAGCTGGTTTTTGATATAAATATGAACTTGATTGAACAAAACATGCATGTATTGTATAACATAATGTCCTAGGGTTGTCATCTGATGAAGATCATCAAAGGTGAGTGCTGCATTTAGCTGTCTTCTGGGTTTTGGTGACATTATATGCTGGCTTGAAAAATGGGTGTCTGATTATTTCTGGCTTGGTACTCTGCTGACATAATCTAATGTTTTGCTTTCGTTGTAAAGCCATTTTGAAATCGGACAGTGTGGTTAGATTAACGAGAGTCTTGTCTTTAAATGGCTGTAAAATAGTCATATGTTTGAGAAATTGAAGTAATAGGATTTTTAAGATTTTGAAAATCGCGCCACAGGATAGCAGTGGCTGTTACGTAGGTGGGACGAATTCGTCCCGCCTAGCCTAGAGAGGATAAACTAGCTGTCCTCCGACTACACCATGGTGCTATCCTACAGTGCAGTTGAGGCTACTGTAGACATTCATTGCAAAACAGTGTTTTCATCAATTATTTGGTGACGTGAATATATTTAGTATAGTTTTATTTAAAAAATGACAGCTTTTTAAATTTTCATGAAATTCACTGAGGAGGATGGTGTCACATCTGCTCCTGTCACGCCCTCTAGTGCTCATCTGGTGTCTCCTTGACCTGCCGCCACCCCCCAGTGCTCTCTCCGTGTGTGGTGTGTGTGTGTGTGTGTGTGTGTGTGTGTGTGTGTGTGTGTGTGTGTGTGTGTGTGTTTGTGTGTGTGTGGGCGGAGACAGGTGTGCTGGAGTCAGATCCCCACCAGCTGCAACCTGTTCCATAATCAAGACTCAGTCCTGCCACTTCCACACTGCCAGGTCGTAATCTCTGCCCATTCAGTCCATGTTTCTAGCCGTTTGTTCCTGTTGTCCTGTTGTGCCTGTTTTCCCTTGCCTGATGATTTCTCCCTCTCCGCTACAGTTCTGCCTGCTCTGACTCTGCTCCCTGTCTCCAGTCCGACTTCTCGTCAGTCCTGCTACTCTGTCCTGGATTCCCCACTCTACGCTCCCTTGGATTCCCCTCCGGACCTGCTTACCCTTTCCCCACACCTCTCGCTCCAGCCTTAGCCTCCGCACCTGGTTTCCAGCAACCCGCCCAAGCTTCCCCTGGCTTGCAATCAATCTTCCCCCCGTGTTTCAATAAATACCTTGGGTACCTCGTCCCAGTCTCCTCATCTGAGTCTGCTCTTGGGTTCACCTGTTCCACTCCGCGTAACAGATGGTCCTCTCCTTCCTCCTCCGAGGAGCCTTCACTGCTCTCCCCCCCCCCCCCCCCCCCACCTATGATTCATCCCTTTACATTAGACTACCATCAACATTCTCTCCCATAGACACTGAGTGACTATGGCTACATCTGAAATGGCACCCTATTCCCTATATATTGAACAACTTTTGACCAGAGCCCCATATGGTGCACTATATTGGGAATGGGGTGCTATTTGTGATTCAGCCATAGTCACTCAGTGAAACTGCATAATTACCTATAGTGTGGTAAACGCCTGACACCTCCATCATTGACATTTATTTGAGTGACTTTAAGTGTTAGAGAGTCCCTTCAAAGCATTTAATGTTCCATTACGTTTTGAAGTGAAGTAAAGTGGAATGGATCCAGAACTGTATGGGCCGAAGCTGAATGCAAATCAGTGGGACAACATACAGTGGCACTCGAAAGGTATTCCATATAATTGATAAGCACAATGTAGCATCATATAGGAGACTTTTAAATAAACAACTGCTGTAGGCCTTTTAAGTGAAAACATACCATTTGGTGATTCGGGGGCCTCTAAGGCTGGTTCAGTTAGGTGTGAGTGTTTTATTTTTTTGACAGTTTAAGAGTTAAAAAGCTTTCTGGCAGTTCATGGTTCAAATTACTTCCCCCTTTCATCATCTCTGTGTAATTTCAATTCGTTGGGTTTCTTGTTCACATGGTACACAAACACGTGCAATTTATGTATTTATTCACTTCCTCCACAGCTTGTTCAAAGCGTTTTAAACATCACTCTTTCTTATGAGTGAAGCTTAGGTTTTTAATTATTCATTTTGGCATGTATAAAGGTTGTTTTTTTGTATCACTTTTATAAAATCATGTTATGATTCCAACCCTGCACTCCACCCTGCATTCCACTCCACTCCACTCCGAGTGAAAATAAGGTAAGTGATAGTTTATGCAGTTATATTTGAGTGATCAAATGACACCAGAGCTGTGACATCATATTTGGGCATGATGGTTGCTTTTCCGTGATCACAGGAACTCTTTACTAATGAAATGTGATATGTTTGTTTTACACAAGACCTGGCAAGTTAAGCAGTTCTCTATGCTGAAGAATTTATCAAATCAAAATCCAAAAGTATTGGTCGCGTACAGATATTTTGCGGATGTTATCGCAGGTGCAGCGAAAGGCTTATGTTTTCAGTCTCTCGATCCCAGCTTTGATGCACCTGTACTGTATCCGCCTTCTAGATGGTAGCAGGGTGAACAGACTCGGGTGGCTGAAGTCCTTGATGATCTTCTTGGCCTTCCTGTGACACCGGGTGCTATAGATATCCTGGAGGGCAGGCAGTGTGCCCCCGGTGATGCGTTAGGCTGACCGCACCACCCTCTGGAGAGCCCTGTGGTTGCGAACAGTGCAATTGCTGTACCAGGCAGTGATACAGCCCGACAGAATTCTCTTAATGATTCATCTGTAGACGTTTGTGAGGGTCTTAGGGGCCAACTTTCTTCAGCCTCCTGAGGTTGAAGAGGTGTTGTTGCACCGCCTTCACCACACTGTCTGTGTGGATGGACCATTTCAGTTTGTCAATGATGTGCACGCCAAGGAACTTGACGCTTTTCACCCTCTCCACTGCAGCCCCATCGATGTGGAGGGGGGGGTGCTCTCTCTGCTGTCTCCTGAAGTCCACTATCAGCTACTTTGTTGATGTTGAGGGATAGGTTATTTTCCTGGCACCACTCCACCAGGGCCCTCACCTCCTCCCTGTAAGCTGTCTTGTCGTTGTTGGTAATCATACCTACCACTGTTGTGTCATAAGCAAACTTGATGATTGAGTTGGATACATGAGTCTCCATGTAGTCATGGGTGAACAGGGAGTACAGGAGGGGGCTGAGCACACACCCTTGTGGGGATGCAAATTGTAGTGGGTCTAGGGTGTCAGGTAACATGGAGGTGTTATGATCCTTAACCTCTTGTCGTTCGCCTAGGATAGGGGGCGCTACAGCGATTTTTGAAAAAAATGTGTGCCCATTTTAAACGGCCTCCTACTCAAACTCAGAAGCTAGGATATGCATATAATTAATACTTGTGGATAGAAAACACCCTAAAGTTTCTAAAACTATTTGAATGGTGTCTGTGAGTATAACAGAACTCATATGGCAGTCAAAACCCCGAGACCGATTGTAACAGGAAGTGGAATTCTGAATTGCAGACTCAACTTCATCAGTTTGCCTGTAAATCACACAGTGAGCAATGGTTCATTGAGCACTTCCTATTGCTTCCACTAGATGTCCCCAGTCTTTACAAAGTGATTTGAGCCTTCTACTGTGAAAACTGAATGAGACGCAGTGGAACGTGGTCACACGGAGAGGGCCATCACCATTATGACGCCGGCGCCCCTGGCTACCCTCCCCTTTCGAAACGTTTTGAAACACAATGCAATCGTCCCCCTTGAATCTTATTGGAGCTCTGGTTGAAAAAGGCCCTAAAGATTTATGTTATACAACGTTTGACATGTTTGAACGAACCTAAATTTAAAATCAATTTTTATGCCATTTTTCTCGTAAAAAAGCGATAATATTCCGACCGGGAATCTGTGTTTTAGTACAAAGAGAGAGAAAATAAAAACATGGGGTCGCCTCGTGCACGCTCCTCAGTCTCATTGTCCTCTGATAGACCACTTACCAAAGGCGCTAATGTTTTTCAGCCAGGGGCTGCCTCGACATCATTCAGCTTTTTCCCGGGTTCTGAGAGACTATGGGAGCCGTAGGAAGTGTCACGTTACAGCAAAGATCCTAAGTTTTCAATAAAAAAGTCAAGAAGCCCAAGGAATGGTCAGAGAGGGCACTTCCTGTACAGAATCTTCTCAGGTTTTTGCCTGCCATATGAGTTCTGTTATACTCACAGACACCATTCAAACAGTTTTAGAAACTTTAGGGTGTTTTCTATCCAAAGCCAATAATTATATGCATATTCTAGTTTCTGGGCAGTAGTAATAACCAGATTAAATCGGGTACGTTTTTTATCCGGCCGTGTAAATACTGCCCCCTAGCCCTAACAGGTTAAGGTAGGCATTTTGTTTTTACATAGCATTTAGGGATTGCAAATATGTGATAGCACTTTGGAAAGGTTTAATTAACTTCTTCGGGATCAGTGTCCCTTCCACGCTATCATAGGCTATTGCGATTCGCATGAGGTTGTAAGTAACAAGTACATTTCCCAGAACATAGACATATCTGATATTGGCAGAAAGCTTTCATTCTTGTTAATCTAACTGCACTGTCCAATTTACATTAGCTATCACAGTGAAATAATACCAGGCTATTGTTTGAGGAGAGTGCACAGTTTTGAACATGAAAAGTTCTTAATAAATTAGGCATATTTGGGCACTCTTGATACCAAATTTTGAACAGAAATGCAATGGTTCATTGGATCAGTCTAAAACTTTGCACATACATCGCTGCCATCTAGTGGCCAACATCTAAATTGCAGCTGGGCTGGAATAATACATTATGGCCGGTCTCTTGCATTTCAAAGATGATGGTACAAACAAATACAAAAGAATGATTGTTTTTTTATTTGTATTATCTTTTACCAGATCTATTGTGTTATATTCTCCTACATTCCTTTCACATCTCCACAAACGTCAAAGTGTTTCCTTTGAAATGGTACCAAGAACATGCATATCCTTGCTTCAGGGCCTCAGTTACAGGCAGTTCGATTTGGGTATGTCATTTTAGGTGAAAATTGAAGAAAAAGGGCGGATCCTTAAGAGGACACTTGGAATCGTCCCGTGACCACACCTGACACCACTTAGTAAAACATCTGCCCATTTTCTAGTTGTTAGGTCTGTCAATCCCTTTTTTTCTGATATTGTTCACATGTTGTGGAAGCCATCTGATGTTTTCCCAGCTCTAATCATCAATAATTCACTTATAGCTTGTCAATGAAAGATGACTTTCAAAATATCAAAACAAAAAAAATGTTATTTTTTGTGTGCTTGATCTTGTGTATTCTGAACTATGTAACTCATATCTATCTTCTGATCATTTCCTCATAATCTCCCATATGACTTCTTTCCAGATAACCACGTTTTTGCATGTCAGAATCATGTAATTACACATGAATAGCAGTTACTTTTGGGTATGTCTATTTAGGTGGAAATCTACATTTTGCCATTACATTTAAGAGGTTTTAAAGTCACCATTTGCCTCATGGTGAAATCCCTGAGCAGTTGCCTTCTTTTTCCGACAACTGAGATAGGAAGGATGCCTGTATCTTTGTAGTGACCAGGTGTATTGATATACCATCTAAAGTGTAATTAATAACTGCACCATACTCAAAGGGATATTCAATGTCTAGGTTTTTTCTATCAATAAGTGCGCTTTTTAGCAAGGCATTGGAAAACATCTCTGGTCTTTGTGGTTGAATCTGTGTTTGAAATTCACTGCCCGACCGAAGGACCTTACAGATATTTGTATGTGTGGGGTACAGAAATTAGGTAGCCATTCAAAAATCATGTTAAACACAATTATTGCACATAAGAGTGAGTCCAAGCAACTCCTGAACTTATTTAGGCTTGCTATAATAAAGGGTTTTAATACTTCTTGACTCAAGACATTTCAGCTTTTAATTTAATCAATTTGTAAAACATAATTCCACTTTGACATTATGGGGTATTGTGTGTAGGCCAGTGACAAATCTAAATGTAATCAATTTTAAATTCAGGCTGTAACACAATAAAATGTGGAAAAGGTCAAGGGGTGCGAATACTTTCTGAAGGCACTGTATAGTATGGGGAGAAAATCACCCTTCAGAAGAAAAGTTCGAAACTAGTAAAAATGAAACCATAACACATGAATTAATACAAACAAATACAGTGCGACATGCCTGAAAAAGAAAAGGATAATGTAGTAAAATGTCAAAGAAATGGGTGGCAGTCTGATATGTTCTCATAGTTAAGCTCCTTTGTGGATGGATATGAGAAGTCTCAGTCGGCCATTATATTGGAAACATTGACCCGGAGAAGAAGCACACAGACTGTCTCCTACAATAAGTATCAACTGTTACCAATTAGAGATAAACTTGCCTGGAAACACACTGCTGTAAAGCTAACTGCTGTAGAGCTAAACAGCTGCTATAAAGCGCACATACACACACAGGTACACACAATAACACACAAACAGGTGCACACATTTACGAACACACATACACTTGTACACACACATCCCTTACAAAATTAACATGTAAAACTTGCAGTTTCACATGTTGAAAACTTTCTCATGTGAAAATCTCAATTTCACATATAAAATTGCATTTTCACATGTGAAAAATAATCACACAATCACATTGCTAGTGCAATTTTCTTAGGTGAGGGAGCAGATTATCTTTTTATAACGTCATTTCCTCAATCAAAAAATAATGCATCATCCAATTGCAAAGTCTGCCTATGCCTATATCGTCTCAAGAAAATGTTATATTTTTAATATCCTCAAACACCAAGTTAGGTAAAGGCTACCTAATTTCAAAATAGGTCATCATCACTGCCAATCGTGAATGATAATTCTTCACGTTTTACCAGTGAAACATCCAAACGGCATCTCCATGCCAATCATTTGATTGATCTCAATCAGTTTCATAGAAATATGCATTTACGGTTGAAGTCGGAAGTTTAAATACACCTTAGCCAAATACATTTAAACATTCACAATTCCTGACATTTAATCCTAGTTAAAATTCCCTGTTTTAGGTCAGTTATGATCACCACTTCATTTTAAGAATGTGAAATGGAAGAATAATAGTAGAGAGAATGATTTATTTCAGCTTTTATTTCTTTCATCACATTCCAACGTGGGTCAGAAGTTTACAAACACTCAATTAGTATTTGGTAGCATTGCCTTTAAATTGTTTAACTTGGGTCAAACGTTTCAGGGAGCCTTCCACAAGCTTCCCACAATAAGTTGGGTGAATTTTAGCTCATTCGTCCTGACAGAGCTGGCGTACCTGAGTCAGGTTTGCAGGCCTCCTTGCTCGCACATGCTTTTTCAGTTCTGCCCACAAATTTTCTTCAGGATTGAGGTCAGGGCTTTGTGATGGCCACTCCAATACCGTGACTTTGTTGTCCTTAAGCCATTTTGCCACAACTTTGGAAGTATGCTTGGGGTCATTGTCCATTTGGAAGACCCATTTGCGACCAAGCTTTAACTTCCTGACTGATGTCTTGTGATGTAGCTTCAATATATCCACATAATTTTCCTGCCTCATGGTGCACCAGTCCCTCCTGCAGCAAAGCACGCCCACAACATGATGCTGGCACCCCCGTGCATCACGGTTGGGATGGTGTTCTTCAGCTTGCAAGCCTCCCCCTTTTTCATCCAAACATAACGATGGTCATTATGGCCAAACAGTTCTATTTTTGTTTCGTCAGACCAGAGGACATTTCTCCAAAAAGTACGATCTTTGTCCCCATGTGCAGTTGCAAACCGTAGTCTGGATTTGTTTATGGCAGTTTTGGAGCAGTAGCTTCTTCCTTGCTGAGCAGCCTTTCAGGTTATGTCGATATGGGACTCATTTTACTGTTGATATAGATACTTTTGTACCTGTTTCCTCCAGCATCTTCACAAGGTCCTTTGCTGTTGTTCTGGGATTGTTTGCACTTTTCGCACCAAAGTTCGTTCATCTCTAGGTGACAGAATGCCTCTCCTTCCTGAGCGGTATGATGGCTGTGTGGTCCCATGGTGTTTATACTTACATTTACATTTATATTTTAGTCATTTAGCAGACGCTCTTATCCAGAGCGACTTACAGTAGTGAATGCATACATTTCATACATTTTTTTTCCTGTGCTGGCCCCCCGTGGGAATCGAACCCACAACCCTGGCGTTGCAAACACCATGCTCTACCAACTGAGCTACAGGGAAGGCTGCGTGCTATTGTTTGTACAGATGAACATGGTATCTTCAGGCGTTTGGAAATTGCTCCCAAGGATGAACCAGACCTGTGGAGGTATCCACATTTTTTTCCTGAGGTCATGGCTGATTTCTTTTGAATTTCCAATGATGTCAAGCAAAGAGGCACTGAGTTTATGGTAGGCCTTGAAATACATCCACAGGTACACCTCCAATTGACTCAAATTATGTCAATTAGCCTTAGATTAGATTTAATCTGGTTACTAATCCTACCCAGTAACTAGAATATGCATATACTTATTATATATGGATAGAAAACACTCTAAAGTTTCTAAAACTGTTTGAATGGTGTCTGTGAGTATAACAGAACTCATTTGGCAGGCAAAACCCTGAGACATTTTCTGACAGGAAGTGGATACCTGATGTGTTGTATTGACTTTAAGAATGTGAAATGTCAGAATAATAGTAGAGAGAATGATTTATTTCAGCTTTAATTTCTTTCATCACATTCCCAGTAGGTCAGAAGTTTACATACACTCAATTAGTATTTGGTAGCATTGCCTTTAAATTGTTCAACTTGGGTCGAACATTTCAGGTAGCCTTCCACAAGCTTCCCACAATAAGTTGGGTGAATTTTGGCCAACTCGTCCTGACAGAGCAGGTTTGTAGGCCTTCTTGCTCGCACACACCTTATGAGTTCTGCCCAGATATTTTCTAGAGGATTGAGGTCAGGGCTTTGTGATGGCCACTCCAATACCGTGACTTTGTTGTCCTTAAGCCATTTTGCCACAACTTTGGAAGTATGCTTGGGGTCATTGTCCATTTGGAAGACCCATTTGCGACCAAGCTTTAACTTCCTGACTGATGTCTTGTGATGTAGCTTCAATATATCCACATAATTTTCCAGCCTCATGATGCCATCTATTTTGTGAAGTGCACCAGTCCCTCCTGCAGCAAAGCACACCCACAACATGATGCTGCCACCCCCGTGCATCACGGTTGGGATGGTGTTCTTCGGCTTGCAAGCCCCCCCCTTTGTATCCAAACATAACGATGGTCATTATGGCCAAACAGTTCTATTTTTGTTTCGTCAGACCAGAGGACATTTCTCCAAAAAGTACGATCTTTGTCCCCATGTGCCATTGCAAACCGTAGTTTGTCTTTTTTATGGCAGTTTTGGAGCAGTGGCTTCTTCCTTGCTGAGCAGCCTTTCAGGTTATGTCGATATAGGACTCGTTTTACTGTGGAAATAGATACTTTTGTACCTGTTTCCTCCAGCATCTTCACAAGGTCCTTTGCTGTTGTTCTGGGATTGATTTGCACTTTTCGCACCAAAGTACGTTCATCTCTAGGAAACAGAATGCCTCTCCTTCCTGAGCGGTATGATGGCTGCGATGTCCCATGGTGTTTATACTTGTGTACTATTGTTTGTACAGATGAACATGGTATCTTCAGGCATTTGGAAATTGCTCCCAAGGATGAACCAGACTTGTGGAGGTCTACAATTTTTTTTCTGAGGTCTTGGCTGATTTCTTCTAATTGCATTAACATAGGCTAATGCGATTAGAATGAGTTTGTAAGTAACAATAACATTTCCCAGGACATAGACATATCTGATATTGGCAGAAAGCTTAAATTCAAGCAAAGAGGCACTGAGTTTGATGGTAGGCCTTGAAATACATCCACAGGTATACCTCCAATTGACTCAAATGATGTCAATTAGCCTATCAGAAGCCATGACATCATTTTCAGAAATGTTCCAAACTGTTTAAAGGCACAGTCAACTTAGTGTATGTAAACGTCTGACCCACTGGAATTGTGATACAGTGAATTATAAGTGAAATAATCTGTCTGTAAGCAATTGCTGGAAAAATTACTTGTGTCATGCACAAAGTAGATGTCCTAACCGACTTGCCAAAACTATAGTTTGTTAACAAGAAAAGTTTTAATGACTCCAACCTAAGTGTATGTTAACTTTCGACTTCAACTGTAACTATTTGTTCAGCACTTTTGAAATGTACAGCGACAGAATTCAGAACATGGGCTGTTCTTACAGTGTTGTCCCTCTACACCAAGTCAGAACCGTAGGATAAATAAAGGGGGCATTTAAGCAGACAATGAAAGCTCTTACAATATTTGATAATTACATTTCTGAAAAATAGGCTACATGTGCACCACCAAGTCAGAACAGTAGGCAAAATAAATAGGTGTAAATAGACCAAATTATTAGGGTGAGGCACATGGGCTAGTAACAGCTTACTACACAACATACACTTAGTGTTCAACATTAGCTAGAGTAAACATATCTCCCTGGCATATTATATAATTTATGCAGCAGCATACAATACATTTTTGGACTCACCTTATTGTGCTGTACTCACTTAAACAGGAAGGTGGCGCGGCAGTCCTTCGTGGCCAAATTTTGTCGTAAAAATGTGTCATCAAAGTCTGCCATTCTCTGGATTTATGGTGTTATCAAGACAACTGGTAACTCCAAAAATAAAAAGTGAAATCATGATGATGTCAGTGATCTTCAGGTCGTAGCTCTAGATAGAAGCCTGAGTTCCCGATTTACAATTCTGAGTTCGATGAAAGTTCAAAAAGTATTTTCCCAGTTGTCTTGAATGCACTAAAGTAAGATTTTGCAGTTCCGAGTTAACAGTTGTTTTGAGCGCGGCACAAATCATGTTTCATTGACAGCATGGCCAATGTTGAATGTTTATCATTTTAAACTAGGAAAAGCGACTCTTAATCTTAGACTTGGACCACAAAGCCACTTCACTGCATACCAGGCTAATGTTTGCTTTGCTATGCTTGCAGTTAGCCACTGATTCTTTCCAAACCATTCATTGTTGAATTTGCGAATTTCAACTTGTGTAATGTTTATGTCCAATGGCCGATGAGCACCGATACGTTTTATCTATATTTTCTCTTCATTATTTCTCTTCATATGACAAGGATTAAAACGATTTTGCCAGTAGATTGTTGACTTGATTCATGATGATGACTGCTAGCTAAGATTTTGAAAGTATGATGTTGACATGATCAGTCCAATCAAAGCTACTGTAGATATGTGATTTGACGTCATTTTATCTATGGCCAATGACCTTGAGCCTACTTGGATGGGCACTTCTAATGTAACTCTATGGCAGCATCCAACAGGCTTGAATTGTCGAGCTCTACCCTTAGCTTTGGTGGTGACATAGTGTCTCCATGAGTGACAGAACACTGAGCCAATCACGGCGCAATGCTACGTATTTTCTGCTGGCTTGTCCCACCACCACAGAAAGCACTGAGCTAGGCTGAAACACCTGCATTTTGGAGCTGCCTTACTCAAAAAAACAAAAAAAGAGACCCTGTTTGTGTGCAGCTTTATTAACGCAATGATACATGTATTTTTTTACATTCTTTGCTAGCTGATATGTGACAGTATTAATGCCAATAACATGCAAAACAAGCAAGCCCCACCTGCCCTGAATGGCGGTGTTATGGTGTATCCAGGGTACATTCAAGTGTCCTTTCAACCTCTCCAAAGTGTCCGAATGTGGTAATTGCACTGTTTTTGCACACTGAATGTGGCTAAAATGTATTGTTCACTACAAAACAACATTTCTACAACACCAACCTCTCTCAAACCTTGTGGTGGTGTCAGGGGACATACAGGGGATATGGATGCCTTCAGCGCGGAAGCAGACAATATAATATTTTTGATGCGCAAAGATATAGATTTGTTCCTACCAACATAAGTATTAATTTGATACAGACCAAATTGAAGCTTACCTTGTAAGATGTTTGCTGTTTGTTGAAAATATTGTGTAAAATAAACATTTTGACTCTGGGGGCTAGTGATCAATAACAGTAGGTCACAGGCAGACAAATAAGATACCCTCATGATCTGTGGAGTCTCGGATTTCGGTGTGTATCAATGTATTCCGTGTTTACTTCGTTTATGCTTCACAACGTTATCCGGAATGTAGGTAGCAGCCATCTTGAAATGAGGTTAGCGGCTTGGGCCTGCCCTTATAAAGTCGTATGCCCATATCAAAGATTTGAAGGCACCGATCATTAGCCAGCTTTCCGCATACACCTTACTTTTGCAGATAGGGGCTAACGTTCACACACCAGACTGAATTGAATTTAAAAAATCTATTTTTTTGTACTGGCCCCCCGTGGGAATCAAACCCACATTTCCCTGTGGCTCAGTTTGTAGGGCATGGTGTTTGCAATGCCAGCATGGTGTGTGCAATGCCAAGGTTGTGGGTTTGATTCCCACGGGAGGCCAGTACAAAAAAAAAAAAAATGCATGAAATGAAATCTACGCATTCACTAATGTAAGTCGCTCTGGATAAGAGCCTCTGCTAAATGACTAAAATGTAAATGTAATAGGGTCCCAAAATAAGGGGACTTTACATTTAGGAGGATCAATTACTAAGAGTTTAATGGCTGTGATAGGAGAAAACAGAAGGGATAAACAACATTGTAGTTACTACACAATACTAACCTAATTGACAGAGTAAAAAGGAAGCCTGTACATAATAAAAATATTCCAAAACATGCATCCTGTTTGCAACAAGGCACTAAAGTAATCCTGAATACAAAGTGTTATGTTTGGGGAAAATCCAATACAACACACGACTGAGTACCACTTTCCATATTTTCAAGCATAGTGGTGGCTGCATCATGTTGTGGGTTATCTTGTAATCGTGAAGGACTGGGGAGCTTTTTAGGGTAAAAAAGAGACGCAATGGAGCTTAGCATATGCAAAATCCTAGAGGAAAACCTGTTTGTCTGCTTTCCACTAGTCACTGAGGGATAAATCACCTTTTAGCAGGACAATAACCCAAACACAAAGCCATCATCTAACATCTACACTGGAGTTGCATACCAAGAAGACAGTGAATGTTCCTGAGTGGCAGACTTACAGTTTTGACTTAAATCGACTTTGAAATCTATGGCAAAACCTGAAAATGGTTGTCTAGCAATGATCAACAACCAATTTGAAAGAATGTTGAAAAGAATAATAGGCAAATGTTGTATAATTTATTTAATTGTATTTATTCAGGGGAGCCTTAATGAATGGTGCTCTGAGGACAAAAATTCCATCAACACAACAAAAAGATAAACTACAAGACAGCTGTAAATACATTACATCAGGTTATTAAAACAAGTTATAATAGTTAATTGAAACAATTGCATACTTCAGTAAACTAATTTAACAACAGGGTTTTAAACTGCCCTATCGGCACAAGGGAATCCAGGTGTAATTTGTTTTGTAAGGTATTCCATAACTTGGTACATTAAAACTAAAGGCGGATTTACCAAACTTTGTGGAGATAAACGGGACCTGAAGAGTTAATAACAAACCCTCCGAACAGGTTTGGTATCTCATATTTATATATTTCAACAGGGAAGTGAGGTATGTTGGAAGCTTGTGGAGCAGAGCTTAGTAAACAAGAAGGGAGTTATGAAGTGATCTATGGGACTTTAGTTAGGTCCAGCTGACCTTCTGATACAGGATGCAGTATTGAGTATTAAAACTGTCACCTCTAAAAAAGCGAAGGGTGCTATGGTAGACGGCATCCAATGGTTTAAGAGTAGTGGCTGCTGCATTCTGGTAAATGGTGTCACCATAGTCAATAACTGGCAGGAGAGTTCACTACACTTCTTCCTGCTGTTCACGGAGAGGCAAGATCTATTTCTAAAAAATAAATAAATACCTTTTATAACTAGATGTTTTTTTTAAATGATAGATCTTTATCAATCCAAATGGCAAGATATTTACAGGCGGGAACTTGATCGATGAGCGAGCCATCCAATGAGTGAATATGTACAATAGGCTATCTGAGATACATTTCTGTGAATTAGAGAACATACACTGAGTGTACAAAATATTAAGGACACGTGCTCTTTCCATGACAGACTTTCCAGGAGAAAGCTATGACATTTTATTGATATGATATCAAGGAATCATGGTAAGACCCAGATGCAGTCACGTTGAATTGACAATGGTTTAATATTCCAACAGGGGCAGGCAATAGACAGGTCAAGGCAGGCAGGGGTCAATAAACCAGAGGTGGGGCAACGGTACCAGACGGCAGGCAGACTCAGGGTCAGGGTAGGCAGTGTGGTCAGGCAGGCGGGCTCAGAGTCAGTACAGGCAAGGGTCAAATGAGGATGTCCCTGGCAGGGACCCAGCACCTCTCCTCCAGGCCATAACCCTCCCAGTCAACAAGGTACTGGAACCCCCTGCCCCGAGGTCGAACCTTCAGGAGACTTCTCACCGTGTAAACTGGTTTGCTGTCGATGAGACGGGGAAGAGGGGTGGGCCTGGAAACAGGAGACAAAGGCCTGTGAGACATAGTTTGACTCTGGACACGTGAAAGGTGGGATGTATATGAAGGTTACGGGGCAACAGAAGACTAACAGCAGAAGGGCTAGTAATCTTGGAGATTGGGAAATGGGCCGATAAACCGGGGGGAGAGTATGCGGGATTCCACCGGGAGGGACAGATACCTGGTGGATAGCCATATCTTCTGCCCGAGACGATACTGGGAGCTGAGGTTCGATGGCAGCGGCGGACAAACATCTGTGCAGAAGGTATGCCGACCTTTTCCTCCTACTCAGGGAAGAGCGAGGGCTGATACCCCAGGGAACACTCAAACAGAGATAGGCCCGTGGCAGAGCAGGGAAGGGGGTTGCGGGCATACTCGACCCACACCAGCTGCTGGCTCCTGGAGGTGGGGTTGGCAGAGACTAGGCAGCGCAGAGTAGTCTCAAAATCCTGGTTGGCTCGCTCCGACTGGCCAATGGACTGGGGGTGGAACCCAGAGGACAGGCTGACCGACGACCTAATGAGGGCGCAGAATGCCTTCCAGAACCGGGACAAGAACTGAGGCTCCCGGTCGGAGACGATGTCCACGGGCAGTCCATGGATCCGGAAGACGTGCTGCACCATGAGCTGGGCTGTCTCCTTGGCCGAGAGTAGTTTGGGAAGAGGAATGAAGTGAGCAGCCTTGGTAAACCCGTTGACCACAGTCAGGATGGCAGGGTTGCCCTTAGACGGGGGGGAGACCCGTCAAGAAATCCAGGGATATGTGGGACCAGTGACGGTGAGGGACAGGCAGTGGTTGCAGAAGACCAGCCAGAGCTTGCCGAGGAGTCTTATTCTGAGCGCAGACCATGCAGGCGGAGATGAACGCGGCAACATCCGGGAACCATCGTAGGCCACCAAAAGCGTTGTTGCATGAAGGCCAGGGTCTGAAGGGAGCCTGGGTGGCAGGCAAGCCTGGAGGAATGGGCCCACTCAGCGGACCACGGAGCGGACAGTGTCAGGAACAAACATCCGATTATCAGGTCCCCTCCCAGGGTTTGGCTTGGACCGCTGCACCTCCCAGACCTGTTTCCCTATACCCCAGTTGAGTGCTGTCACCAGGCACGAGGTGGGAAAGATGGTCTTGGGCTCCGAGGTGGTACCTGTGGGGCTATAGCGGCGCGACAGTGCATCCGGCTTGACATTCTTCGATTCCGACTGGTACGAGAGGGAGAAGTTGGAACTGTGTGAACAGCAGGGCCCATCTGGCTTGCCTGGAGTTGAGGCACTTTGCGGTGAGGAGATACTCCAGGTTCTTGTGGTCGGTCCACGCGATGAATGGGTGTTCTGCCCCCTCCAGCCAGTGCCTCCACTCCTCCAACACCATCTTCACCACGAGAAGCTCACAATTCCCCACATCGTAGTTCTTTTCTGTGGCGTTGAGGTGGTGTCAAAAAAAGGCACAGGGATGTAGCTTGAGGTCCAGGGCAGAACGTTGGAACAGGACTGCCCCCACTCCGACATCAGAAGCATCGGCCTCCACCACGAACTGACAGGAAAGGTCTGGATGAAACAAGATAGGAGCTGTGGTGAAGTGATGATTGACGTCCCGGAACGCCCGGTCAGCAGCTGGAGACCACGTGAACGGAAACTTGGGCGAGGTGAATGCAGACAGGGGGGAAGCCAGGGTGCTGTAACCCCAGTTAACCTGTGGGATAACCCCAGTTAACCTGGGGATAGGGGGAAGTATTTTCACGGCCGGAAAAAATACGTACCCGATTTAATCTGGTTACTACTCCTGCCCAGAAACTAGAATATGCATATAATTAGTAGATTTGGATAGAAAACACTCTAAAGTTTCTAAAACTGTTTGAATGGTGCCTGTGAGTATAACAGAACTCATATGGCAGGCCAAAACCTGAGAAGATTCCATACAGGAAGTGCCCTGTCTGACAATGTGTTGTCCTTCTGTTGCATCTCTATCGGAAATACAGCATCTGTGCTGTAACGTGACATTTTCTAAGGCTTCCATTGGCTCTCTAAAGCCGCCAGAAAGTGGAATGGGGTGTCTGCTGTCTCTGGGCAAAGAACAGCAGCATAATTTGTTAGTGGTCAGCCTGGGGACAGTGAGACTAAGATGCGCGTTAACGAGACTACTCCATTTCTTTCTTTCAGCCTTTGAATGAAAACAACGTTGCCCGGTTTGAATATTATCGCTATTTTACAAGAAAAATAGCATAAAAATTGATTTTAAACAGTGTTTGACATGCTTCTAAGTACGGTAATGGAATATTTTGAATTTTGTCACGGAATGCGCTCGCGCGTCACCCTTCGGATACTGACCTGAACGCACGAACAAAACAGAGCTATTTCAATATAACTATGGATTATTTGGAACCAAAACAACATTTGATGTTGAAGTAGAAGTCCTGGGAGTGCATTCTGACAAAGAACAGCAAAGGTAATCCAATTTTTCTAATAGTAATTCTGAGTTTAGTGAGCCCCAAACTTGGTGGGTGTCAAAATAGCTAGCCGTGATGGCCGAGCTATGTACTCAGAATATTGCAAAATGTGCTTTCGCCGAAAAGCTATTTTAAAATCTGACACCGTGATTGCATAAAGGAGTTCTGTATCTATAATTCTTCAAATACTTGTTATGTATTTTGTCAACGTTTATCATGAGTAATTTAATAAATTCACCGGAAGTTTTCGGTGGGTATGCTAGTTCTGAACATCACATGCTAAATGTAAAAAGCTGGTTTTTGATATAAATATGAACTTGATTGAACAAAACATGCATGTATTGTATAACATAATGTCCTATGAGTGTCATCTGATGAAGATCAAAGGTTAGTGCTGCATTTAGCTGTGGTTTTGGTTTTTGTGACATATATGCTTGCTTTGAAAATGGCTGTGTGATTGTTTTTGACAGGGTACTCTCCTGACATAATCTAATGATTTGCCTTCGCTGTAAAGCCTTTTTGAAATCGGACAATGTGGTTAGATTAACGAGAGTCTTGTCTTTAAAATGGTGTAAAATAGTCATATGTTTGAGAAGTTGAAGTTATAGCATTTGAGGTATTTGTATTTCGCGCCACGCGATTCCACTGGTTGTTGACTAGGGTGGGACGCAAACGTCCCACCTAGCCCATAGAAGTTGAAGCGGCGATAGAAGTTTGCGAACCCCAGGAAGCATTGCAGCTGCATCCTGGAAGTAGGCTGGGGCCAGTCCACAACCGCTTCACCTTCCCGGAATCCATTTGCACACTCCCTGCGTCGATGATGAAACCCAGAGAAGGGATGGTGGAACAATGGAACTCGCACTTCTCTGCTTTTACAAATAGCTGGTTCTCCAGGAGGTGTTGGAGAACCTGTTGGACATGGAGCACATGTTCTTGGGTGGAACGGAAGAAGACGAGGATGTCATCTAGCTAGACAAAGACGAACACGTCGCGGAGAACATCATTGACCAGAGCCTGGACCACAGCAGGGACAGTGCTAAGGCCAAATGGCATGACCAGATAGTCGTAGTGACTGCTGGCCGTGTTGAAGCCGGTCTTACACTCATCCCCTTCCCGTATCCGCACCAGGTGGTAGGCGTTCCATAGATCCAGCTTGGAAAACACAGTGGCACGTTATCTCGTTGAGAACCCGGTAGTCGATGCACGGGCATAGGGTGTGGTCCTTCTTCTCCACAAAGAAGATTCTTGCGCCGGCGGGAAAAGAAGAAGGACGTATGAATCCTGTAGCAAGGGAGTCCCCAATGTAGGTCTCCATCGACCTGGTCTCTGGTCCCGACAGAGAGTACAGTTGTCCCCGGGGGGGGGGGGGGGGGGGGGAGTCGTGCTAGAAAGAAGGTCAATCCCACAGTCATAAGGTTGGTGCAGCAAGAGCGAAGTGGCCCGGGCCTTGCTGAACACCTCCCGCAGGTCCTGGTACTCCCAGAGGTCCTGGAATGGTGGAGAGGTCCAGGGCACCTTTCTGAGCCCCCAGGAAGATGTCCCGGGTCAGGTTTTGCTGACTTCAGGCAATGGGTGTGGCAGAACGGGCTCCAGCCCATGATGGCACCAGTAGACCCGTTAATGAGGGGATTGTGTCGCTGGAGCCAGGAGAATCCCAATACCACGGGAATCTGAGGGGACTTCATGAGCAGGAACTGGACAGCCTCGCTGTGGTTCCCTGACACACGTAGATTGATGGGAGTGGTGTTGTGGGTGACTCAGCCTATAGAGCGCCCATCCATCACTCTAACGTCCATGGGAATGGAGAAGGGTTGAATGGGGATGTTCAGCTCGGACGCCAGGGTAGCGTCCAAAAAGCTCTCGTCGGCCCCAGAGTCAATGAGAACCCGGAGAGATTTGGACTGGTCTCCCCACAGCAGAATGTCATGAAAAGGGGTGCGAGCAAGGGAAGCAGGAACGTTCTCCATATGGCTCACCAGAGTACTCGCTCCTACTGGTGAGACTGGTCTTTTAACCTCTTACATCTAGACGTTCCGCTAGCGGAACACCTGCTCCAATATCCAATGATAGGCGTGGCGCGAATTACAAATTCCTGAAAAATACAAAAACTTCCATTTTTCAAACATATGACTATTTCACAGCATTTTAAAGACAAGACTCTCCTTTATCTAACCACACTGTCCGATTTCAAAAAGGCTTTACAGCGAAAGCAAAACATTAGATTATGTCAGCAGAGTACCAAGCCAGAAATAATCAGACACCCATTTTTCAAGCTAGCATATAATGTCCCAAAAACCCAAACCACAGCTAAATGCAGCACTAACCTTTGATCTTCATCAGATGACACACCTAGGACATTATGTTATACAATACATGCATGTTTTGTTCAATCAAGTTCATATTTATATCAAAAAACAGCTTTTTACATTAGCATGTGACGTTCAGAACTAGCATACCCCCCGCAAACTTCCGGGGAATTTGCTAACAATTTACTAAATTACTCACGATAAACGTTCACAAAAAGCATAACAATTATTTTAAGAATTATAGATACAGAACTCCTCTATGTACTCTATGTCCAATTTTAAAATAGCTTTTTGGTGAAAGCACATTTTGCAATATTCTAAGTACATAGCCCAGCCATCATGGGCTAGCTATTTAGACACCCGGCAAGTTTAGCACTCACCAATATCAGATTTACTATTATAAAAGTTTGATTACCTTTTGTTGTCTTCGTCAGAATGCACTCCCAGGACTGCTACTTCAATAACAAATGTTGGTTTGGTCCAAAATAATCCATCGTTATATCCGAATAGCGGCGTTTTTTTCGTGCGTCCCAGACACTATCCGAAATTGTAAATCAGGGTCTTGCGCATGGCGC
The DNA here is from genome assembly GCF_965601325.2 of Salmo salar. Taxonomy (NCBI): domain Eukaryota; kingdom Metazoa; phylum Chordata; class Actinopteri; order Salmoniformes; family Salmonidae; genus Salmo; species Salmo salar. The sequence continues at coordinate 85,733,319 of NC_138305.1, forward strand.
AATTCGTGACAAAAAAAATCTAAATATTCCATTACCGTACTTCGAAGCATGTCAACCGCTGTCTAAAATCAATTTTTATGCCATTTTTCTCGTAAAAAAAGCGATAATATTCCGAACGGGAATGTCCATTTAGCTAAACAGAGGAAAGAAAAGAAAGCTTTCGGTCGACGCGGGCACGAGCCTGAGTCTCACAGTACTGTAACCAGCCACTACCCAAACGCGCTACTTTTTTTCAGCCAGAGCCTGCAAAGCCACGATTCAGCATTTTACCGCCTTCTGAGAGCCTATGGCAGCCGTAGGAAGTGTCACGGGACAGCTAAGATCCTCACTCTTCAATAAACAGAGACAAGAAGAACGACACCTTGTCAGATAGGCCACTTCCTGCATGAAATCTTCTCAGGTTTTTGCCTGCCATGTGAGTTCTGTTATACTCACAGACACCATTCAAACAGTTTTAGAAACTTTAGGGGGTTTTCTATCCAAAGCCAATAATTATATGCATATTCTAGTTACTGGGCAGGAGTAGTAACCAGATTAAATCGGGTACGTTTTTTATCCAGCCGTGAAAATACTGCCCCCTAGCCATAACAGGTTAAAGGACAAGTGGACACAAAATGACCAAGAGTCCTGCATTACAGACCACTCTTTGTATCGATCCTGTATTGCCATTCCGCTGGCAACAGCCCAGCTCTACCAAGTGGCATAGGCTCAGGTAGCATTAACTCGGCCGTCTTTGGCAGCCCTCGGGGCAGGTTGGGAGGCCTCGGGATCTCCCAGCAATGAGACCATCGGGAGCTTCTGGGATGACTTGGAGGCAAGGTGGGATCCCTGGGAGTGCAAGCGAAATCCAATTTCCTCTCCCTCCATCATTCCTTCAATCACCCATTGATATGGATGATCAAAGCGATGAGGGAATCGAGCTTCATAGGTAACTCCCGGGCTGCAAGCTCGTCCTTGACCTCCTCCGAGACGCAGTGTAGGAACATATTGAACAGTGCCTCTTGATTCCAAGCACTCTCCGCTGCCAACGTGCGGAAACCAACGCATAATCAGCTACACTGCAGGAGTCCTGCCAAAGCTGAATTAGCTTCTGGGCAGCCTCTCGCCCGGAGAACAGTGCATCAACAACCTTTCTCACTTCTCCCACAAACCCCTCCAGACTAGAGCATGTGGCCGGGAGTTGTTCCCATACGGCAGTAGCCCACGTGAGGCTGTCTTGGAGCGATCCGAGGGGAAGGAGGAGGGCTGAAGCTCGAAGAGGAGGGCACACTGAGCTAGGAATGCCCGATAGGTGCTCGGCTCTCCATTGAAGCGTTACGTAGGAGGTAAGCGGGGCTCCCGAGAAGGTGGAGCGACCAATGAGATGGCGCTGCTAGCAGCTGAGGAGCTGTGGGGTTAGCACCGTGGTAGGCGGCCTCCCAGACAACCCGTAGAATTGCTCCAGCAACCTGTCCAACGCCTGGTCATGGTGTTCAGCCAACGTTTGGACCTCCTCCACAAGGCCACGAAGCAATTCCTTTTACCTACCGATGGTGGCTCCCCGGGGGGAGATGGCATTGCGCAGCTGGCCCAGGTCTGCTGGGTCAGTCATGGCCAGTTCGTACTATCAGGAATCATGGTAAGACCCAGATGCAGACATGTCGAATTGACAATGGTTTAATATTCCAACAGGGGCAGGCAAGAGACAGGTCAACGCAGGCAGGGGTCAGTAAACCAGAGATGGGGCAATGGTACCGTTCGGCAGGCAAGCTCAGGGTCAGGGTAGGCAGAGGTCAACAATCCAGAGGTGGGGCAAAGGTATAGTTTGGCAGGCAGGGTCAGGGGCAGGCAGAGTGGTCAGGCAGGCGGGCTCAGAGTCAGGACAGGTAAGGGTCAAAACCAGGAGGGCGAGAATAGGAGAGACTAGATAAAGCAGGAGCTGAGAACAAAAACGCTGGTTGATCTGACGAACAAGACGAACTAGCAAAAGACAAACAGAGAACACAGGTATGAATACACAGGGGATGATGGGTGACACCTGGAGGGGGGTGGAGACAATCACAAGGACAGGTGCAACAGATCAGGGTGAGGACATGTCATTTGATAATTGCAGCTCTAACATACCCTGTAGCTTGGTCAACGGCATACATAACTGTATTGTCTGCATTCGGGCTGTTCCCAACTAAAAAAAATCTTGGTCGACAAAAAGTTATCTGTTCTTTCAACCATTTACAAGACAAACAGTCATGTGACACCTTGGTCACCATAGCAACTGGGGGAAATGGCTGCCAGGCAGTTTAGCTTCTTTTAAGTGCTGCTAATATTACTATTTTTTTACAGGTAAGGAGTCAGAGAAACATTCTAAAACTACAACACATGTTAATATGATCATGTTAGGGGGTAGTATAGTTATAACAAGTCAAATTGTATTGGTCACGTACACGTGTTTAGCAGATGTTATTGCGTGTGAAGAGAAATGCTTGTGTTTCCAGCTCCAGTAATATATAACAATTTCACAACAATACACAAAAATCTAAAGGAATGGAATTAAGAATATATAAATATTTGGACGAGCAATGTCAGAGCGGCATAGACTAAGATACAGTAGAATAGTACAGAATACGGTATATACATATGAGATGAGTAATGCAAAATATGTAAACATTATTAAAGTCACTAGTGTTCCATTATTTCAAGTCTAGCACCTGGGCTAGCAGCTGGGCTCCCGAGTGGCGCAGTGGTCTAAAGCACTGCATCTCAGTGCAAGATGCGTCACTACAGTCCCTGATTTGATTCCAGGCTGAATCACATCCGGCCGTGATTGGGAGTCCCATAGGGCGGCGCACAATGGGCCCAGCGTCGTCCGGGTTTGGCCGAGGTAGGCAGTCATTGTAAATAAGAATTTGTTCTTAACTGACTTGCCTAGTTAAATAAAGGTTACATTTACATTTTTTATCAATTTTAATGTGAGATAGAAGCTGTTTTTCAGTCTCTCGGTCCAAGCTTTGAGGCACCTGTACTGACCTTGCCTACTGGATGATAGCCGGGTGAACAGGCAGTGGCTCAGGTGGTTGTTGTCCTTGAAGATATTTTTGGCCTTTCTGTGACATTGGGTGCTGTAGGTGTCCTGGAGGATAGGTAGTTTGCCCCCTCTGGAGAGCCCTGCGGTTGCGGGCGGTGCAGTTGCCATAACTGGCGGCAATATAGCCCGACAGGATGCTCTCAATTGTACATCTGTAAAAGTTTGTGAGGGTTTTAGGTGCCAAGCCAAATTTATGCACCACAATGTCTGTGTGGGTGGACCATTTCAGTTTGTCAGTGATGTGTACGCTGAGGAACTTGCAGCTTTCCACCTTCTCCACTGCGGTCCCGTCAATGTGGATAGGTGGGAGCTTCCTCTGCTGTTTCCTGAAGTACACAATCAGCTCCTTTGTTTTGTTGATGTTGATTGAGAGGTTATTTTCCTGGCGCCACACTCCCAGGCCGCTCACCTCCTCCCTGTATGCTGTCTCGTCATTGTTGGTAATCAACTTGATGACTGAGTTGGAGGCATGCATGGCCACGCAGTCATGGGTGAACAGGGAGTACAGGAGGGGGCTGAGCATGCACCCTTGTGGGGCTCAAGTGTTGAGGATCAGCAAAGTGGAGGTGTTGTTTCCTACCTTCACCACCTAGGGGCGGCCCGTCAGGAAGTCCAGGACCCAGTTGCACAGGGCTGGGATCAGACCAAGGGCCTCAAGCTTAATGATGAGTGGGTGAATATGGTGTTGAATAATCCATATTTATGTCCAAATACCTCCGTTTTGTTCGTGCGTACAGAGCACTATCCAAAGGCATAACGCGCGAGCGCGCTACCAGAGACGAAAAGTCAAAATGTTCCATTACCGTACTTAGAAGCATGTCAAACGCTGTTTAAAATCAATCTTTATTGTATTTTTAACGTAAAATTGCGATAATATTCTAACCGGACAACAGCATATTCATTCAAGAAGAAAAAGAAGGAACGGCGCGCTTGCGGGATCGCGCATATCCAATCCCTTTGTCCCCAGGCAGTCCACTGATTGACTGAGCTCCTATTATCTGCCCAGTGACAGGAGAATGCCGAAATAACTTTCTGAAGGCTGTTGACAGCCAATGGAAGCCTTAGGAAGTGCAACGTGACCCCACAGAAACTGTAGTTTCGATAGAGAATCAAAAGAAGAACTACAATTTTCAGACTTTCCACTTCCTGGTTGGATTTTTCTCAGGTTTTTGTCTGCCATATGAGTTCTGTTATACTCACAGACACCATTCAAACAGTTTTAGAAACTTCAAAGTGTTTTCTATCCAAATCTACTAATAATATGCATATTCTAGTTTCTGGGCAAGAGTAGTAACCAGTTTAATTTGGGTACGTTTTTCATCCGGCCGTGAAAATACTGCCCCCTACACCTCAACAGGTTAAAGATGTTTATGCAGAATATATATATATATATATATATATATAAATGTTTTTAATGCGTAAGTTTGCTAGCATGTTCTCCAGCTGCATTGGCTGCTAGCTAGGTGTGACCATATGACTTTTTTTTTAAACTTGTTCCCATGGAGAGTGACAAATGGGGTCTGATTATCCTTTTGCTATTTCATATGTTGGGTTATCATGTTTTTGTATTTTGAAACAGATACCGCTAGATTTGATTTGTTGAAGGGCTAGTCTACTTGGCTAGTACCTGATGATGGTAACTAAGTCACATGACCCGTCATGTAAATAAGGAAGTGATTGCAATTAAACAGTAAAGTGATGTTAAAAAAAATGCCATATCACATTATTCCCAATGACATACACTACTGGTCAAAAGTTTTGGAATGCCTACTCATTCAAGGGTTTTTCTTTATTTTTACTATTTTCTACATTGTTTAATGTAGTAGTGAAGACATCAAAACTACGAAATAACACAAATGGAATCATGTCGTAACCTAAAAAGTGTTAAACAAATGAAAATATATTTTAGATTCTTCAAATTGCCACCCTTTGCCTTGATAACAGCTTTGCACACCTTGGTATTTAACTTATGTTCAGAAATTCTATGATTTTCTGGGTTTTAAATGCAAACCAGAATGTAAAAATAAAACATGACTCAATCCATTGCTTTAATGAGTTGTGGCATTGGTGCACACTTAGGAAGGTAGAACAGAATGTGAAGGATAGGATATACACACAGGAGGACCAAAACTCTTCCTAGAGCTGGCCGACCTGCCAAACTGAGCAATCGGGGGAGAAGGGCCTTGGTCAGGGAGGTGACCAAGAACCCGATGGTCACTCTGACAGAGCTCCAGAGGTCCTCTGTGGAGATGGGAGAACCTTCCAGAAGGACAACCATCTCTGTAGCACTCCACCAATCAGGCCTTTATAGTAGAGTGGCAAGACGGAATCCACTTCGTAGTAAAAGGCACATTACAGCCCACTTGGAGTTTGCCAAAACGCGCCTAAAGGACTCTCAGACCATGAGAAACAAGATTCTCTGGTCTGATGAAACCGAGATTGAACTCTTTGGCCTGAATACCAAGTGTCACGTCTGGAGGAAACCTGGCACCATCCCTACGCTGTAGCATGGTGGTGCCAGCATCCTGCTGTGGGGATGTTTTTCAGAGGCAGGCACTGGGAGACTATTCAGGATCGAGGAAAAGATGAACGGAGAAAAGTACAGAGCGATCCTTGATGAAAACCTGCTCCAGGGCGCTCAGGACCACAGACTGGGGCGAAGGTTCATCTTCCAACAGGACAACCACCCTAATCACATATCCAAGACAATGCAGGAGTGCTTCGAGACAAGTCTCTGAATGTCCTTGAGTGGCCCAGCCAGAGACTGGACTTGAACTCGATCGAACATCTTTGGAGAGACCTGAAAATAGCTGTGCAGCAACGCTCCCCATCCAACCTGACAGAGCTTGAGAGGATCTGCAGAGAAGAATGGGAGAAACTTCACAAATACAGGTGTGCCAAGCTTGTAGTATCATACCCAAGAATACTCGAGGCTGTACTCGCTGCCAAAGGTGCTTCAACAAAGTCCTTAGTAAAGAGTCTGAATACTTTTGAAAATGTAATATTTCAGTTTTTTATTTTTAATACAAATACGAACATTTCTTGAAACCTGTTTTTGCTTTGTCATTATGGGGTATTGTGTGTAGATTGAAGAGGGGAGAAAACAATTGAATCCATTTTAGAATAAGGCTGTAATGTAACAAACTGTGGAAAAAGGGCACTTTTCAATGGGAGCTTGCCGATCTGCATCTCACAGTCCTTAATGAGCATTTTGGATGCAATCATCAGTAAATCGAACAGTAACACATACAATTTCCATACACCATTGCACAACAGGTTGAAGTCAAGAGGAGTTTCTTTACCATGATGCAACACAAACACACATCGCCATAAAAGAACCATCCCAAAATGATTTCAACTATGTGAACAGAAAAGGTTTCACTCTTATTGTGCAGGTGATAGGTTATCTGATGTGCAAAAGACGCTGCTGAATGTGGTGTCAAGGTGGCAATGTGGAACAGACGACTTGTTCATTCTGCAGAATAATAGTTGCCCTATACACCTACAGGAGGGAGCTGTTGAGGATGGATGTCTTATTGGTGAGTGCTGCCTACTCATTTGAGCACACAACATGGCCAAATGAATGTGGACACCTGCTCTTCGAACATCTAATTACAAAATCATGGGCATTAATATGGAGTTGGTCCCCACTTTGCTGCTATAACAGCCTCCACTCTTCTGGGAAGGCTTTCCACTAAATGTTGTAACAGTGCTGCGGGGACTTGCTTCCATTCAGCCACAAGAGCATTAGTGAGGTCGGTCACTGATGTTGGCCGATTAGGCCTGGCTCGCAGTCAGCGTTCCAATTCATCCCAAAGGTGTCCGATGGGGTTGTCATGGGCTCTGTGCAGGCCAGTCAAGTTCTTCCACAGCAATCTCGACAAACCATTTCTTTATGGACCTCGCTTTGTGCACAGGGGCATTGTTATGCTGAAATAGGAAAGGGCCTTCCCTAAACTGTTGCCACAAAGTTAGAAGCACAAAATCATCTAGATTGTCATTGTACTCTGTAGCGTTAAGATTTCCCATCACTGGAACTAAGGGGCCTAGCCCAAACCATGAAAAACAGCCCCTGACCATTTTCTCTCATCCACCAAACGTTACAGTTGGCACTATGCTTTGGGACAGGTAGTGTTCTCCTAGCATCCACCAAACCCAGATTTGTCCGTCGGACTGCCAGATGGTGAAGCGTGATTCATCACTCCAGAGAACGCGTTTCAACTGCTCCAGAGTCCAATAGCAGCGAGCTTTACACCATTCCAGCTGACGCTTGGCACGTTTTCTACGCGTACAAACATTCTAAATTCCGTTCATAAGTAGTATTTCAGAATAGTTTCTACGCAATATTTATAAATGAGGCTCCAAGTGTGGAAAGCTCTTAGCGACTTACCCAGAAAGACTCAGCTGTAATCACTGCCAATGGTGCTTCTACAAAGTATTTACTCAGGGGTGTGAATACTTATGTAAATGAGATATTTCTGCACTTAATTTTCAATAAATTTGCTAAAATTTGTAAAAACATGTTTTCACCTTGTCATTATGGAGTATTGTGTGTAGATGGGTGAGAGAAAAAAATCTATTGAATCCATTTGGAATTCAGGCTGTAACAACAAAATGTGGAATAAGTCAAGCGGTATGAATTCTTTCTGAAGGCACTGTAAGCCCTTTCAGGCTGCATATGACTGTTCGTGGTCGGTGTGTATATGATTTGTTTTGTTTGTGTTCTACTGTATGTCTTCTTTTTTTTCACTTTAGCTCCAAATCAAATCAAGCTCTCTTTACTCAGCATTGATTCTCCAAGGTGTGCATGTGGTTTGGATTACTTGATTAAAATGGTGTCTGATTGTACAATGTGATCATTAGTGCATTAGCTTGAGAAATTGATCATTAGCTTGAGACATTGATCACATTTTGTTGTGTTACAGCCTGAATTCAAAATAGATGCAATTAATCACACATCTCCACACAATACCCCAAAATGACAAAGTGAAAATGATTGCTAATCGATTGATAATGAACTACTGAAATATCAAATTTACATAAGTATTCACACCCCTGAGTCAATGCATGTTAGAATCACATTTGGCAGTGATTAAAGCTAAGAAGTCTTCTTAACATTAAAACTGTAACTTCACCCTAATCATTTTGGTCTTTATTGTGGATTCACTGCAATGTTGTTGATCCATCCTCAGTTTTCTACCATCACAGACGACACTGTAGTGGTTTTAAAATCACCAATGGCCTCATGGTAACATCCCTGAGCAGTTTCATTCCTGTCCTGCAGCTCAGTTCAGAATGACAACTGTATCTTTGATGTGTCTGAGTGGTTTAATATATAATCCACAGTATAATTATTAGCTTGACCATGCTTAAAGAGATATTCAATGTCAGATTTTTTATTGCTGCCCATCTACCAATTATTGCCCTTTTATAAGGCTTTCGAAAAGCTCCCTGGTCTTTGTAGTTGAATCTGTGCTTAAAATTCAATACTTGACTGAGGGACCTTACAGATATTTGATGTATGGGGGACAGAGGAAGGGTTAATCATCGAAAAATCATGTCAATCCCTATTATTTCCCACAGAGTAAGTCCATGTTGCTTATTATGTGATTTGCTAAGCCAAATTGTACTCCTGAACTAATTTAGGCTTGCCTAAACAAAGGGTCTGAATACTTATGCAATTGCTATATTTTAGTTATTAATTTTGTATTTATATATATATAAAAAAAATCCAATTTGACAGAGTATTTTGTGTAGATTGTTGACAATGCTTTGCAAAAATGAAGAATTCCAAGGGGGTCGTAATATTTTTGCAAGGCACTTTACATCAATATTAACCTGTTTGTTTTGTTGATAAAAATCAGACATTGGAGATGCATATAAAATTGGCACCAACTGACTGGGCGTGATAAAATGCACCACATAGCCTCATAATTGAAACTGGGTAGTGAACTGCATTTCATGCACTTCAGGACCGAAATTATTTTAGATAGCAAGAGTTTTAACATTTTGACTACAATGCCTCTACAAACTTGACATCCCAAGAAATTTGATTCATTTAGTCCACTATTTGATCCAGTTTAAAGGAGTTTAGTACCCACAACAAAATAAGGGCACAGTGAATTTACAACTAGACCGCCGTGGTAACTTTTGATTCACTTATTTCCCCCTCATTTGAAGATCATGACTGGGCGGTTCACAAAGCTGGGGGACTGACAGTCTCTAACAACACTGAGGAGTGAGGCAGCCATGTCACATTGCCTCCATGTCAGAGCGGCTCTCGCACCCCGTTTGCCAGGAGCCACCTCCCCTTAATAGGCAGAGTAAATTAGGTGTCAGTCAGAGTTCCTCTGTCTCTTTTCTGACATGTCTTGCGATCCTTTCACGTTTCTGGGATCCACTTTACATTGTGGGAGTGACAACAGAGCCACTTTGGGTTGTCCCATGTGGGGTGTCCCTGGGTCTGCTCAGAGAGAGAGAGAGAGCGAGAGCTAGACAGAATGAGAGGAAGAGTGAGAGAGCTAGACAGAATGAGAGGAAGAGTGAGAGCTAGACAGAATGAGAGACAGAGAGGAAGAGTGAGAGCTAGACAGAGAGAGAGACAGAGAGGAAGAGTGAGAGGAAGAGTGAGAGAGAATGAGAGACAGAGAGAGAGAGGAAGAGTGAGAGAGACAGAATGAGAGACAGAGACAGAATGAGAGACAGAGAGAGAGAGGAAGAGTGAGAGAGACAGAATGAGAGACAGAGAGAGAGAGGAAGAGAAAAATGATCAGTGTGCTGCACCCTCAGGCCTGTCAGAACCGTTGCAACAGAACTCGGGTCTTAACTCTCCCCCTCCACCCCCTCTTCTTCAAGGGCTGTTTGCATGGAGACACAGCTATCTCTTCCAGGGTCTGTAGACTGTACACCTCCTCTGGGAAAAGGGAGCCAGGAACGTGATGTCCACAACATTGTATGGACTTACACGAAAGTCCCCGAGGAGGCTTCATTCACAAGAGGCACCATCAGCTCCTCCTACAAGTAGTCAAAAGAGTAGACTTTGACAGGAAGAAAAGACAATGATGAATGTGGCTATAAAACCAGTGGCCGACTTCCACCTGTTTCCGTAAATCAGATACCAGGGGAGCAGCCAAGCTCGCTGGAGCGATGAGAAACTAGGCGATGAGAAACTAGGTGATGTGAAAAGCACGTTGGAAACAAATCTCTCATACATTTATGCCTTTTCCTGCTCAACAAATCCTGCTTTTTCTTATCGGGCCTAAATAACTGCCCTACATGTTGCAATCACCTTTAAATGTGTGATGTTTCTAAAGTGGTGTTCATCGCTTCATCATATGCCACTTCCTCAGCGACTTTGACAGTAGAAGTCTAAATTTCATCTTCATTTTAAAGGTGGATCACACTTTATTTGAATAGTCCGTTTGCTCTACAGATGGTCGTACTATCAACAAACTATTTGGGTTTGATACATTTTGGAGCAAATCAAGTCTGAAATGTTAAAGTGGAAATTACAAACTTTAGAAGCCTGCCGTGCAGGGAAATTATCATCAACAAAAGAGTGATCAAATTAAGATCCTACATCTATAAGATTATGGTTACGGTAAGGGTTAAGATTAGGGTTAGGGCTGGATTTAGCACAGAGTTAGTTGAAATGTTACTAATAGTCTGTAGAGCATCTACAGATGGACTATCCAAATAAAGTGTTACCTAAAGGTTTAACGTGAGTAATGCACAGCAATAAAGAACCAAAGTGCATAATCAGCCCTAACTAACCCAGTTTGTCATGTGACGCCTTGAGTGGCTCTTATTTTTTCATTTTTCATGTCGCTAAATCATGCTGTCTCGAAAACCACCAGCACTCTTTATCCAATCACTCACATTATCATAGAATGTACTTCTAACATCACATTTGTGTCTGATGTTTGATGCCTTTACATCAAATAAATGAAAAAAACTGTGTACCCACTACAGTATACATGTACATTAAAGTCTATGGCTGCTTGTTAGTGATAGTTCAGCAGTGTGTCTTCCTATTGTCTTCTGTTGAAAACAGATTCAATTAACTGGACTGCTACTGTTATTCTTGATTCATTGCTTTTTCCTTTCTTTCTATGGTAACTATTGATTGAACATCCGAGTGAGCTAAAATGAACACCAATGATATTGCTTTATCTGTTTGTACTGCAGTTGTATTGATGTATTTACCTCCTTTTCCACCTTCTCTTCTCCCACCATCCCTAAGGTGTGTTTTGAACAAATATTTGTTCAAAACAAAAGCTCAGCAGAAATTATCCTGTTATGGATAAAGCATTATGTCAGTTTATGCTCATGGGAAAACATGCTAACACCTCCTACGAGGAAATATGTGCATGTGTAGTCAAACCAAAGCATTTCGTCTGATCATGCCCCCCTATACAACTATATTCTCACCTCAATATCTCTATGAATATATGCATGTACACTTCTAATCCGTACTTAAACGTGTGGATAGAAATGTACAAGAAATGGGGCCATGATGCAATTCAAAGTGCATGGCCTGTCTCTGCGTCAATGTCCATATTGAATTCACCTGGGCCAGTCCTGACAGTGACAAGTGTCAGCTGAGGGCTTGAGAGGGGCTGGACCCTTCTGCATGGCATACTGTACCAGTGAGCGTTCCATTTCTGGCAAGCTCACACAGGGCGAATGTTAGAATCTATCTTCAAAGGATTTTTTGTGCCGCGTACCTGCGCCAAGGTACTTCAAAGTGAATCAATCAATTATAATTTGGGAACATATTCTAATTTGAGTTAACCAGTGCAGCAGTACCCCAACTCCCCTAGAGTCTAAGCCTTGCTTTAAGATGGTCATACCAAGGATCATTTAGCTATTTGATTTGGAATTTTAGGACCCCTTTAGGTATATAAACTGCTCAAAAAAATAAAGGGAACACTTAAACAAAACAATGTAACTCCAAGTCAATCACACTACTGTGATATCAAACTGTCCACTTAGGAAGCAACACTGATTGACAATAAATTTCACATGCTGTTGTGCAAATGGAATAGACAACAGGTGTAAATTATAGGCAATTAGCAAGACACCCCCAATAAAGGAGTGGTTCTGCAGGTGGGGACCACAGACCACTTCTCAGTTCCTATGCTTCCTGGCTGATGTTTTGGTCACTTTTGAATGCTGGCGGTGCTTTCACTCTAGTGGTAGCATGAGACGGAGTCTACAACCCACACAAGTGGCTCAGGTAGTGCAGCTCATCCAGGATGGCACATCAATGCGAGCTGTGGCAAGAAGGTTTGCTGTGTCTGTCAGCGTAGTGTCCAGAGCATGGAGGCGCTAACAGGAGACAGGCCAGTACATCAGGAGATGTGGAGGAGGCCGTAGGAGGGCAACAACCCTGCAGCAGGACCTCTACCTCCGCCTTTGTGCAAGGAGGAGAAGGAGGAGCACTGCCAGAGCCCTGCAAAATGACCTCCAGCAGGCCACAAATGTGCATGTGTCTGCTCAAATGGTCAGAAACAGACTCCATGAGGGTGGTATGAGTGCCCGACGTCCACAGGTGGGGGTTGTGCTTACAGCCCAACACCGTGCAGGACGTGTGGCATTTGCCAGAGAACCACAAGATAGGCAAATTCGCCACTGGCGCCCTGTGTTCTTCACAGATGAAAGCAGGTTCACACTGAGCACATGTGACAGACGTGACAGAGTCTGGAGACGCCGTGGAGAACGTTCTGCTGCCTGCAACATCTTCCAGCATGACCGGTTTGGCGGTGGGTCAGTCATGGTGTGGGATGGCATTTCTTTGGGGGGCCGCACAGCCCTCCATGTGCTCGCCAGAGGTAGCCTGACTGCTTTTAGCTCATAGAAACGCATTGAATAATAGATGCCTACACGGAAAAACAGATAGTAAAAAAGGAAATCCACAGGAAGTTTGTTTTGAAGTGTCTGTCCTATATGAGAAATATAAGAAAGAGTATTTTTTTTATTAACACTCGTTACACATACCTTTAGGCACTGAACTACATAACCGTTCAAAAGTTTGGAGTCACTTAGAAATGTCCTTGTTTATGAAAGAAAAGCACATTTTTTTGTCCATTAAAATAACATGAAATTGATCAGAAATACAGTGTAGACATTGTTAATGTTGTAAATGACTATTGTAGCTGGAAACAGCAGATTTATTATGGAATATCTACATAGGCGTACACAGGCCCATTATCAGCAACCATCACGTCAACAGTGAAGAAGCGACTCTGGGATTCTGGACTTATTTTTTTTAACTGGTACCGGGTTACCTTCAGACGAGTCTTGTAGGCCTCAACAGACAACATGCACATGTTCATGAGAGTCTCATCTTCCCATTCAGGCCAAACTTTTCAGATGCTACAGACGTTTTCATGAGAAGACCAATTTTCGGGATGTCTCATCGTCTGACAAACACTGCTGCAACTCTGCCAGCTTTCACCGCATATGCGAAAGGCCAACATCGGCAGATGCGGTGGATATCTCCAGCTTGAACAGACATTTTTATGGGGATTTTTTTTATAAAGCTAATTATATTTCTGCAGGGGCGCAGACATCGACTCTAGGGGGAAACCAGTACAAAGAGCACTTGAGCCCGTACAACTATTAGCTTCTGATTTTGGTTTATTTAGGATTTGCTTTTATCATCGTTTGTTGCTCAGCTAGTGTGAGGTGCAGCCTCTTATCAGCAAATAGAAATGGAAATGAGTTCCTACAGTCCATATTTGCAAGGACGTGCTTTGAGAGTTAGGAAAATGTACATTCAATCAAAAGCAGTAACTAGGTTTCAGGGACAAGTAAAAACAAACATTCTTGGACCAGAGCAAGAAAGCATGGTTGAATATATATATATATATATAATATATATATATATATCGCAGTTTATTTTGGTTTCAGACTAAAGTTTTTTTATGAGTATATTAATCAAAACTTTCTTCCAGCAGAATTGAGACTGGTGTTTTTGGCTTTGATGGTTGCTCGGTTTGATAAGGCATATTGGCTTGAAGGAAAAAACAAATGTGTAGTACTTTAGAATGTTTGTGAAAAATAGTCATATCCTAAGGTTTCATGTATTAGTATTTGTATTTTATTTAACCTTTATTTAACTAGGCAAGTCAATTAAGAACAAAGATCAGAGTCATAACTATCATTTGTTTTTCAAATTGGACTGAGTACAAAGGAAAAACATAATGTCGGGTTAAAGGCAAGAAAAACTTCAACAAGCAACAGAAGTTTCCCTGCACCCTTACGGTATATATAAAAACAGGATTTTAGATTTTTTTTGTTAATTTATTCAAAATAAAAAACTGAAATTTGTCCTGTTGGAAGGTGAACCTTCACCCCAGTCTGAGGTCCTGAATGCTCTGGAGCAGGTTGTCATCAAGGATCTCTTTGTACTTTTCTCTGTTCATCTTTGCCTCGATCCTGGCTAGTCTCCAGTTCCTGAAAAATATCCCCACAGAATTATGCTGCCACCATCATGCTTCACCGTAGGAATGGTGCCAGGTTTCCTCCAGAAGTGACGCTTGGCACGCTTGGCATCTGCGTCAGGGTTACATTCGGTACCGTTACGAGCTACCTCTTATCACCACGGTGATTGAGTCAATGCACGGGGCGCGCTTCTTCACTAAACTGGATCTCAGGAGTGCGTACAACCTGGTGCATATCTGGGGGGGAGACGAGTGGAAGACAGCGTTTAGTACCACCACAAGGCATTATGAGTACCTTGTCATGCCGTACGGGTTGATGAATGCTCCATCAGTCTTCCAAGCCTTTGTAGACTAGATTTTCAGGGACCTGCACGGGCAGGGTGTATATCGAGGACATTCTGATATACTCCGCTACACGCGCCGAGCATGTGTCCTTGGTGCGCAAGGTACTTGGACAACTGTTGGAGCATGACCTGTACATCAAGGCATGAGAAATGCCTGTTCTTTCAGCAGGCAGTCTCCTTCCTAGGGTATCGCATTTCCACATCAGGGGTGGAGATGGAGAGTGACTGCATTGCAGCCGTGCGTAATTGGCCAACTCCCACCCCGGTAAAGGAGGTGCAGCAATTTTTAGGGTTTGCCAATTACTACCGGAGATTTATCCGGGGTTTTGGTCAGGTAGCTTCTCCCATTACCTCACTGATGAAGGGGGGTCCTGTACGTCTGCAGTGGTCGGTTGAGGCGGACAGGGCTTTTGGGCACCTAAGAGCTCTGTTCACCTCGGCTCCTGTGCTGGCCCATACGGATCCCTCTTCGGCATTCATAGTGGAGGTGGACGCGTCCGAGGCTGGGATAGGAGCCGTGCTCTCTCAGCGCTCGGGCACGCCACCGAAGCTCCGCCCCTGTGATTTCTTCTCGAAGAAGCTCAGGCTGGTGGAGCGGAACTATGATGTGGGGGACCGGGAGCTGTTGGCTGTGGTTAAGGCTTTGAAGGCGTGGAGACATTGGCTTGAGGGGGCTAAACACCCTTTCCTCATCTGGACTGACCATCGCAACCTGGAGTACATCTGGGCAGCTAGGAGACTGAATCCTCGTCATGCAAGGTGGGCCATGTTCTTTACCTGTTTTGTGTTTACCCTGTCCTACACCCCAGGATCCCAGAATGTGAAGGCAGACGCTGTCCCGGCTGTATGACACAGAGGAGCGGCCCATGGATGAGACTCCCATTCTCCCGGCCTCCTGCCTGGTAGCGCCGGTCGTGTGGGAGCTGGACGCAGACATTGAGCAGGCGTTGCATACAGAGCCCGCTCCACTCCAGTGTCCCGTCGGGCGTCAGTACGTTCCGTCTGCTGTCCATGACCTGTCGTCTCTTTCCTCTGCCCGGTCTCCCTACGGCCCTACAGACTGTGGAGGCCCTGTTTACACACGTCTTCCGGCACTACGGGGTGTCTGAGGATATATTGTCTGATCGAGGTCCCCAGTTGACTTCGAGAGTCTGGAGGGTGTTCATGGAACGTCTGGGGGTCTCGATCAGCCTCACCTCAGGTTTCTACCCCGAGAGTAATGGGCAGGTGGAAAGAGTGAACCAGGATGTGGGCAGGTTTCTGCGGTCCTATTGTACCTGTTTCCTCCAGCATAAAGGTCCTTTGCTGTTGTTCTGGGATTGATTTGCACTTTTCACACTAAAGTACGTTCATCTCTAGGAGACAGAACGCGTCTCCTTCCTGAGCGGTATGACGGCTGCGTGATCCCATGGTGTTTATACTTGCGTACTATTGTTTGTACAGATGAACATGGTACATTCAGGCGTTTGGAAATTGCTCTGAAGGATGAACCAGACTTGTGGAGGTCTACAATTTCTTTTCCTGAGGTCTTGGCTGGTTTCTTTTGATTTTCCCATGATGTCAAGCAAAGAGGCACTGAGTTTGAAGGTAGGCCTTGAAATACAACCACAGGTACACCTCCAATTGACTGAAATGATGTCAATTAGCCCATCAGAAGCTTCTAAAGGAATGACAGAATTTTCTGGAATTTTCCAAGATTTTTAAAGGCTTAATCAACTTAGTATATGTAAACTTCTATCCCACTGGAATTGTGATACGGTGAATTATAAGTGAACATTTCTGTCTGTAAACAATTGTTGGAAAGATGACTTGTGTCATGCACAATGCAAATGTCCTTACCGACTTGCCAAAATTATAGTTTGCTAACAAGAAATTTGTGGAGTGGCTGAAAAATGACTTTTATTGACTCCAACCTAAGTGTATGTAAACTTCCGACTTCAACTGTATATATACAGTTCCAGTCAAAAATGTGGATACACCTACTCAAATATTGTTTTTTAACCTCTATGGGCTCCCACCCGTGGTGCACTCCATCAACAGCAGGTGCATTTCAAGAGCGGCAAATTTGAATCCAAATAAATGTCAAAATTCAAATTTTTCAAACATACAACTATTTTACACCCTTTGAAAGATAAACATCTCCTTAATCTAACCACGTTTTACGATTTCAAAAAGGTTTTATGGCGAAAGCATAAATTTAGAGTATGTTAGGACAGTACATTTACAAGAGTTGTGTGTAATGTTTTGTCAATTCAAAGACAGGGTCACCAAAACCATAAAACCAGCTAAAATGATGCACTAACCTTTTACAATCTCCATCAGATGACACTCCTAGGACATTATGTTAGACAATGCATGCATTTTTAGTTCTATCAAGTTCATATTTATATCCAAAAACAGCGTTTTACTATGGCATTGATGTTGAGGAAATCGTTTCCCTCCAATAACCGGCAGTCAATTCAACACCACAAATTAAATAATTAAAATTAGAAAACATTGGTAAAATATTATATTGTCATTTAAAGAATTATAGATTTACATCTCTTGAACGCAATCAACTTGCCAGATTTAAAAATAACCTTACTGGGAAATCACACTTTGCAATAATCTGAGCACTGCGCCCAGAAAAATATGCATTGCGATACAGACTAGACGTCATGTTGGGGAGATCTAAAATCGAAAATACTATGTAAATAATCCATTACCTTTGATTCTCTTCATCAGATGTCACTTCCAGGTATCACAGGTCCATAACGAATGTAGTTTTGTTCAAAAAAGCTCATCATTTATGTCCAAAAATCTCCGTCTTGTTAGCACATGATCTAAGCCAGCCGGACTTCTCGTCATGAACGAGGGGAAAAAATATATTTACGTTCGTTCAAACATGTCAAACGTTGTATAGCATAAATCATTAGGGCCTTTTTTAACCAGAACATGAATAATATTCAAGGTGGACGAATGCATACTCTTTTATAACGTATTGGAACGAGGGTACCCAACATGAACTCGCGCGCCAGGTGTCTAATGGGCCATCATTCGTTCCATGGCTCTTGTTCGGTCAGATCTCCCTCCAGAAGACTCAAAACACTTTGTAAAGGCTGGTGACATCTAGTGGAAGCAATAGGAAGTGCCAAAATATTCCTCAGCCCCTGTGTTTTTCAATGGGATAGGTTTAAAGGTAATACAACACATCAGGTATCCACTTCCTGTCAGAAAATGTCTCAGGGTTTTGCCTGCCAAATGAGTTCTATTATACTCACAGACACCATTCAAACAGTTTTAGAAAATGTAGGGTGTTTTCTATCCATATGTAATAAGTATATGCATATTCTAGTTACTGGGTAGGAGTGGTAACCAGATTAAATCGGGTATGTTTTTTTATCCAGCCGTGTCAATACTGCCCCCTAGCCCTAACAGGTACTTTCTACATTGTATAATAATAGTGAACACATAAAACTATGGAATCATGTACTAACCAAAAAAGTGTTTTTTATTAGAGATTCTTCAAATTAGCCACTCTTTGCCTTGATGACAGCTTTGCACACTCTTGGCATTCTCACAACCAGCTTCATGGCTATACTAGTTCCTTTAGCAGACAAGATTAGCTTAAAATTCCGTGGCATTTTTTTATAGTAGGAAGAATACAATTTGAGCAAAGCTGAATAACATAAAAATATATAATCTCCAAACGATTTGAGGGAGTGCACACATGCAGCTATTATGCATTGAGCAGTTAACAAATACATAGTTATTCCTATATGCTTACTTTAGAGTTATTAATGTAACTTTAGTTGTTCTACAAACGTTAGGCTATATGTTTCGATTTTTAATACATTGTCAGGCTGCATGGTGCGACTCTAATGATGATTCGAAAAAAGTAGCTTGAAAAGGCATGAGCTCTGCCCAGCCTGGAAACGCTTGTTCTACTCGCTGTTGGGACATTGGTCTTAGGAGGTGAGTGCAATCAGCTGTGTACCTCGGTAGGAGATTTGGGTAGGGTAGGAAATTTGCTACCCGGAGATATATAGCCTTTTTCCCCTGATAGGCTTAGCGACGTGTTTCATTTTTGGAATATGTTGGGCATTGTTAATGTTTGTTATTTTTGTGTGGCGTCTGTGGATTGAGCAGTTGTCTCGGGGGCACATCCGTGGCTTGGTGGAATCTGCCAGCGTGCTGGGGGGTTACTTCCTTGCCAGCGGGCTATAGTGCATAATTACCCACCGCAAATCTGCATGAAGACTAGGGTTGAGTTATTGTAGATTTTGGGGAAGCTCCATATCTCATCTCTTTCTGTGGTGCCAGTGTGATTGTCATTTCTCTTGCTGTGGTCTGGTGTGCTCAGCAGAGGGGTTGAGTGAAAAAAAGAGAAATTCTCTCTGATTATGGCGTCTAATGTAGACGAGTTCATTCGCTTTCCATCAGAGGAACTGTTAGACTTATGTACTAAAGAACAGCTGTTGAAGGTTGCTGAACACTACAAGGTTGAAATTAGTGATAAACGTCTAAAACAATTCTATTAGGTTAATATTGAAGGCCAATCTGATGGAGAGTGGTATTCTTGACGTTACCACTGGGGCAGCCTCTGCTGAGGACTCGCCATCTCCCCGATATGTTACAATTACCGCTCCATCGGTGAGTCCTAGTAGTCTTCTTTTTGAACAGCAGAAAGAGCTGCTTCTGTTACAGCTAGAGCACGATCGTGAGCACGATCGTGAGAAGCTAGAGCATGATCGTGTAAAATATGAAAAGGAATTGGAATTTAAACAGGATTTGGAGCGTGCTAAAATCAATCTGCAACAAGAGCGACTAGAGTTTGCGTGAGAATTATCTTCACAGTTTAATCGCTGGTGTTCCACCTCTGCAGTTATGACTTTCCAAGGGCTATGTGAGCTGATTATGTTAGAGCAATTTAATAACCTCTTACATCTAGACGTTCCGCTAGCGGAACACCTGCTCCAATATCCAATGATAGGCGTGGCGCGAATTACAAATTCCTCAAAAATACAAAAACTTCAATTTTTCAAACATATGACTATTTCACAGCATTTTAAAGATAAGACTGTCCTTTATCTAACCACACTGTCCGATTTCAAAAAGGCTTTACAACGAAAGCAAAACATTAGATTATGTCAGCAGAGTACCAAGCCAGAAATAATCAGACACCCATTTTTCAAGCTAGCATATAATGTCACAAAAACCCAGAAGACAGCTAAATGCAGCACTAACCTTTGATGATCTTCATCAGATGACAACCCTAGGACATTATGTTATACAATACATGCATGTTTTGTTCAATCAAGTTCATATTTATATCAAAAACCAGCTTTTTACATTAGCATGTGACGTTCAGAACTAGCATACCCCCCGCAAACCTCCGGCGAATTCACTAAGAATTTACTAAATTACTCACGATAAACGTTCACAAAAGGCATAACAATTATTTTAAGAATTATAGATACAGAACTCCTCTATGCACTCGATATGTCCGATTTTAAAATAGCTTTTTGGTGAAAGCACATTTTGCAATATTCTAAGTACATAGCCCAGGCATCACGGGCTAGCTATTTAGACACCCGGCAATTTTAGCACTCACCAATATCAGGTTTACTATTATAAAAGTTTGATTACCTTTTGTTGTCTTCGTCAGAATGCACTCCCAGGACTGCTACTTCAATAACAAATGTTGGTTTGGTCCAAAATAATCCATCGTTATATCCGAATAGCGGCGTTTTGTTCGTGCGTCCCAGACACTATCTGAAATGGTAAATCAGGGTCGTGCGCATGGCGCAATTCGTGACAAAAAAAATCTAAATATTCCATTACCGTACTTCGAAGCATGTCAACCGCTGTTTAAAATCCATTTTTATGCCATTTTTCTCGTAAAAAAGCGATAATATTCCGACCGGGAATCTCCTTTTAGCTAAACAGAGGAAAGTAAACAAAGCTTTCGGTCGACGCGGGCACGAGCCTGAGTCTCACAGTACTGTAACCAGCCACTACCCAAACGCGCTACTTTTTTCAGCCAGAGCCTGCAAAGCCACGATTCAGCATTTTACCGCCTTCTGAGACCCTATGGCAGCCGTAGGAAGTGTCACGGGACAGCTAAGATCCTCACTCTTCAATAAACAGAGACAAGAAGAACGACACCTTGTCAGACAGGCCACTTCCTGCCTGAAACCTTGTCAGGTTTTTGCCTGCCAAATGAGTTCTGTTATACTCACAGACACCAGTCAAACAGTTTTAGAAACTTTAGGGTGTTTTCTATCCATATGTAATAAGTATATGCATATTCTAGTTACTGGGTAGGAGTGGTAACCAGATTAAATCGGGTACGTTTTTTATCCAGCCGTGAAAATACTGCCCCCTAGCCATAACAGGTTAAGGACACAATCCCTGATCGTATAGCGACATACATTAATGAACGAAAAGTAAAGACTGTCGCTGAAGCTGCGGTTTTGGCAGACGAATATGTGTTCTCACAAACGTGTTTTTGCAGAACCCCGTATTCGGAGTGAGTGGGGGCGTTCGGAGAGATTTGGGCCTCACTCACCGAGATACTCTGGTTCACGGGCAGAGTTTCATTCAACTAGGGTTGAGCCTGACTCCCGTGGTAAAACTGACTTTGGTCAAGAGTGTCACTACTGTCAAGGCTCAGGTCAAAAACGAATGTCCGGTTCTCAGGTCTAGGGATAAATTCAGTACGTGTGCTAACGTTAAATTTAGGCCTACGGCGTTAGCTGCGCCTGTTCCACATCAGGTCACTGATGTGTCACCACATGTGAAAGTCCATATTGATCCAGACTATTTACCTTTCATTACGGAGGGTTTTGTGTCTATTTTAGGAAGTAAGAACCTAGTGCCAGTGAAGATCCTAAGAGACACAGGTGCCTCTGAATCGTTTGTGCTGGAATCTGTGTTACCCTTCTCTGCTGAGACTGATTCGGGGAATAGTGTTCTAATTAGGGGAATAGGTTTGAACAATCTGTCAGTTCCATTGCATAAACTGATATTGGATTGTGGACTGGTGAAAGGTGAGGTTGTTGTGGGGGTGCGTCCTTCATTGCCTATTGAGGGTATCGACGTTATCCTTGGGAATAACTTGGCTGGTGAGCGTGTGTGGCCTGTCGTGTTTCCATCTCTAGTGGTTTCCACTAAACCGTCAATTGTAGGGATTCCTGATGAGAGTGTGCAGAGTTTCCCAGCGGTGTTCTCTGCGGGTGCAGTGACGCGGTCTATGAGCCATGGTGACCTGGTCCCTGCTCCGGTAAATGAGAATACCACAAAGACGTCTATCACTGTTTTCCCTGTTATTCCGTTATCTGTATCCCGCTCCGATCTAATCGATGCGCAACGGACTGACCCCACATTAGAAGAGTTGCGTGACCAAATTGTGCCTGTGGAACAGTTGGGAGATGTTGCACATGGTTATTTTCTCCAAGAGGATGTTCTGATGAGAAAGTGGGAGTCTACAGAGGACGGTAAACCTGTTCATTTGGCTGATACCGTTACTTCCCTTGGTTCTTGTAATGCTAGGTCTGTGCATGAGGACAAATGTTCCTGGTCCCGATGATTGCATACTGCAGGGTAGATTGAAAAATTCAGAGACACTGGATATTTTGGATAGCCCTCTTACTCAGCTACCTGTTGATGGGCGGAAAGAGGTGGTTGGTCTGATTTGGAAAATTCCAGGTTTGTTTTCTGATACACCTACACGTACAAACTTGATAGAGCATGATATTGACATTGGGGATGCTGACCCCATTCGTCAGCGGTTCTATAGAGTTTCTGTAGAGAAACTGCGTTGTCTGGATGCTGAGGTCAGGTACATGCTGGAGAGTAAGATAGCAGAGCCTTCTTTCTCCAGTTGGGCTTCTCCCTGTATCTTGGTCAGTAAACCGGATGGAACAAACAGATTTTGTACGGACTACCGTAAGGTAAACCGAGTCACTAAGCCAGATTCATTTCCTCTTCCTTGGATGGAGGACTGCGTTGATCAGGTCGGCGCAGCTAAGTTTGTGAGCAAATTTGACCTGTTAAAGTGCTATTGGCAGGTGCCACTGACGAGTAGGGCACATGAAATCGTTGCCTTTATTACACCCTCTGCTCTGTACTCGTATTCGGTTATGAGTTTCGTGACTATGAATTGTTGAGAAGTGACTATGAATCGTTGAGAAGTGACTATGAATCGTTGAGAAGTGACTATGAACCGTTGGGAGATGTTCTTTTCGTTGGAGCTGGTAGCTGACGGTCTCTTGTGTGCTCTGTTCCTGAATGTTATTGGACTGACCATTGTTTGGTTTTGTCATGTTCTATCTTTCCTGTCTGTTCCCTCCTGGTCTTGTGTTCTTCTTTCCTCTTAAACTTGCTTCCTGTGTGTAAAGGTTGCTGAGGTCTGGGGAGGGGGTTGGCTGGGGCAAAGGGAGGTGTGAACACGTAACCCCTCATCAATTTGGGACGCAGAGGCTGGTACGTTGTTCCGGGGTCCTTGTTGGTCCCCGGTTTTATGGGGGGGGGGGGCCGTATTCTTTCGCTTTGTTCTTGTTTCCTTATTAGGATGCCGGTGGGTGGAGTTGGGAGGGTCGTCAGCTAGATGGGAAACACCTGGGCTCGGGTGTGTCCCAGGATAAAGAGACCTCTTCCACAGTCATTGAGAGACTCTCTCCAGGCAGACACTTTGTTGATGTTGGTTATAGTATTTTGGTGGCATTTTGGTTATTTGCTTTGGCACCTTTCAACACCCTGCATTATTACATTCAGGTATGCAAAACACTCACTTACACTACTGATTACTGATTACACACACCATTATTAATTGTTCATTTTGTTTAGTTACTTTATTTAATAAATATATATTTTGATTCTCCTTGTCTCCACGTTGTCTCCCTTTTGTTGCGAACTCAGAGCCGGTTCGTAACAATTGTTTGACATGTTTCTACGAACGGTAATGACACATTTTGACTTTTTTTCTCTGGTTTTACGCTCGCGCATTTTGCCTTTGGATAGTGATCTGAACGCGCGAACAAAAGGAGGTATTTGGACATAAATATGGAGTTTTTCAAACAAAAATAACATTTCTTGTTGAAGTGGGAGTCCTGGGAGTGCATTCCGACGAAGATCAGCAAAGGTAAGTGAAAATGTATAATACTATTTCTGAGTTTAGTTGACTCCAGAACTTGGCAGGTAACTGCATAGCTTGCTTTGATGGCTGAGCTCTGTACTCAGTATATTGAACAATGTGCTTTCGCCGTAAAGCTATTTTGAAATCTGACACAGCGGTTGCATTAAGGAGAAGTGTATCTATAATTCTTTCAATAACTGTTGTAAATTTTATCACCGTTTATGATGAGCATTTTTGTAAATTGATGTGCTCGTTCACCGGAAGTTTTGGAGGCAAAACATTTTCTGAACATCATGCACCAATGTAAAATGGGGTTTTTGGATATAAATATGAACCTTATAGAACAAAACATACATGTATTGTGTAACACTGAGTCCTGGGAGTGTCATCTGATGAAGATCGTCAAAGGTTAGTGATTCATTTTAGCTGTATTTCTGGTTTTTGTGACGCTTCTCCTTGCTTGGAAAATGGCTGTCTGGTTTTTCTTGTGAAGTTATGTCTAACATAATCTAATGTTATGCTTTCGCCGTAAAGCCTTTTTGAATCGGACAATGTGGTTGGATTAACGAGAAGTGTATCTTTAAAATGGGATATAATAGTTGTATGTTTGAGAAATTTGAATTGAGATTTGTTGTTTTGAATTTGCCGCCCTGCTGTTTCACTGGCTAGCGTCCCACATACCCCAGAGAGGTTAAGATATTGTATTTCGTGAGTGTAGCTTCCCAATGTAGAGTAACTCCTTTGTCTCCCTTCCTCCCCCCTCCTCTCTCTGAATTCGCCACTGTGTTATAACCAAACTGTCCTGTTTTGTTAGTCTTCTATAGCCTATTTACTGTATAATGTTAGTGTGTATTTGTGTATTCTGTAATTGTTAGCGCTACAATCAATCCTTAGGGTCTTATCATAAATCTTCGATAATATTCCAACCGGACAATAGCGTATTCATTACAGAGGAATAAGAAGGAACAGCGTGCCTGCTTGACCGCGCAGTAAACAACTCAGTGGCCTCAGGCAGTCAACTTGTTGAGTCAGCTCTTATTCTCTCCCCAGTCACAGTAGAAGCATGAAACAACGTTCTAAAGACTGACATCTAGTGGAAGCCTTAGGAAGTGCAAAATGAACCCTAAGTCACTGTATACTGTATAGGCAATCACTTGAAAAACTACAAACCTCAGATTTCCACACTTCCTGGTTAGATTTTTCTCAGGTTTTTGCCTGCGTTCTGTTATACTCAGACATCATTCAAACAGTTTTAGAAACTTCAGAGTGTTTTCTATCCAAATCTAATAATAGTATGCATATCCTACCTTCTGAGCCTGAGTAGCAGGCAGTTTACTACGGGCACGCCTTTCATCCGGATGTCAAAATACTGCCCCCTACCTTAGAGAAGTTAAGCACTAATAACCGCTCATTCGTAAAAAGAGAATGCAATTTATATATTTACGATTGAGCTGTCCTTGATCGTCCAAATTCTTTGGTCACAGAGATGCTGGGTTTAGGACTCTGGTTCGGCCACCAGAGATCACCATGTCCTTAAGGAGAGGTCCTGGTCGTGGTGGTGGTAAGAATGGATACTTCGACGTACCCTGTATAGTAGTTCTTAGAGTTAATCTCGTTAGAATGCTTCAGAGATGGTTGGTGTTCTCGTCCAAGGCTACTTACGTTCTTAGCTGCAGACTGATTACGCAACGTCTAGGATTTGCTTCTTCTGTAGTGATTGATAGTTTCAGAGTTTATAACCATTTTTCAACATTGGTCTGTAGAGTCGTAACCATTTCAACATGGGGACCTGCGTCCTCACGTTCTCTGGTCTTGTCCTTTGGTAGAGTTGGAGTTTTAAACCATTTTGCAACATCAAGCTCACGACTTAGTCTGCTTGGTCTATAGAGTGGTAGATTTCTTAACCATTTGTAACGTATTCAGCTGGCTCTGCACGTAACTGGTCTAATATGTTAATTCTTCAGTGCGTCCTTTTAAACACTTGGGGAAAAAAGGGCTTTCCATTACGTTTGGCATAATGTCCATGCTCACGTGGGTGTGGTTACTGACTAGATAAACTTTACATGAAAAAACATTTTCTCATTTAGAAGACTGAAGTCACATTTATATCTTTTCAAAAGTATTCTCATACTTAATCATTCATTTTAGACAACATTCAGATGCAAACCTCATAATTGAGAAGTGTAGACAAACAGAGATACAGTTATGTGGTTCTACAGTCTTTCATGATGTCACAACATAAAAACGAATTCAACATGAGGGTTCTTTGAGTCTCCACTGACCATTTCCACAATCTTATAAATAGAAATATTGTTATATTGCAGGAGAAGACCCTTCGTTCTACTAATGTCTCTCGGTCCATACTGCTTGGCAAGGAACGGTATTTACAACCATCATAAAACTGGCCAACAGCCCAAAGAGAGGGGTCTTCAGACCTTTGCCTAGCCGGTACCCCCAATCTCCATGCTAAAAAGTTAGCATTTGAAACAGTAGAGGGAAGAGCACCATCTAGTGGTCAACACATGGTAATATCAGGAATCAGGATGGTACATAAACCTAACAACTTCAATAACTATTGTCTCTGAACGGGAAGGACAAAAATCACCAAATTCACTGACAATACATTACATATGATGAAGAAACAATTCTCAGATCCACAGCTCAATACTACTTGTCAAACATAGGGAACTGAAACTATATACTAGTGGTTGGGGTGGGATTGGCATGGGGTGTGGGGGTCCGTGGGTGGCTTTTGACTATTTCTGTGGATTCCACATGTCTAACTCTGGCCCAAATCGGATGTTAGGTACTATATTTATTGAATATTATATGAATGTTATAAATTAAAATGGCCAATTTGGGTGCAATCAATTAGCTGAATTTCTCAGAGATAGTTATATTTCAACAAAATAATGTTGCAGGAATGCTAAAATTCTGTTTCTAACAACAGAAACGATTTCAGAACAATCTGAGATGGGTGTCGAAATTCCTCTTTCTTGTGTTTTTTGAGGTGGAAAGACCCTGAGACTTTTTTGTGAAGTAGAGAGGCCCTTTATGTGGCTGTATGCCTCATAGTACAGATTCTCCAGAAATATATTAAACAGAGACTCTGGGGGCAGCATGGCTAAATAACTAATGTGTAAAAAAAAATGTTTATTCTCTGAATCAAGCCTCTTCTCTTCTCCTCACCACTAACCCACTTCTTTAAATAGATCTGCTCTATTCACTCTCTCAAATGTTCCAAAGAGAAAAATCGCTTCTGGCTGTCTATGTCCTAC
The DNA here is from genome assembly GCF_965601325.2 of Salmo salar. Lineage (NCBI taxonomy): Eukaryota > Metazoa > Chordata > Actinopteri > Salmoniformes > Salmonidae > Salmo > Salmo salar. The sequence continues at coordinate 85,760,567 of NC_138305.1, forward strand.
ATAATGTAATTATGTAAAGCAAAATAGAAAAAATCCTGCACACCCCATAATCTACAACACAATTGACAGTTGACAATTTAGATTGAAATTAATTGAAAACGCAGATCTGAGATTAGCTTAAGTGTATGGAAAGGATGCTGTTGGTGTAATTTTATGAGGTAATTCAATGCTTCAGTGGAAAATGCTTTGTATTAGGTCTTATTCTTGAAATGAAAGATAATATTATTGAGATGTAGGGCTGTAAAAGTGACTGGAGATGTAAGTTTTGAGCTCAAAAAGATTTCTTAGAGGCAAATGTATGTGCAATTTGATTGTATGTGATGAATTGATAATGTTCCTTCACTTCCTCAACATGCTTTGTTCTTATCTTGTATCAAAAGAGAAATACATTTTTCTCCAACAGTAGCAAAACCAATTTGATAACTCAATCTTTATCATAATAGTCTAATGTTCTATTGAAACGTTACATGAGTTGCTCAGGACTCATTTTCTCTTCAGAGAAAGATGAAGCCAGAAAGGTGAAGCCAGAAAGATGAACAGAAAAACAGGCTAATTTCTTCTCCATTTTACTCTTGTTCATCAGCATACTGAAAGTTCTTATTTACTTCGCTGATGCTTTTATGGCAAGATTAACTATCGCATTCATACAGTATAGATGTCACACACCTCACTAATTCTAACCCTTTCCATGATGCACCATTTTTAGATTGGAGTCAAGTGACTGCAATCCAGAAAAATAGCCCAGTTTTACAACACCTCCTCCTATCAATGGTGTACAGTTATGCATACATCAATAATGAGGATGGAACTACTACTTGTGTCATTGTCTGGTTGGCTCAGATAATCAAAACCAATTACAGTGTCCCCATCCACTATCCTATACTCAGACTCTTGTACGTTGAGCTACCTCACCCCTCTAAACACTTAGTCCCCTCTTCATAACCAGTGTCAATAAAGCCATGAGCATGTTGCTCAACTAAGCCTGTCAGTTCAATGAAGACACACATAGAGCGAAGTGACAGCGTTTTTTCAGTATTGACCCCTCAACCTCACACACCAGCCACATGCATGCAGGTCACATCTGAACCACTTATTTCATAGTATAGGAACATCAGTTTCTCAATTTTTTTTGTACCAGGGATCATCACGCTATGGTTTTCCTTCTTGGAGGTCTGCTAAAAATGAACGGGATTGTTCGCCACTTACTGCCTAGTAAACTATGGGAGGATTCATTTTCATATGACATCCATCATGCGGATCAATGCTGTGTTCTCTTTCATAGATACCATGTGATATAGGGGCCAAACACAGAGGGACCTGAGGGACTAGTCGGCAACATCCCAGGGACTTGTGCTAGTCGAACGACAGGGGGTTGAAAAATACACTGCACACCAGAAATGTGTTTATTAAGTCACATTCCAATCGACACTGGACTGCAGAAAGACTAATACACACAGGACTAGGATTGCAAAGGGAGGGTATATTACTGGAAACTTTCTAAGTTTACCAGTAAACTACAAGAATTTTGGTAACTTTCAATGATTTTATATAATCTATCACAAGACACAGGTGTCTATAATTATCTCTAGCCCTCTGTGTGGAGTTATTCATTAAAATCATTAAATCTGATTTTCTTGTTGATAAAAAAGAATGGCAAAGCTGTAAAATTATATTCTAAATATAAACCATCAACTTAGTGAATACCATTGGTGTTTAATATGAGGGTTTCATTTATTTTACAATGTCAATATGTATTGGTTGTCAATGTTTTAGCGTCAAACTGGTGGTAGTTGTGAAAAAAGTAAATAGTTGGATGAGTTGCAGAGGTAATTGAAAATGACATTATTGATTAGATGCTTTTTTCGTTAATCAGGCTATTTTCTCTTGAATAATATGGTCTATCTACTAGAAACACATGGCCAATATGGACACAGATGTATACAATGAATATATATATTTTTTAAAGTTATTTAAGTATAACTGACCAAAGTTACATTGTCATAGATTTTCTGATAATTACTGAAGATTCCGGTAACTTTGGTAAATTACCGGTAGCTTTGCAACTCTGCACAGGACTATCATCCTGAAGGAGGAAAGAATTGGGACACTGCCATACTATGGGGCAGATGGAAGATGGGTAGCCAAACACTCTTAGAAAAATAAATAAGAATAAAATATGTTTCTAAACACTTCTACAATGTGGATGCTACCATGATTATGGGTAATCCTGAATGAATTGTGAATAATGATTAGTGAGAAAGTTAGAGGCATAAATATCATACCCCCCAAAAATGCTAACCTCCCCTGTTATTGTAATGGTGTGTCACGCCCTGACCATAGAGAGCCCTTGGTTCTCTATGGTGTTGTAGGTCAGGGCGTGACTAGGGGGTCTTCTAGTCAATTATATTTCTATGTTTGGGTTTAAGTATGGTTCCCAATTAGAAGCAGCTGATTATCGTTGTCTCTAATTGGGGATCATACTTAAGGAATCCCTGTTCCCACCTGCATTGTGGGATATTGTTTGTGTTAGTGTTTTGTGCACTACGGCTTTCACGTTTGTAGTAGTTTGTTTATTGTTTTGTTTAAGTTTCACAGTAATAAAAGATGTGGACCTCAAATCACGCTGCGCCTTGGTCCGACCTTTTCTACGAGCGTGACATGGTGAGAGGTAAGCATGTCTTGGGGGGTATGATATTTCTGCGTCTAACCATCTCACTCATCATTATTCATGATTCAGGACTATCCGTAATCATGGTAGCATCCAAATTATTGTAGAAGTGTTTAGAAACATTCTATTCTTATTTACAATTATTTACCATTAATTTCAGTTGGGCACAAAATAATCTGAAACACAACCAAAACAAACAGCAAATGCAACCAACAAGTGGGGGGGGGGGGGGGGGGCTGACTGTCTATGACGGTTCAACCGATATGGATGAAAATACTCTCAAATTAAAGCTGACTGTCACCTTCTGACCAGTAAATGGGTTATTTGTTATTGTAGTTTGGTCAGGACGTGATAGGGGGTGTTTTTTTATGTGGTTCAGGGTTTGTTGGGATATGTGTTTATGTAGAGGGGTGTTTGTTTAGAGTGTTCCGGGGTTTTGGTTAATGTTCTGTTAGTATATTTCTATGTTCTAGTCTAGTCTTTCTATTTCTATGATTAGTTGATGGGGTTGACCTTCAATTGGAAGCAGCTGCTCTTCATTGCTTCTAATTGGAGGTCTTATTTAAGAGGGGTGTTTTTGTCATGGGATTTGTGGAAAGTTGTTGTTGCACTGCTGTGTTAGCCTGCAATACTGTTCGTTCGTACGTTTTCTTGTTTTGTTAAGTGTTCTAAATAAAAGTTAAAATGAGCACTCAACCCGCTGCGCCTTGGTCCAGTATATACGACGACCGTTACACTGACAGTCTTCACTTTAACCTAATCTTCATTGTATAATTTCAAATCAAAAGTGCTGGAGTACAGATCCAAAACAACTAAAAATGTGTCACTGTCTCAATACTTTTCGATCTTACTGTATATGGCCATGTTAAAGACTGACAGGTCTACAAATCACTTTGCATCCTAAATAACTACTCATTATTTATAGATCAATCAGTCTCTCGACCAGCGACTGACCACAGTTGATGCTCTCAAACACGGCCACAGAATTTCTGACTAGAAGCTCATTATAGGGAGGGGGAAGAGTGGCTGCTTTCCCCAGCTGGAGAAAGCAGGGTGTGGAGGAGGAGATGGCTGATTAAAATTGCATCAATGCATAATCTCTGCTCCAAATGTGCAAATTGTGCTAATGTTCGCAATGCATTGTTTAACTGTGTATTGAGTTCATTACTACATTCATATCCCATATAAACTATTTTACTAGGAGGCGTTTAACTTGGGGAGCAAAGTGTCTCGTTATTGTTGGTAATCAGGCCTACTACTGTTGTGTCATCTGCAAACTTGATGATTGAGTTGGAGACGTGCGTGGACACGAGGGGGCAGGCACCCTTGTGTTGTTTCCTAAATTCACAACCTGGGGGCGGCTCATCAGGAAGTCCAGGACCCAGTTGCACAGGGCAAGGTTCAGACCCAGGGCCCGAGCTTACTGATGAGCTTGGAGGGTACTATGGTGTTGAAGGCTGAGCTATTGTCAATGAACAGCATTCTTATATAGGAAATCGTCTTGTCCAGATGGGATAGGGCAGTGTGCAGTGCGATGGCGATTGCATCGTCTGTGGATTTATTGGGGCGGTAAGCAAATTGAAGTGGGTCTAGGGTGTCAGGTAAGGTAGAGGCGATATGATCCTTAACTAGCCTCTCAAAGCACTAGCCTCTCAGAAGTGAGTGTTATGGGACGATAGTCATTTAGTTCAGTTTACTTTGCTTTCTTAGGTACAGGAACAATGGTGGACATCTTGAAGCAAGTGGGGACAGCAGACTGGGATAGGGAGAGATTGAATATGTCCGTAAACACACTAGCCAGCTGGTCTGCACATGCTCTGAGGACGCGGCTAGGGATGCCGTCTGGACCGGCAGCCTTGCGAGAGTTAACACGCTTAAATGTCTTACTCACATTGGCCACGGAGAAGGAGAACCCACAGTCCTTGGGAGCGGGCCGCGTCCGTGGGACTGTGTTATTCTCAAAGTGGGCGAAGAAGGTGTTTAGCTTGTCCCGGAGCAAGACGTCGTTGTCTGCGACGTGGCTAGTTTTCCCTTTGTAATCCGTGATTGTCTGTAGACCCTGCCACATACGTCTTGTGTCTGAGTCGTTGAATTGTCTCTGTACTGATGTTTTGCCTATTTGATTGCATTACGGAGGGAATAACTACACTATTTGTATTCAACCATATTCCCAGTCACCTTGCCATGGCTAAATGCGGTGGTTCGTGCTTTCAGTTTTGCACGAATTCTCGAATTCTGCCATCTATACACGGTTTCTAGTTTGGGTAGGTGTGGGTGTTTGAGTGAGAAAGACATGGAGGAGAACCAACCAGTAGAAGCACAACCCCCTTCATTATCGACGATTTGTGCCGACATCAAAGAGCCCTTCCAGACTCTGAAGTCAGGAGGAATTTCAGAGTTAGGTGTTAGGAAAAACATTAGAAACCAAAATATAAGCTTGTTTTTCTCCAATGTTTGTAAACAATGTAAATGTAAAAAAAAATATGTATAGCCTCAAACCATGGTTAAAACTATAGTTGATGGTCAGTCCTTGAGTCCATAGCTCTGTCTATGAATTTGAGAGTGGTTGCATTTCTCCAGGCCCATCCCTCAGCTTTTTACAAAATCAGAGGCAGGGAGACCGCTCTGATACGGTTTGAACTAAGGATTCTAGCTGTAACTCAAATGTGCGTTTCTTTAAAAAATCCTTGAAATTGTGCATGCCGCAAAAAGGTTTAGTTGTGTACTTATACTTATACTGTAATTATACAGTACTTGTAATTTCAATGTTTTAACACATAAATACACAGGTATTAGGGCAGCTTTAGTTATTGGAAAATGGAATTAGTAGCCAATTTCTCAACTCATTGTAGTGTTGCCTATAATCAGTCAGGGACCAAGTATTCTTGGGTCACATTCACAATTAGAAAGTATTTTGCTGCACAGAAAACAAATTGGTGATGAATTGGATCCCAAGCTGTAATGAAATATGGGGAAGTTAGAGCTACTTTTGTGACTTTGTTTGACTCTGTTCTTTATACTGTTGGACGGATGCAGTTTACAGAAGCTTGCGTCATGCTCCTTAGTTGGTCTAGTGCAGGGGTATTCAACTCTTACCCTACGAGGCCCAGAGCCTGCTAGTTTTCTATTCTACCTGATAATGAATTGCACCCACTAAACCAGTGTCTGATTAGAGGGGAACAATTAAAAAACGCAGAGGAACTGGCTGTGAGGTCCAGAGTTGAGTCTGAGGGGTCTAGCGTTTGCAGAGGTGCCTAGCCAATATAAAAAAAAGTCCTCCTGCAGCTATAGCTCGCTGTCCTTCCAAATGTTCCTCCATCAATAACTTTTACACTTTGGCCTGTATTCTGACACTTTGTACAAACCAGGACTTGAAATCTGTTGCTAACTTATGTGAAGATTTGAGTTAAAACGTACACATTCAAGTCAAAATTACAAATATTTTTTTAATAGATCCAGCATGAAACATGCATTCGGTGAGCTCATGATGGCTGTCCATGTTTACCGTATTTGCACAACTTCAACACCAACCTGGGAGAGCCCAAGTGGTGCTTGAGTGTTCACAATTGATTACAGCCTATTATACCGCCCAGACCAATTGGATTTCATCAGCTGGCAGAAGTGTCTCAGAAGGATCAATATTGATCAATTGAGGCTGCAGCTGACAAATTCATCTTGGATAATTAAGACGCTTAACAATGTTTCTGATGCTGAAGCAGCCAGTAGCATGGCGAGAAAATACTGCCTGTCTGGTAACTTGTCTAATTACCACATGGCCTCACCTCTGTTAGATCCACTTTATTCGTTTTCCAAGCCCAAATGAGCCTCATTAGACGACTCAGTCTAATTAGAGGACATATATCTAAAGACTCCAGGGTGTCCCACACTGCTATGAAAAATAAAATGCCATGAATCAATCTGCTTAGTCGCCAATGTTCCGGACAGTTGAAAACAAAGCCATAGCAACTAATGAAGCTGCGTGTTTTTTCAAATCTGGTTGGCTATGCATAAAGGGTGTCCGTTTCTAATAGGATTAGCATGTGTTTATGGGGTAATCTTTCTGCGCTGTCAACTGTCAAAGCTACACTGAACAAAAATATCAACACAACATGTAACGTGTTGGTCCCATGTTTCATGAGCTGAAATAAAAGTTCCCAGAAATGTTACATACGCACAAAAGGTGTATTTTCTCAAATAGTGTGCACAAATTTGTTTACATCCCTGTTACTAAGTATTTCTCCTTTGCCAAGATAATCCATCCACCTGACAGGTGTGGCATAGCAAAAAGCTGATTAAACAGCATGATCATTTCACAGGTGCACCTTGTGCTGGGGACAATTAAAGGCCACTCTAAAATGTGCAGTTTTGTCACAAAACAAAATGCCACAGATGTCTCAAGTTTTGAAGGAGCGTGCAATTGACATGCTGACTGCAGGAATGTCCACCAGAGCTGTTGCCAGAGAATTTAATGTTCATTTCTCTACCATAAGCTGCCTCCAACCACAGTTTAACCATGCCAGCCCAGAATTTCTGCACAAACTGTCAGAAACCATCTCAGGGAAGCTCATATGCATGCTCGCGTGCTCGTCATCCAGAATCAATCAATAAATCAATCAAATGTATTTATGAAGCCCTTTTTACATCAGCCGATGTTACAAAGTGCTATATAGAAATCCAGCCTAAAACCCCAAACAGAAAGCAATGCAGATGTAGAAGCGCGGTAGCGAGGACCCAGGCTCTGAAGGGTGGACAGTCCTCTTCTGGTTGGGCTGGGTTGAGATTATAACAGTACATGGCCAAGATGTTCAAACGTTCATAGATGACCAGCAGGGTCAAATAATAATCGCAGTGCAGTGGTTGTAGAGGGTGCAACAGGTCAGCACCTCAGGAGTAAATGTCAGTTGGCTTTTCATAGCCGAGCATTCAGAGTTAGAGACAGCAGGTGCGGTAGAGAGAGAGAGTCGAAAACAGCAGGCCCGGGACAAGGTAGCACTTCCAGTGAACAGGTCAGGGTTCCATAGCCGCAGGCAGAACAGCACGGCTAGGTGGACTGGGGAAAACAAGGAGTCATCAGGCCAGGTAGTCCTGAGGCATGGTCCCAGGCTCAGGTCCTCCGGGAGGGGAGCGGGAGCGAGAGTATTAGAGGGAGCATACTTAAATTCACACCAGATAAGACAGGAGAAATACTCCAGATATAACAGACTGACCCTAGCCGCCCGACACAAACTATTGCAACATAAATACTGGAGGCTGAGACAGTGGTCCCGTCCGACGATACCCCAGGACAGGGCCAACCAGGCAGGATATAACCCCACCCCCTTTGCCAAAGCACAGCCCCCACACCCCTAGAAGGACATCTTCAAACCACCAACTTACTACCCTGAGACAAGGCTGAATATAGCCCACGAAGATCTCTTCCCACGGCACAAACGCGAGGGGGGAAGGGGGCGCCAAACCCAGACAGGAAGATCACGTCAGTGACTCAACCCACTCAAGTGACGCACCCCTCCGAGGGACGGGATGGAAGAGCACCAGTAAGCCAGTGACTCAGCCCCCATAATAGGGTTAGAGGCAGAGAATCCCGGCGGAGATAAAGGAACCGGCCAGGCAGAGACAGCAAGGGCAATTCGTCGCTCCAGTGTCTTTCCGTTCACCTTCACACCCCTGGGCCAGACTACACTCAATCATAGGACCTACTGAAGAGATGAGTCTTCGATAAAGACTTAAAGGTCGAGACTGATTCTGTCTCTCTCACATGGATAGGCAGACCATTCCATAAAAATTGAGCTCTATAGGAGAAAGCCCTGCCTCCAACTCTTTGCTTAGAAATTCTAGGGATAAAAAGGAGACCTGCGTCTTGTGACCATAACGTACTTGTAAGTACGTACGGCAGGACCAAATCGGAGAGATAGGTAGGAGTAAGTCCATGTAATGCTTTGTAGGTTAGCAGTAAAACCTTGAAATCAGCCCTAGCCTTAACAGGAAGCCAGTGAAGAGAGACTAGCACTGGAGTAATTCTAGCAGCCGTGTTTAGCACTAACTGAAGTCTATTTTGTGCTTTATCCGGGTAGCCGGAGAGTAGAGCATTGCAGTAGTCCAATCTAGAAGTGACAAAAGCATGGATTAACTTTTCTGCATTATTTTTGGACAGAAAGTTTCTGATTTTTGCAAGATTTGGATAGAAAACACTCTGAAGTTTCTAAAACTGTTTGAATGATGTCTGTGAGTATAACAGAACTCATATGGCAGGCAAAAACCTGAGAAAAAAATCCAACCAGGAAGTGTGGAAATCTGAGGTTTGTAGTTTTTCAAGTGATTCCCTATCCAATATACAGTGTCTGTGGGGTCATTTTGCACTTCCTAAGGCTTCCACTAGATGTCATCAGTCTTTAGAACATTGTTTCAGGCTTCTACTGTGAATGGGGAGAAAATAAGAGCATATGGAGTCAGATGACAGAGAAAATGACATGAGCTCAGTGGCGCGCACTCACGTGAGAGTTAGCTGTGTTCCTTTTCTTTTTTGAAGACAAAGGACTCGTCCGGTTGGAATATTATGGAAGATTTATGATAAAAACATCCTAAAGATTGATTCTATACATCGTTTGACATGTTTCTATGCACTGTAATATAACTTTTTGGACTTTACGTCTGAACTCACTGCGCGAGCACAGTGGATTTGGATTACTCGACTGAACGCGCGAACAAAATGGAGGTATTTGTACATAAAGGATGGACTTTATCGAACAAAACTAACATTTATTCTGGAACTGGGATTCCTGGGAGTGCATTCCGATGAAGATCAAAGGTAAGTGAATATTTATGATGCTATTTTGGAGTTTTGTTGACTCCACTAAATGGCGGGTTTGGTTTTGTGACTGAGCGCCGTACTCAGATTATTGCAAAGTGTGCTTTCCCTGTAAAGCTTTTTTGAAATCTGACACAGCGGTTGCATTAAGGAGAAGTGTATCTATAATTATTTGAATAACAGTTGAATATTTTATCAATGTTTATGATGAGTATTTCTGTAAATTGATGTGCTCATTCACCGGCAGTTTTGGGACGCAAAACATTTCTGAACATTACACGCCAATGTAAAATGTGGTTTTGGATATAAATATGAACTTTATCAAGAAATTTGAATTCTGAGATTTTTGTTGTTTTGAATTTGGCACCCTGCTATTTCACTGGCTGAATAGTGTGTCCCGCGGGACGCTAGCGTCCCACATACCCCAGAGAGGTTAAAGAGTACCAGAACCCACTGGATTCTCCAATTACATTGCATTAACTATAAGACAAAATACAAACCCTCCAACCCAAAAAGGCCTGTGGTGTTGATGGTATCCTAAATTAAATGATAAAATATACAGACCACAAATTCCAGTTGGCTATACTAACTCTAACATCATCCTTGGCTCTGGCATCTTCCCCAATATTTGGAACCAAGGACTGATCACCCCAATCCACAAAGTGGAGACAGATTTGACCCCAATAACTACTGTGGGCTATGCATCAACAGCAATTGTCACGACTTCCGCCAAAGTCGGTTCCTCTCCTTGTTCAGGCGGCGTTCGGCGTCACCGGTCTTCTAACCATTGCCGATCCACCTTTCATTTTCCATTTGTTTTGTCTTGTTTTCCTGTACACCTGGTTTACATCTCCTCTTAATTACTATGTGTATTTTGCCCTCTGTTCCCTCCATGTCTGTGTAGGGTATTGTTTATTGTCAGGTTGGTATGCTTCCGGCTGGTGTGCGCTGGGTTTTGTGTTACACCCGTGCTTTGTGGCAGCCGGTACTTTGTACTTGGTTATTGTACATTGTGCTGCCTCACTTGTTCTTTGGGCATTTGTTTTTGTGATGCAGTTGCATTCTGTTCATATAAATGCCTCAGTAAAGTGCTTTGTCCACTCATCTCTGCTCTCCTGCTGACTTCCATGCACCAGCTACACCCAACGTTTGACAGCAACCTTAATGATAATGCAGAGGATTTTCCTAGCAGCAGACTTGTACATTTCCTCAGTGAAAACAATGTACTGACCAAATGTCAAATTGGCTTTTTAACAAATGACCTTACGACAGACCACGTATTCACCCTGCACATCCTAAATTGACAAACAAACAAACCAAAACAAAGGCAAAGTCTTCTCAAGCTTTGTTGATTTAAAAAAAACTTGACTCAATGTGGTATGAGGTTGTGGTATGCAAATTCATGGAAAGTTGTGTTGAGGGAAAACCATACGACATAAAAAAATCCATGTACACAAACAACAAGTGTACGGTTAAAATTGGCAAAAAACACACATTTCTTTCCACAGGGCCGTGGGGGTAAGACAGGGATGCAGCTTAAGCACCACCCTCTTCATTATATATATCAACTAATTGGTGAGGGCACTAGAACAGTCTGTAGCACCCGGCCTCACCCTACTAGAATCTGAAGTCAAATGTCTACTATTTGCTGATGATCTGGTGCTTCTGTCCCCAACCAAGGAGGGCCTACAGCAGCAACTTGATCTTCTGCACAGATTCTGCCAGATCTGGGCCCTGACAGTAAATCTTAGTAAGACAAAAATAATGGTGTTCCAAAAAAGGACCAGTTGCCAAATACAAATTCCATCTAGACAGTTGCCCTAGAGCACACAAAAAACGATACATACTTCGGCCTAAACAGCAGCACCACAGGTAACTTCCACAAAGCTGTAAACAATCTGAGAGACAAGGCAAGAAGGCCTTCTATGCCATCAAATGGAACATAAAATTTGACATACCAATTAGGATCTGGCAAAAAATACTTGCCCTTTATGGTTGTGAGGTCTGGGGTCTGCTGACTAATCAAGAATTCACAAAATGGGACAAACACCAAATTGAGACTGCATGCAGATTTCTGCAAAAATATCCTCAGTGTACAACGTAAAACACCAAATAATGCATGCAGAGCAGAATTAGACCAATACTTGCTAATTATCAAAATCCAGAAAAGAGGCATTAAATTCTACAACCACCTAAAAGGAAGTGATTCCCAAATCTTCCATAACAAAGACATCACCTAAAGAGAAATTAATTTGGAGAAGAGTCCCCTAAGCAAGCTGGTTCTGGGGCTCTGTTCAGAAACACAAACAGACCCCACAGAGCCCAAGGACAGCAACACAATCAGACCCAACCAAATCATGAGAAAACAAAAATAATTATTTCCAATGTGTCAAGTAGTTAACAAAAAACTGTAAATTAAAATGCTATTTGGCCCTAAATAGAGAGTACACAGCGGCAGAATACCTGACCCCTGTGACTGACCTTAACTTAAGGAAAGCTTTGACTATGTACAGACTCAGTGACCATAGCCTTGCTATTGAGAAAGGTTGCCGTAGGCAGACCTGGCTCTCAAGAGAAGACAGGCTATGTGCATACTGCCCATAAAATGAGGTGGAAACTGAGCTCCACTTCCTAACCTCCTGCCAAATGTATGACCATAGAGACACAAATTTCCCTCAGATTACACAGACCCACAAATATTTGAAAACAAATCCAATTTTGATAAACTCCCATATCTATTGGATGAAATACCACACTGTAATTTGTGACTTGTTGCCAAAAAAAAGGGCAACCAGTGAAGAACAAAAACCATTGTAAATACAACCCATATTGAAGTTAATTTATTTTCCCTTTTGTACTTTAACTATTTGCACATTGTTACAACACTGTATATAGACAAATGTCTTTATTATTTTGGAACTTTTGTGAGTAATGTGAACCAATTTTTTTTGGTAATTTCACTTTTGTTTATGTATTTCACTTCCTTTGGCAATGTAAACAGATTTTTCCCATGCCAATAAAGCCCATTGAATTGAATTGAGTGGTGGGGAGGGGAGGGCCGGAGGGGTGTGTAAGTGTTGAGAGCAGTACAGCTATTGATCGAGTCACGTGAGAGAGAGCAGCACACAAGCAAGATGTGACAGCCTACCTACAACTGGTAAGAAGTTATTTACATTGTCATTATGGAGATATCTATTTCAAACCCATTTTCCATAAAACATTAATACGCCGGAACTGATGCACATCAATAAATAATGGAGACAAAGCACTAGAGAACGACTTTGGGCACATTGCATAAATTCGCTCGGCGGTGGGTATAAACTGCAAACCAAATGTAATAAATAGCCTATAACTTCAGTTTGTGGTTGTTGCCTTGTTATTATGCAGTTATTAATGGACGTGTTTAGTTCATTAAATTGGAACTTATCAAAGCTCTATCGCAATTGCCGATCAGTTGTTAGAACGCATTAGATTGACAGTAACAGTAGTCAGATTAGGCTACAGGTTAAACAAATTCTAAAAATTAAAAACATTGGCTGTTGTTGACAAGCATATTCAGTTCACATACATATTATTAATATTAAATTCAGTGATTGAAATTATTATCCCATCCTCAGTAGCCTATTCCAGCATGCTATTGGGAAACACAAGCACTTCTTATCTCTTAATCGCCTCTCTATTCATGTTGAATAAATTAGTATGTTAATTTGAACTAAGCAAGCTGCTAAATCTTTCAGTGCATCTTGTCTAGGCTACTGTAGACTATCTGAAATGAGATGCAGGCCTTTCAGGGGCTATAGGCTACCTGCCTTTATCCAAGCAAACCATGACAAAATTGAATTACAATCATAAACCCAGATTTGAGTCTGTATCCTATGCCAATTGAAATAAGTCAATCTCCCAAATGAGCCATTGTAGTCTTAACATTTAGCACATAATAACAGCACAATTGCCAGAAAATAGCTTAACATTAGTTTTTTTTTTATGTTGATCCAAGTATTTCTTGCTCAGAGATTGAGATCCTCTGTCCAACTTTCATCACTCAAACTGTCCTGTCGGATGTATCTATAGTTATGCACATACGCAAAGGGGATTTATTTACAATTATAAACCTGGTTCAAGCCCTGAATGCTGATTGGCTGAAAGCCGTGGTATATCAGACCATATACCACGGGTATGACCAAAAACGTAACTTTTTACTGCTGTAATTACATTTGTAACCAGTTTATAATAGCTATAAGGCACCGCGGGGTTTGGGGTATGTGGCCAATATACCACGGCTTACGGCTGTATCCAGGCACTCCGCATTGTGTCATGCGTAAGAACGCCCTTAACCTTGGTATATTGGCCATATACTATACCCCCTTGTTCAAATCATCTGGCGAGTTTAATAAGGGCAAATTATCTTTTCTCTTGCCACATATTCAAAATTCCAATAAATATGCTTTTGAGGAAACCACATTTTTATTGTATACATATGGCAACTCTCTTGCTATGGGAAAAAAATGGACTAGTTTTCAGGCCTTTTGGGTGGGTTTTGAGTGGTCATTGGGCTAGAAATTGTCTCTTGAACCGGCAACCCTGCGTGCAGCTGTCACACCCTGACCGTAGAGAGCCTTTTTATTTCTCTATTTGGTTAGGTCAGGGTATGATTTGGGTGGGCATTCTAGATTATGTATATCTATGTTTTTTGTATTTCTATGTTGGCCTGATATGGTTCCCAATCAGAGGCAGCTGACTTTCGTTGTCTCTGATTGGGGATCATATTTAGGCAGCCTTTTCCCACTGGGTTTTTGTGGGATCTTGTTTTTGTATAGTTACTGTGTAGCCTGCAGAACTTTACGTTCGTTCTTGTATTTGTTGTTTTGACGGTGTTCATTTTAATAAAGGGAAAATGTTTGCCTACCACGCTGCACCTTGGTCTCATCCTTCAGACGAACGTAACAGCAGCTCACCCGGGTTACCAGAATATTCAAATGATTGACATATTTTCATTAAAATGTTATTGATTCATTTATACTATTTCATCCTACCACAAGAAAATAGTCCCGACACAAATCGGTCGTTCAGTAGTTTTGTTTTCTATCTATGGACGCGACCCAGTTGTTCAGTCTTTTTGTTCTGCATCTATGGACGAGTTGTTTGTTCTAAATGTTCAATTGCCATACTGGCTGCAATGTTCTTATCCTTTGCTTGCTAGCTAGCCAAGTACAGCTAACTTAGTCACATCAAAGTTTATTGGTTACATACACATGTTTAGCAGATGTTATTACGAGTGTAGCGAAATGTTTGTGCTTCTAGTTCCGACAGCGCAGTAATATCTCAAATTCAAATAAAATCAAATTTATTTTTATATAGCCCTTCGTACATCAGCTGATATTCTCAAAGTGCTGTACAGAAACCCAGCCTAAAACCCCAAACAGCAAGCAAAGCATGTGAAAGAAGCACGGTGGCTAGGAAAAACTCCCTAGGAAAAACTCCCTAGAAAGGCCAAAAACCTAGGAAGAAACCTAGAGAGGAACCAGGCTATGAGGGGTGGCCAGTCCTCTTCTGGCTGTGCAGGGTGGATATTATAACAGAACATGGTCAGAGATGTTAAAATGTTCATAAATGACCAGCATGGTCAAATAATAATAATCATAGTAGTTCTCGAGGGTGCAACAAGCACGTCCGGTGAACAGGTCAGGGTTCCATAGCCGCAGGCAGAACAGTTGAAACTGGAGCAGCAGCACGGCCAGGTGGACTGGGGACAGCAAGGAGTCATCATACCAGGTAGTCCTGAGGCATGGTCCTAGGGCTCAGGTCCTCCGAGAGAAAGACAGAAAGAGAGAATTAGAGAGAGCATATTTAAATACACACAGGACACCGGATAAGACAAGAGAAATACTCCAGATGTAACAGACTGACCCTAGCCCCCCGACACATAAACTACTGCAGCATAAATACTGGAGGCTGAGACAGGAGGGATCAGAAGACACTGTGGCCCCATCCGATGATACCCCCGGACAGGGCCAAACAGGCAGGATATAATATCTAACAGTAATGTAACAATTGCACAACAACTACCTAATACACACACATCTAAGGGATGGAATAAGAATATAAACATAAATGTGGATAAGGGATGACTGAACGGCATAGGCAAGATGCAATAGATGGTATAAAATACTGTATATACATATGAGATGAGTAATGCAAGATATGTAAACATTAATAATTATCATCAAAAAGTGCATGCAGAATAACAGCAAAGTAGCTGCAAATGCATAAGCTGTTTTCCTGTAAAAAATGTTGGGATACATCCATAACAATAAGCTAATAAGGTGCAATTTCTCCTGGCATAGAAAATGTGCACACTTGTCAGGACACTGTTGTTCAGAGGAGCTAGCCAACAACACAGCTAAAACAATCACTTCAAACTGAAGCTGGAAAGACTGCAAACTAGTTGCACTTAATTTCGTTTTACCTTTTTAAAATGTATATTTATGTGTATATAACCATACAAATGATGCCAGCTGATTTCGACTGGCTGAGAAACGCTGCCTGCCAGTCTCGTCCTGACACGTTCATTACTATGAGACAGCTGGAGATTGAATTTGAATATTGAAACAATGTTGCAAATGTCGGAGAGACAGACAGCAAGGTTTATACAAATCCCAGTTGTTGAAAACTAAATGTTAGTCTTAAAACCTCTTAAGGATCCGCACCTTTTTTGAAATTCTTGCCTAAAATGACATACCCAAATCTAACTGCCTGTAACTCAGGCCCTGATGCAAGGATATGCATATTCTTGGTACCATTTGAAAGGAAACACTGAGGTTTGTGGAAATGTGAAAGGAATGTAGGAGAATATAACAAAATCGATAATACAAAGAAAAGAACAACCGTTCTTGTATTTCTTTGTACCATCATCTTTGAAATGAAAGAGAAAGGCCATAATGTTATTCCAGACCAGATGCAATTTATGCAGTGTATGCACAACGTTTTAGACTGATCCAATGAACCATATAGATTTTGTTATATTCTCCTACATTCCTTTCACATTTCCACAAACCTCAGTGTTTCCTTTCAAATGGTACCAAGAATATGCATATCCTTGCATCAGGGCCTGAGTTACAGGCAGTTAGATTTGGGTATGTTCAAAATGCTGTATCAAGACTGCCCAAATATGCCTAATTTGTTTAATTATAACTTTGTTTTTTTTAACGTTTATTTAACTAGGCAAGTCAGTTAAGAACAAATTCTTATTTTCAATGATGGGCTAGGAACAGTGGGTTAACTGCCTTGTTCAGTAGCAGAACAACAGATTTTTTCCTTGTCAGCTCGGGGATTCGATCTTGCAACCTTTCGGTTACAAGTCCAACGCTCTAACCACTAGGCTACCTGCCACCTGAGATTGAGGATTGCGCAGTCAGATGGAACAGAGTAAATAGGCATTTTAATGTCAGATTTAGCTGGGGGTAACTTGTGGAATAGACACCGGCTGGAATGCGGTTTTAACCTATCAGCATTCAGGATTAGACCCACCAGTTGGATAAATGTAAATAGACCATTGTCATATATGGATCTGTGCCATTTACTTTGATCTGGACTGTATTTACAGCTGTGGTCGTGAGTTGTGCTTGTTTTGAGATCAAAGCGAGAGCTGCATGTAGCCACGTGTGCACATTTTGTTCATATCCTTTGCTAGTTAATGAGTTATTAGCCCAGATATAGATCATTTGTAGTCAGCAATAGCGGATGGATTGCTTCCTGCACATCCGGCCCTGACAGAGATGGCCGCCTCGCTTCGCGTTCTCAGGAAACTATGCAGTATTTTGGTTTTTTATGTATTATTTCTTACATTGTTATCCCAGGAAATCTTAAGTTTTATCAGAGGAACTATTGGATCATAAGAGCAACTTACCAACATTACGACCAGGAATACAACTTTCCCGAAGCGGATCCTTTGTTTGGACCACCACCCAGGACAATGGGTCGGATCCCAGCCATGAAGTGCTTTGAGAGACTAGTCAAGGATCATATCACCTCCACCCTACCTGACACCCTAGACCCACTCCAATTTGCTTACTGCCCCAATAGGTCCACAGACGACGCAATCACACTGCACACTGCCCTAACCCACCTGGACAAGATGAATACCTATGTAAGAATGCTGTTCATCGACTACAGCTCAGCATTTAACACCATAGTACCCTCCAAACTCGTCATTAAGCCCTGGGTCTCGACCGCGCCCTGTGCAACTGGGTCCTGGACTTCCTGACGGGCCACCCTCAGGTGGTGAGGGTAAGAAACAACATCTCCACCCTGCTGATCCTCAACACTGGGGCCCCATAAGGGTGCGTTCTCAGCCCTCTCCTGTACTCCCTGTTCACCCATGACTGCGTGGCCATGCACGCCTCCAACTCAATCATCAAGTTTGCAGACGACACTACAGTGGTAGGCTTGATTACCAACAACGACGAGACGTCCTACAGGGAGGAGGTGAGGGCCCTCGGAGTGTGGTGTCAGGAAAATAACCTTACACTCAACATCAACAAAACAAAGGAGATGATCGTGGACTTCAGGAAACAGCAGAGGGTGCACCCCACTGTCCACATCGACGGGACAGTAGTGGAGAAGGTGGAAAGTTTTAAGTTCCTCGGCGTACACATCACGGACAAACTGAAACGGTCCACCCACACAGACAGCGTGGTGAAGAAGGCTCAACAGCGCCTCTTCAACCTCAGGAGGCTGAAGAAATTCGGCTTGTCACCAAACACACTTGCAAACTTTTACAGATGCACAATCGAGAGCATCCCGTCAGGCTGTATCACCGCCTGGTACGGCAACTGCTCCGCCAACAACCTTAAGGTTTTCCAGAGGGTAGTGAGGTCTGCACAACGCATCACCGGGGGCAAACTACCTGCTCTCCAGGACACCTACACCACCAGATGTCACAGGGCAACAACCACCCGAGCCACTGCCTGTTCACCCCGCTATCATCCAGAAGGCGAGGTCAGTACAGGCGCATCAATGCTGGGACCGAGAGACTGAAAAACAGCTTTTATCTCAAGGCCATCAGACTGGTAAACAGCCATCACTAACATTGAGTGGCTGCTGCCAACATACTGACTCAACTCCAGCCACT
Organism: Salmo salar; assembly: GCF_965601325.2. Classification (NCBI taxonomy): domain Eukaryota; kingdom Metazoa; phylum Chordata; class Actinopteri; order Salmoniformes; family Salmonidae; genus Salmo; species Salmo salar. The sequence continues at coordinate 85,779,170 of NC_138305.1, forward strand.
TTAATAATAAAAAATTGGATGTAATAAATGTATCACTAGTCACTTTAAACTATGCTACTTTATATGTTTTCATACCCTACACTACTCATCTCAAATGTATAAACTGTACTCTATACCATCTACTGCATCTTGCCTATGCCGTTCGGCCATCACTCATCCATATATATTTGTATATACATATTCTTATTCATTCCTTTACAATTGTGTGTGTATAAGGTAGTTGTTGTGAAATTGTTAGATTACTTGTTAGATATTACTCCATGGTCGGAACTAGAAGCACAAGCATTTCGCAAACTTTTACAGATGCACAATCGAGAGCATCCTGTGACCCTGGAGATGCGCGTTCATGAGACTTCGCCATTTTTTTATTTTACTCTTTGAATGAATACAATGTTGTCCGGTTGGAATATTATCGCTATTTTACGAGAAAAATAGCATAAATATTGATTTTAAACAGCGTTTGACATGCTTCTAAGTACGGTAATGGAATATTTTGATAGTGACCTGAACGGACAAACAAAATGGAGGTATTTGGATATAACTATGGATTATTTGGAACCAAAACAACATTTGTTGTTGAAGTAGAAGTCCTGGGAGTGCATTCTGACGAAGAACAGCAAAGGTAATCCAATTTTTCTAAAAGTAATTCTGAGTTTAGGTTGTCCCAAACTTGGTGGGTGTCAAATTAGCTAGAGGTTATGGCTGAGCTATATACTCAGAATATTGCAAAATGAGCTTTCGCCGAATAGCTATTTTAAAATCTGACATAGCGTTTGCATAAAGGAGTTCTGTATCTATAATTCTTAACCTGTTAGGGCTAGGGGGCAGTATTGACACGGCCGGATAAAAAACGTACCCGATTTAATCTGGTTACTACTCCTGCCCAGTAACTAGAATATGCATATAATTATTGGCTTTGGATAGAAAACACCCTAAAGTTTCTAAAACTGTTTGAATGGTGTCTGTGAGTATAACAGAACTCAAATGGCAGGCCAAAACCTGAGAAGATTCTGAACAGGAAGTGGCCTGTCTGACAAGTTGTTGTTCATCTTGGCTCTTTTTATTGAAGACTGAGGATCTTTGCTGTAACGTGACACTTCCTACGGCTCCCATAGGCTCTCAGAGCCCGGGAAAAAGCTTAATGATATCGAGGCAGCCTCTGGCTGAAACACATTATCGCGTTTGGCAAGTGGCCGATCAGAGGACAATGGGCTTAGGCGCGTGCACGAGTCGACCCCGTGCTTTATTTTCATTCCTCTTTTTACCTAAACGAAGATTCCCGGTCGGAATATTATCGCTTTTTTACGAGAAAAATTGCATAAAAATTGATTTTAAACAGCAGTTGACATGCTTCGAAGTACGGTAATGGAATATTTAGAAATTTTTTGTCACGAAATGCGCCATGCTCGTCACCCTTATTTACCCTTTTGGATAGTGTCTTGAACGCACGAACAAAACGCCGCTATTTGGATATAACAATGGATTATTTGGGACCAAACCAACATTTGTTATTGAAGTAGAAGTCCTGAGAGTGCATTCTGACGAAGAACAGCAAAGGTAATAACATTTTTCTTATAGTAAATCTGACTTTGGTGAGTGCTAAACTTGCTGGGTATCTAAATAGCTAGCCCTGTGATGCCGGGCTATCTACTGAGAATATTGCAAAATGTGCTTTCACCGAAAAGCTATTTTAAAATCGGACATAGCGAGTGCATAGAGGAGTTCTGTATCTATAATTCTTAAAATTACAAATATTGAAATTTACATGGTTTTTAGAGTGAAGTACATCGTAAAAAAGCAAAAGAAAACTGCAAGACTGAAGAGGAGAAAAAACAAGCAACAAACAAAGAAGATAGGCTTTTTAAAAATAACTATTTTTTATACAAATTGTAGTTATCTTAGCTAGCTGAATTGTTTACCAGTTGCTAAGCAGTTGCTAGGGACTCTTTTGGAAGAAGCTAGCTAGCTAACGAAGAACAACAAAGAATATCTATTTAACAGAAGAAAAGAAAGAGAAAATCAGGACAGAAGAAAAAGGATATCAAAGTGAAACAGTTCTCTAAAGACACAAGACAATAATACAAGAAACAACACTTCTGTAGCTTGTCAACTATGTGTCTGTCTATCCCTGTTCTCTCCCCTCTGCACAGGCCATACAAACGCTTCACACCGCGTGGCCGCTGCCACTCTAACCTGGTGGTCCCAGCGCGCACGACCCACGTGGAGTTCCAGGTCTCCGGCAGCCTCTGGAACTGCCGGTCTGCAGCCAACAAGGCTGAGTTCATCTCAGCCTATGCTACCCTCCAGTCCCTAGACTTCCTGGCGCTGACGGAAACATGGATTACCACAGATAACACTGCTACTCCTACTGCTCTCTCCTCGTCTGCCCACGTGTTCTCGCATACCCCTAGAGCATCGAGCCAGCGGGGTGGTGGCACTGGAATCCTCATCTCTCCCAAGTGGACATTCTCTCTTTCTCCCCTGACCCATCTGTCTATCTCCTCATTTGAATTCCATGCTGTCACAGTTACCAGCCCTTTCAAGCTTAACATCCTTATCATTTATCGCCCTCCAGGTTCCCTTGGAGAGTTCATCAATGAGCTTGACGCCTTGATAAGTTCCTTTCCTGAAGATGGCTCACCTCTCACAGTTCTGGGTGACTTTAACCTCCCCACGTCTACCTTTGACTCATTCCTCTCTGCCTCCTTCTTTCCACTCCTCTCCTCTTTTGACCTCACCCTCTCACCTTCCCCCCTACTCACAAGGCAGGCAATACGCTTGACCTCATCTTTACTAGATGCTGTTCTTCCACTAATCGCATTGCAACTCCCCTCCAAATCTCCGACCACTACCTTGTATCCTTTTCCCTCTTGCTCTCATCCAACACTTCTCACTCTGCCCCTACTCGGACGGTATTGCGCCGTCCCAACCTTCGCTCTCTCTCCCCCGCTACTCTCTCCTCTTCCATCCTATCATCTCTTCCCTCTGCTCAAACCTTCTCCAACCTATCTCCTGATTCTGCCTCCTCAACCCTCCTCTCCTCCCTTTCTGCATCCTTTGATTTTCTCTGTCCCCTATCCTCCAGGCAGGCTCGGTCCTCCCCTCCTGCTCCGTGGCTCGACGACTCACTACGAGCTCACAGAACAGGGCTCCGGGCAGCCGAGCGGAAATGGAGGAAAACTCGCCTCCCTGCGGACCTGGCATCCTTTCACTCCCTCCTCTCTACATTCTCCTCTTCTGTCTCTGCTGCTAAAGCCACTTTCTACCACTCTAAATTCCAAGCATCTGCCTCTAACCCTAGGAAGCTCTTTGCTACCTTCTCCTCCCTCCTGAATCCTCCTCCCCCCCCCCCCCTCCTCCCTCTCTGCGGATGACTTCGTCAACCATTTTGAAAAGAAGGTTGACGATATCCGATCCTCGTTTGGTAAGTCAAACGACACCGCTGGTCCTGCTCACACTGCCCTACCCTGTGCTTTGACCTCTTTCTCCCCTCTCTCTCCAGATGAAATCTCGCGTCTTGTGACGGCCGGCCGCCCAACAACCTGCCCACTTGACCCTATCCCCTCCTCTCTTCTCCAGACCATTTCCGGAGACCTTCTCCCCTACCTCACCTCGCTCATCAACTCATCCTTGACCGCTGGCTACGTCCCTTCCGTCTTCAAGAGTTGCACCCGTTCTGAAAAAACCTACACTCGATCCCTCCGATGTCAACAACTACAGACCAGTATCCCTTCTTTCTTTTCTCTCCAAAACTCTTGAACGTGCCGTCCTTGGACAGCTCTCCTGCTATCTCTCTCAGAATGACCTTCTTGATCCTAATCAGTCAGGTTTCAAGACTGGGCATTCAACTGAGACTGCTCTTCTCTGTGTCATGGAGGCTCTCCGCACTGCTAAAGCTAACTCTCTCTCCTCTGCTCTCATCCTTCTTGACATATCTGCTGCCTTTGATACTGTGAACCATCAGATCCTCCTCTCCACCCTCTCCGAGTTGGGCATCTCCGGCGCGGCCCACGCTTGGATTGCGTCCTACCTGACAGGTCGCTCCTACCAGGTGGCGTGGCGAGAATCTGTCTCCGCACCATGCGCTCTCACCACTGGTGTCCCCCAGGGCTCTGTTCTAGGCCCTCTCCTATTCTCGCTATACACCAAGTCACTTGGCTCTGTCATATCCTCACATGGTCTCTCCTATCATTGCTATGCAGACGACACACAATTAATCTTCTCCTTTCCCCCTTCTGATAACCAGGCGGCGAATCGCATCTCTGCATGTCTGTCAGACATATCAGTGTGGATGACAGATCACCACCTCAAGCTGAACCTCGGCAAGATGGAGCTGCTCTTCCTCCCGGGGAAGGACTGCCCGTTCCATGATCTCGCCATCACGGTTGACAACTCCCTTGTGTCCTCCTCCCAGAGTGCTAAGAACCTTGGTGTGATCCTGGACAACACCCTGTCGTTCTCCACTAACATCAAGGTGGTGACTCGATCCTGTAGGTTCATGCTCCACAACATTCGCAGAGTACGACCCTGCCTCACACAGGAAGCGGCGCAGGTCCTAATCCAGGCACTTGTCATCTCCCGTCTGGATTACTGCAACTCGCTGTTGGCTGGGCTCCCTGCCTGTGCCATTAAACCCCTACAACTCATCCAGAACGCCGCAGCCCGTCTGGTGTTCAACCTTCCCAAGTTCTCTCACGTCACCCCGCTCCTCCGCTCTCTGCACTGGCTTCCAGTTGAAGCTCGCATCCGCTACAAGACCATGGTGATTGCCTACGGAGCTGTGAAGGGAACGGCACCTCCATACCTTCAGGCTCTGATCAGGCCCTACACCCAAACAAGGGCACTGCGTTCATCCACCTCTGGCCTGCTGGCCCCCCTACCTCTGAGGAAGCACAGTTCCCGCTCAGCCCAGTCAAAACTGTTCGCTGCTCTGGCACCCCAATGGTGGAACAAGCTTCCTCACGACGCCAGGACAGCGGAGTCAATCACCACCTTCCGGAGACACCTGAAACCCCACCTCTTTAAGGAATACCTAGGATAGGATAAAGTAATCCTTCTAACCCCCCCCCCCCCTTAAAAGATTTAGATGCACTATTGTAAAGTGGTTGTTCCACTGGATATCATAAGGTGAATGCACCAATTTGTAAGTCGCTCTGGATAAGAGCGTCTGCTAAATGACTTAAATGTAATGTAAATGTAAAAAATAATTGTTATGTTTTTTGTGAACGTTTATCGTGAGTAATTTAGTAAATTCACCGGCAGTGTTCGGTGGGAATGCTAGTCACATGCTAGTCACATGCTAATGTAAAAAGCTGTTTTTCGATATAAATATGAACTTGATTGAACAAAACATGCATGTATTGTATAACATAATGTCCTAGGGTTGTCATCTGATGAAGATCATCAAAGGTTAGTGCTGCATTTAGCTGTGGTTTGGGTTTATGTGACTTTATATGCTAGCTTGAAAAATGGGTGTCTGATTATTTCTGGCTGGGTACTCTGCTGACATAATCTAATGTTTTGCTGTCGCTGTAAAGCCTTTTTGAAATCGGACAGTGTGGTTAGATTAACGAGAGTCTTGTCTTTAAAATGGTGTAAAATAGTCATATGTTTGAAAAATTGAAGTTATAGCATTTGAGGTATTTGTATTTCGCGCCACGCGATTACACTGGCTGTTGACTAGAGTGGGACGCTAACGTCCCACTGGCCCAGAGAGGTTAACTGTTCACTTTGCAAGCTCACCAGTAATGGGGCATCAAGCAACATTTTATAGCATTGGCCTTCCTACTGATCTTTCGGTATGTAAAAATTGCTTGAAATTCATGATTTACTTATGAAGCTTACATTTGGAATTTGTTGTTAAACTGTATAATTACATCATCAAAATGTGGCCTCAATAAATAGACAAAGATTTGTAGTTGAAAAGGTCATTGCATCTATCTATCTATATATATATATATATAAACTCGGAACAAAAAGAAACGTCCTCTCACTGTCAAATGCGTTTATTTTCAGCAAACTTAACATGTGTAAATATTTGTATGACCATAACAAGATTCAACAACTGAGACATAAACTGAACAAGTTCCACAGACATGTGACTAACAGAAATTGAATAATGTGTCCCTGAACAAAGGGGGTCAAAATCAAAAGTAACAGTCAGTATCTGGTGTGGCCACCAGATGCATTAAGTACTGCAGTGCATCTCCTCCTCATGGACTGCACCAGATTTGCCAGTTCTTGCTGTGAGATGTTACCCCACTCTTCCACCAAGGCACCTGCAAGTTCCCGGACGTTTCTGGGGGCAATGTCCCTATCCCTCACCCTCCGATCCAACAGGTCCCAGACGTGCTCAATGGGATTGAGATCCGGGCTCTTTGCTGGCCATGGCAGAACACTGACATTCCTGTCTTGCAGGAAATCACACACAGAACGAGCAGTATGGCTGGTGGCATTGTCATGCTGGAGGGTCATGTCAGGATGAGCCTGCAGGAAGGGTACCATGAGGGAGGAGGATGTTTTCACTGTAACACACAGTGTTGAGATTGCCTGCAATGACAACAAGCTCAGTCCGATGATGCTGTGACACACCGCCCCAGACCATGACAGACCCTCCACCTCCAAATTGTTCCCGCTCTAGAGTACAGGCCTCGGTATAACGCTCATTCCTTTGACGATAAACGCAAATCCGACCATCATCCCTGGTGAGACAAAACCGTGACTCGTCAGTGAACAGCCGTTTTTGCCAGTCCTGTCTGGTCCAGCGACGGTGGGTTTGTGCCCATAGGCGACATTGTTCACGGTGACGTCTGGTCACCTGCCTTACAACAGGCCTGCAAGCCCTCAGTCCAGCATTTCTCAGCCTAGTGCTGGTTCAGTAAGGAGGAGGATTATTTAAGGTACTGTTTGAAGAGGTATTTGTATTTATTATTAGTGCCAAAGCAGCAGCTCCTCTTACTGGGGTCCAGCAAAATTAAGGCAGTTTATACAATTTTAAAACATTATAATACATTCACAGATTTCACAACACACTGTGGCCCTCAGGCCCATACTCCACCACAACCACATATCTACATTACTAAATCCATGTGTATGAATAGTGCGTATGTTATCGTGTATATGCATGTGTCTGTGCCAATGTTTGTGTTGCTTCACAGTCCCCACTGATCCATAAGGTGTTTTTTCTGTTTTTTTTTATCTAATTTTACTGCTTGCGTCAGTTACTTGATGTGGACTAGAGTTCCATGATGTCATGTCTCTATGTAGTACTGTGTGCCTCCGATAGTCTGTTCTGGACTTGGGGACTGTGAAAAGACCTCTTGTGGCATGTCTTGTGGGGTATGCATGGGTGTCTGAGCTGTGTGCCAGTAGTTTAGAAAGACAGCTCAGTGCATTCATCATGTCAATACCTCTCATATATCAATCATCCACTTTCAGCCAGGAGAGATTGACATGCATATTATTAATATTAGCTCTGTGTACATCCAAGGGCCAGCCGTGCTGCCCTGTTCTGAGCCAATTGCAATTTTCCTAAGTCCTTCTTTGTGGCACCTGATCACACGACTGAACTTTGGCCTTAATCAAAGTCGTTAGTAAAAATTGAAAAAAGCAAAAAGCAAGTGGCCTAAACAGCTACCCTGGGGAGTTCCTGATTATAACTGGATTATATTTGATTGGCTTCCATTAAAGAACACACTGTTCTGTTACCTGTCTAAGTCTTTATCCACATTATAGCATGGTGTGTAAAGCCATAACAAATACGTTTTTCCAGCAGTAGACTATGATCAATAATGTCAAAAGCTGCACAGAAGTCTAACAAGACAGCTCCCACAATCCTTTTATCATCAATTTCTCTCAGCCAATCATCAGTCATTTGTGTAAGTGCTGTGCTTATAAGCATGCTGAAATTCTGTTTACTGTAAAATATCATTGTATCTGGTCAAACACATATTTTTCCAGAAGTTTACTAAGGGTTGGTAACAGGCTGATTGGTCGGCTATTTCAGCCAGTAAAGGAGGCTTTACTATTCTTGGGAAGCGGAATGACTTTAGCTTCATCCAGGCCTGAGGGATCACTCTCGCTAGTTGGCTTAAATTGAAGATGTGGCAAATAGGAGAGGCAATATCATCTGCTATTATCCTCAGTAATTTTCCATCTAGATAGTCAGACCCTGGTGGCTTGTCATTGTTGACAGACAATATATATTTTTTTTCTCACCTCTTTCACACTGAGTTTACGGAATTCAAAAGTACAATTCTTATCTTTCATCATTTGGTCCGATATACTTGGATGTGAAGTGTCAGCGTTTGTTTCTGGAATGTCATCCCTACGTTTGCTTATCTTGCCAATGAAAAAGTAATTAAAGTAGTTTGCAATATCAGTGGGCTTTGTGATGAATGAGCTGTCTGATTCAATAAATGATGGAGCAGAGTTGGCTTTTTTCCCAAAATGTTGTTTAAGGTGCCCCAAAGATTTTTACTATCATTATTTATACAATTTCTTTGTTTCATAGTGTAGTTTATTTTTCTTTTAATTTAGTTTAGTCACATGATTTCTTAAATTTGCAGTACGTTTGCCAATCAGTTGGGCTGGCGGACTTAATTACCATACCTTTTGCCTCATCCCTCTCAACCATACCATACTTTTCAATTCCTCATCAATCCAAGGGGATTTAACAGTTTTTACAGTAGTTTTCTTAATGGGTGCGTGCTTATTAGTAACTGGAATAAGTAGTTTCATAAATGCGTCAAGTGCAGCGTCTGGTTGCTCCTCATTACACACCACAGACTAGCAAATATTCTTTTCAACGTCAACATAGGAATCACTACAAAACTTCTTCTATGACCTCACACTATATTAGGCCCAGCCTTTAACTTTGGTTCCCCTAGGTATGGCTATTATCCTCTCTCGGGTATGTGGGACGAAATCGTCGCACCTAGTCAACAGCCAGTGGAATCGAGTGGCGCGATATTCAAAAACCTTAAATGCTATTACTTCAATTTCTCAAACATATGACTATTTTACACCATTTTAAAGACAAGACTCTCGTTAATCTAACCACATTGTCCGATTTCAAAAAGGCTTTACAACGAAAGCAAAACATTAGATTATGTCAGCAGAGTACCCAGCCAGAAATAATCAGACACCCATTTTTCAAGCTAGCATATGTCACAAAAACCCAAACCACAGCTAAATGCAGCACTAACCTTTGATCTTCATCAGATGACACTCCTAGGACATTATGTTATACAATACATGCATGTTCTGTTCAATCAAGTTCATATTTATATCAAAAACCAGCTTTTTACATCAGCATGTGACGTTCAGAACTAGCAAACATACCGAAAACCTCCGGTGAATTTACTAAATTACTCACGATAAACGTTCACAAAAAACATAACAATTATTTTAAGAATTATAGATACAGAACTCCTTTATGCAATCGCGGTGTCAGATTTTAAAAATAGCTTTTCGGTGAAAGCACATTTTGCATATTCTGAGTAGATAGCTCCGCCATCACGGGCTAGCTAATTTGACACCCAACAAGTTTGGCGTTCACTAAACTCAGAATTACTATAAGAAAAATTGGATTACCTTTGCTGTTCTTCATCAGAATGCACTCCCAGGACTTCTACTTCATCCACAAATGTTGTTTTGGTTCAAAATAATCCATAGTTATGTTCAAATATCCTCTGTTTTGTTCTTGCGTTCAAGACACTATCCGAACGGTGACGCGCGGACGCATGTCGTGACAAAAAAATTCAAAATATTCCATTACCGTACTTCAAAGCATGTCAAACGCTGTTTAAAATCAATTTATGCGATTTCTCGTAAAATAGCGATAATATTCCGACCGGGAGACGTCGTTTTCGTTCAAAGACTCAAAGAAGAAAATGGACTCTTCACGTGCACGCGCGGCCCCATTTCATTGTTCTCATATCGACCACTATCCAAATGCACTACTGTTTTTCAGCCAGGGACTGCAGAGTCATCATTCAACATTCTGGCGCCTTCTGAGAGCCTATGGGAGCCTTAGAAAATGTCACGTTACAGCAGAGATCCTCTGTTTTCGATAAAGAGGGTATAGAAGGCCAAGAAATGGTCAGAGAGGGCACTTCCTGTTTAGAATCTTCTCAGGTTTTGGCCTGCCATATGAGTTCTGTTATACTCACAGACACCATTCAAACAGTTTTAGAAACTTTAGGGTGTTTTCTATCCAAAGCCAATAATTATATGCATATTCTAGTTTCTGGGCAGGAGTAATAACCAGATTAAAATCGGGTACGTATTTTATCCGGATGTGAAAATACCCTCCCCTAGAGAGGTTAAATTGTGATCACTAAATCCTATGGATACTGCTTTAAAGCAAATAACTGCAGCGTTAGTAAAAATGTGATCAATACATGCTGATTTAATTCCTGTGCTGTTTGTAACTACCCTGGTAGGTTGACTGACAACCTGATCCAGATTGCTGGAACTGGTTACAGTTTGAAGTTTTTTCCTGAGTGGGCAGCTTTATGATAGCCAGTCAATATTTAAGTCACCCAGAAAATATACTTCTCTGTTGATATCACATACATTATCAAGCATTTCACACATACTATCCAGATACTTACTGTTATCACTTGGTGGTCTATAGCAGCTAGGGTTTCAGATGTTTTCTGAAGATGGGCATGGACTCTGCTGTCCTAGCTTCAGGGGGACACTTGTTCCACTATTGGGGTGCCAGGACAGAGGAGAGCTTGGACTGGGCTGAGTGGGAGATGCCCTCCTATAGGGGTAGGAGGGCCAAGAGACCTGAGGTGGCAGAATGGAGTGCTTGGGGTGTAGGGTTTGAACATAGCCTGAAGTGAGGGAGGGGCAGTTCCTCTTGCTTTTCTGTAGGTAAGCACCATGGTCTTGTAGTGGCTGTGAGCTTTGACTGAAGCGAGTGGAGTGTGTAGAGGAACGTAGTGACATGAGAGAACTTGGGAAGTTTGAAAACCAGGCGGGTTGCAGCATTCTGGATAAATTGCAGGGGTTTGATGGCACAAGCGGGGAGCCCAGCCAACAGCGAGTTGCAGTAGTCCAGATGAGAGAGGACAAGTGCCTGGATTAGGACCTGCACCGCTTCCTGTGTGAGGTAGGGTCATACTCTGCGGATGTTGTAGAGCATAAAGATGCATCACTGCTTTGATGTTTGCAGAGAATGACAGCATGTTGTCCAGGGTCACGCCAAGGTTCTTTGCAGTCTGGGAGGGCGACACTGGAAAGGTCTTTGAGCGGGCAGGTGTTTCCCGGGAGTTTTGTCAAGGTTGAGCTTGAGGTGGTGGGTCGACATCCAAGTTGAGATATCTGCCAGGCATGCAAATATGCGTGTCGCCACCTGGGTGTCAAACGGTGGGGAAGGAGAAAAGTAGTTGATTGTCATCCACATAGCAATGATAGGAGACTCCATTTAAGGATATGACAGAGCTGAGTGACTTGGTGTGTAGAGAGAAGAGGGCCTATTACCGAGCCCTGGGGGACACCAGTAGTGAAAGTACGTGGTGCAGACACAGATCCTTTCAACGTCATCTGGTAGGAGTGGCATGCCAGGTAGGATGCGATCCAAGAGTGTGCAGAGCCTGAGATGCGCAGCCCTGATAGGGTGGAGGAGTATCTGATGGTTCACGGTGTTGAAAGCAGTGGATAGATCTAGGAGGATGAGAACAGAGGAGAGAGAGCCAGCTTTGCAAGTGCAGAGAGCCTCCAAGACACAGAGAAGAGCAGTCTCGGTTGAATAACCCATCTTGAAACCTGACTGGTTAGGGTCAAGAAGGTCGTTCTGAGAGAGATAACGAGAAAGTTCACCAGAGACAGCACACTCAACAACTCGGGCCATTTTGAAGTCAGAGGGGTCAAGGATGAGTTGATGAGGGAAGTGAGGAATGGGATAAGGTCTCCAGAGATGGTTTGGAGAAGGGAGGAGGGGATGGGGTTTGAGCAGGCCGGCTGTCGGGCGGCCAGAACTCATTAGTCGCACAAAGTCATCTGGAGAGAGAGTTGAGAACGAGATCAAGGCGTAGAGTAGTTCTGTGTGAGTGAGACAAGCTCGCAATGAGTCACTCAGCCACGGAGCAGGAGGGGAGGGCTGAGCTGGCCAGGAGGAAAGGGGAAAGTGCGTGTCATAGGATGCGGAAAGGGAGGAGAGTAGTCTCGAAGAGGCAGAATTAGGAGACAGGAGGGAGAAGGATTTAGTAAAAGGGAGAGATGATAGGATAGAAGTGGAGAGAGTAGTGGGAGAGAGAGAAAGCGAAGATTGTGACAGCGCATCCATCTGGGTAGGAGCTGAATGGTTAGGTTTGGAGAAAAGAGAGACAGAAAAGGAGACAAAGTAGTGATCAGAGACCTGGAGTGGGATTGCAGTGATATTAGTAGGTGAGCAACCTCTAGTAAAGTTAAGGTCAAGCATATTATCTGCCTTGTGAGTTGGAGGGGATTGGGAAAGGGTGAGGTCATAAGAGGCAAGGAGTGAAAAGAGAGAGTTGGAAAGAAATTAATCGAAGGCAGATGTTGGGAGGTTGAATTCGCCAAGTAGGAAAAGCGGCGAGCCAACGTCAGGATATTAGCTTATCAAGGTGTCAAGCTCATTGAGGAACTCTCCACGGGCACCTGGTGGGCGATCAATAACAGTAATATTACGTTTGAGTGGACAAGTGACAGCATTGAATTCAAATGAGGAGATGGACAGGTGAGAGAAAATAGAAAATCTCCACTTATGAGAAATTAGCAGACCTGTGCCACCCCGCTACGACCAGATGCTCTCAGACTATGAGAAAAAACATATTCAGATGAAGGAGCAGCTGGAGTAGCAGTGTTCTCTGGGGTGATCCATGTCTCCGTCAGGGCCAAAAAGTCAAGGGACTGAAGGGCAGCATAGGCTGAGATGACCATAGATCGGCAGTTCCAAACGCTGCCAGAGACCCGAAGTTCCACATGGGTTGTGCACGCAGGGTACACTAAATTAAAAGAGTTGGAGCCAAGGGGTGGGGAGCGACTAAAGCCTACAGGGAGAGGAGTGAACAGGAATAGAAAACACATACGGTAGTTGCCAAAGCTACAAAAGAGCAAAATGAGATAATCTGTAAATACAATAACTAGGTAAGATACTCAAGCGAGAGAGTGGTGTGGAGCCTTCCTCTCTTTCCTTCCTCAAACAACTCTGCAGAACAACTCCGCAGAACCGTCTATGTTTCGGCGATACTCTTAGTTTTGAGACAAAATCGCCACTAACACGACCGTTGATTACAGCCGCCACTGAGAAACCAGGGGAGACTGAAGAACTAACACTGATTGCTAATTGCCTAGCAGAGGTGGAGAGCACACCTCCCTGTACTAATTACTGATTGCCTAGGAGAGGTGAAACCACTCCCCCACCAATACAGCCACTGATTACCAAAACAAGTCACAAATTGCCATGCCCCTTGATTCTGGTTGATGTGTCGACAACTATCTGCAAATTATGAGCAGTCAGCAGTTCACACACCAAGTAGGCCAACATTGAAATTAATTGGCTAGCTAGCTAACGTTAGCTAGCATAGGGATCTTCTTAGCTAGCCACTTCAAGTGGAAACATTATCGATAGCAAGCTGGCTAATGTTACATCCCATCAAACCTTATCATCAGGTGCAATGTTAGTTCTCCAAATCTTCCTCTCTAATACATCACATTACACATAAGGGAGAGCCTTTGTATTTAGCTGGTTACATCAGTATCATAAATAGCTAGCTACTGACCAGTCACAGCCATCATGTCGTACGTTTGTTGTATGCATTCCTTGCCATCTTGCGCAATATTGTTGAATGCATTAGAATTTTATGGAGCTCATTTTCACTCCTATGCCGAGCAAGTGTGCGTGCGTTGCAGACTTGACAACATGTCCACGACACATGGCAGCTGGGGGCGGACCACACCTTGCCTCTGGGAAATTGGACATCATTGGCAAAAGTGGGCATGTAAGTAATCCGTACCCAACCCATGCACTTCCAAATCTAGTTTTGAATGAGACTGACTTTATGACCAAAATGATCCTATTTACACTTTGTAGTCAATTTTGACACTAGAATTAATGTTTCTGACTCATATCGATGCCACATAGGCCGTCTATAACCAGAGAAGTTGGTTCTAGTAAGCATTTCCCCTTCATTTTCACACAGCATCTAAGGCTGTCATTCATTTTTACAACATTAATGTAATTTCCTAAGTGATTGTATGACTCTTAGGGATGTTTTGTGATTTAAGCCCATTGCATTAAAACAGCCCCATCAAACTGTTACATAGTCCTCATATATTTTTATTAAAAGCATTACTGCTTGGTGGATTGTTTGAAATATTTCTGAGTGTTAAATCATTTATTTCCTTTTCTGCATCAAAAATGTGCTTTGTTTTACCAGAGGGATCTAATTCTTCCATAGAAGTTCCCGTGCCAATGTTAGTTAGCTACATTAAATACAAATACAACATGACTGTAAGAAGTCTTTCTTGGTTTGACAGTAATTTATACTATTAACTCAGCTGATGACTGTCTTTTTGTACTTCTTAAAACACATTACTTCCTCATGTATCAAAAGCTGAAATAAAGTACCCTTTTTAAAATAAAGAATTCGATCAAAGTTCAAGACCTTGTGGTTTTTCAAATGCTAGTCTACTTTAAAAGGAGAACTGGCAGACACAAGATGTGAAGATCTTTATATCATCTATCATAACTTTTGTCAGTCTTGATCGTCTATCTCTGTCTACTCAAATATTTATGCCAAAAATCTCCCTCTCAACACTTAGTACAACAAAAGAGTCAACTTGGTTTTTAAAATACTACATTTATCTCAAACTTTAGTGTTTATTTTGCAGATACCTGTTTTGATTTGTAATAATGATTAATTTAGAATGTAGTTTACGAAAGTTCAATCAGGAAGGCTGGTCAGAATGCTTGTTTAACTTCATTCAGGAAGCGTAACATAATTCACTTTGCTTCCTATTCTACGGGCATAGTGGGAATTAATACAAATGTACTATCAGCATAGCGTCTTGTTTCTTCTCCGCTTTCTTATTAGCCATGTACGGAATGTCATTCACCTATTTACCTTATAGCCGATAAGCACAATCATATACATTCTTAATGCTTGCTGTGTAATCCATAGGTGCATTCTTGCAATTATCACCCTCTCTTTCAACCAATGGA
This sequence comes from Salmo salar, assembly GCF_965601325.2. Taxonomy (NCBI): domain Eukaryota; kingdom Metazoa; phylum Chordata; class Actinopteri; order Salmoniformes; family Salmonidae; genus Salmo; species Salmo salar. Next base: position 85,794,369 of record NC_138305.1, read on the forward strand.
CCTAAATCTTGGGATGTGTTCATACTGTATGTTCACTTGTAAGCTCGGCCCCAATTTATGTGCTCTCTGTCACCACCGGCCGCATGGCAAATGGCTCAACAAAAGACTATGCCTAAGGAGCAGTCAGCCCTTCCCCTGACAAAGGGCCAAAATGTATCCCTCTCTACAGTATCCAGTGGAATGGTTATTGTAATGTTTGTTAGGGATGATATTGCATCCAGGTTTGGTATCTATCTGAAACTTGTCCCCTAAAGAGAACTCTTTCTGCTATCTATGTATATGGATGTATGATCTCTGTGGTAACATGCACCTGTACAGGGTGAACTCTAAATTACTCTATGCAAAGGAAACTTATTGTCTTTAGGAATTTTGTCTTATCTGCATTAGGTCTGATACCCCACACAAGCCTTTAGATGCTGTGACATTGAGTGGAGATTGGGCCTGGGTAATCAGGTTACCGTAACTTGGTATTGTTTGATTGGTCAATGGTGGTTGGTTTTAGTTTGAAAGGGTCACTTCAAGTGTTATAAATGTAATGAAATGCCTCTTATACTGTATCCTGCCCATGGAAAAAGGCTGTATGAAATGCTTCTCTTGTAAGCTACCCAGGCCTGAGTAGGGCTGATTAGTTCATGCTTTGTCTTCTAAGTTAACCTTACTACTTGTCTCTGTGAATGGTTTGTCCTCTGACAAATCAACTGTAAATTTCGGTGTTCCTCAAGGTTCCGTTTTAGGACCACTATTGTTCTCACTATATATTTTACCTCTTGCGGATGTTATTCGAAAACATAATGTTAACTTCCACTGCTATGCCACACAGCTGTACATTTCAATGAAACATGGTGAAGCCCCAAAATTGCCCTCGCTGGAAGCCTGTGTTTCAGACATAAGGAATTGGATTGCTGCAAACTTTCTACTTTCAAACTCGGACAAATCAGAGATGCTTGTTCTAGGTCCCAAGAAACAAAGAGATCTTCTGTTGAATCTGACAATTAATCTTGATGATTGTACAGTCGTCTCAAATAAAACTGTGAAGGACCTCGGCGTTACTCTGGACCCTGATCTCTCTTTTGACGAACATATCAAGACTGTTTCAAGGACAGCGTTTTTCCATTTACGTAACATTGCAAAAATCTGAAATTTTCTGTCCAAAAATGATGCAGAAAAATTAATCCATGCTTTTGTTACTTCTATGTTAGACTACTGCAATGCTCTACTTTCCGGCTACTCGGATAAAGCACTAAATAAACTTCATTTAGTGCTAAATACGGCTGCTAGAATCCTGACTAGAACCAAAAAACGTGATCATATTACTTCAGCGCTAGCCTCCCTACACTGGCTTCCTGTTAAGGCAAGGGCTGATGTCAAGGTTTTATTGCTAACCTACAAAGCATTACATGGGCTTGCTCCTACCCATCTTTCCGATTTGGTCCTGCCCTACATACCTACACGTACGCTATGGTCACAAGACGCATTACTCCTAATTGTCTCGAGTATTTCTAAGCAAACAGCTGGAGGCAGGTCTTTCTCCTATAGAGCGCAATTTTTATGGAATGGTCTGCCTACCCATGTGAGAGACGCAGACTCGGTCTCAACCTTTAAGTCTTTATTAAAGACTCATGTCTTCAGTAGGTCCTATGATTGAGTGTAGTCTGGCCCAGGAGTGTGAAGGTGAACGGAAAGGCACTGGAGCAACGAACCGCCCTTCCTGTCTCTGCCTGGCCGGTTCCCCTCTTTCCACCGGGATTCTCTGCCTCTAACCCTATTACAGGGTCTGAGTCACTGGCTTACTGGTGCTCTTCCATGCCGTCCCTAGGAGGGGTGCGTCACTTGAGTGGGTTGAGTCACTGACGTGGTCTTCCTGTCTGGGTTGGCGCCCCCCCTTGGGTTGTGCCGTGGCGGAGATCTTTGTGGGCTATACTCGGCCTTGTCTCAGGATGGTAAGTTGGTGGTTGAAGATATCCCTCTAGTGGTGTGGGGGCTGTGCTTTGGCAAAGTGGGTGGGGTTATATCCTGCCTGTTTGGCCCTGTCCGGGGCGATCATCGGATGGGGCCACAGTGTCTCCTGACCCCTCCTGTCTCAGCCTCCAGTATTTACGCTGCAGTAGTTTGTGTCGGGGAGCTAGGGTCAGTCTGTTATATCTGGAGTATTTCTCCTGTCTTATCCGGTGTCCTGTGTGAACTTAAGTAGGCTCTATCTAATTCTCTCTTTCTCTCTCTCGGAGGACCTGAGCCCTAGGACCATGCCTCAGGACTACCTGGCATGATGACTCCTTTTTGTCCCCAGTCCACCTGGCCGTGCTGCTGCTCCAGTTTCAACTGTTCTGCCTGCGGCTATGGAACCCTGACCTGTTCACTGTGATTACTATTATTTGACCATGCTGGTCATTTATGAACATTTGAACATCTTGGCCATGTTCTGTTATGATCTCCACCCGGCACAGCCAGAAGAGGACTGGCCACCCCTCATAGCCTAGTTCCTCTCTAGGTTTCTTCCTAGGTTTTGGCCTTTCTAGGGAGTTTTTCCTGTAACTGAACTTATATGCCTTGTATGTGATTTCATTAATTTGCTAAGTTTTTAAATAATACTTACGTTTTGTATTCACTTCTCATGACCATTTCCTTAGTCATCTAAATGTATAATACTTGATTGCACATGGTTTTACTATAATTTTAAATGGAGTCATATAGTCCAGCTGATCAAATGTAGATTGTTAAATATTTATCATCCAGGCATGTCCAGCCATGGCTAATATTAATGTGCTTGGCTCATCTCTACAACTCCCAGATGATGGCATCCATTTCTCGGGAGAAGAGGTCAGGTTCTCCCATCGGATTAAAAGGCCCCAGAAATCATCTTCACCAGCAAGGGCCAGACCCAGATGCAGACACGGGAGGCAGATGGTTTGAGTGTTTGATGTTTATTAGTTCCAAAAGGGGTAGGCAAGAGAATGGTCGTGGACAAGCAAAAGGTCAAAACCAGATCAGAGTCCAGGAGGTACAGAGTGGCAGGCAGGCTCGAGGTCAGGGCAGGCAGACTGGTCAGGCAGGCGGGTACAGAGTCCAGAAAACAGGCAAGGGTCAAAACCTGGGAGTACTAGCAAAAGAGAGAATAGCAAAAGCAGGAGCACGGGAAAAACACACTGGTTGACTTGAAACAGACAAGACGAACTGGCACAGAGAGACAGGAAACACAGGGATAAATACACTGGCGAAAATAAGCGACACTTGGAGGGGGTGGAGACAATCACAAGGGCAGGTGAAACAGATAAGGGCGTGACAAGATGAGAGCCTTTTGCTGTCTCTGGTCAGGCGGGTCCTTCTTTCTCTGCTGCAATACGTGCTCTGGCTGCCTTGACCAACAACCTGGTGCTGTGGCTATCCAGACATCTTTAAAACCTCTGATCCCAGGCTACAGCATATCCTTTCCATCACAGAGTTTGTGGTAGCATTTAGCAGAAGGAGAGCATGATAAAGGAGAAGAGAGAATGATAAATTACATCTCAAAAATTTGAAAAACTACAAACCTCAGATTTCCACACTTCCTGGTTGGATTTGTCTCAGGTTTTTGCCTGCCATATGAGTTCTGTTATACTCACAGAGATCATTCGAACAGTTTTAGAAGCTTCAGAGTGTTTTCTATCCAAATATACTAATAATATGCATATCCTACCTTCTGAGACTGAGTAGCAGGCAGTTTACTATGGGCACGCCTTTCATCCGGACGTCAAAATACTGCCCCCTACCCTAGAGAAGTTAAGGAGAAGTTTAGCTTTATTTCTATGAATAACACTTGTATTTTTAATCAACGTTTATGATGAGTATTTCTGTAAATTGATGTGGCTCTCTGCAAAATCATGCAAAACATTACTGAACATAACGCGCCAATGTAAACTGAGGTTTTGGATATAAATATGAACTTTATCGAACAAAACATACATGTATTGTGTAACATGAAGTCCTATGAGTGCCATCTGATGAAGATCATCAAAGGTTAGTGATTAATTTTCTCTCTATTTCTGCTTTATGTGACTCCTCTCTTTGGCTGGAAAATGGCTGTATGTTTTTTTGTGACTAGGCGCTGACCTAACATAATCGCATGGTATGCTTTCACCGTAAAGCCTTTTTGAAATCGGACACTGTGGTGGTATTAACAAGAAGTGTATCTTTAAAATGGTGTATAATACTTGTATGTTTGAGGAAAATTGAATTTTAATTAAAATTTTATTATGAGATTTCTGTTGTTTGAATTTGGCACCCTGCAATTTCACTGGGTGTTGTCAAATCAATTCCGTTACCGGGATTGGCGCGGGAAGGGATCACTAAGAGGATAAAGGTCCTGGATGGCAGAGAACTCGGCCCCAGTGATGTACTGGGCTGTACGCATTACCCTCTGTAGCGTCTTACAATCAGATGCCAAGCAGTTTCCATACCAAGCGGTGGTGCAGCCAGTCAAGATGCTCTCAGTGGTGCAGCTGTAGAACTTTTTGAGGATCTGAAGGTCAATGCCACATTTTTTCAGCTTCCTGAGGGGAAAGAGCCATTGCTGTACCCTCTTCATGACTTTGTAAGTGTGTTTGGGCCATGATAGGTCCTTAGTGATGTGTACACCGAGGAACTTGACTCCCAACCCTCTCCACTACAGCCCTGTCGATGTGAATGGGGGCGTGCTCAGCCCTCTGTTTCCTGTAGTCCACGATCAGCTCCTTTGTCTTGCTGACATTGAGGCAGAGGTTGCCAGATCTCCGACATCCTCCATATAGGTTGTCTCATTGTCGTTGATGAGCAGGCCTGCCACCATCGTGTCGTCTGCAAACTTAATGTTTTTGGAGGGTGGGCGAACAGGGAGTACAGGAGGGGACTAAGCACGCACCTCTCAGGGGCCTCGGTGTTGAGGGTCAGCATGGCGGATGTGCTGTTGCCTAACCTCACCACCAAGGGGGTGGCCCGTCAGAAAGTCCAGGATCCAGTTGGAGAGGGAGGTGTTAAGTCCAAGGGTCCTTAGCTTAGCGATGAGCTTGGAGGGCACTATGGTGTGGAACGCTGAGCTGTAATCAATTAACAGAATTCTCACGTAGGTGTTCCTTTTGTCCAGGTGGGAAAGTACTACTTTTTTATATGTACTTTACTTTACTATTTATATTTTTGACAACTTTTACTTTTACTTCACTACATTTCTAAAGAAAATAATGTACTTTTTACTCCATAAATTTCTCCTGACATCCAAAAGTACTCGTTACATTTTGAATGCTTAGCAGGACAGGAAAATTATCCAATTCACACACTTATCAAGAGAACATCCCTGGTTGTCCCTACTGCCTCTTACCTGGCAGACTCACTAAACACAAATGCTTCATTTGTAAATGACATCTGAGTGTTGGAATGTGCCACTGCCTATCCTTACGTTAAAATAATAAGAAAATGGTAACGTATGTTTTCCTTAATACAAGGAATTTGAAACTTTTTTACTTTTGTTTTTGATACTTAAGTATATCTTAGCAATTACATTTACTTTTGATACTTAAGAATATTTAAAACCAAATACTTTTAGACTTTCACTCAAGTAGTACTTTCACTGTTACTTGAGTCATTTTCTATTAAGGTACTGTATCTTTATTTTTACTCAAGTATGACAATTGGGTACTTTTTCCACCACTGAACGGTAGCATGGCAGGATCTGGTGCCTTCTTGCCGTGGGCTCAAAACTAAAGAGAAAATCATACTTGCTTGTTCTAATGGTGTTGTACCGAGTCTGTTCTAATTTTTTTTGGTCAACTTTCAGCATGTTCTCTGTGATGTATTCTATAGGAGTTTTGTAACTTTTCCTACCTTGGCTTAGTGCTACCTCTGGAAATTATCTATTTTGGATTTTTCTCGCTATATAGCTATTGGATTTCCCTCACTGACTCTCCCTCGGCCCGGTGAAGTGCCCGCCTCCACCTCACTTCGGTAGCTAACTCGGCCTGCACTCTTTAAATGTATTACCATTGGATGAGCCCCAGCCATCAAACTGTAACCTTGCAAGTTGATTTGTAACAATAACTTCATAAATGATTTGCTTGTAAGTTGGCTGAAATCAGTTGTCATGGGGCTACTGGCCATCACATCATCTGGCTCAGAGGTTCTTCCTTCGGAGATGAGGCTATTCCCCAAACTATTTAATAAAATGTAATATTTAATTCCGTCTTTGTTGTTCATTCAGTTAAGCCTGTACTCGATTGAACTGCATTCAGTCCATTCAGTTCATTATTTTGCTTCTGAAGGACTGAGGGAATAATAGGTAATTGTGAGAGGAGAAGAATGGTTTGAGGAGGGAATGAAAATGTGAACCTTCAAAGGACAGACAACTGATGGCCCGATAAACAAGAACAAGGAAAAAAACATTCAAATAGGAGAGAGGAACAATGGAAAGAAGAATAAACAGTAGAATGGAAGGACGTTCTGATGAGAGAAGAAAGGAACCTTTGAGTACAGTAAATGAGAGAAGGAACCGAGGGCATATATGTGAGGACAAGACAGAGAGAAAGCATGAATAGCATGAGTGAACGAGAGACAGGAGCAAGTTATTCAACCCCTTATGTAACCTCTAATGCACTGAAACTATTGACTGGCTCAGGACGGCTTTATTGACTTTGATCTGAATTGAGTGACTTTCATGGTCAATTTTGCCCCCGCTGCAAGCTCAGCATTTAATTCAGCCCCAGCCTTTTGGCGGAAAGGAAATGAGTTCCTTCCTTGAGTTGATGATCTGCTTTGAGACAGAGACGGATGTATGTTTTCTCTAACCTGTTCTCACACAAACACACACACACACAGTGGGTTCAAGTTAAAATGGTCTGTGTCATCCACCAGCCATTTAAGATACCATGTGATGCACAGTCTTTGTTAATTCTCCCTTGTGTTCTCTAGCTAAAGAGCTCTGGCTACTGGGAGACTCAGGGAGAAGCGTAAGGATAAAGCTAATAAAAAATGTAGAAGAACATCAGTACATACTTCCCTCAGAGCGAGAGCACTCATGATTTCTTCTGGTACGTAACATAAAAAGTATTTTTCCTCCTTCAATTTCACCACTGCAGCCATTTTTCGGGCAATTTGTTCTTACATGAGTTAACCATTGTATTGATGGAGCAGTTGGACGGAGCAAGGGAACAGTTGAAGAGCACAACACACCTGCTACTACAGTGCCATACTTTTCCTATGAATAAAAACTGATACTTGTCCATATTCCTAACACTTATTAGGGTGCTGTTATTTTCTTCAGGAGTGCCCAATACTAATATCCCTAAAATGATTTCATTCAAAGTGTCGTGTCTTTGGCTATGCCGGATTAAGTAATATGACATGCTATTCTATAAAATCCTTTCTCTGTAATTAATATTACCTGATTGACTAATCATGTAAATGTAATTAACTAGAAAGTCGGGACACCACGGAAGAGTGTTTATAGAGTCGTTATCTTCTGAATAAACTCTTAAAGACCTAGTAATATTTCACATCAATAGCAGTCATTATTAATCGTCACCTTATTTTCAGTCTCATATGCAAGTTGTAAATTCTTGGTTATAACTTCACAAACCCTGGCTAACAAGTTGAATCAGCAATACAAAATTGGGTTTAATTATTTATTTACCAAATACCTAACTAATCACACAGAATTACATATACACAGAATGCAAATTATGTCATACAGAAAACGTCCCTGGTGGACGTTACCTGTATGAGGCTTGTTACACAAAGAAAGGGTGTTGGGCTTGAATGAAAGAGCGGGAAGACTGAGGAACAAAAGAAACAGCTATGCTATCATAAATACAGTATCTTATGCATTCTAAATTACCGCCCATTTGGAAAAGGAAAATGCAATAAATATTTACTGCTGTGCTTCGGTAGGTTGGTCGTAGATGCTGGCCGTGTTGGCCAACAGAGATCTTCCTGTCCTCGGAAGAATGTCACTGGTGGTAAATTGAATACGTTGTAGTATCTTTGTTGTGTGTTAGACTGGATACGTCGTCCGTCCTTTCCTAGCCCACGTTTACAACGGTCGCTGATAACTCAACGGCTAGGAAGTATCACTTCTGTAGTCAATAAGAGTTCAAAGTTCATACCATTCACAACCAAAGCTCATGCTGAGGTTGGCTTAGTTCTGTACTTGACATGTTAGTCCTTTTAACGCAGAGGCTGCAGACCTCACGTACCCGGAACTGGCTGGTTACATTTTCGTCACTGGCTTATATAGTGGAGAGGGGAGAAGGTTGTGTTTCATCGTTTATAACCCATGTCTCTTCACAGGGGCGGGCCACTGATTGAGCAGGGCTCTTTCCTTATCATCACCTTATTTTCTCTCAATTGGAAGCTAAAATTACATTTAATCTCCTAACAAACAGTTTCAATATCAAACATTTAAATTGCACAACAATTCCATGTGAATCTGATAACCAGAATGTGTAGACTTTCCCAGGTACAGTTTATGTCGTCCTGTCATCAGTCATAATGTCTCAGATGACAACCGAACTGACATCCATACTCATTAAGTACCTGGTATATTTCCAACTGGTTCTATTACCGAAATATGGGTCCTTTCCCCCCACTTGTTTGATGTTCCCAGACTCTCTATGTTTAACAAAGGCTATTCGAGAGTCCTTCAGTACGGTCAGAGAGAGAGGGGAAGGGAGAAAGGTATTTATGGGGGGTCATAAACCTTACCCACAGGCCAACGTCATGACAAAAGGTATATATTACATTAATATACATACATGTATGGTAACTTTTAATTAAGCATAATGTGAAGGATCTTCTCATGCATGCCTATTGTTAAGTAACTGAAATGCATTAGTAACACATTGTGATGTGTTAGGGATGTAGCTTTGTACATTATTTTATCAATTTGAATAAATTAGTACTAATATATGATGTGTCATTTTCTGGCTAGGATTATCAATCTGCTTTGGCTGTACTGCACTGTTTGCTTTCCTCTTCCTGTCATCACTATGTACACCATGATAGCCTGATATACTGGAACTCCATGCACACATCCAAGAGTAGACTGTGCCTAGGTGCTACACTATCCAAATCTAATCCTGATGGGTTTTGTATTTTTTTTCTGGATGTATGCCACACAGACCATAAAATCCAATACTTCATTGCTAGGCAACTAGTCTTTGCACAGAGGGGAAGAGAATGAGAGAGAGAGAGAGCGAGACACTAGGCTGTGTTCTGTTTGTTGTCAGAGATCTGCTGCTGGTGGGAGTAGCACAGCGCAACCTAAAGCGACCAGATGATACAGAAATGAAAGAAAAACGATAACAGTAATTCAATCAAGTCTTTCAATGACTCCTATTTGATGGTCAATTACAACAGAATCATGTATGACGTGAATACTGTACTTTCCCATTCCTCTCCAGATGGATTCTATCAGAATATTAACTGGTTTCATACTGTGAGACGTCGATTATTACCATACTGTATATTTACTGGGCAGAGTGCAGAGGGAGAGGGTGAACACAGAAGGGAGTTCAGCAGAATGGAAATGATGAGGTAATCATTCACCCTGATCTGAATTAATAAGGCCTCATTAAGCCGTTGTAGACACTGCAGCATGGAGGATAGACATCCAGAGCTTAGTGTGGATCGGCCCATCCACTTACACCGATTCACAGGCTTCACAGGCAACATGCCACACTGCTTCTCTCTCACAGACCGACCGCTCAGTCAGACCGTATCACAGCTAATTTGTCTGAATTGACTGATCAGAGTTGCGTGGAAGTTCTTCAACGGTTCAGATCTGGTTAATTGACTTGTGGATGGATTTGCAAGGTCTTCATCAGTACGGGAGAGGTGCACTGTGTGACGGTTTGCTGCCTGCACATGATACCTTTTTCAGACAGTTAGTGAATATTGGCAATTGTCCACTAATTTGAAGTTATACCATATTAAAGGCAAGTCTGGTAAGTGCACAATGGATAAGTTCTAACTCTTTGAGTGCAGTGCAGTTCACCACCAATCCCAATTGAAATATAGTTTTTGTGCTGCAAATATGCGACAGTATCTGCATGCCTCAGTTTAGAGCAATCATTCACAACGTTCCCAAGCCCTTGTATATATCCCAAGTCCACTGTTAAAGCATATAGTATGTGTAAGCTTGAGTGGATTGAAAACACCTCAGTGGCCAAAAGCCTACTATAGCCTACTTCTTCTATTCTCATCAGCTGTCATTAGCCTTTTTTGGTTTCCCCCTGGACAGTGCGCAATACAATACAGTACCTGGGCGATGAGAATGTGAATGAGAATGTTCATTCAATTAAATTAAAGAAGATCTAGAACCTTTCGGATTTCATTACCCAGAGTAAACACAATAACACCGGGACTTGGTCTTTTGTATCTGCCCCTTTCTGTTTTAAAAGTTCAATAGGTTAGTTGTCCGGCAGCAGATCTCAGAATAGGAAGGAAAATGGTTCCATGGAGTGGAAGCCTGTGGTTTTGGTTTTATTCCCAGGGTGCACTTGCCCGAGTAGACTGAAGGGCACTCGGGTTCAGAAAGCGCCCCATCTCTCCTCACACTAAATGGATGTGACAGATAGCCATGGTAAACGCAACGGGGACACAGCACTGAAATTACGGACATGAAAACCACAGTGTTGCTGATAGGTTTTTTTCACTCGACATGGGATACCAATTGGAACACAACCAACCGGAAAGGCGGGAATAGCAATAGAATAGCAAGAGTTTGATGTGTCTTGTTTATTGCTGTTAAGATTAACCTTCAAAGTCACATCACAAGATAATGTGAAATAAATGTAATAAAACAACTATTTTTAAATGAGTTGATAGAAAATGCTCCTCTGTGTTATTAGAGCCAGTCATCTTAGATGAGGGAGCAACGGGTTTCAATATATTGTTTCGTGTCATAGCAACAGGTTCCAAAAAGGGCATGAGGCATACTACATATTAAATATTGCCACAGATAAGTTATTGCCCTGGTTTGTTCATTGACTTACTAATTCTGTTTAGGGCAAATTGTTGCAAATTGAGGTTTTAATGTAATAAGAGAGAGAAAATGTGGGGCCAATCAGGAGAATTGTTGCAAATGTCAACCAAGTAAAGCAGACTGAACTTGTTTTTAAATTGAATGAGCGGATGACTTCCAAGAAATTTGAATTTTTGCGAACAATTTTGTTGAATGCAACGTTCTTTGATTTTGGGTTCCTGCCACTCAATTGTTGTGGAAAGCAAACATGATTATCAGGGGAGAGGTCATCCATAGGACACAAAGTGAGCTGTCCACGAAGACAAGGCTTTCTATTTCACTTAACAGACAAAGAAGGAAGCATAGTCCCTTTCTCATACACAGTGGGACTGACCACATATCTGTCTGTAACATCCAGAGACTACTTTGATGACTACTTTGATGGCTAAATCTCCTGAAAAAACCCCAGCAACAACTAAGGGAGCAGTTGAAATTTACACAACTGTTACCTGAAGGAAAATGGGGGAGGGTCATGGTTTTTCCATTTCAGTCAGGGGGAGGGTTTAGTATTTTTTTATTTAGTCCATGTCATTTGTAATTGATTGAATGTCATATTGCTTAGTGTTTGAGAATTAGTTGCTTATTATATCTTCATGTGTGCCCGATTCTGCACATCATCTCTGACTCTCTGCTGGGTGCACAATATGAAGTGCGCCTAGCCTGGTCTCAATAAAATTATCCATAGCCAATACTATAGGCTATAGGCCTAAGCTATACAATGAGAATGTTCAAAGAAGCACAGGGCAAAGTTATTAGCTTGCTACTGCTATAATTAATTTGAATAAAAACAACATGTTTCATTGACCATAATGAAGCTATTTATCAGAGTTATTGACCTCACAATAATCCATATTCGAGTAATATACATAACTTACATTACTAAGAAGCGGCAGCCACGAAGATGGACAGCGCATGTGTTCTGAAAGTAGGCTAATTCGAGAAGGCCTAATTAATTTAAACAGTCTTCATTTTAATGTGGCTTTAGGCTACTTACAACAACAGGGCATTGTGTTGAGCCTACTTTTCCTATTCAAGAAATAAGAGGTTGGCCTACCTGTTTGACAGATTAAATTATAGTGTACTATCCATATAATTTGTCAGCCAATTCCTTCAGTCACCTGTCATGGATATTCTAATCAATAATGAGGAGAGACAAGGTCAATCACCATTCAGGATATTACTTTATTCAAAATGAATTAATTATTGCAATAATGAAGCTGGTCGACGAACCACCCTTAGATGATTTGTTGAGAGCCCAACGAGCGGATTTGAGCCACAGCATTTTATAGCAAAGTACATCCTCCTGAATGTTCATGACAAAGAACAGATGTATGGAATGGGTCAGAAGGTGAGATTTGAAATATGAGAAAGGAGTATCCCCCTGCCAGATAGCATTTGCTGTGAAGACTGTTCTTATTGTAAGGAAACCAGTTTGGCCCCTAAGACAAGGCTCCCATCTCGTCCCTGGTACCTCAGAGCACAGAAACACCAACTCATTCTATGGCATAAATCAATTATCAGCTCCAGATACCCCTATCTCAAAAGCTCCTCTCAGTTCACACGGACAAAATAGAGTCCTAAGAACCCTATTCTGTTGCATAAAACAAACATTTGATGCAATAAAAGCATTATAACATAATCTTGTAATTTCACCAACAACACACCACACACTCCTTAAATATTTTAGTGTCAGTGAAGGACTTGCTGTGTTATATTAAAACCAGGGCTTGAATTGAGTGGGTATGTGAGGGTGTGGGGGCATTTTGGCTTTTGTTAAAGAAAAGGTCTTAAAGCATAGGCATACCCCTTGTTAGCTTAATATTTAGCAAAAAAATGTATGGACCTGATTATATAAAGCAATCAATAACTACGCTTTAGTCAGCAATGCTAAAAACAAGCTGTAAAATGTCGAAAAGAAAGATGAAACTCCGATGCATATGGGATTTATTTGTTTTGTCTCTATGACATTCAGATGCTGCACTACAACCTATAGCCTAGGAGACAAAAATGTACTTTGCTTGGGAAGTAATGTTTGATTCTGTCACTATCAATTGACGTTCAACATTTCAACAGGCTATTAATAAACAACATACTAACTCTAAATCAGTCAAGTGCAAGCCAGGTAGCCTAAGAAGGAATAAAAATGAATTATTTAGGCTATATTATTATTATTTCAAGACTATAGCCTGCCATTTAAGAAACACATTGTGAAGCATTTGTGACACGCTACAGGCTGGCAGGAACGCCCAGCATTTCAAAAACAGCTCTTCAACAACATGTTATAGACATTTTGCATTTAGGCTGTATAAAATGAAATGTGAAAAAATGATGACTTGGAATGAAATAATAATGAGAGTAAAATTCTTTAGGCTGTGCCTTTGAATTCACTTTTAGAAACACGAGTTTGGCCATTCTTTTTCTTTGAGGATCATGAAGTGAGCTATGCATGCCTAGTTTGTTTATTTAGCTTAGCGGATGCTCTTATATTCTTAAGCCCTAATAACAGTCAACACAAATCTACTTTGTAACAACAATATCATGGACTAAAATATAATACTGTAATGAAACAGGCAGGGAGCTGGCCTCGAACCCTCGACCTTCTAGCCCGAAGTCCAGCGCGCTATCGACTGTGCCCCAAAAGCATGCTCAAGCGGCAGAGTCGATATCCGAGCTTATAAAGGGTCGTTACACTACTCCCTCCTTTCAAAGAGTGCGTCCTCGCGCTAGTTTGTGACTCTACGTCTTATAGGAACGCGGTAACTGGCCAAGCACACGCACTGTCGTGGGTGCAAGGTCCGGTCACTTCTGACACCAATGCAATGAAACAGGCAGGGAGCAGGTGTCACGCCGTGGCCATAGAGAGGTTTTTGTTCTCTATTTTGGTTAGGCCAGGGTGTGACTAGGGTGGGCATTCTATGTCCTTTTTTCTATGTTTTTGTATTTCTTTGTTTTGGCCTGGTATGGCTCTCAATCAGGGACAGCTGTACATCGTTGTCGCAGATTGGGAGCCATACTTAGGTAGCCTGTTTTCCTTTGGGTTTTGTGAGTGGTTTATTTCTGTTTAGTTATCTTACCTGACAGAACTGTTTGGCTGTCGTCTTTTGTTTATTTGTAAAGTGTTCCATTTTTCCTTTAAATTACAAAGATGAGCACTAACCACGCTGCACCTTGGTCTACTCCATTCAACAGCCATTACAGCAGGCCTCGAACCCTCGACCTTCTAGCCTGAAGTCCAGCGTGCCGTGACTGTGCATAGAATTCCATTTACAGTATATTCATTAGTTTCGCCTCTCCTTGCTCAAGCGGCAGAGTCGATATCCGCCCTTATAAACCCAGGGTTGTTACAATACATTTGAAAATTGTTTCCCAAAAGAAAATCATTTCAAATAAGTGTATATAGGCCTGCCTGATGATATGAGGCTGCTGTATTAAAAAACAAATGGCTTTTTCTCAAATTCATTGACGATCAGATACTTCAGTTGTACCTGGTTCTGTTGCGCAATTTTGTTTTACAGTTGATAGACAACTTTAGCACCATTCTAAACTTAGACTATCCTCTTTTTTAACAATAGCCTGTATAGAAATCGAAATGCCCTCGGTACTGCAGCACTTAGCTAATTCGTAGTCATGCTCTGTTGTGGTATTAAAAAAGGTGCTGCTTGTCTCCAGTCATGTAGAAATTCATGAGATACATTTATAAAAGGCTATTTCATTCTCGGACCGCAAATAAGATAGATTCATGCTACTTTCACCCTTACCCTTGTCTGCTGTGGTCTGCGTATCCACAACATTCTGGCTAACATATAACGCTTACAAAACAAAAAATTGTTTATCTTTCCTAGGAGTGAGGGAAACAGTAGGCATGTCCTCTGATATACACTATGTTTTAATTACAATTTTGGGTATAGGGGAGGGAGACTTGTTTTTCAAAAAGCATTCAGGGACGGTCGGGTAAAAAATATATTTTACTGAAGGGAGGGCCATCCATTATTATTTCTGAGAGGTCCGATATTCTCCAGGTATTCTTCATTACAAATAACGCACAGTCCCTAAAAGCAGAAAAATATTTACTGGTGTTCAAAAAGAAATGAAAATGTGTAATTGTGCATCAGCAGAATGAGGGGCTAAGAGCAGCACTCTTCACATCATCTAATCACCATGTCTGATTAAAGGGGTTCTATGA
The DNA here is from genome assembly GCF_965601325.2 of Salmo salar. Lineage (NCBI taxonomy): Eukaryota > Metazoa > Chordata > Actinopteri > Salmoniformes > Salmonidae > Salmo > Salmo salar. Next base: position 85,809,572 of record NC_138305.1, read on the forward strand.
ACCAGCGTGTCACATTAATATGGAAAGGTCACATTGAGACACACAGCACACGTGACTGTGCATAGAATTCCATTTACAGTATATTCATTAGTTTCGCCTCTCCTTGGTCGACGGATAAATATTCCCACTTTTTAGGTGAATCCACTTAGACTCATTTAAAAAAAATGTTTTACAAGTGACCTTAATGGCATAAAACACTATTGCAAGTAGCTACATCTCTCTCAGCATACACATAATTCACTTTCAAAGTTCTGCTCTCCAGAACGCTAGTAAGGTTAGCTCTGGCGATTTCTGCAATTTGCCCTAATGGTTTTACATACCTCATTCTCTGAAACAGTCACTTTGATTTACCTGTTCTGTGCAGGCAGCTGCAAGGACATTGAAATTCTGCCGGAGGGGTCCCATGTACAACAGTCGTAAATAATCCAGAGTGTGTGTTCAACAGATAAATGGCTTTTTGCTTGAGTGCCATCCCTCCTCTATGGTGCATGGTTGGACTGGAAGATAGAGGGGCCGAGGGTGGTCCCATCCTTCCCCATCACAGTTTACTCTCATATAGCACCACTGTTCGCTCATTGTGGCTTGTTCTCATTTGTTATTTAGATCATCGAGGTCTATTTTCCTCTATAACAGCTCCGAACATTAAGGTAATCTCTAAGAGCACATAGAGTTCTCCTCCAGAAACATATGGCTCCTGTATGCTCCTTTACAATAGCACATCTGTCTATTCTCCTCTACATAAGCTGATAGAGGTATTTTATCACTGACTGTAGCAGTTTCTTGAGGTCCATGGTAAAATCAGCTGTGCAACTACAGTAAGAGTAGACCAGTTCCATGTCCCCCTTTCATTATTTGTCTTTTCATATTATTACTGAGACCCTTCATGGCCTGCCTGGCTGACTCATTTATTTATTCAACTCTTATTAACAGGTTCTTCTCACTGAGATTAAATCTATTTTTACAAGAGAGACCAGTTCAATGGTCATGATGCCTCTTGACAGGGCAATGATTCACTGAGTCACATTATGGTTTCTCCACCAACCATACCATCCACTGTGAATATTTCAAAACCTTTTTTAAATGCATGTTGTTCATTCGGTTTGAGCTAACTTTGTCGCTCACGTGGGGGAGAAAAAGAAAAGAGGAGAAGAAAAAGACAATCAACAGCCCTGAATGAAACCATGTCCTATTCCGAATGTCTTTATTAATATGTAAAGCCCATGTGAATGCATGATCCGACTCTTGTCACTTGAGGGGAGAGAGAACACCTCGTCAGAAGGCTTTAGAGCAAGAGAAGCTGGAAAGATACTCCTGTTCTGTTTGGGTTTTAGCTGAAGGCTGAAGCAGATAGAATTAGCCTGTTATCTGCTGGGTACTGCGGTTATTTATTCTCTTGTTAAATTCCTACCTTCCCACTCCCTGTGCTCACTGAGGATATAGGGCCCAGCACACACAGCCCAAAATGGAGCCCAGACACTACCTGTCTACACTGGTGGCTGGTATAGATGATTGGGTAAAGAAATGTAGTGGTTCCCTTTTCGGGGGCATGACCCATCTAACGACCCAGTTTTACCAGGCATTTCCTCTAGCAATCAAACTACCGGAGATCAGTCACTTTCAATGAAAGGAAGACACAAAAAGAGACAATCAACAAGTTAACGTTTGCTGACTATTTGAGTAGAATGTCCCCCATTTATGCAAACTAGAAGTTTGCGACATAATGGTAGATAAGCTAGGAGCCAATGTGCCATCTTGCATGCTGTTTGCTGTCTCTGCAATTCCTTGTTACTTTGCAGCTTCTGAAGAAACCATGGCATAAGCCCTCTAGATTTTCTTTTGACCCCAGATCAAAAGTTTTTTAGCCCATAGGCCATTCTTAAAATGGCACCCATTAGGATTTGTCCACAAACTACAAACGGGTCCCAAACCACCATTTTGGGAAACACTGACCTAGAGTGCAATAATTTTGTAGTGCTCCTTAGTTATTCAAATTAAATCTGTGCTCTGTCTGGTTCAGGTAGATGTTCTCTGAGGAGGACCATACCTGCGGCTTATTCAGGGAGGCAACACTGCATAATGGACAGATAGAAACGTATTGAGTAGAACAGACTTAGAATCTCATACCCCTTGACGTATTCCACATTTTGTTGTGTTACAGCCTGAATTCAAAATTGATTAAATAGATGAAATAAACACAATACCCCATAATGACAAAGTGAAAACATGTTTTAGAAATGTTGGCAAATGTATTGAAAATGAAATACTGAAATCTAATTTACATAAGTAGTCACACCCCTGAGTCAATACATGTTAGAATCACCTTTGGCAGCAATTAGTCTTTCTGGGTAAGTCTCTAAGAGCTTTACACACATGGATTGTACAACATTTGCACATTCTTCTTTTAAAAGTTATTCAAGCTCATTCAAGTTGGTTGTTGATCATTGCTGGACATTTTCAAGTCTTGCTATAGACTTTCAAGCCGATTTAAATCCAAACTGTAACTATGCCACTCAGGAAAGCTACTCCAGTGTATACTTGGCCTTGTGTTTTAGGTTATTATCCTGCTGAAAGGTATATTTGTCTCCCAGTGTCTGTTGGAAAGCAGATTGAACCAGGTTTTCCTCTAGGATTTTGCCTGGGCTTAGCTCTATCCCGGTTCTTTTTATCCTAAAAAACTCAGCGGGACACCTGTCGACAGCTTCCAGTGAAATTGGAGGGTGCACATTTCAAATAAATAATCATAAAAATTATGGATATTAAACATTTAGGTACATACAAGTGTCTTATATCGGTTAAAAGCATCTAACTGCATTGTCCAATTTCCAATAGGCTTTACAGCGAAAGCATGCCATGCGATTGTTTGAGGACATCAACATATTTTTCCACTGGCACAGGCTTCATAAACTCAGAAATTGCGATTAAATATTCACTTACTTTTTGAAAATCTTCCTCTTATTTGCAATCCAAAGGGTCCCAGCTACAACATGTAAATCTTTCTTTATATCCCAAAAAGTCAGTTTAGTTGGCGCCATAGATTTGAGTAATCCCCTCGTTCAACACGCAGAGAAAGAAATCCAAAAACTACTCACTAAACTTTGTTAAAACAAGTCAAAATACGTTTCTATTTAATCCTCAGGTACCCTAAAATGTAATTAAAATATAATATTTATTACGGAAAGAAGTGTGTTCAACAGGAAAGCAAAATTAGCAGGTGCGCATCCTCTTTGTCGCTCGATTTCCAACTCTGACTCCCAGTAGTAAAACTCTAAATTCTTCCTCGTTTGGGAAGAAACAAGCATGAAACCTTGTACAAAGACTGTTGGAAGCAATACATTTTACATTTTAGTCATTTAGCAGACGCTCTTATCCAGAGCTACTTACAGTAGTGAATGCATACATTTCATACATTATTTTTTTCGTATAGGAATTTCAATCTGGGAGCTGGAATTGCATATGCCCCTATGCTTTCCATTGCAAGAGCATCAATTGTGTTGTAGTTAATATTTTAACATTTCTTCAAACTTCAAAGTGTTTTCTATTCAATGGTACCAATTATATGCATATCCTGGCTTCTGGGCCTGAGTAACAGGCAGTTTACTTTGGGCACGTCAGTCAGACAGGAAGTGGAGAAAAATAGACCCTAGCCTGAAGAAGTTGATTACAAGCATCATGATGCAAAATATGGATTGTGGTACTCAGTAATGTGTTGTATTAGTATTAGTATTTATTATGGATCCTCATTAGGTGCTGCCAAAGCAGCAGCTACTCTTCCTGGGGTCCAGGAAAATTAAGGCAGTTTATACACTTTTAAAAATACATTCACAGATTTCACAACACAATGTGTGCCCTCAGGCCCCTACTCCACCACCACCACCACATATCTACATTACTAAATTCATGTGTATATATAGTGCGTATGTTATCGTGTGTGTGTGTGTGTGTGTGTGTGTGTGTGTGTGTGTGTGTATGTGCCAATGTTTGTGTTGCTTCACAGTCCCCACTGTTCCATAAGGTGTTTTTTTAATCTGTTTTTTAAATCTAATTTTACTGCTGGCATGAGTTACTTGATGTGGAATAGAGTTCCATGTAGTCATGGCTCTATGTACTGTGTGCCTCCCATAGTCTGTTCTGGACTTGGGGACTGTGAAGAGACCTCTTGTGGCATGTCTTGTGGGGTATGCATGGGTGTCCCAGCTGTGTGCCAGTAGTTTAGACAGACAGCTTGGTGCATTCAGTACCCGACAGTATTGGATTTGTCCCCAAACATAAAACTATGGTGACACCATTTACCAGATTGCAGCAGCCACTACTCTTAAACCATTGGATGACGTGACAGTTTTAATACTCATCACTGCATCCTGTATCAGAAGGTGAGCTGGACCTAACTAAAGTCCCGTAGATCACTTCATAACTCTCTTCTTGTTTACTAAGCTCTGCTCCACAAGCTTCCAACATACCTCACTTCCCTGTTGAAATATAAAACATGGGATACTAAACCTGTTCGCAGGGTTTGTAAACACTTGAGGTCCTGCTTGTCTCCACAAAGTTTGATAAATACGCCTTTAGTTTTAACGTACCACAGTTATGGAATAAACAAACAAATTACACCTGGATTCCCTGGTGCCGATAAGGGGGGGTTAAAACCCTGTTGTTAAATTAGTTTACTGACGTGTGCAAATGTTTCAATTGACTATTATAACTTGTTGTAATAACCTAATGTAATGTATTTACCGCTGTCTTGTAGTTTTTATCTTTTTGTTGTGTTGATGGAATTTTTGTCCTCAGAGCACCATTTATTAAGGCTCCCCTGAATAAATAAAAGTAAATAAATGATGCAACATTTGCCTATTATTCTTTTCAACATTCTTTCAAATTAGTTGTTGATTATTGCTAGACAACCATTTTCAGGTTTGCCATAGATTTTAAAGTAGATTTAAGTCAAACTCGGCAGCTCAGGAACATTCACTGTCTTCTTGGTAAGCAACTCCAGAGTAGATTTGGCCTTGTGTTTTAGGTTATTGTCCTGCTGAAAGGTGAATTCATCTCCCAGTGTCTAGTGGAAAGCAGACTGAACCAGGTTTTTCTCTAGGATTTTGAGTGTGCTTAGCTCCATTCCGTTTCTTTTTTATCCTGAACCCGCCACCCCGTCAAATCAAATCAAATGTTATTTGTCACATGCCCCGAATACAACAGGTGTAAACCTTACCGTGAAATGATTACTTACAAGCCCTTAACCAACAATGCAGTTCAAGAAATAGGGTTAGGAAAATATTTAAATAAACTAAAGTAATTTAAAAAAATAACAATAAAATACACAGCTATATAATGTATTTATTTTATTTATTTAACTAGGCAAGTCATTTAGAACAAATTCTTATTTACAATGACAGCCTACTCCAGCCAAAACTGGTCCAATTGTGCACCACCCTATGGGACTCCCAATCACGGACGGATGTGATACAGCCTAGATTCGAACCAGGGACTGTAGTGACACCTCTTGCACTGAGATGCAGTGCCTTAGACCGTTGCGCCACTCGGGAACCCTAAATTACATGGGTTCCGGTACTGAGTCAATGTGCGGGGGGTACAGGTTAGTTGAGGTAATTTGTACATGTAGGTAGGGGTAAAGTTACTATGCATAAATAATAAACAGCATGTAAAAACAAAGGGGAGGGGGTGTCAATGTAAATAGTCCAGGTGGCCATTAGTTAATTGTTCAGCAGCCTTATGGCTTGGGGGTAGAAGCTGTTAAGGAGCCTTTTGGAACCTAGACTTGGCGCTCCGGTACCGCTTGCCATGTGGTAGCACAGAGAGCAGTCTATGACTTGGGTGAGTGGAGTTTTTGAAACATTTTTGGACCTTCCTCTGACACCGCCAAGTATATAGGTCCTGGTTGGCAGGAAGCTTGGCCCCAGTAATGGGGTACAGAAATGAGGCATTCAAAAGTCAAGTCAAAAACTATTATTGCACACAGAGTGAGTCCATGCAACTTATTATGTGACTTGTTAAGCAAATGTTGACTCCTGAACTTATTTAGGCTTGTCATAACAAAGTGGTTGAATATTTATTGACTCAAGACATTTCAGCTTTTCATTTTTTATTAATTTGTAAAAATGTCTAAAAACATAATTCCACTTTGACATTATGGGGTATTGTGTGTAGGCCAGTGACACAAAATCTCAATCAGTTTTAAATTCAGGCTATAACACAACAAAATGTGGAAAAAGTCAAGGGGTGTGAATACTTTCTGAAGGCACTGTACATTACATTTCTATGCAATGTTGTAATTAATGCATTACACTGAATAAGCCCCTGATCATGATCTGTGTGGGTCTGTTTTGGGAAGGGAGTTAAGAAGGAATGAAGAACACATCAGTTGAGTGCAGTACAATCTGCTAATTAGCGGTAACTAAAATAGAAATATTGTGCATTCTGCAAATCAGCAGAGGGCATACAGCAATTGAAGAAAAAAAAAACTTAAAATACATTCCCATGTAATGCATCAAATTTGGAACATACATTGACTCTAACCCAGAGAGATTTAAAAACTCAAAGAACCCATGAAAGAATCTGGAGTGTAAATTATCTTTGTCTGTTATTCCTTTGTTGTTCCCATGAATTTTGTCAGTTCCAACAAATCCAGGAATTGAATCCTCCGCAGCATTACATTTGGGTCTCTCTTTGGCAACCAGAGTGAAACTAGAGAAATGAGCGAGAGCCATTGGTGTGTGTTAAAGTGTACCCTTGTTTGGCAGTGTCAAAAACATGTGAAGTAGGCGTAATTGTTTTATGTCCCCCTAGAATTTTGAATAAATGTCAATTTACAATAGAGGCAGTAAGCTAGCGAGGTTTCCAATATTGGAAACATGATAATGATAGATACAGACCAACGTCCATAGGGAAATTAAGAAGGGGGGTGGGGGGTGGTAACTCTTGCAAATTCAAGGGTGAATGGCTTTAGTCTTTATCTAAGACATTCAAAGTTTTACTCTTTGTCTGAGAGATTTTACATTACTTTGATAAATCTAGGAAGTACAATCCGTCTGGGATGCTTTCACCTTTATGTCACCTTTACCTACGTCTGCAGCATTGATTTGCCTGAATGGGATCACATACTACTCCCATTCGTCTTTCCTCCTGACCAGACAGCAACATACAGTATGTAAGAGATTCTCTTTTCAGGTTCAGTGAACATATTCAGGAACATTTGACAAAGTCCGTATGCTGTCTGTCTGCAGAAAGGCAGCCAAACAATAGAGCTAATTTTGGGTGGCTTATTTTTAGAGACGAAGAACTCATATCTGGAGAAAGAAAAACGAGTAAAGGTGCAATGGCAGAAAGAGGGTTGAACATTAACAATTTAATGATTATGGTTCTTACAGCTAGATGATGGAGAGAACTTTGTGACCAGCCTTCAGGCATGAAATTATAACGCTAACTAATAGTAGTACTAAAACTAGGCCACTCATTCTACTATGTGCAATAATAAAAGCAATACTTATTATCATTGTGAGCTTTCATTCCCTTGTTAAAAGTTATAGACAACTAATTTGGACAGCGATCTCAGAAGTCCTGAAACCTCTTGTCCTGACTGTGAAGAGGACATGTTCAAGTATCTGTCAATTGAATCATCTTTCTAACCACTGTAACATTGTTTCCCCTGGAACAGCATATGTGTGCAATTTAATTTAACTATTTAATTGAGTATTAAATAATGCAAATAAACTGCAGCCCATTGCTCTATTTAGAAACATAACCCTCCTCTGTGGGCAAAATCAGTTATTTAATTCTTCATGAGAAAAGGGGAAAAAAACTAAAGACATTGCCAGAGACTAGGCTTACGATAATTGAAGAGGGCTAAATACATTTCCATATAAAACAGACAAAATGCGAAGGGTTCTGTCAGGCAATTAAATGAAACTGACCCATATGATACAAAACACATTGATGAATTCTATCAAGGTTACAAGAAGAAAACACTGGGAAAGAAGGAGAGGGGGCATATGCAATGTTAAATTGTGTGAAGTTAACCCCTGGACTTGAAAGGGAATGGTGGTAGATGATCAAAGCGTGTGACTGCTGTGGGAACGCACTATAAACAAAAGGAATGTCATCGAACTAAACTGTGTGCCACGGAGCCCACATTATGTGACTTGTGCCAGTTAATGAAAATGTATGAATGAATAATCTCTCTCATGACAATTGCAGTGAAGTGAGGTAACACGAGCTAACAAGCTATCTATGGTCAAATGGTGTGTCAGTGGTAGCAGAAGGCCTATAGTGAAACACTATGCTGGCCACATCTCTCACAATAGCCCCTCAGTAGGGTTCATTGTTGGTCACAGAAATTTACATTTTCATATATCTATATATCAAACCCTATGGATACTTTAGACTGAATTGTCTCCTAACGACTTCTTCCACCATACAGGCTCAAAGGAAAACTGGTATTGCTGTTAAAGTGTAACAGACCAACATGGGCCAGTCTTTGTGTTTCAGAACCACAATCCAGTTCACTTCCAAAGCAATGTCACAATGTTGAGCAGAAATGAGTCAGACAGTCAGAACTGGAGCATCTTAAAACAAGGACAAGTCGCCAGCACAAAGAGGGCAAATCTCTCCATAGTTGGCTGTCCCATCGCTTAGGGCTCTTCGAACATCTGTTGAATGTATTAAGATCTAAACCTCTGCCAATTACCAGTGAGGAACACTGCCCCCAGTCAATCCTTAGCTCCGTCCTATTTTCCCATGTGCATGACTCGCACTGGCTGTTTGTTGACTGGTTGTTTGCACCTTTCTTCCCCTGCAGGTGTATAGCAGTGTCTGGTCCAAGGACAGGACTGAGGAGACTTTACAAAGTAACAGAAATGAGGACCTTGCAGTCGGACGCGCTTCATACAGAAATCTATGCGCCAACACAAGTGGGTTGTGTGGGGGTGTTTTTTTGTGTGTGTTTGTATTGCTCATCTCCTCTCTCTGGTAGCTATTTAACATAGATATATTAAAATTCAGAAATGTGTTTCATTCCTGGTGTTTTCATGTGCTGTGTTGTGCATAGGTGGCTGGACCTGAAACAAGAGGTGATTATGTTGGATTGGTGGCTGTTCAAAGGGTTTCCAAATGGGCAACTGCCAGATCACTGCCTGGTGGATAATGGACAGTATGTAAACAATTAATTCAAATTACATAATTCCTTATACCAGAACACTCATATGGAATAAAAACATGCCACCCACCCAGCCTTTTCAAACATTTGAAAAGGCTTTGGCAGGTAGTCAAAATGGAATACATCTGTGACCGTAGAACAGTGTGGTTGGAGATAGGGCACATGCTTCAGGTCTTGGCTGCATCCATGACATGAGTATGCTTTGTGAATCTAATAACGCCTCCACGCTGTGTAATGAAAAATAAATCCAACGCTGTGCTCTGTAGGAGTCAAAGCCAAGGCCATAAGAAACAACAATGTACATATTTGACACAACCTATTTGTGTGTACAGACATTGAAGATGACCCTCATTATGTTTTGATGACTCTCATGCCAGGTGTATAAACCGTTTACATATCTTAAATATGTCACTGGAACAAAATGCAAACATATACTTCTGCACCTGGAAAAGGTGTTTCATTACCAACTCAGTCTCTCCGTCTCTCCCAATTACCCCTGTTATCTGTAAACTTGCTTTCCTTTTTCTATCACCACCACGCCAGCTGAACCCCAGATGTTGTCCCTCATGGGTGTCTCTCACTATTGTAGTTTCCACAACAATTTTACAGACAGAACTGCTTTCTGCTAGCCCACTGTTGAATACAGGACTTATTCTGTATGCTTTGTGAAGTACTGTACCTCATCAGACCAAACCTTGTCCAAGCAAATGTTTACAATGTCTGGACACGAATCTAGGTGCCACACACACAAATATCCAATGACAGTTAGAGTAAGAGTATACTGTAGATTGCTGTTCTCATTGTCAGTTAAATGTAATCAATATCAAAAGGTAGGCCTGCTTATCTTGTATCCCTCATTTACTGAATGTCAACATTTGTGACATTTGAGGTGATCCCATTATTTAATAATGCCTACTCTATGGTCCAATGGCTTTCAGTGCAATGATTTCCACTCACTGATGACTGACTGGTAGCACCAGAACTAATTTACCCTGCACACATGAATCCATGGCTGGCTCATTAGCTATTACCCTGCACACATGATTCCATACCTGGCTCATTAGCTACTCATGTAATGGGAATGTGGTGGGCTGTGTAACTGCATCTGGGTGTGTAAAGGCGTTCCCATTTTCTCATGCTCAACAGTGCAGCCCGGAAAACTGTTGCCATTTCTTTGTTTATACAAGAACGATGCAATGTCAAGCAGTGCACAACTTCCATCAGTTGTCTGTCAGCCATATCAAAATCAATTACACCCGTCAAAGTGAGTTGCTTATCCCTCTACAAAAAAGTAATTTCACACCAATTAAAAGCTACAACAACAGAATTTGTGATTCTGTATCATCGACTCCTTCAATCGTGCTTGCGGCCCAGACAATGACGTCATGGACATCGTGAGAAGATGGATCCCAATCCTTTTTTGGGGTCCCAAAAAATTATCCATCTGCAATCTGCTCTTTAAAACCTCATGCACTTTAACTGTGGTGTTTAGACTTGATGAGTAAAACTAACATTTGAGAATACGTCTTGTCTTTCTGAGACCAAAAATATGGAGTGAAAAGAGAGGGGAGAGAACACACTATTAAGGGAGAGGAGAAACAAACACAGAGCAGCTGTTGAAGAGGCTAGATAATTAAAGCCATAGCACAATACATGTCTCTACCCCATTGACTTTTATGGCCAGTGTTAAACTGCCAGATTATATTTAATGGAAATTGGGTTGTCAGTGTGCCTTGAGAAATTAGAGAGAAAAATTAGAGCAGGTTACCAAATCACGTCATTGGTGCCCGTGTCAACAGCTATTTCTTCCTAAAGAGGCACAAGCATAAAAAAGGCAGGATGATCCTCTGCATCCATCCTTAGGTCATGGTGCTAAACATTCTTGCATCAGTTTTTTAATAGCTTGCCTGTGGGTTGTCACATCATTCCAACAGAGGAGAGAAAGAGAATCCAGTCTTCAAGGACAAGGATATTCGGTTCCCAATCACCATAATCTTCCACACTCTATAACTTAATGTGACACAACTGAGAACTGGGCCCATTTTTAATGACTGGAATGTACCTCAAACTATCTGGGTTGGCATTGTGTGTCTAGAAAATACACTGGTCAGAACATCTCTGTGTGCCCTAGACACTGTGAAAACAGGACTCCAAATGCATTATCAATGATGTGAACAAATATGGTTTCCAGAAAAACATCAACATCTTATAACAAAACCATGCATAAATGGCAATGAAAACAATCACAATAAGGTCAATCCCATGGTAACAGAATTACGATTTGACTTGAAAATGTATGCCAAACAAAAACCAATGCACAAGGACTACTTTTAACAATTTCCACTGAAAAGTGTACCGGATTTATGAATTTAGTGGAAGAACTGTGCAGATGCAAACTTTGGTAACATAATCACGGTAAAATCTCAGGTTTTTATGCGACCACGTTTTCCAAAAACTTAAAAATATGCTCCAAATTAAAATTCAACGATGTCTGCAGAAAGAATGGGGTGTCAGCTATGACATGGCTTTGAGTTTGAACTACAGTAAGTGAAGTGGATTTACACCCGGTAACAGAACTATGGTAACGGAATGACATCATGGGTCCCAGATTTGTACTACACAGAAATGCATAATTATGGATATGAATGTCATTCTCCTCATGTTTTACAGGTTTGGACACCACAGCTCAGCACAGCAGAGCACAGTAGAGTAGCCTACAGTGTAGTACAATACAACACAGCAGAGCAGGGTAAAGTGAGTTGGGCACGGTAGAGTGAGTACAGTACAGTACAGTACAATACAGTACAGTGAGTAGAGTACAGTAGAGTACAGCCAATAACATACAGTAGTTCAGTACAGTGTGGCAGAGTACAGTAGAGTACAGTACAATAAAATGTACTGTAATATACTTTTCTTTACTGTATTGTACTCTACTGTGCTCTTCTCACTGTACTATACTCAGTAGTGGTATTCAAACTTGGTTTGACAACTAGACAACAGAAAGACAAAGAAAACAGTTATGAGCTGAACATAACAGTATGTCAGGGGAAGGGAGGACAGTTGAAGGTGACCCAACTGTGGTTTGTGACTATTTGTGATTGTGGTTTCCCATTGTAGCTAACTCAGTTGCAGTAATTCCATTATTGATTTTTTTGGTACCAATTTGGTATCGGAATTATGAGTTTTAATCACATAATATATATATTTTTTAAATTATATCAGTAAAATCGCTATAACTAGGACCAAAAGGAAACTCAACAGCTTCTACCCCCAAGCCATAAGACTGCTGAACAATTCATAAAATCGCCACCGGTCAATTTACATTGACCCCCCCTCCCTTTTGTACTGTACACTGCTGCTATTCACTGTTTGTTTGTTACCTATGCATAGTCACGTCGCCCCCACCTACATGTACAGATCACCTCAACTAGCCTGTACCCCCCGCACACTGACTCGGTACCGGTGCCCCCTGTATATAGCCTCGTTATTGTTTTTCTTATTGTGTTACTTTTTATTATTACTTTTTATTTTAGTCTACTTGGTAAATATTTTCTTCTTCTTGAACTGCACTGTTGGTTAAGGGCTTATAATGAAGCATTTCACGGTAAAGTCTACACTTGTTGTGTTCGGCGCATGTGACAAATAAAGTTTGATTTGAACTAATTGGTAGGTCTACCAACAATTAGAAAATATCTTAAAGATATGTGGGTTTTTGGTAACGGAATAACAAGGCACAAGGCAATATTTCTTAAACTTACAGAAGGTTAACAATTTCTCCAAAACTAAATATAAGTGTTGATATTAGTTGGCAGGGGTCTTCATGGCAACGTTATTGTATTTTTATGTATTTCTGATTCCTTTTCAGAATTTTTCTGGTATATGTTTTTTAAAGACCCCTTTTCCATCTGTTTATCCAGAAATCAAAGTGTTTCCTTATGCCACATTTTTTTTAAATGGAAAATGGTTGAAAAATGTGTCTATGCCTTAACCTGTTGGGGCTAGGGGGCCGTATTGACACGGTCGGATAAAAAACGTACCCGATTTAATCTGGTTACTACTCCTGCCCAGTAACTAGAATATGCATATAATTGTTGGCTTTGGATAGAAAACACCATAAAGTTTCTAAAACTGTTTGAATGGTGTCTGTGAGTATAACAGAACTCATATGGCAGGCAAAAACCTGAGAGGATTCTGAACAGGGAGTGGCCTGTCTGACAAGTTGTTGTTCATCTTAGGCTCTTTTTATTGAAGACTGAGGATCTTTGCTGTAACGTGACACTTCCTACGGCTCCCATAGGCTCTCAGAGCCCGGGAAAAAGCTGAATGATATCGAGGCAGCCCCAGGCTGAAACACATTATCGCTTTTGGCAAGTGGCCGATCAGAGGACAATAGGCTTAGGCGCGTGCCCGAGTCGACCCCATGCTTTATTTTCTTTCGTCTGTTTACCTAAATGCAGATTCCCGGTCGGAATATTATCGCTTTTTTATGAGAAAAATGGCATAAAAATGGATTTTAAACAGCAGTTGACATGCTTCGAAGTACGCTAGTGGAATATTTAGACATTTTTTGTCACGAAATGCGCCATGCTCGTCACCCTTCTTTACCATTTCGGATAGTGTCTTGAACGCACGAACAAAACGCCGCTATTTGGATATAACAATGGATTATTTGGGACCAAACCGCCATTTGTTATTGAAGTAGAAGTCCTGGGAGTGCATTCTGACGAAGAACACCAAAGGTAATAACATTTTTCTTATAGTAAATCTGACTTTGGTGAGTGCTAAACTTGCTGGGTGTCTAAATAGCTAGCCCTGTGATGCCGGGCTATCTAATTAGAATATTGCAAAATGTGCTTTCACCGAAAAGCTATTTTAAAATCGGACATATCGAGTGCATAGAGGAGTTCTGTATCTATAATTCTTAAAATAATTGTTATGCTTTTTGTGAACGTTTATCGTGAGTAATTTAGTAAATTCACCGGAAGTTTGCTAGTTCTGAACGTCACATGCTAATGTAAAAAGCTGGTTTTTGATATAAATATGAACTTGATTGAACAAAACATGCATGTATTGTATAACATAATGTCCTAGGTGTGTCATCTGATGAAGATCATCAAAGGTTAGTGCTGCATTTAGCTGTCTTCTGGGTTTTTATGCTAGCTTGAAAAATGGGTGTCTGATTATTTCTGGCTGGGTACTCTGCTGACATAATCTAATGTTTTTCTTTCGTTGTAAAGCCTTTTTGAAATCGGACAGTGTGGTTAGATTAAGGAGAGTCTTGTCTTTAAAATGGTGTAAAATAGTCATATGTTTGAGAAATTGAAGTAATAGCATTTCTAAGGTATTTGAATAACGCGCCACAGGTTTCCACTGGCTGTTACGTAGGTGGGACGATTTCGTCCCGCCGGCCCTAGAGAAGTTAATATTCCCCAAAATATAGACTCTTAGGTTTCATTTGACACACAATTTGATATGCTCCTAAGATCTTCACATGTTGGTGCTCATGGGTTGTTTTCTATGGAAATGCCCATAAGCCAATTTGAGTAATAAACCACCATATGCATGTATTTGCTCTGCAATCTATTATGACAAACACATTTACTCACAACAAACCTACCTTTGCATGTGGTAAACACAATTCATACATGGGTTAGATTAACTAGCCAGCAGTCTACCACCCTGCATCGCACTGCTGGCTTTCCTCTGAAGCTAAGCGGAGTTGGTTTTGGATGGGAGTCCAAATGCTGCTGGAAGTGGTGCTGGGGGGCCAGTTGGAGGCACTCTTTCCTCTGGTCTAAAAATAAATATCCCAATTCCCCAGGACAGTGATTGGGGACAGTGCCCTGTGTAGGGTGCCATCTTTTGGATAGGACATTAAACATGTGTCCTGACACTCTGTGGTCATGAAAGATCCCATGGCACTTATCATAAGAGTAGATAGGGCTGTTAACCCCAGTGTCCTGGCTAAATCCCTATTCTGGCCACCTAATCATCCCCAGCTTCCAATTGGCTCATTCATCCTTCCATTTCTAAATCAACTAATATGCCAGCTTTATCACTTTAAAAAAGTTTTACCATTATGATAACATTGTGCCATCAGTTAGGAGTACACCAATGAGAACATTTTAGGTTTTTGAGGATTTTCTTAAATGGCCACATATGTTCAGATCTAAGGTCATTAACCCTTTAATATGATTAAGAATTTTTCTCACAATGTTATTTCCCATTCATTTAAATTGAGTAACAATGAGTGACACTTTGGATTAAGCGACACCACATTATCAATAGAATCCTCTGATTAACTAATAATTTTCTTTAATATAGACAGTGACCCGCCCCCGATAACAGATTGCCACTGGAAGGTGTCACGTATACTTCCTCTCCAGCCTCTAGGTCATCAGGCTGCTGATTATCCCGCACACCTGTCACCATCGTCAACCGCACCAGTGCCTCAGGACACTCACCTGGACTCCATCACCTCCTTGATTATCTTCCCTATATCTGTCACTCCCATTGGTTCTTTCCTCAGTTGTTATTGACTCTGTTTCATGTCGGTGCATTGTTTGTGTTTTGTGTTTATTGTTTTGTTTATTTATTAAAACACTCACTCCCTGTACTTGCTACCTGACTCAGTGCACTCGTTACAGAATAACACCTCACCTAAGGGAAGCATCAGGGAGTTTTTTTTGTGTCAGTGTAAATTATGTTGGGTCCGGGAGCCGCTACAGGCTCTCATGCCTCAGCCAGATCGCCAGGCTCCCCTGCCTCAGCCGGCTCATCCGGCTCCCCTGCCTCAGCCGGCTCGTCCGGCTTTCATGCCTCCATCGGATCGCCAGGCTCCCGCGGGAACCTGTCAGGCCACCCAGGGGAGCGGGAACCTGTCGGACCACCCAGGGGAGCGGGAACCTGTCGGACCACCCGGGGGAGCGGGAACCTGTCGGACCACCCGGGGGAGCGGGAAGCTGTCGGACCGGCTGGGGCGCGGGAGCCTGGCCTGATCAGGAGCCTGACAGGTTCCCACACCCCAGCCGGCCCGACAGGTTCCCGCGCCCCCAGCCGGCTCGACAGGAATGCTGCAAGGTCCTTGTATATCATTGTAATGAGTGATTTTCAAGGTGGTAACACCAGTGACATAAAATGGAGAGAAAGACATACTAGTAATAAAAATAGGTATTTTAATAGCCTTTATCTATACAATATATTAAGTACTTTTGTTCACTTTCTAGCATTCAAAATTATAGATGTCTCTAAATCCACAAAATATGTCACTACAACTCAACACATCCCTACTGGGACCGGCAAATTTGCTTAACCCAAGTACTTTACACCAGGGTTTCCCAGGCTGCATTCCCAGCACGTAAAAGACACACCCTCTCCCCTCAGCCCTCAAATTAAGTGGACACTTCTCATGACGTATGATAAGTTGACACTTGCAGGGCAAGGGGTGAGGAAAGAATGAATACATTTTAAATGGGCCGCACTTGCCCAGGAAATTTGTCACTCGTTCGTCCCAAAGGTTGTGTTTTCAGTCATCATGAAACCACCGGTAGCTGTTGTGTGTGTGTGCTTTATATGCACTGCAGTCAATTATGATTGCATTTCATATCTTGGCTAGAAGACAACGCATCCACGTGTGCGCCAGCTAATGTTTGAAAAGCTAACGAAACAAAAACATCTTTACTTTTACGATTTGTGTTTGTGCCGTCACGTGCATTAGAAGCACAATTTCAAACGTATTTACATTAGTTTTTACTTACATGTTGACTTCTCCATATTGATGTTGTTTATACGTTTTGGCTGACAATCATCGCAAATGGAATTATGGGTTGTTTTAGGCCCCGGAGTGAACAGAATTACCCACTCGCACACTCGATTACAAATGAGAGCTGAGGGGCTTACGTTGCCAACTTCCCCAAAGGCATAAGGTGAGGGTAAGTGGAGGACGGTGTGTCTTTTACTTGTTTGAAACGAAGCCCCAACTCGGTGATGCTCCCCCGCTTTAAACAATGCATAAACATAACGTTTTGCAGTATAAAGGACATGTATTATGTTTTGTCATTGATAAACAGTTCAATATAAAAAAAAAACATGTTTGATGTGTAACTATTTGTAATTTTAAAGTGTTTTTCATGGTTGGAAAGGGACATAAATGCCACTGCAATTCAACAACGACCCTAATTCAAATTCAACACATTTCTGAACAGTTACTTATCAAGGTCAGCAGTTCATTACAGATTGTTGATAGACTTCTGCAAACTGTTTCTGTAACAATCAATATACAATCCCCAATTACTGCTGTGTCACAATCTACGGCTTAACCTTGTCACTCTGTATTGTGTCAACTGATCTTGTAAGTTGAGGTATTTGAAAAGAGAATGCCATCTTCCTAATTAACTAGACAAGGAATTCTGGTTTCCGCCGTCTCTGTTTGATGCTCCATGTTTCCTCAGAAGCAGGTAGCGCCAAATATGGTGGCTGTGAACTTATACCAACTAATTAGATACACAAGGAGCTTGTTAACGTGAGGCCGTTATACCCGGCACTGAGTGTCTTCTGTCCTGGGAGATTTCACCCAGGCAGATACAGTAGACTGAGTGACATTCTATTATACATTCCATTTTATTGGCTGCAACAGCGAAAAACTGCCGAAAAGCTGTTGTAACTTGCCAAAAAACTCATTACGGAAACTGTCAAATATCCGAGTTCCTGTGACATCAGTCGAACAACAATGCATGGTGTAATAAACTTGTCCGAAAAGGGAGATAGGACATGAGTTCTATTATGGTGAGCTTGTGTCCCACCAAATGCTGGGGCAATGAGGAAGATTTTGTACACACAGACACAGAGTTGTACTGTCTGAGCATTGGGTGTCTGAGCCTGGGTGTGGACTGTGGCAAAGCTGTGTGGCTGAGGAAGATGGAGGTATCCATTATGATTGGTATCAAATAATGTATCTTTCTTATGTGAAAAGAGGGAAAAAATCTATGTGGACAGAATGGGAGATGTCGATAAGCCTAGAGAATTACAATTGCACATCGATATTACATGTGGCAAGTCATAAAGACAATCAGTCATAAAGATAAATAAATATGTATCGCAGTGTCAGCTGTGAATATTTCTCAAACAAGTCAGGCTTACAACACGTTATAATATTCAGACAAAAACTGCTAATTGGACTGATTCACTCCCTAATTGAAAATATGCAATTATCAGAGCTGTGTGAAAAGTGAGTTCAGATACATGACTCTAGTTAATAGGCATTTTTCCTTTATTAAGGTCCTGCACATTCAGTTTTCACCATTAGGCAATCCGTTCACAAGTTTATACAGTACATGAGCAGTTGCAAAAAATAAAATATCAGATATTTTAGATATCAATGGTGTCTAGCCATTGGACCTCCCTTTAAGCTTTGACTCCCATGTGTGAGCCTCATGGAGTTTACTCTCAAAGATCATGTGGTTTCATTTGGAGGGTTGATAAAGGCTTGACCACGTAGCAGACCACGTGTAACAACACGTGAACAGGATTGGTACATCTGAACATCACACCTGCGAGACAGGTACAGAATGGCAACAACTGCCCGAGTTACACCAGGAATGGACAATCCCTCCATCAGACTGCCCGCAATAGGCTGAGAGAGGCTGGACTGAGGGCTTGTAGGCCTGTTGTAAGGCAGGTCCTCACCAGACATCACCGGCAACAACGCCGCCTATGGGCACAAACCCACCGTCGCTGGACCAGACAGGACTGGCAAAAAGTGTTCTTCACTGACGAGTCGCGGTTTTGTCTCACCAGGGGTGATGGTCGGATTCGTGTTACACCGAGGCCTGTACCCTGGAGTGGGATCGATTTGGAGGCGGTGGGTCCGTCATGGTCTGGGGCGGTGTGTCACAACATCATCGGACTGAGCTTGTTGTCATTGCAGGCAATCTCAATGCTGTGTGTTACAGGGAAGACATCCTCCTCCCTCATGTGGTACCCTTCCTGCAGGCTCATCCTGACATGACCCTCCAGCATGACAATGCCACCAGCCATACTGCTCGTTCTGTGCGTGATTTCCTGCAAGACAGGAATGTCAGTGTTCTGCCATGGCCAGCGAAGAGCCCGGATCTCAATCCCTTTGAGCACGCCTGGGACCTTTTGGATCAGAGGGTGAGGGCTAGGGACATTCCCCCCAGAAATGTCCGGGAACTTGCAGGTGCCTTGGTGGAAGAGTGGGGTAACATCTCACAGCAAGAACGGGCAAATCCAGTGCAGTCCATGAGGAGGAGATGCACTGCAGTACTTAATGCAGCTGGTGGCCCATATTTGCATTTACGTAATTTAGCAGAAGCTCTTATCCAGAGCGACTTACAAATTGGTGCATTCACCTTATGATATCCAGTGGAACAACCACTTTACAATAGTACAGCTATTTCTTTTTTGGGGGGGAGGGTAGAGGGGGAGGGTTAGAAGGATTACTTAATCCTATTCCAGGTATTCCTTAAAGAGGTGGGGTTTCAGGTGTCTCCGGACGGTGGTGATTGACTCCGCTGTCCTGGCGTCGTGAGGGAGCTTGTTCCACCATTGGGGTGCCAGAGCAGCGAACAGTTTTGACTGGGCTGAGCAGGAACTGTGCTTCCACAGAGGTAGGGAGGCGAGCAGGCCAGAGGTAGATGAACGCAGTGCCCTTCTTTGGGTGTAGGGACTGATCAGAGCCTGAAGGTACGGAGGTGCCGTTCCCCTCACAGCTCCGTAGGCAAGCACCATGGTTTTGTAGCAGATGCGAGCTTCAACTGGAAGCCAGTGGAGTGTGCAGAGGAGCGCGGGGTGACGTGAGAGAACTTGGGAAGGTTGAACACCAGACGGGCTGCAGCGTTCTGGATGAGTTGTAGGGGTTTAATGGCACAGGCAGGGAGCCCTGCCAACAGCGAGTTGTAGTAATCCAGACGGGAGAAGACAAGTGCCTGGATTAGGACCTGCGCCGCTTCCATTGTGAGGCAGGGTCGTACTCTGCCAATGTTGTAGAGCATGTACCTACAGGATCGGGTCACCGCCTTGATGTTAGCGGAGAATGACAGGGTGTTGTCCAGGGTCACGCCAAGGCTCTTAGCACTCTCCACATATAAAGTGTTACCGTTGCTTCTTATTTGGTGCGTTAGTGACATCCACCAAACACTTTGCTGTACGGTATGTGATGTGATGTGATAGCCAAAACCTACACAACTCCCCCATACCCAATTACAGTCAATGATAATATAAGCAAATGTCATATGGTCTCAGAAGTAAATGCCTCATTGACATGTAGAGTTATGAACTAGCAGGTTGAATGCTTTTTGTCTAATTGGTAATTCCATCAAAAGCCTTGCAAATGAATTGCTGTTTTGCATATCTGGAGGGGTGATATTTTATAAAATTCAAAGCCAAGGTTTAATAAACACTAAACGGAGGCCATCAAGACTGCGGAAACAATGAGCTTCCTTAAAAATAACCTGTTTAACCATGTGTTATGATAATTAAGTTCATATTTATTTGGCCTGAATGTGTCACTGAACGCTCAATTAAGTATTTATGGTCAATTAAGTTCAATTATCAATGCATATCTCACATTAATTACAGAATATTTTATGAATTATTGAAGTATCTGATAACCAATAAAAAGTATTTAAATGTATTCCATCTGAAATTCCAGTTATCACTACTAAGACTCAAATATTTCTAATAAAAGTTTGCTCTATGTCCGGTTTGGATTTCTGGCAACTTTATAGTAAGGTGATATAAAATAAATTACATTTAGATTTGAAATTAGGAATGCAATTACAGCACATAGAATTTTGAAGCACACAAAAAGTTGACAATACATGCCCTTACCATGGTTAGGATTCAACTAATCCTGTAAGAGAGTATTGTGGTTTCTAAGAAAATGGAAGATGTGCAATAAGTAAAAATGTCATTATGGCCTCATTTATATAATTGCTTAGAAAAATAAAGGAGGACCATTAAATGAGCTAAATAAGGCCCCATTCCTCAAAATACTATTCATTCATCCAACAATGATCTGGTACATTTGGGGAAATGAGGTGAGGTCATTGTTTCAAATGACCATGGTCACATTTGCGTCACATCAAATGTAAATCATGGAGATATGGAGCAAAAGGCATAATAAATACAGACTAATCCCATATTGTATTGCGGGTTTCTGACTTTCTGAGTGTGCACCACAAACTTCCCATATAGATCAGTAAAAACACGTGCCCTGAAAAGTTATCCATTTGTGCATATATTTCACTTTTCCCAGCACTCCATCACACCTCTCTCATACTCATGGCGACATGTGTCAGGAGGAATTTGAAGGCATGGTTGTTATATGGCACTTGTAAGAGTCCCTACACCACACTTCCTGATTTATTTAGTTTTACCTCCATGGGCTCTTCTCCCTTACCTCTCTTCCTCTCCCACTTCCTCTCTCTCTCTCTCTCTCTCTCTCTCTCCCTTTACAATTATCTCTTACAGCCTGTGAGGTGATTAATGGCTTTCATTTGATGTCCTCTCCTACCCTCCACCGAGCACCAACAAATAAAACTAGAGCCAACACACAAATTGTCCCTCAGAAGAGCAGTAAAAGGGGAAATTACAGGGGCTGTGAGGGACAATGAAGCAGAGAAATCTGGACTTTGGAAAGAAAAACATTTGCCTAGGTATCGAGCCTGGAAGGCTTTCTCCGTGTAGCCCCTCTCCCATGAGAAATCCCCCTATTGCTAATCTACAGTTATTGCTACCGCCGACGGCAGTCTGCAAATTAAAGGAGGGGCAGGAGATAACACTTAAATCTTAACGTTCCTCCTATTCCCATCTCTACTTTGACAGAACTCATTGCTACAAACAATTTACTCTTCATAAAAACAAAGTTGTTCTCTTGGATACGATGCAGGGTCGTCGGTTTTTAATAATATGGAAAGACAATGTGGTGTGGTTGGTCTGACAATTGGGAATGGGCCCAACAATGTAAAGTCGGATTTTGGAACAGCAAGTTATGGAATGATGTTTATGTCTTTGCGTGCAGTTTGAAGGAAGTTGCTACAGTAACTAGCTCTAGCACAATTGTCACAAGTCTACAGGTATATATTAGCATGCTAGCAAATACTCATAGACTTCCAGTCATTGCGCTAATACCAGTTAGCATTGGCTTGTGAAACTACCTCTAATTTCCTTCATACTGGACACAGAGACATAATAATGGTATCTCTTACGTTCTCCCCTCGGGTGTAGCTCGTCTGAGGAGGAGACGTAAATGCCTGGGCCTAAACACACCAGGTAATACAGATGAAAAGGGAAGAAATGTGGGGTGCAATGAGCGATAAATAAATC
Source organism: Salmo salar (assembly GCF_965601325.2). NCBI lineage: Eukaryota > Metazoa > Chordata > Actinopteri > Salmoniformes > Salmonidae > Salmo > Salmo salar. Next base: position 85,832,085 of record NC_138305.1, read on the forward strand.
AGACCACAACCAGAACTCAATTTTAACCCTCAGGGGATGTTTAGTGAATTAGTTAAATAAACAATATAACACACCCATAAATAATTAATAAGAAACAAAACAACCACAACAAGGGAAGGTAAGAGAAGGGAAATGTTTGGGTTCGGGGTCCAAGTAATGAAAATAAACAAAAGGTCCCTCCTCTTCTACACACCTAATCCTTCCTAACACATTCTAAACCCTAACCCACTGTCCTACCTGGTTCCAAGAAAAATACAAGGGTGACACCCGCCCGGCTAACCTAGTGTATAAAACAATGGGTTATCTACGTGAGAATGTACACCCATGGGCAGATCTACCTTTTCCCTTCTCCAGGACCTAGGTAGGGTGGAGCGCCTCAGGAGGACAGGCTGAAACACAAGGAAATTAACACAAATAATCAAACAAAAAACAAGTGTCCTCTCTCTCTCTCCCCCTCCTCTCTTCTCACACGGCAAACAGATATCCTCTCTGTAATCAGCTACAGCCACGCCCACCATCGTTAGCCGCAACTCGGTACACCTGTAATGCCCAAGACAAACACACTAGCAGGGGAAAAATGGGGAACAAGAAAAACGTAACACGTAACAGTATCCACAAGTTCATCTGACTCCGGGGAAGAAGATGATTTTGGCCTCATTGCCAAAAGTATCCCTTTAACATGATTATTGAATGACTACCTCATCTCTGTACACCACACATACAAATATCTGTAAGGTAGCCTTCACACCCCATAATGTCAAGGTGGAAATATGTTTTCTGACATTTTTCGAAAGCTGAAATGTCTTGAGTCAATAAGTATTCAACCGCTATGGCAAGCCTAAATACTTTCAGGAGTAAAATGTGCTTCACAAGTCATATAATAAGTTGCATGGACAAGTCGCAATAACAGTGTTTAAAGGCATACCTTTGGATTTTGACAATGCGTCCCTTTATCTACTTCCCCAGATTCAGATGAACATGTGGATACCATTTGTATGTATTTGCGTGCAGTTTGAAGGAAGTTGCTACAGTAACTAGCTCTAGCACACAGGTTCAACCACAAAGACCAGGGAGGTATTCTAATGCCTCGCAAAGAAGGGCAACTCTTGGTAGATGGGTAAAAAGCATCTATCACATACCGTACAGCAAAAGTGTTTGGTGTATGTCACTAACGCACTAAATAAGAAGCAACGGTAACACTTTATATGACGTTGCTCTTACATGTAAACTCAGCAAAAAAAGTAACGTCCCTTTTTCAGGACCCTGTCTTTCAAAGATAAATCGTAAAAATCCAAATAGCTTCACAGATCATCATTGTAAGGGTTTAAACACTGTTTCCCATGCCTGTTCAATGAACCATAAACAATTAATGAACATGCACCTGTGGAACGGTCGTTAAGACACTAACAGCTTACAGACGGTAGGCAATTAAGGTCACAGTTATGAAAACTTAGGACACTAAAGAGGCCTTTCTACTGATTCTGAAAAACACCAAAAGAAAGATGCCCAGGGTCCCTGCTCATCTGCATGAATGCGCCTTAAGCATGCTGCAAGGAGGCATGATGACTGCAGATGTGGCCAGGGCAATAAATGACTATGTCCGTACTGTGAGACGCCTAAGACAGTGCTACAGGGAGACAGGACGGACAGCTGATCGTCCCCTATGGAGCTGTGAGGGGAACGGCACCTCCGTACCTTCAGGCTCTGATCAGTCCCTACACCCAAAGAAGGGCACTGCGTTCATCCACCTCTGGCCTGCTGGCCCCCCTACCTCTGCGGAAGCACAGTTCCCGCTCAGCCCAGTCAAAACTGTTCGCTGCTCTGGCACCCCAATGGTGGAACAAGCTCCCTCATGACGCCAGGACAGCGGAGTCAATCACCACCTTCCGGAGACACAAGAAACGCCACCTCTTTAAGGAATACCTGGGATAGGATTAAGTAATCCTTCTAACCCTCCCCCCCCCCCCAAAAAAAAAGATATAGATGTACTATTGTAAAGTGGTTGTTCCGCTGGATATCATAGGTGAATGCACCAATTTGTAAGTCGCTCTGGATAAGAGCGTCTGCTAAATGACGTAAATGTAATGTAAATGTAACAACACCTGCACAGGATCGGTACATCCGAACATCACACCTGCGGGACAGGTACAGAATGGCAACAACAACTGCCTGAGTTACACCAGGAATGCACAACCCCTCCATCAGTGCTCAGACTGTCCGCAATAGGCTGAGAGAGGCTGGACAGAGGGCTTGTATGCCTGTTGTAAGGCAGGTCCTCATCAGACATCACCGGCAACAACATCGCCTATGGGCATGATCCCACTGTCGTTGGACCAGACAGGACTGGCAAAAAGTGCTCTTCACTGACAAGTTGCGGTTTTGTCTCACCAGGGGGGATGGTCGGATTCGCATTTATCGTCAAAGGAATGAGCGTTACACCGAGGCCTGTACTCTGGAGCGGGATCGATTTGGAGGTGGAGGGTCCGTCATGGTCTGGGGCGTTGTGTCACAGCATCATCGGACTGAGCTTGTTGTCATTGCAGGCAATCTCAACGCTGTGCGTTACAGGGATGACATCCTCCTCCTTCATGTGGTACCCTTCCTGCAGGCTCATCCTGACATGACCTTCCAGCATGACAATGCCACCAGCCATACTGCTCGTTCTGTGCGTGATTTCCTGCAAGACAGGAATGTCAGTGTTCTGCCATGGCCAGCGAAGAGCCTGGATCTCAATCCCATTGAGCACATCTGGGACCTGTTGGATCAGAGGGTGAGGGCTAGGGCCATTCCCACCAGAAATGTCCGGGAACTTGTAGGTCCCTTGGTGGAAGAGTGGGGTAACATCTCACAGCAAGAACTGGCAAATGTGGTGCAGTCCATGAGGAGGAGATGCACTGCAGTACTTAATGCAGCTGGTGGCCACACCAGATACTGACTGTTACTTTTGATTTTGACCACCCCTTTGTTCAGGGACACATTATTCCATTTCTGTTAGTCACATGTCTGTGGAACTTGTTCAGTTGTTGAATCTTATGTTCAAACAAATATTTACACATGTTATGTTTGCTGAAAATATTTTTTTTTGCTGAGTTTATAACACTGTCAATACTCAAGAAACATAATTCTAGAAATGTCATTGTAATCGCATAGTAGTGCAGGTAAAAAAAAAACACATTGAATATCCGTTTGAGCATGGTGAAATTATTAATTACACTTTGGATGGTGTATCAATACACCAGTCACTATAAAGATACAGGTGTCCTTCCTAACTCAGTTGCTGGAAATGAAGGAAACCGCTCTGGGATTTCACCATGAGGCCAATGTTGACCTCTTAGATGTAAAGTCGACGGTTTATGTGACCTGTGTGGTTCTGGTACCGGTTCCGACTGACATTTTCACTTATAAATCAGTCTGTGGCCACTGTATATCGAAATGGCCATAGCCCTGGTTCTCTCTACCATTTACTTTGCTCTTCTGACTGTCCATCAACTCCTGGCTGAACCCTACATCACAGCCACTGACAAAACACATCGTTATATCGTAGCGCAGCAGGAGAGAGTGGTTTCATCATGGTAGCACATTCAGATATCGATTCATTGCCATTCATCTTTCAGAAGGAAAATAACCTAAAATACAAGGTCATATCTACACTGGAGTTGCTTACCAAGTTGAGAACAAGTTCTCATTTACAACTGCGACCTGGCCAATATAAAGCAAAGCAGTGCGACAAAAACAACAACACAGAGTTACACATGGGATAAACAAACATAAAATAACAGTCAATAACACAATAGAAAAATCTGTATACAGTGTGTGCAAATGAAATAAGGAGATAAGGCAATAAATAGGCCAATATTGGCAAAGTAATTACAATTTAGCAATTTACACTAGAGTGATATATGTGCAGATGAGGATGTGCAAGTAGAAATACTGGTGTGCAAAAGAGCAAAAAACAAAAACAAATATGGGGATGAGGTAGGTAGTTGGTTGGATGGGCTATTTACAGATGGGCTGTGTACAGCTGTAGCGATTGGTAAGCTGCTCTGACAGCTGACACTTAAAGTTAGTGAGGGAGAAATAAGTCTCCAACTTCAGTGATTTTTGCAATTCGTTCCAGTCATTGGCAGCAGAGAACTGGAACTAAAAGTGGCCAAAGGATATGTTGGCTTTGGGGATGACCAGTGAAATATACCTGCAGGAGCGCGTGCTATGGGTGGGTGTTGCTATGGTGACCAGGGAGCTGAGATAAGGCAGAGCTTTACCTAGCAAAGACTTATAGATGACCTGGAGCCAGTGGGTTTGGCGACGAATATGTAGCGAGGACCAGCCAACGAGAGCCTACAGGTCGCAGTGGTGGGTAGTATATGGGGCTTTGGTGACAAAACGGATTGCACTGTGATAGACTGCATCCAATTTGCTGAGTAGAGTGTTGGAGGCTATTTTGTAAATGACATCGCCGAAGTCAAGGATCGGTAGGATAATCAGTTTTACGAGGGTATGTTTGGCAGCATGAGTGAAGGAGGCTTTGTTGCGAAATAGGAAGCCGATTATAGATTTAACTTTGGATTGGAGATGCTTAATGTGAGTCTGGAAGGAAAGTTTACAGTCTAAACAGACACCTAGGTATTAATAGTTCTCCACATATTCTAAGTCAGAACCGTCCAGAGTAGTGATGCTATTCGGGCAGGCAGGTGCGGGCAGCGATCGGTTGAAGAGTATGCATTTCGTTTTCCTAGCATTTAAGAGCCGTTGGAGGCCACGGAAGGAGTGTTGTATGGCGTTGAAGGTGTTGTCTGTGTAGAGGTGGATCAAAGAATCACCCGCAGCAAGAGCGACATCATTGATATATACAGAGAAAAGAGTCAGCCCGAGAATTGAACCCTGTGGCACCCCCATAGAGACTGCCAGAGGTCCGGACAACAGGCCCTCCGATTTGACACACTGAACTCTATCTGAGAAGTAGTTAGTGAACCAGGCGAGGCAGTCATTAGACAAACTAAGGTTGTTGAGTCTGCCGATAAGAATGTGGTGATTGACAGAGTCGAAAGCCTTGGCCAGGTCGATGAAGAAGGCTGCACAGTACTGTCTTTTATCGATGGCGGTTATGATATCGTTTAGGACCTTGAGCGTGGCTGAGGTGCACCCGTGACCAGCTCGGAAACCAGATTGCATAGCGGAGAAGGTACGGTGGGATTCAAATGGTCGGTGATCTGTTTGTTCACTTGGCTTGTTCCGAGTTCAGTGAATGTTCCGAGTTCAATTTTGACTTAAATCTACAAGAAAATCTATGGCAAGACTTGAAAATGGTTGTCTAGCAATGATCAACAACCAATTTGACAGAGCTTGGAGAATTTTGAAAATAATAATGGGAAAATGTTGCACAATCCAGGTGTGTAAAGCTCTTACACACTTAGCCAGAAAGACTCACAGCTGTAATTGCTGCCAAAGGTGCTTCAACAAAGTGTTGATCCAGGGGTGTGAATACTTACATAAATTAGATATTTCTGTTTTTCATTTTCAACACATTTGTTAAAAACATGCTTCACTTTGTCATTATGAGGTATTGTGTTTAGATGGGTGAGACAAAGTCAGACTGTAACACAGCAAAATGTGGGGTAAGAAGCAATGTTAAAATAATACAATACTAGGAGCAGATAAACAAGGTTTGTATCTGACATTTTTCTTAGATGTTGATGTTTTAGTTAACTACATGGTAAAACTACATGTGGATATTTAAGGGGACCTCTAAGCAATTCAATCATATATTTTTTAAGTCATTCATTAAGAAAGCCTTTTAGTCAAGGGGTATGAATACTTTCTTGAGTCAACTATTTGGGCCAGATGTGAAATGAGAACTGTTTATTTTCAGACATATTGGAAAATATTGTCTTTGTTCGGAACAAGAGAGATGCAAATACCACTAATGTCTGATGTAACCTATAAGAATCTACAGCAATTGCTCTTTGAAAACCTGATCACAATCTGACCTGCTTTTCTCTTGGCTTTCGAGAGATCTGCTTTCCCAGGCCATTTCTCAGCTGTCTTTCCCTGAGACCTGAAGAAAATGCCAGCGAATGACATTCAGCTCAGTTGAGGGTACATCAGTCCATCTGCTTAGTGTAGCAGCTGTCTGACAACTTACCAAACCCTGTCTGAGCATCACTACCACATGTTCACTGCCCTTCCAACAAGTGTACTCTATGTGAAACAAATACAAACAACCCCCCTAGGTCATTCAGATGTGGGGCTATAGGATGCGAGAAGAAGGACACAGCTAATGCTGCCTGTAAGCCATGGTTGTATTCTAAGTGTCATGACATGCGAGATAAATATAATTTCATAATAATGAGAGTCAAACTATTAAAATGCTCATATCAAAGTGTTTTTAAACCACAACATACAATTTCACCATCCTGCAAAAGCACCGCAGCCAAGTCACAGTACTTCTCAAGTTCGAGGAGATACTTGGTTTGTAATTAGCAAATGTTAAACTACAAAGGACACTCTTCCACAATATGCCAATGAAGCAAGGTATTTTGCAGAAGTGGATCCACAATCAGCAAAGTGACGGAACACACCGCCACATTTGACTTTAACAAGGAAACTAAACCAATGTATAAGGAGGGGATAAATCATTCAAAAACACCTGTCCTAGAGGGAAAGTATCGCAGCGAGGGAAACAGCGGGTCTAAGAGAACTTTACAAGGCTCTCAATAAACATATGACATAATATTGAGAGAGTGTCATTAAGGCTGGCCTGCAATCTGATCCCAAATCGATGCATCGAGAATGAATGAAATGCAGTGGAGAGGGAGAGGAGGACCACAAGGGAACTAACTGTGGTGGGATTAGAAGGTGATTAGAACAATATCTCTGTGAATTACTACGCTGCCTGAGAAAGTGCTGCATTAGGGGAAACAAGGGAGTAGTAAAAGCCAAAGAAGGAGCCTATCTACTGTCCCGAATTTGTCGACGAGGCAAGTTTGTGGTCTATCGTCAGCAAATCACAAGGAAATAAGAGTTTCAGTGTATACTGTGTGAAATAACAGTATATGGGCAATTCCACGTTGCTGTGCTAAACTGTACTCTACTGAGCTCTTGTGAAGCATCGACGTCTATGATTGGTTCAGATTTGGTCCGATTTAGACCAACCAAATTTGGTATTTTTGTTACTGTACTGAACTCCACTCTACAGTACTGTACTGAACTACTCTACTCTACTCTACTCTACTTTTCTTTACTGTACTGTACTCTACCATACTGAACTATACTTTTCTTTATTGTACTCTACTGTGCTGTGCGGTACTGTACTCTGTTGTCCAAACTTGTGAACCCAACTGTTGTTTGTGACTACTGTGATTTTTCATTATAGCCAATTCAATTGCAGAAATTCCATTAAAACCGCTTAGGGTTCACCCCTTTTTTTCAATTTTCGCCTAAAATGACATACCCAAATGTAACTGCCTGTAGCTCAGGACCTGAAGCAAGGATATGCATATTCTTGATACCATTTGAAAGGAAACACTTTGAAGTTTGTGTAAATGTGAAATTAATGTAGGAGAATATAACACATTAAATCTGGTAAAAGTGTTGTATCAAGTCTGCACAAATGTGCCTAACTGTTTTATAGATACATTTTCAAGTTCATAACTGTGCAGTCTCCTTAAACAATAGCATGGTATTCTTTCACTGTAATAGATACTGTAAATTGGACAGTGCAGTTAGATTAACAATAATTTTTGCTTTCAGCCCATATCAGATATGTCTATGTCCTGGGAAATGCTGCGCACGTTAGCTCAACCGTCCTGTGGGGGGTCACTGATCCCGTAGAGGTTAAAGATTTTTCTGAAATTCCGTTACTGTAACTGGATTTTGAGTTTTAATCACTTGATAATTCATAAACAAGATGTATATCAGTAAAAACACTATAACAAATTGATAGGTCTACCTTTACTTGTTACTTCTGTGAACTTTCATTATCCTCCCTCCTCATGAGGGAGAAAGATATGTAGGTTTTTGGTAACGGAATTTCAAGGCACAAGGCAATGTTTCTTAAATTTACAGAAGGCATAAAAATGTCTCCAAAATGAAATATAAGTGTTGATATTAGTTAGAAAGTGTCTTCAACATTATTGTGTTTTGATGTATTTATAATGCCTTTTAAGGCACCTTTAAGACCACTTTTCCATCAAATCGAAGCCTTTGCTTATTCCTAATTTTTAGGATGGAAAATTACTGAAAAATCCCATAACAGTCTATGCTCTTGCTTAAACTGACAGATTGTTATGGGGATTTTTATATTATTCTAAGTAGATTTATGCGAGGGTGCGGACATCGACTCTAGAGGGTTAATTTCTAAAAACGATCAACTCTTAGCTTTAATTTGACACCCAATTTGCTATGTTCCTTTGAACTTCACAGGTTGGTTCCTTTTAAATGCAAATTACCATACAGACAATGGGCCTCATTTCATTCACACCTAGAGATGTGCAAACTGCACAAAACAAACAAGCAAGGATATTTATCAAGTATCTCTGAAGAACCAGTGGACACAAAGTCCTCATAACGTCCTAGTCGCCTACAGACAATTAGGAAAGGGGCGTCAATGGGTATGGCAGTCGCCATACCATAGATCAACAACAAAAATGAAAAATAGGCTAATAAAATCATTCCAATGTCAATTAAAAGGCAAATGCATGAAGACAACCAGGACGGCAGGCAGGACGGCAGGCTGTTTAGCGGTAGTAGAGAGCATGTTTTAGGACATGAAAACCTGGACCCCTCGGAGATGGCTAGGACGCTAGGTAACTGCTGTTTGACTTGACATGAAACTAAACTACAGTTTTTAATCCCTGTGCTGAGCTAGGGCATAGCAGCTAATTGCTGTTTGATGTGAATGAAGCTATAGCAGCTAAGGTAATAATGGATGGAGTCAATTCACCTTGTTTTTGCTGTTCTCCAAATAGCATTTTAGAGTTTTTAAATTGTGTAGAATGCAGTTAATGAACTTCAACTTCAACATTCTCGCGACGACATTCCAGCGACATTTCTGATTAATACCAACTTGGAGCATTTCTGTTCTCTCAGCTCAGCTCCATTCTCTTTCTGCTGGACACTTCTGGGCTAGTCGATTTGCGGTTGGGTGCTCCCCGTGCTTGGGGTTTGTCACTGAAACTGAATTAGTGCCACTGGGATGGTTTAAATCACTCTGGCGCCAAGCAATAAAAAATCTCAATGAGCAAATTTAAGACACTCCGGATATGAACTTTTATTTTCTCTTCTCAAGCTTCACAAGGTTGACATTTAGAAATAACGAAGTCCCTTCAAGGAATGCTCGTAATCATCTTTGCTTTGTATTTTGGGCCATACTTCGCATTTGTCTGTTCCAGTAAAAAGATAGCATATATTATGAGGTATTCATAGTTTTAAAATGATTTCTTCTGCTATTCAAAGGAATTTACGAATGTATTGTATAATTTACACCACAGCTACTACAACACACTTATTTTTTCACTGTCTCTTGGGTACATGTGCAATATTGAGATAATGGGGATTGTAAGTGCCTTTGAGGTTGGTGTTACTCTGCATGTGAGGTTGGTGTTACTCTTTCGCTCCCTCTTTAGCCAAATATGCACCCCCCTCCATTCCGCCTCCTCTGCACCCAGTGAGGGGATGCCACTGTAGTAAAATGAGGGTCATAAACTCAATCAGATTCTTCACAGGCTAAAACCAGATTAGAGTTTAATCCAATGTACAACGGGCTACAGCTCCCATCACTCGCAGCAGCATCACTACAACATTACCCTAATAAAACAATAGAAGTACACCATCTTGGCCACCGTCTCTTCAATTCATATGGTTATGTTAATGACTGCATACCCAAGTCCTCATTTGTGGAACATCTTACATACAGAAACCAACATCTTTAAACATCAATTTTATACATAAATAATATATTTTTCTATAGGGGCTACCGATTTCACCACAGTAGCCTAACCTATAACTAATTATAATATTTTTCCTCCTTAGGGTGCTAACTTCTATAGTTGTCTTTGGATGGTCCCCATCCTGTCCACTCCTGCCGTCTTCCTCTGTAAATATCTCATGGTGCTTAATCCCCTACATACCCAACCATGTGTGATATTGGCCACCCTAGCTTGCTGGTTACCCTGTCCACCCACTGCACTCCAGCTATATTTTGTTCCTCGGCTAGTAGTAGTGGAATTATGGTTATTCTGACATTTCATTGCTCCAATTTCCCAGTGAGAGAAGCACAATGTCCAGGTGACAGGCAGGCAGACATTTTTCTGCTAGAACTGGATGGAAATAAACAGACTCTAGCTAGGCCTACTAGTATTAGCCCAGTTGATGTGTATATGTGGAAGGAGCTAAAGCTACATTATAACCCAATGACAACTCCTTCTCATGTGGCAGTTGTCTTGATTGACAACCACTGACCCTGTGGATGAGTATCGGGGAGAAATGTTGAGGAGACCAAGGGGGATCCTGGTGGAAAGAGACGTGTCTACTCTCTGAATTTAGGAGCAGGTTCATACAGGTTCCACAGTTTATAGTGTATACTATACAATTACATATACACTATAAAAATCTTATATGAAATTGAGAGAAAAAAACTGTTCAAGCCTTGGTCAGGGTTGTACTCAAGTTCCTGTTATAGTTTAAATAGGCTGCAACAATGTACATTATTCCCAGACATTCACATAATGCCAGGCTATTTAATGGTATCCATAAAATAACTGCACTGCTCATATGTGGAATGGATTTGTGAACAAGTAGTGGGAATAAATACTACAGAGGAACTCCAGGGGCTTTTTCATTGTCTGTATACTGCTGTTGCCATTAGTTACAAAGCGATTGTATGTATTCCATTTCATGTGTGTGCGAGTGTGAGGAGGAACAAAAATGTGATTCTGCTGCATCTGTCTATCGATGTATGACCAAGTAAAATAGTTTACGCCATTCATAGACTTTGTTTAATTTCATCGAATAACCTATTTGGTACAATGTCTTCCTCAGCACAGTTTCTATTTTAAGTTGTGGCCTATGTATGCCTTTTTCCTCGAACGTTGCCCTTGTTTCCATAGCAATGACTTTTTCTGTGCTCCCACGCTTACTCTCCTCCTAGGTAGGCACTCACAGGCTGACTTCATAAACTGGTGGATCTCTGAGCATTAGACTAGAGTTTATGGTGAGACATTTCCATATACATAAGTGGTATACCCTTGAGGGGGTCCAAGGCGCTATTAGCAGACGTTCTTTGAAATGTTTTAATAACAGAATGTTTACTCCTGGCCCTGTCATATTAAGTGCAGAGTGCAGAAAACATTTAGAAATGTGTTAGTAAGTACTCTTGTGTGAGCATTTGCATAAGATTCTCAGACAGATAGAACAAACATTTATTTGCTTTGACCAAGGGTCAGAATTCTATGTTATAAGTCTAAAAATTACAGAATAGTGATGTAGCATTCTAAGGGCACACATCTTCTGAAGTAACGTTTTCCAAAATGGAAATTCAATAGGTTTTTCAAGGTTGGTTCCCTCACACCTCACACAAGCTGCATCCTGCTTTGACCAGTTCTGCTGATGTTGCGCAAACGGTAAGTGAATTATCTTGCCACCTTTGTGAGATTCCCCAAAAATACAAGATTAACTTGCGGGGGAGAGGGGTAGGGGGATATTGCGATGTTAGCACATGTTGTCATCTAGTTACAGTAACAGTAAAAAGTCACTTAAACAAGACGTCTTCGTTTTAACAACAGACAGTACACGATGGATGTTATAACATCACTTCATCTCAATTTTCAGGGCTTCTTCTGTCTTATTTTTTTCAGTTTTCAGGGCTTCTTCTGTGGTTTTTCGTTCTGAGTTTTTGTTGCTTGTTCCTGAGAAGTGAAGCCAATTCTGGTTGTGTTTTCGGAAAGAGTAGGAGTTATCTTCCCACATTAGGCATTGATTCCCACTGATGCCATGATTCATAAAGCTTAGCCTACTAATTCTTAGCCTGCAAGATGACGCCAACAGACATGGTAGCTCTGCTTCTAGCTCCTAAGCAACTTTACAGTATTTCGTTTTTTGTGTTTTATTTCTTACACTATTAGCCCAGAATTTTGGGGGGGTCATTACATACAGCCGGAAATAACTTTGGATATCAGAGCGGCAGTAACGCACCAGCACTGCGACGAGGAAAACGACTTTCCTGAATTGGATCCTTTGTTCGCACCCCCAGGGCAATTTAACTTATCCCAGAAGCTGCACCAAGACACCGCTGGAGAAGAGGTATTCGGATGTGGACTTCTAGTCCGACTCAGGAGGCATGCACACCATCCACCGCTACCGAGTATATTACTCGCTAATGTTCAGTTTCTGGACAATAAAGTAGACAAGCTCAGGGCGAGGATCTCCTTCCACAGAGACATCAGGGACTGTAACATACTCTGTTTCACGGAATCATGGCTCTCTCCGGATATACTGTCCACGTCCATACAGCCAGCTAGGTTCTCAGTACATTGCACAGACAAGAATAAAGAACTCTCCAGGAAGAAGAAGGGCGGTGGTGTATGCTTCATGATTAACTTTTCATGGTGTGATTGTGAAAACGTACAGAAACTCAAGTCCTTTTGTTCATCTGACCTAGAATACCTCACAATCAAATGCAGACCGTATTACCTCCCAATAGAATTCTCTTCGGTTATAGTCACATCCATGTATATTCCCCCTCAAGCCGATACCACGACGGCCCACAAGGAACTACACTGGACTTTATGCAAAATGGAAACCACATATCTTGAGGCCGCATTTATTGTAGCTGGGGATTTTAACAAAGCAAATTTGAGGAAAATGCTACTGAGGATCTATCAACACATTGACTGCGTGCTGGGAAAACACTTGACACTGCTATTCTCTCTTCCAGGATGCCTACAAGGCCCTCCCCCGCCCTCCCTTTGGCAAATCAGATTACTCCTCCCTTTCTATAGGCAGAAACTCAAACAGGAAGAAACCGTGCTAAGGTCTATTCAACACTGTTCTGACCAATCTGAGTCGATTCTTAAAGATTGTTTTGATCACGCCAACTGGGATATTTTCCAGTTAGCCTCGGATAATAACATTGATGTACAGTGTATAGGAGATATTGTTCCCACTGTGACTATTAAAACCTACCCAATGTCACGTCTACTCCCGTTCCTCCCCTCCGGCATTCGATGTTGCCGGTATACTAACCACCGGACCTGGGATCTATCATTACCCACACACCTGTACGTCATCATGAGGCACACCTGGCCTCTATTACCTCACATATTACCTCCCCTATATCTGGCACTTCCTTAGGTTCCTGCCCCAGTCAGTATTTATCCTGTGTTTATGCAAAGATGCTATTGTTATGTTGTCTCTTTCCACGTTTGTTGTTTAATTAGACGTTTCACCTGCTTCTCGACTCACAGCATCTTCATTACTTCCAAACCAGAAACCGTGGATAGATGGCAGCATTCACGCTAAACTGAAAGCACAAACCACCACATTTAACCATGGCAAGATATCTGGGAATATGGTTGAATACAAACAGCATAGTTATTCCCTCCGTAAGGCAATCAAACAGGCAAAACACCAGTACATAGACAAAGTGGAGTCACAATTCAACGGCTCAGACACAAGACGTATGTGGCAGGGTCTACAGACAATCACGGATTACAAAGGGAAAACCAGCCACGTTGCAGACACCAAAGTCTTGCTCCCAGACAAGCTAAACACCTTCTACGCCTGCTCTGAGGATATCACAGTGCCATCGACGTGGCCCGCTCCCATGGACTGTGGGCTCTCCTTCTCCATGGCCAACATGAGTAAGACGTTTAAGTGTGTTAACCCTCGCAAGGCTGCCAGCCCAGACGGCATCCCAAGCCGCGTCCTTAGAGCATGCATAGACCAGCTGGCTGGAGTGTTTACGGATATATTCAATCTCTCCCTATCCCAGTCCGCTGTCCCCACTTGCTTCAAGATGTCCACCATTGTTCCTGTACTCAAGAAAGCAAAGGTAACTGAACTAAATGACAATCGCACAGTAGCACTCACTTCTGTCATCATGAAGTGCTTTGAGAGGCTTGTTAAGGATCATATTATCACAACCTTACCTGACACCCTAGACCCACTTCAATTTGCTTACCACCTCAATAGATCCACAAACGATGGAATCGGCATTGTACTGCACACTGCCCTATCCCACCTAGACAAGAGGTATACCTATGTAAGAATGCTGTTCATTGACTATAGCTCAGCATTCAACACCATAGTACCCTCCAAGCTCATAAAGAAGTTCGGGACCCTGTGTCTGAACCCCGCCCTGTGCATCTGGGTCCTGGACTTCCTGACAACACCTCCACTTCACTGTTCCTCATCACAGGGGCCCCAAAAGGGTGCTTACTCAGCCCCCTCCTGTACTCCCTCCACACACGCCTCCAGCTCAATAATCAAGTTTGCAGACGACACAACCATAGTAGGCCTGATTACCAACATTGACGAGACAGCCTACGGGGAGGAGGTGAGGGAGCTGGTGGAGTGGTGCTGGGAAAATACCTCTCCTTCAGCGTCAACAAAACGAAGGAGCTGATCATGGACCTCAGGAAAAAGCAGAGGGAGCACGCCCCTATCCACATCGATGGGACCGCAGTGGAGCAGGTGAAAAGCTTCAAGTTCCTCGCCATACACATCACTGACGACCTGAAATGATCCACCCACACAGACAGTATGGTGAAGAAGGCGCAACAGCCTTCGGCAACTGCACCACCCGCAACCGCAGGGCTCTCCAGAGGGTGTTGCAGTCTGCCCAGCGCATCACCGGGGGCACACTGCCTAACCTCTAGGACACCTACAGCACCCGATGTCACAGGAAGGCCAAAAATATGTTCTTCCCGTTATCATCCAGAAGACGAGGTCAGTACAGGTGCATCAAAGCTGGGTCAGAGAGACTGAAAAACAGTCATCAGACTGTTAAATAGCCATCACTAGCCGGCTACCACCCGGTTACTCAACCCTGCACCTTAGAGGCTGCTGCCCTATATATCAAATCAAATTTATTTATATAGCCCTTCTTACATCAGCTGATATCTCAAAGTGCTGTACAGAAACCCAGCCTAAAACCCCAAACAGCAAGCAATGCAGGTGTAGAAGCACGGTGGCTAGGAAAAACTCCCTAGAAAGAAACCTAGAGAGGAACCAGGCTATGAGGGGTGGCCAGTCCTCTTCTGGCTGTGCCGGGTGGAGATTATAACAGCACATGGCCAAGATGTTCAAATGTTCATAAATTACCAGCATGGTCAAATAATAATAATCATAGTAGTTGTCGAGGGTGCAACAAGTCAGTAACACAAGAGTAAGTGTCAGTTTGCTTTTTCATAGCCGATCTTTGAGAGTATCTCTACTGCTCCTGCTATCTCTAGAGAGTTGAAAACAGCAGGTCTGGGACAGGTAGCACGTCCGGTGAACAGGTCAGGGTTCCAGCAGGTCTGGGACAGCAGGTCTGGGACAGGTAGCACGTCCGGTGAACAGGTCAGGGTTCCATAGCCGCAGGGAGAACAGTTGGAACTGGAGCAGCAGCACGGCCATGTGGACTGGGGACAGCAAGGAGTCATCAAGCCAGGTAGTCCTGAGGCATGGTCCTAGGGCTCAGGTCCTCCGAGAGAGAGAAAGAAAGAAAGAAAGAGAGAAAGAGAGAATTAGAGAGAGCATATTTAAATTCACACAGGACACCGGAAAAGACAAGAGAAATACTCCAGATGTGACAGACTGACACTAGCCCCCCGACACGTAAACTACTGCAGCATAAATACTGGAGGCTGATACAGGAGGGGTCAGGAGAAACTGTGGCCCCATCCGATGAAACCCCCGAACAGGGCCAAACAGGTAGGATATAACCCCACCCACTTTGCCAAAGCACAGCCCCCACACCACTGGAGGGATATCTCCAACCACCAACTTACCATCCCTATATACATACTGTAGATATGGAATCACTGGTCACTTTAATAAGGTTTGCATTAGAGGTCGACCGATTCTGATTTTACAACGCAATACCGATTATTGGAAGACCAAAAAAAGCCGATGCCTATTAATCGGCCGATTTTTTATATATTTATTTGTAATAATGACAATTACAACAATACTGAATGAACAATGAACACTTTTATTTAACGTAATATAATACATCAATAAAATCTATTTAGTCTCAAATAAATAATGAAACATGTTCAATTTGGTTTAAATAATGCAAAAACAAAGTGTTGGAGAAGAAAGTAAAAGTGCAATATCTGCCATGTAAAAAAGCTAACGTTTAAGTTCTTTGCTCAGAACATATGAAAGCTGATGGTTCCTTTTAACATCAGTCTTCAATATTCCATTTCCATTTTCCATTTTCCATTCCCTGGTAAGAAGTTTTAGGTTGTAGTTATTATAGGACTATTTCTCTCTATACCATTTGTATTTCATATACCTTTGACTATTGGATGTTCTAATAGGTACTTTAGTATTGCCAGCCTAATCTCGGGAGTTGATAGTCTTGAAGTCATAAACAGCGCAATGCTTGAAGCATTGCGAAGAGCTGCTGGCAAACGCAGGAAAGTGCTGTTTGAATGAATGCTTACGAGCCTGCTGCTGTCTACCACCGCTCAGTCAGACTGCTCTATCAAATCATAGACTTAATTATAATATAATAAGACACATAAATATGAGCCTTAGGTCATTATTATGGTCAAATCCAGAAACTATCATTTCGAAAACAAAACGTTTATTCTTTCAGTGAAATACGGAACCGTTACGTATTTTATCTAACGGGTGGCATCCATAAGTTTAAATATTCCTGTTACATTGCACAACCTTCAATGTTATGTCATAATTACGTAAAATTCTGGCAAATTAGTTCGCAACGAGCCAGGTGGCCCAAACTGTTGCATATACCCTGACTCTGCGTGCAATGAAGGCAAGAGAAGTGACACAATTTCCCTAGTTTAATTTTGCCTGCTAACATGAATTTCTTTTAACTAAATATGCAGGTTTAAAAAAATATACTTCTGTGGATTGATCTTGAGAAAGGCATTGATGTTTATGGTTGGGTAAACATTGGTGCAACGAAGGTGTTTTTTTCCGCGAAAGCACTTGTTAATAAATAGCTAGCACCTTACCTTGGTTCCTTGCTGTACTCGCATAACAGGTAGTCAGCCTACCACGCAGTCTCCTCATGGAGTGCAATGTAATCGGCCATGATCGGTGTCCAAAAATGCCGATTACCGATTGTTATGAAAACTTGAAATCGGCCATTCCGATTAATCCGTCGACCTCTAGTTTACATACTGCTTTCCTCATTTCATATGTATATACTGTATTCTCTTCTACTGTATTTTAGTCAATGCCACTCCGACATTGCTCGTCCTAATATTGATATATTTCTTAATTCTATTATTTTACATTTAGATTTGTGTGTATTGTTGTGAATTGTTAGATAGGATGAGAACTGAGGATCCTGGTCGGAGACCATGTCCACGGGCAGTCCATGGATCTGGAAGATGTGCTGCACCATTAGCTGGGCCGTCTCCTTGGCAGAGGGTAGTTTGGGGAGAGGAATAAAGTGGACAGCTTTGGAGAACCGATCCACCACTGTCAGGATGGCTGTGTTGCCATCAGACGGGGAAGACCCGTGACAAAGTTCAGGGAGATGTGGGACCAGGGACGGTGGGGGACAGGCAGAGGATGGAGGAGACCAGCCGGAGCTTGCCGAGAAGTCTTGTTCTGTGCACAAACTGTGCAAGCTGCGACAAATGCGGATATGTCTGGGACCATGGTATGCCACCAAAAGCCGAAGCATCGGCCTCCACAACGAACTGACGAGATGGGTCTGGATGAACCGGGATGGGAGCTTTGGTGAAGCGATGTTTGAGAACGCCCGGTCAGCAGCTGGGGACCACGTGAACGGAACCTTGGGCGAGGTGAGTGCTGACAGGGGGGAAGCCAGTGCTGTAACCCCGGATAAAGTGGAGACAGAAATTGGTGAACCCCAGGAAACGTTGCAGCTGCACCCTGGACGTAGGCTGAGGCCAATGCATCACAGCTCTCACATTCCCGGGATCCATCTGGAAACTCCCAGCAGAGTTGATGTAACCCAGAAAGGGGATGGTGGAGCAATGGAACTCACACTTCTCCGCCTTCACAAACAGCTGATTCTCCAGAAGGCGTTGAAAGACCTGTCGGACATGAAGCACGTGTTCTTGAGGGGAGCGGGAGAAGACGAGGATGTCATCAATGTGGACGAAGATGAACCGGTTCAACATGTCGCAGAGAACATCATTCACCAGAGCCTGGAACACAGCAGGGGCATTGGTGAGGCCAAAGGGCATAACCAGATATTCGTAGCGGACACTGGTGTTGTTGAAAGTGGTCTTCCACTCATCCCCCTCTCGTATCCGTACCAGGTGGTAGGCGTTCCGTAGATCCAGCTTGGAAAACACAGTGGCCCCCTGGAGCAGCTCGAAGGCCGAGGAGATGAGTGGTAGCGGTATTAGTTCTTAACCGTAATGTCGTTAGTCATCGGTAGTCAATGCACGGGTGCAGGGTCTTGTCCTTTTTCTCCACGAAGAAGAAGCCTGCGCTGGCGGAAGAGGGATGGATAAATTCAGCAGCTAGGGAGTCCCCAATATAGGTATCCATAGCCTTGGTCTCCGGTCCCGACAGAGAGTACAGACATCTCCGGGGCTGCGTGGTGCTAGGGAGAAGGTCAATCCCGCAGTCATAGAATTGGTGCTGCGGAAGCAACATGACCCAGGACTGCTCAACACCTCCCGGAGGTCCTGGTACTCCGCGGGAATAGCAGAGAGGTCCGGGGCACCGTCCGAGCCCCCAGGAAGACGTCCCTGGACAGGTTGTGCTGACTTCAGGCAATGGGCGTGGCAGAACGGGCTCCAGCCCATGATGGCACCAGTAGACCAGTTAATGAGGGGATTGTGTAGTTGGAGCCAGGAGAATCCCAATAACACGGGAATCAGAGGGGTAGGCAAGAGACAGGTCACGGCAGGTAGGGGTCAATAATCCAGAGGAGGGGCAAAAATACCGGTCGGCAGGCAGGCTCAGGGGCAGGCAGAGTGGTCAGGCAGGCGGGTACAGAGATGGGACAGCCAAGGGTCAAAACCAGGAGGGCGAGAAAAAGAGAGGCTGGGAAAAAACAGGAGCTGACAGGACGAACGCTGGTAAGCTTGACAAACAAGACAAACTGGCAACAGACAAACAGAGAACACAGGTATAAGCACACAGGGGATAATAGGGAAGATGGGCGACACCTGGAAGGGGGTGGAGACAATCACAAAGACAGGTGAAACAGATCAATTTCTTGCCTTAACGTAAACAAACTTAACAGTCACATTCGTTTCTGCCCTCAAGACAGAGTTGCCCTCCAGACAAGATCCATTAAGGAAAACTCCAATCTGTCCCTCTACCTCTAACCAGCCAAGAATTTTGAGCATGTTTATACGACCATCAAGGTCAAACAATAGTACCAATCCGAGCAAAATACATTCTAAGTCAACTCTTTCACCTGGAGCGATACTAAAGCTTTTATGGCAATCACTTCCTCTCTTTCTGGCATAACCTTGATAGTTTCTTAAGACATAACATACCCAACTGTATCTATGTTTTACAGGTATTCTCTATCCTGTAGTCTGCACCAGCTGCAGGCGCAGCACAATAACAATGACATCCTGTTTTCCCTCCAAGCCAAATATTTATTTTCAAGTTGAAGTCTTATTGGAAAAAGTATAGTGTTTGCCTCTGTATTGACAATATAAGACATTTAACTGAAAATATACTGAACGAAAATATAACCGCAACATGCAAAGTGTTTGTCACACGTTTCATGAGCTGAAAAAAAAAGATCCCCGAAATGTTTCATACTGTATGCACAAAAAGCGTATTTTTTGCACAAATTTGTTTACATTCCTGTTAGTGAGCATTTCTCCTTTGCCAAGATAATCCATCCACCTTACATATGTGGCATATTACAAAGCTTATTAACCAGCATGACCATTACACAGGTGCACCTTGCCATCCTGACTGCAGGAATGTCCACCAGAGCTGTTGCCAGATAATTGAATGTTCATTTCTCTACTATAAGCTGCCTCCAACATTGTTTTAGAGAATATCGCAGTACGTTCAACCGGCCTTACAACCACAGTGTAACCACGCCAGCCCAGGACCTCCACATCCAGCTTCTTCACCAGTGGGATCGTTTGAGACCAGCCACCCGGACAGCTGATGAAACTGAGGAGTATTTCTGTCTGTAATAAAGCCCTTCATTCATTCTGATTGGCTGGGCCTTGCTTCCCAGTGGGTGGGCCAGTCTCCCAAGTGGGTGAGCCTATGCCCTCTCAGGCCCACCCTTAGCTGTGCCCCTGCCCTGAAATGTGAAATCCATAGATTAGGGCCTAATGAATTTCTTTTCAATTGACAGATTTCCTTGGTATATGAACTATAACTCAGTAAAATCGTTGAAATTGTTGCATGTTGTGTTTCTATTTTTGTTCAGTATAGTTGAGCCCCAGTGGGTGCAGGTCCAGTATGTGCTGACAGGTTGGCTCTCTCGCTGTGGTTGTGTGTGTGTGTTTGGTTTTACTATCCTTGTAGGGACATTTCACCGGTCCACACAAGGAAAAAGGCTATGTTAGGTTTAGGGGTTTGTGTTAGGGTTAGGGGTTAGGGTTAAGGTTAGGGGTTAGGGAAAATAGGATTTTGAATGTGAATCAATTGTTTGGTCCCCACAAGGATAGTGTGTGTGTGAGTGCGGGTGTGAGAGAGGGTGGGAGTTCAAGAATATACCTCTCATGGGAAAGAGAGAGAGAAAGAGAGTTGGTAGAGTAGATGTAGCTATTTGCCAGGCCCTCAGTGGGGAGTGTCTAGTATCACAGAGATGTACAGATTAAGATGGCAGGAGATCAATGGGGGCGGTTCATCCTCACAATCTTTAAAAG
Organism: Salmo salar; assembly: GCF_965601325.2. Taxonomy (NCBI): domain Eukaryota; kingdom Metazoa; phylum Chordata; class Actinopteri; order Salmoniformes; family Salmonidae; genus Salmo; species Salmo salar. The sequence continues at coordinate 85,853,099 of NC_138305.1, forward strand.
ACCCCCTGCCCAGGCACACACAAACATTCTGGAGAAGTAGCGTTTTATATAGTGCCTTTATACAGCCACTGTTACTGACTAGCAGCTGTGTGATGGCTCAGCTGGCTCAGTAGTGTCAATGTGAGCCGAGATGATTAGTCATAGGATAATAATAATAATAATACATGGGAATTATATAGCGCTTTTCAAGGACCTAAAGTCGCTTTACAATTATAGAAATTAAAAAGAAAATAAAACAATACATCAGACTAAACAAAACATGAATAAAGAGAGGGGTGGGCTCAAAGAAGTGAAAGAGTGATGTATCCGTGTATGGGGAGGGGAGGGTTGGACACAAACCTGGTTTAGGGTAAGGGGCGGGGATTGGGATTTGGATACACACACGGTACAGATCTGAATCCCATCGGAAACATATGGTGAGATCTGAACAGCAGTTGGTGGAAGGCACCCCCTCAAACACTGAAGAATTTGAGCAGTTTACAGCTGAAGAGTGGGCCAAATGGCCAGTAGAAAGGTGAAGCAAGCTCATTGATGGCAGGCAGTTATCTTGGCCAAAATCTGCGAAAATAAGTAATAGATATGAGGTGCCAATAAGTTTGTCAATGTCATTTGTAATTTTGATATCATGGATGGTCAGTCTTTGCATTCATAGCTCTGTCTATGAATTTGAGAGTGATTTCGTTTCTCCAGCCCCATCCCTCAGCTTTTTACCAAAACAATGGAGGGCTACACACAGATACAGTGCCATCAGAAAGTATTTAGAACCCTTGACCTTTTCCAAATGTTGTCTTACAGCCTGAATAAAAAATGGCCTACACACAGTACCCCATAATGTCAAAGTGGAATTATGTTTTTCGAAATGCTTACCAATTAATAAAACATTTAAAGCTGAAATGTCTTGAGTCAATAAGTATTCATCCCATTTGTTATGGCAAGCCTTAATAAGTCCAAGAGTAAAAATGTGCTTAACAAGTCACATAATAGTGTTTAACATGATTTTAGAATGACTACCTAATTTCTGTACCCCACACATACTGTACAATTATCTGTAAGGTCCCTCAGTCGAGCAGTGAATTTCAAACACAGATTCATCCACAAAGACCAGGGAGGTTTTACAACGCCTCGCAAAGAAGGGCACCTATTGGTAAATGGGTAAAAAAAAGCAGACATTGAATATCCCTTTGAGCATGGTGAAGTTATTAATTTCACTTTGGATGGTGTATCATTACACCTAGTCACTTCCTAAGTTGCCGGAGAGGCAGGAAACCGCTCAGGGATTTCAACACGAGGCCAATGGTGACTTTACAACAGTTACAGAGTTTAATGGCTGTGATAGGAGAAAATTGAGGATGGATCAACAACATTGTAGTTACTCCACAATACTAACCTAATTGACAGAGTGAAAAGACGTAAGCCTGTACCGAATAAAAAAATGTTCCAAAACATGCATCCTGCAAAAAGGCACCAAAGCAATACCGCAAAAAATGTAGCACAACAATTAACTTTTTGTCCTGAGGACCAAGTGGGTCCCACTTTAAATGATGTGCAGCATATAAAGGCTTCATAAAGACTTCATAAAGCCTCCAGAAACACTACATACATGAATTACAAATCATCTATAGCTGTATTTCATGCTTTATAAAGAGTTCATAAATGTGGCATAACTGTGAGACGTAACCACCCATGTTAAATGTGATATAACCCACTATGTCAAATATGAGATAAATCTGTGCTTTATAAAGGGTGGCATAAGCACCGCTTAATAAAGTCTTTATAAATCATATTAAATTGAGGCTTCACAAAGCATTTATAACCCTGTTTATGCATCTTCGTAGAGCATTGAAATGCCAGGATAGTGGGTTCGATTCCCGGGACCACCCATACATAAAAATGTATTCACGCATGAATGTAAGTCGCTTTGGACAAAAGCATCTGCAAAATTGTATATATTATATTATTTTACTCTAAAACATTTTTAGAACGGCCCAACTTTTTTCCCTCTTGGGTGCATAGTCGATATTGGACCTGACCTCAATTTTCCCCAAAATGCTGTGCTGCAGGACGACACACCCTAAAGTGCACTTATGCACAGCAAAAAAAACGTTGTCCGGGCCTTGTAAAATCAGTTTGAAAAAAAACAGAATGAGGCAAAAATTACAAAGTTACAATTTTTTGATTTTTGTTTTTCCAGGTTATGAATGTCCCCCATTTTTGGGGGGTTTCCCCCCATTTCTTTCACACTTTTTTTTATAGAAAAGCAACAAAATTGGATTTTCGCTGTTCACAACAGTACTAAACCACATTACGGAATGACTTTTCAGGTCTGGGAAAAATCTAAGAAACTAGTGGCGCTTTAATTCAGTGCACATGCCCTGCACTGTTGTTTGGTTAGCTGTGTTTCTGTAGTACAATGAACGCACATTTGACGGGTTTGCAAATCAAATGCCCATTTGTGGTGCCACTTCACAGCAAAAAAGATCAAGTTAACCTTTATTTATTGTAATTTAAATTAGTTTGTAGTAGTTAAGTGTTGAGTTAGATTACATACAGTAGCTACCTCAATAATTATTTCAAATAATTTTGGTAACTTCACAGCAATTGAGATTGAGATTCAGCTAGCTAATGTAGTAGGCTCAAGCTAAATAAAAATCCCCCTAGATACAGCCACATCTCATAGTCACGTCATGAGATTTGTATATGAAAGAGGAATATAATAATACGAATTGAATGGAGTTTCCCATCTCCCCATTTAGAGTATTTCTGGCACAGGACAAAAATGCTCTTATCCAGTTGGTGAGATAAAGGCATTTCCTAACAGACCTGCTAACTTTATTTGTTGTTACTTTTACGGTTGGAACCAACATGCTGTACCTCCGGCAGGCAGAAAGGCAAGAACCATTCATCCGCTAGCTCAGAAACAAGCTACACTGTTCACAGCCCTGTGTAATGTTCAATTTAATTGCATTGCTTGACTTTTTTAAACTGTATTTGTCTTGTTTTAAAATGTACAAATCAAAGGAAATGTATGGTTTAAACATGTCTTTAATGTTAATTTGTTTTAGCTGTTAGTGATAATTCCCTAAGTGTTAATACATTTGTGTTTACATAATTAAGACTTTATGTATGTGTTATGAATGACCAAAGGTGTCTGACTTTATTGTAAGTATAGCATCATATGATATAAGGCATTTACAGTATGTGTTATAAATGACCAAAGGGGTCTAACTTTAAAGTAAGTTCAGCATGATGCGAAACAGAATCTTTATGGATGTGTCATGAGTGACCGAAGGTGTTTCACTTCAAAAGTATTACTGCCGATTTATGAAGGTTCTCCCATGATCCACAAGTTACTGTAGGGTGTGAGAGGTATTTAAATAGTTTGAGGAACCTGCAAAGCTTGCATTTGTGTGTGTCAGAGCCAAGATGATTTGGAATAGTCCAACATGACACTACTGCTGGAGACCAGGGCTTAAATAGAACCTGTTACAATGGTGGCAACATTTTGTGGCTGATCTTTCAGCGAGGGAGTGGATGAATGTGCCAAAGACCTGACTGGGCCCAGCACCGCACGATATTGCTTGTTATATTGTTGTGTGCGTGTTTGTGTACTGAGGAACATGTAACTTGGTTCCAGAAGAAAGCCACTTTCAATTTTCTTATGTTGGAGGCTTTCATCAAGGGAAGTGCTTCTTGGTGTAAAGTCGTGCCCAGGCTATTGCGCACACAGCACAAATAAGCCTGGGATATCAACCATTCAAAGTTGGCCTTAGTGGGAGTGACCATAGAATTCTAAGGGAGAGCCCTTCCTGAGTAGAGTATTTATCATCAGGCTATGTCCTTTGCTAGCAAAAACATTCCTCCTGGTTGTCAACTAGTTACCACATCCACAAAGTGATAATTATGGCTAAATCCTGCTGATTTTCATCATTTCTCTTAACTCTAACTAACTCTAACTAATGAAGGCCAAGTTTGATGCGTTGGTCCACCAGACATTCCGTGCATTTGGGTGGAAATGTCTGGGAACGAGATTAGGTGTAATGTGACTAACATGACATCACTTTAGAGCATATCCCATCCTTCAGCACAACATGTCACCCTTTTTAAAGGACATGTTTATATAATATTCGACATAGTGGGTTATGCCACATTTGACAATGTTGATTATGTCACACAGTTATGAATACTTTATAAAGCATGACATACGGTTATAGATACTTTGTAAGACATGCATGTAGTGCTTATGAAGGTATTATGAAGGCTTATGAAGCCTTTATAAGCTGAACATCATTTAAAGTGGGACCATAGAGGGTCATGTTTGGGACAAATCCAATACAACACAGTGAGATATTTCTGTATATATTTTTCAATTAATGTGCAAATATTTCTAACACGTTTTGAATTTGTCATTATGGATTGTTGTGTGTAGATGGCTGAGAAAACACATATATTTAATCTATTTTAAATTCAGGCTGTAACACAACAAAATGTCAAATAGGCAGGGTTGCACATTTTGGGGAATATTCAGAGATGGAAACTTTCCGTGGGAATTAACAAGACATAATTGCAAATGATTAAATCCTTCTAATAGAACCCCCCCCCCCCCCCCCCAAAAAACGATTTAGTTATGAATTGAACTTTAATTAAATGAGTTGACTCTTCAAATGGGATGATTTCACTGAACAACAAAAGAATGATCCATTGCATCTCCCAAAAAACATTTTCAACATACATCTGTAAAATGATAGTTTCTAGACTAAAGCTTTGGTTGTCTTCCTCTCAGGCTTCCATGTCATCTCCCTGGACCTCCTCAATGTCCACCTCTTGAACATCAGACTCTGAGGCCTCATCTTCACTGTCACTTTCCAACCTTGTTGAGGATGGCTTGTTGTCAGGCTCAAAAAGCCTCAAATTTGCCCGGATGGCCACCAATTTTTCAACTCTTGTATTGGTCAGCCTGTTGCGTACTTTGGTGTGTAGGTTCCCAAACAAGGACCAGTTGCGCTCTGAGGCAGCTGATGTTGGTGGGATTTGGAGGATGATGGAGGCAACAAGGGACAGAGCCTTAGATCCACAAAGTCCCTTCCACCAGGTGGCGGCTGATATGTTTGCACGACTGCCATATTGCATCTCCATCCCAAAGCCCTTGCTTGGAAGTGTACTTCTCCAGACTGCCAAGAACCTTGCCCTCATCCAGGCCAAGGTGGCGAGACACGATAGTGATGACACAATATGCCTTGTTGATCTCTGCACCAAACAGGATGCTCTTGCCAGCATACTTGGGGTCCAACATGTACGCTGTGGCTGTAAGGGATGCGTACTGGCGGCAGAGAAGTCAGGCGCAGGAGAGCAAAACTGATTTAAAACGGCACAGTTTAATAAATAAAACCACCGTTAACAGTACAATAAATCAATGGGTAAAACCCGTCACACACCAGCATAACGTGCACAAGCACTACAATAAACAATTCCGGACAAAGACATGGGGGGGAACAGAGGTTTAAATACACAACATGTAATGATGGAATTGAAACCAGGTGTGTGGGAAGACAAGACAAATGGAAAATGAAAGGTGGATCGGCGATGGCTAGAAGACCGGTGACGTCGATCGCCGAACGCCGCCCGAACAAGGAGAGGGGCCGACTTCGGCGGAAGTCGTGACAGTGGCGTGTATGGGCTTCAGGCAGAAGTCTTCACGCTTTTTTATGTATTTCAGAACTGCAGTTTCCTCTGCTTGGAGCAACAGGGAAGTGGGAAGGGCAGTACAGATTTCTTCTCTTACATCTGCAAGCAGAGTCTAAACATCAGACAGGATGGCATTGTCTCCCTCAATCCATGCAATGGCTACTGCTATAAGGTTTCAGGAGTTTCAGGCTGCTTACCACTCTCTGCCAAAATACATCATCCAGGAGGAACCTCTTGAAGGGACTGTCCATATCGGCAGACTGATATGGCCATATGTTGGAGAAACTCCTTCCCCTCCAGGAGACTGTCAAACATGACGATAACACCACCCCAACGGGTGTTGATGGGCAGCTTCAATGTGGTGCTCTTATTCTTCTCACTTTGCTTGTTGAGGTAGATTGCTGCTATAACTTGATGACCCTTCACATACTGAACCCTTACCTTAGCTCTCTTGTAGAGTGTATCCCTTGTTTTCAGTGCCATGATGTCCTTGAGGAACAGATTCAATGCATGAGCAGCACAGCCAATGGGTAGGACTCCTCTGAGGGTAGGATGTGAGGGTAGGACTCCTCCACTTTAGACCAAGCAGCCTTCATGTTCGCAGCATTGTCTGTCACCAGTGCAAATACCTTCTGTGGTCCATGTCATTGATGACTGCCTTCAGCTCATCTGCAATGTAGAGACCGGTGTGTCTGTTGTCCCTTGTGTCTGTGCCCTTGTAGAATATTGGTTGAGGGGTGGAGATGTAGTTAATTATTCCTTGCCCACGAACATTCAACCACCCATCAGAGATGATTGCAATACAGTATGCTTTCTCTATGATTTGCTTGACCTTCACTTGAGCTCTGTTGAACTTCGCATCCAGCAAATTAGTAGTTAACCTCTCTGGGGTATGTGGGACGGTAGCGTCCCACTCGCCAACAGCCAGTGAAATAGCAGAGCGCCAAATTCAAAACAACAAGAATCTCATAATTCAGATTTCTCACACATACAAGTATTATACACCATTTTAAAGATAAACTTCTCGTTAATCCAACCACAGTGTCCAATTTAAAAAAGGCTTTACGGCGAAAGCATACCATTAGATTATGTAAGGCAACAAAATTGGAAAAATGCCAAGGGGGTGAATACTTCGGCTAGCCACTGTAGGTCAAGGTGTATTTATACTTTCTGAAGGCACTGTAGACACACATCCCTCACAGATATTACAGGTCCATGGGAGTTTTCCGTATCCAATCATTTCACAGTTGAAATACTGTAAATCATGTGAATTTTTGTTGCCAAGTATAAAGAAAAAAATATTATTCAGTTCCACTGAATGTGAGCTTGACTGAAGTTGGGAGTTCTGTTATATGAAATGTGTTAATAATTCAACATTGCCAATTGAAAGATTTGCTGATGTTAATCATTGGGATATATCATTATTTTTATCCTAAACTTTCTTCAATCAACATAAATTACCTTTGGGTTCGATGTACAGTCCATGTTGGTCATGTGTGGTCAATAATTAAAAAGGAAAATAACTTGTTGCCAAGTGAAAGTTTCAAAATTGTATTTAAAAAAAATATATATATAATAATCTACATGTCCCATTCACTCATTAGCATAGTTAAATGGTAACTATTTCTAGATATGCAATAGTTGCAGAGAAATACCTGTTCTTAACTGTCAATTTTGTTACATGTAGTTATGACTACCTCAAGTCTGCAATAACCTGATATGAAACTGGCAATACTATAGCATACCTTTTTTTACAATGAACACACGATCTTAGCTGAACATCGTTTGTTGCTATAAGCACAAACTTGGCAAGTTGTGCCAAGAGAATGAATGGAGATGCATTGTATTCCACATTCCCAGCAATTATCACACATAAAACATACAAGGTATCTGATGTCATTATTTGCTGTTGTGCAAAGTGGATTTCCCCACAGTATAAACAAGTGCAATTTAAACCATTCATCATAGCAGGGTAAAGTTGCTGCTTCTCTCTGTCCTTGTCACGACTTCCGCCGAAGTTGGTCCCTCTCCTTGTTCAGGCGGCGTTCGGCGGTCGAAGTCACCGACCTTCTAGCCATCGCTGATCCTCTTTTCATTTTCCTTTGGTTTTGTCTTGTCTTCCATCACACCTGGTTCCAATCCCATCAATTACATGTTGTGTATTTAACCCTCTGTTCCCCCTCATGTCCTTGTCGGTGATTGTTTGTTGTAAGTGCTTGTGCATGTCTGTCCTGGTGTGCGTCGGGTTATGTACCCATTATTTGATTGTTCTGTTTTCCGGTGGTTTTTTTTTGTTATTTAACTGCACCGTTTGGAAACACAGTTTTTGCTCTGCTGCGTCTGACTTCTCTGCCGCCAGTACGCACCCCTTACAGTCCTCCCCTTCCAATGAGAAAGCTGTGAAATATAACACCAATGCATACGTGGTCATTATTCAGGAAAATGTCCCATATAAAATAAAAGAAAAAAGCATATATGAGTAGATACATCAAAAAGGTCATCATCGTGACTCTGAGGAAAAAAACTCCCTCTGAATAACTCCTTAGATTTACTCATTTTTAAAGGAATTTACTCTGAGTTTTAGTTTTACATCGCAGCATACAGTAAGGAAATCCATTTTCATCCACACTGGTCCTGTTTGAGAAAGTTCTAATATGGTTATTACTTGCAACAGATGCCCTAGAGAAGTTATGGAACATTTAACACAATGCATAAAGTTTTACAACTAAATCCCCTAGCTCCAGAGGCAATGATGGAATATCATATTGCTCAGGTGTTGCAATTCAGAGTCGATATTCTGTATTTCATGAAATACCATTCTCTTCCAGGGACATGGCCAATGATAGCAACTTTTATTAAGCACAAACGGAACACAGAAATTCCATTCTGAGGCACTGAAGAGCTACACAGACAGGCTGCACTGCCCAAATCCCACTCCCTTTAATTCTAGTCCTCATTGCGGGGCGTTAATGACTTACACAACAGCTGTTTCACCAGGAGCGTTTGGGTTTATGATTCTTCCATGTGAACCATAACCACCCACAGTCTGACTGATGCACAGCAACCAGTGACTATCTCTGAGGTAAAACAACAGCGTTCTCCTCACGAATGCTCTCTCTCTATCTCCCACTCTCTCTCTGTCAGACACTTTCTCTTTCTGACATACTCGAACACACACATGAACACACACACAAACAGACACACACATAATGCAAACACACTGTGTGTGTGTGTGATACATGTATGTGTTAGAGTGGACTAGAGAGAAAGAGAGGGGGAGAGAGAAATCAAAATAAATAAAATCACAGAGATAAAGAGAGAGAAATAAAGGCAGAAATGTGATGGCCCAGTCAATCATAGGATTAGAGTTACGAGTTAGGACTCAGAGCTCCAACAAGCAAGAAATAACCCACTGCTGGGTCAAAAGATGTATGAACAATAATCCAGCAAGAAAGTAAAGCAACCCACTGATGGATCAAAATAAGATTTTGGGGGGTAATCCCAGTAACCCAACACATTGGGTTATTCACAGCGGTATTTATTTAAAATAACCCAGCGTGTTTTCTGTGCTATAACCCAAGTTGGGTTGCTTTTAACCCAGCATTTTTATAGTGGAGAGAGAGAGAGAGAAGAGAAAGAAATGACAACCATCTGCTAGGGAGCCACTGGCGTTTACTCAGACAAATCCACTCGTTCAGTGGATCTGTACCCGCTAACGTAATAATAAGGGTATTGTACCAAGTCTATTTTATACAATTAAAGGTGATGCTGGTGTCCTCATCTTGCAACTTTTCAATTACATCTGCAATACATTTGAGGCACTGTTGATTAGAGAGAGGTTTGGTTTTCTGCCAACTATGATAGTCCATAGAGAGAGAGAGAGCAACTTCTCATGCACTAAACCTGGCTTTCTAGACAGCCATTGGTATTTGCAGTGCTCTCTCACTCTTGCAAATCTGCATGCATTTATATTCATGCCTGCAAATGTTCAGACTCATGATACAAATATGACTCATAGCTCACCTTCAAACAATACAAATTGTTTGCTGTGTCCAAATCACATACATGTAGGCTATAGCAGGTGTGATTTCAACAGCTGACTGCACCTGTTTGACACATTCACCCCAAGGTGCAAAATAAGCGCACCACACTCATTCTCTCTGTGTCACGCAAGAGCTGAGCTTGTCATATGTAATGTTTTCACTTATATGGCTGTGGTCATACTCAGTATGTTGACTCTAGTGTGATGGGAGGTTGCCTACCTCCAACATCTTGCAATACAGGTGTGCAGATAGCCGAGGGCAAGACCAGAGCAACGGGTTGAGTTTGTAGTGTGGTCTCCAATATCACATATTTTACTTTAAAATGACGTCAGAGGGGTGTCAGCCGAAGCAGGACTGGCAGATTGTTAGTCTGTGAAAGGCACGGAGAGGCAGGGAGATATAGCACCGGGTGATAACACTGCACTCTCTCTTCAAATGACAAGTGCTAATTTCCCCCTATACCGCTCACCGCGCGCAGCATCTCGCGCTCATAGACTTACTCTTCCAAAAGAACTCGTCTTCTCACTTGGTCTCCTGTTTCTTTTTTCTTTTTTAACCTATTACTTACATTAATTTGTTCAAACATGTACGAAATGTGGAATTTTGGCCAAAGGTGACCTGTCTGCATGTCGAAATTCTTCGGTGCATCTTTTCGGGGTTGATTGTTATAGCCTACCCAGTTTGTTTTGCGATGCTCTGCCTCTCAGCAATTTAGAAAAGTGCGTGGTCATTTTCAGCGCCGAATCCACAGATGCCGCCGACGAATCACCTTGCCTTTCCGGTGTTCTTTTTCACTGCCTTTTGACTGTCCAGTGGAGTAAATTCGATGATTTATATAAAGACAAAGTTTGACCGACACAAGTGGTCAGCAGGCACCTTTTGGTAATCGGACAGTGGACGGGCTCGGTGCGTCCTTATCAAATTGAAGGAAAGATAATTGCCAAGTAAGAATAAACAAGCAAAGTCCAATATATTTGCATCGTCTCGCCTTTGGTGGTGTAATAGCAGGATTTACATCATATGTGGAGTAATTTTATGTGCGAAATATTGAAGGATATAGCCTTAGAATGTTTGCATTAATGACATTTGGAGTAAGGTTCATCACTTGAGTGTATTAGACACTATAGACTTTTGTGGAAACCATCTAAATGTGAGGAAACCTGGAAAACGGACTTGTTGTTGAGAAAATTTGGATAAAACGGTCTATTGCACGCAGGTAAGAATAATTTTGTCTCTACCTTATGTAATTAGCTTTATATAAGTTTCACGGGTGTTATTTAATCTACAAAATATTATTATTTCAAATTTGCATACGCCCATATCGAACGCTCTATCTTCATAATCTATGCCATGGCAAGAGTTATGAGCGTCTGCTGGAATTGAATATTAGCCAACTGTATCGATTGTAGGGTTCACAGGAAACATAAATATTGTGTCTATAGTTCTATGGTGTGTTTATTGGCACAATGGTTTTTACATTGTGCATTCAATATGTTTAATGTGTGAGTTAATTTTGTGAGCTTCAACAGAAGACTGTTTCCAGCTTCATGACGAGAAATTGAGCAAAACTTTCACTTACCGTACGCTGGGGGTCGCCAAAGGTACATGCTGCTGCGCTACATGACTGCAAGCCCTTGTTGGCAAATAGGTTGACACACACCAGGGGCGTAATCACAGGTGGGCCCAGGGCGGCGTAAGCACGGGTGGGCCCAAGCACACCCACTGGGGAGCCAGGACTATCCAATCAAATTGAGAAAAAAATAAGCTCTTTACATGTCGTTGTTCAAAAAGGGGAATTATTTGTCTTTTTACCTAAACATGCAAACAGATAGAATTCATAGCAAGCAGTGCACTGGGTTAGTCAGATTTGATTGAATATAACAGAACAGATGAACTGGAATGCCCAAAATAACTAACTGAAAGCCACACCCGTAATAAGCCACAAATATGACCGCATTGAGGCATATGTCACTGTGCTTCTATGGCTATATGCACCAAAATGAGAGCTTGGGACTATAAGGTTCTATCTGCAAAAAGATGATTCTGAGGTAATTGGCTTTACATTTCTGAACCTTTATTGGTTTGAATGGTGTCAGGAATTTTTTATCTTGCATTCTTTTGAATTTAACAACATGAATTGGGGTATTTAGAGGACTATATAGTACTATATCCCCCAATTTTCTTTTACACAAATGCAGATAGAACCTTATAGTCCCAAGCTCTTGCCATGCCACTGCCTATTTAATTTGTTAATTTAGCAAACTAAACACATCTGTATTATAGCTTTAAAAATGCTATATTTTTTCTCAGCCTCATGGCAAAATGTGTGGAATAGCATGAGATGAGCTATAAAACTGCATATTTTCCTCTCTGCCCCATGGCAAAATGTGTAGAATTGCAGGAAATTTGCCTTAAAACAGCAACATTTTCTCTCAGCTTCATGGCAAAATGTGTAGAATAGCATGAGATTAGCTATACAATTGCTAAATGTTATTTTTGCCCCAATGGCAAAATGTGAAAATTTCAGAAACTTATCAGCTTTTTTTGGCCCACCCAAATTTCTGCAGGCCTACCCATCAACGAATGTCTGGCTACGCCACTGAGACACCCACACACTTTCTCATTGCCTAACACAAGTAAAATATGTATGAATTACAAGCCATTAGTTGTACCAGAACTGTCAACCCTGTTTCAAAGAGACTATGCTATAATAACCCTTGCAATGGGTGATTTTACTTGTATATGACCATTATGTGGCCATAGGCCTACAGTACGTGCTTGGTCTTATTCATTGCATGAATGAATTGGCTAATATGTCTATGAGATAGCACCATTAATCACCACTAGATTCTTTGAAGTTTGTTCCTGTGGCTGCCCACATTAGAGCAGAGCTAATGTAAGCACATCCCTCTTGCCAAGTATGTTAATGTTTACTGTTAATGTTAACGACAGCGGTTACAAGAGCAGCGGAAAGTATCAAAAGCCAAGTGACATCCACCGTGGCACAGTGCCCCACCTTGTTACTCAGAGCACACAGCTGGTTAAATGCCTCTAACGAACTAGCTACTCCCTCTCACAAACTCAACTGAACATCAACTAACATCACTTCATTAAAGCCTCACAGCCAGTGATTCATACTGAATTCTGCAGTGTTCAGATAGAATGAGGCTGGTTGTTTAGTTGAGACAGGTCCCCCTCTGTGAGAGGCAGAAGAGGTGTGTTTTATTCAGAATAATCTTTAATTAGAAAAATAATAGTATGGGAGTGAACAAGCCTTTCAGGTGATTCAATGAACACAGAGTGGGAGGGATCCTACTAATTAGAATACAATTTCATGCTGAATTGTGTTTCTAATCACTAAACATTTATTTATTTCCCACTGAAACAATGTTAATTAGGCATTAAGGATAATGTTGAGGGTTGACTTCACAGTTGAACGATAATACGTTTGAACAGAGCATTGCTTTTGAAGATGCAGAAATTAGAAGCCTTTAGAATGATTGGTCAGGTCAATGATATCACAGCTACTGTAGAGAGCTAGAGATCTCTGCCCCGCTTTAAAATGCCATTCATTATCTTTATATAAAAACTGGTTTAATCAGGCTGAAATATCATGGAAACAATTCTGAGAATTTTGAGATGCAGCGTTACATATTGAGATTCAATTATCGTGTTATTACTATTCAGTGTTTTCAATCTGGTTATGTTTTGAAACATGATACTAGAGGATAGCCACAACAATTTAGCCTTTCTAATTCAAACATTGGATTGTATCACTATGCGTGTTACAGTGTGTGTATGTGTGTCTGTGTTTAGGAGAGTATATTGTGCATGAGGTGCAGTTGATTTGAACATCTGAAGGTGTAATAATACCACCATGTGTTGCTGTATGTTAAATGCAACAGGAAACATACATAGTGTAGTAGCTACAGTAATCTGCTCATGATAGTTTTACACAGTGACACTTTGATTTTTATTGATTAAATTAATATTTTATTTTCTTAAATTAATAAAGAGGCACAGGATTTTATTGAAGAGGACTTTCTGTGTTTACAAATGTAACAGCGAATTCCTACACCTTCTGCTACAGAAATTCCTCCATTGGGCTGGAAATATGGCTGGCTAGAAACGCCTGAGCACTAAACACAGTATTGACTAACCAAGCACGAAAGCATTGCTCATTATGCTAATCTAATATGTTGCCTACAGGGAGATGTGCCTACATGTTGTCTATACTGCAAGAATGTGGTAGGAAAGCATGTCACCTATTTGTGCCTTTTTATATGACCAAAGTTACTACTACTAAAGATGAATGAAAATTATTTATCTACGGAATAGGCTATTGACTCTTCGTGAACAGTTTCAAATTCTATAAACTCAAAGTAGACATTGTTTCCTTGAATCCCATCACCCCCAGGGTTCTCTCCTGGGATCTAAAAGCATAGAATGTGGGAGGGCCCCAAGATATTGATAGTTTTAAAAGTGAAAAATAAAAAGGAAAATGCTGCACACTGCTCGTCATGCTTCCAGGTGATTTTATAGTCTTAAAAGTGGCCTCAAATGGTTTGTTCTATTTAAAGATACTCCTCCTTATATTTCTCCTCACTGTCATGGTATAGGATAATAGAGTAAGTATGTGTGCTTGGCTCGTCTTAACCAATAGGGATTCCTCCCACTCTCTTCCTTCTTGGCATCAATGGGCCCTAGCTTGAGCTTTTTCTATGGACGTCACACATAGGGCTGCAAAAGGAGGGTATATGAGTGGAAACTTTTGAAGTTTACCAGTAAACTACCTGAATTTTGGTATTTTGGATTTTATGTAATCTATCACAATACATATATTGGCCCTTTTGGGTACTTCAGATTATCAAATGTGTGTGTAATAATTATTATCACATGTAAGAAATATGAAATTATTGAATAAGGTGATTTTAAAATAAAAAGTACAATGACAAAGCTGTAAAAATGTATCCTAAATATGAACCTTCAGCTTAGTGAATACCATTGGTGTTTAATATAAGGGCTTCAACATGAAATAATCTTAATATATACACTACATGACAAAGGTATGTGGACACCTGCTCATCGAACATCTCAATCCAAAATCATGGGCATTAATATGGAGTTGGTCACCCCTTTGCTGCTATAATAGCCTCCACTCTTCTGGGAAGGCTTTCCACTAGATGTTTGAACATTACTGTGGGGACTTTCTCCCATTCAGCCACAAGAGCATTAGTGAGGTCGGGCACTGATGTTGGGCGATTAGGCCTGGCTCGCAGTCGGCATTCCAATTCATCCCAAAGGTGGTTGATGAGGTTGAAGTCAGGGCTCTGTGCAGGCCAGTCAAGTTCTTCCACTCCGATCTCGAAAAACCATTTCTGTATGTACCTCGCTTTGTGCATAGGGGCATTGTCATGCTGAAACAGAAAATGTAATTCCCCAAACTGTTTCCACAAAGTTGAAAGCACAGAATTATCTAGAATGTCATTGTATGCTGTAGCGTTAAGCTTTTTCTTCACTGGAACTAAGGGGCTTAGCCCGAACCATGAAAAATAGCCCCAGACCATTATTCCTCCCACACCAAACTTTACAGTTGGCACTATGTAGCGTTCTCCAGGCATCCTCCAAACCCAGATTCGTCCGTCGGACTCCCAGATGGTGAAGCGTGATTCATCACTCCAAAGAACGCGTTTCCCCTGCTCCAGAGTCCAATGGCGGCGAGCTTTACATCACTCCAGCCAACACTTGACATTGCACATTGTGATCTTAGGCTTAGATCTTAGTTTGGAACTCAGTAGTGAGTGTTGCAACCGAGGACAGACAATTTTTACACGCTATGTGCTTCAGCACTCGGCAGTCCTGTTCTGTGAGCTTGTGTAGCCTACCACTTCATGGCTGAGCCGTTGTTGCTCCTAGACGTTTCCACTTCACAATAACTGCACTTACAGTTGACCGGGGCACCTCTAGCAGGGCAGACATTTGACGAACTGACTTGTTGGAAAGGTGGCATCCTATGACGGTGCCAAGTTGAAAGTCAATGAGCTCTTCAGTAAGGCCATTCTACTGACAATGTTTGTCTATGGAGATTGCATGGCGGTGTGCTCGATTTTATACACCTGTCAGCAGCCAAATCCACTAATTTGAAGGAGTGTCCACATACTTTTGTCTTTATAGTGTATATTTTTTTACAAACTTGTATTTGTTACCATGTCAATATGTATTTGTTGTCAATGTTTTGCCATCCAACTTGTGATAAGTGTTGTGAAAAGAATCAATAGTTGGAAGAGTTGCAGAGTTAATTAAAAATAATGCCATTGTTGATAAGATTTGGCTATTTTCTCTTGAACCATATGGTCTTTCTACTAGAAATACATGGACAATATGAACACAGATATAATAAATTAATACTAGATATGAAGGTATTCAACTATAAATAACCTAAGTTACGATAGATTGCCGTAGATTTTTTGTTAATTATCAAAATTACTGAAGATTCCGGTAACTTTAGTAAATTAACGGAATCTTTGCAAACCTAGTCACACATGTGACACTCCCTACAGTGAGCCCTGGCAATGGTCAGGTAGATCAGACAGCTACTGATGCTGGAGGGGAGGACTTGGCAGGGCTGCCCGGATCCTTTGGGAGGGGGTGAACGGTTGGTTGGTTTTTTAGTGCGTCTTCAAACTTGATTATCAATGGATCCTACACATTGTAAATATATGGCTATGATTTTGACAACTTTCTATGAGCCAAGGGATGTAACTGGTTGTTTTAATGATAGATGCCTTGCGTAGAAGGATGGTTTCTATGGACCTGAATTTAAATATTTTTTCCTAACCATTTCCTGACAACTCTTATTTTTGAGTGTGCAAAATAGCCCAGTACACATAGTTTCACATATATAATGGCTTATGCAATATATCAATATATGGTTCATAAGCAATCTTACTTTTCAATATGCCCTCAATGAAAATGATGAAACAACATATTATTAGGGTTAGGCCTCGTGATACACTGCAAAGAATGTAAATGTTATTGTATTGAGATAATTAAGTTAAACTGACTTGTGAGTTGGTCCCGCTCACCAAGAAAATGCATTTACTTGTTTTGATTTATTTAGCTTACCCAGAAATGCATCAAGATAATTTGTATTGTTTTAAGATATTCTGACTTGTTTCAAGCCTTTTTTTAGGTTAAAGTAAGAACAATTATCTGCCAGTGCACTAAGATAATTTGTCTTGGTAAGATGTCTTATTAAGATCAAATAACTTGAAATAAGATCATTATCTTACCCCACTTGTTAAAATAAGCAAAATTATCTGGCAGTGCACTAAGAAAATGTACCTTGGTAAGACATCAAGTCAATGCATTCTAATGGTAGGAGATATATAGGTAAGATTTAAAAGAAACTGCAGTCTAGACTAGCGTCATGTCCAGAGGGTGCACATCAAGCTGCCTTACGCTACAGAAACAGATGGGCTTCAGGCCTATGGGGCGTTCTAGCTCAGACAAGGCTATTTACTTACTATGTGTGATTTTACCAAGTAGCCTACCTCCCTTTACTTATGTATCAGCTGCTGTAGTGCATTATGAAGTAAACCTCAATCTGATATTCAGATTCTTAATAGCCTTTATGGGGGTTATTAACTGGAGCCTCTGGAGCGTGATTATCCTCATTTGCTGTAGAAAAGGCTGTGTTGCATCTCTGAGCTTCCCTTCTGTGGAGGATTATGTGTGTGTGTGTGTGTGTGTGTGTGTGTGTGTGTGTGTGTGTGTGTGTGTGTGTGTGTGTGTGTGTGTGTGTGTGTGTGTGTGTGTGTGTGTGTGTGTGTGTGTGTGATTACTAACACCCTGCACTCAGCAGTCTGATAAACCCACAAGGAGGGGGGAGCAGAACTGGTCCATGTGACACACAGCAGTGACAGTAAATCAAATCAAAATCAAATCAAATGTTATTTGTCACGTGCTTTGTAAACAACAGGTGTAGACTAACAGTGAAATGCTTACTTTTCATCACACACTGACTGGCACCACCAGCTCGGACCACGCTATTAACACCTGATGTAACAGTATACATCTCAGTTTGACAAAAGGTGTGATGGGTCTGCACTCAAAAATATGTTTCAAAAAGCTTACTTCATTTTTTATTAAAAAAAAATACAAAAATTCACTGCATCAGGGATAGCGTGCACAGACATTTAGGTTTTGCAGTGTGTAGGTACAAATCTTTTTAATTAAAAACAGCATTTGTGGGGAACACACAATTGAGGGCATCAGGCGTGAACCATTCATGAATCAGTTGCCTTACAGTAGGTGTCTGCTCACCTGGATACATTATATCAATTCATGAGATAGTTTACCACAAAGGACATTAGGCTCAGACGTTCATAAATATGTGGGGCTAACTCATAAATGATATGCAACATGTTATATGGACAGTGTTCTCGTCTAACAGTCTAAACTTGTCCAAAAGGAATTAGGTGAAATCTAGTTCTTTGTTTAATCCGTGTGGGGATACAGAATTACATTTATATACAGTTCCTTCAGAAATTAGTCAGACCACTTGACTTTTTCCACATTTTGTTACGTTACAGCATTAAACTGATTAAATATACTTTTTTTTCTCAGCAATCTGCACACAATACCCCATAATGTCAAAATGAAAACAGGTTTTTAGAAGTGTTTGCAAATGTATTACAAATAAAAAAACGAAATACCTTATTTACATAACTATTCAGACCCTTTGCTATGAGACTTGAAATTGAGCTCAGGTGCATCCTATTTCCATTGATCATCCTTAAGATGTTTCTACAACTTGATTGGAGTCTACCTGTGGTAAATTCAATTGATTGGACATGATTTGGAAAGGCACACACCTGTCTAAATAAGGTCCCACAGTTGACAGCGCATGTCAGAGCAAAAACCAAGCCATGAGGTAGAAGGAATTGTCCGTAGAGCTCCAAGACAGGATTGTGTCGAGGCACAGAGGTTTTCTAATGATCAATTAGCCTTTTAAAATGATAAACTTGGATTAGCTAAAACAACGTGCCATTGGACACAGGAGTGATGGATGCTGATAATGGGCCTCTGTACGCCTACCATATGTAGATATTCCATAAAAAATCTGCCGTTTCCAGCTACAATAGTCATTTACAACATTAACAATGTCTACACTGTATTTCTGATCATTTTTATGTTATTTTAATGGACAAAAATGTGCTTTTCTTTAAAAAATAAGGACATTTCTAAGTGACCCCAAACTTTTGAATGGTAGTGTAAATTAGCTAAAAAATCTAAAAACCTGTTTTTGCTTTATGTGGTATTGTGTGTAGATTGACGAGGAAACATTTTAGAATAAGGCTGTAACATAACAACATGTGGAAAAAGTCAAGCGGTCTGAATACTTTCTGAAGGCACTGTATCCTTGGGCGGCAGGTAGCCTAGTGGTTAGAGCGATGGGCCAGTAGCCAAAAGGTTGCTGGATAAAATCACCATCTGCCCCTGAACAAGGCAGTTAACCCACTGTTCCTAGGCCGTCATTGTAACTAAGAATTTGTTCTTAATTGCGTGGTGGATGAACTTTTTCAATCCTGACGCAACGCAATTCATTAATATAATTATTTTGTTCTCTAAAGTGTCTCACAGCTGGCGAGGTGATATCTTCATGTCGGAAAGTGGATTTATGTTCTCAAAGGCACATTCAAGCCGCAGGATGTTTTTCCAAATAAATGTTATTGCAAGAACACTAACATAGAAACATTATACATTACTTTATCCACATAGGTTCTAGAAGTCTGAGGGCATACAAAGTTATAACATTTCCTTATTTTGCTACATGAGGTATATGATCTACATCCTTTTATGAATGCATCCTTTCTCTCTCTGACCACATCAGATTTAACCAATATGTTTGATAGATTTCTTGATAATTTATAGGTGAATAAAGGTGGATTCTGGAAGGCAGAATTTATAGAGGAGTCAGATGATAGTACACTGCTCCAAAAAATAAAGGGACACTAAAATAACACATCCTAGATCTGAATGAATGAAATAATCTTATTAAATACTTTTTTGTTTACATAGTTTAATGTGCTGACAACAAAATCACACAAAAATAATCAATGGAAATCCAATTTATCAACCCATGGAGGTCTGGATTTGGAGTCACACTCAAAATTAAGTGGAAAACCACACGACAGGCTGATCCAACTGATGTAATGTCCTTAAAACAAGTAAAAATGAGGCTAAGTAGTGTGTGTGGCCTCCACGTACCTGTATGACCTCCCTAAAATGCCTGGGCATGCTCCTGATGAGGTGGCGGATGGTCTCCTGAGGGATCTCCTCCCAGACCTGGACTAAAGCATCCGCCAACTCCTGGACAGTCTGTGGTGCAACGTGGCGTTGGTGGATGGAGCGAGACATGATGTCCCAGATGTGCTCAATTGGATTCAGGTCTGGGGAATGGGCGGGCCAGTCCATAGCATCAATGCCTTCCTCTTGTAGGAACTGCTGACACACTCCAGCCACATGAGGTCTAGCATTGTCTTGCATTAGGAGGAACCCAGGGCCAACCGCACCAGCATATGTTCTCGCAAGGGGTCTGAGGATCTTTATCTTGGTACCTAATGGCAGTCAGGCTACCTCTGGCGAGCACATGGAGGGCTGTGCGGCCCCCCAAAGAAATGCCACCCCAAACCATGACTGACCCACCGCCAAACCGGTCATGCTGGAGGATGTTGCAGGCAGCAAAACGTTCTCCACGGCGTCTCCAGACTCTGTCACGTCTGTCACATGTGCTCAGTGTGAACCTGCTTTCATCTGTGAAGAGCACAGGGCGCCAGTGGCGAATTTGCCAATCTTGGTGTTCTCTGGCAAATGCCAAACGTCCTGCACGGTGTTGGGCTGTAAGCACAACCCCCACCTGTGGACGTCGGGCCCTCATACCACCCTCATGGAGTCTGTTTCTGACCGTTTGAGCAGACACATGCACATTTGTGGCCTGCTGGAGGTCATTTTGCAGGGCTCTGGCAGTGCTCCTCCTGCTCCTCCTTGCACAAAGGCGGAGGTAGCGGTCCTGCTGCTGGGTTGTTGCCCTCCTACGGCCTCCTCCACGTCTCCTGATGTACTGGCCTGTCTCCTGTTAGCGCCTCCATGCTCTGGACACTACGCTGACAGACACAGAAAACCTTCTTGCCACAGCTCGCATTGATGTGCCATCTTGGATGTGCTGCACTACCTGAGCCACTTGTGTGGGTTGTAGACTCCGTCTCATGCTACCACTAGAGTGAAAGCACCGCCAGCATTCAAAAGTGACCAAAACATCAGCCAGGAAGCATAGGAACTGAGAAGTTGTCTGTGGTCACCACCTGCAGAACCACTCCTTTATTGGGGGTGTCTTGCTAATTTTTGTACGGACCCATCACACCTTTGGTTTGTCTGAATCACAGGTTTTACACACCAGCCAAGCTTCTGGGAGAGCGCAATGGTCCCCTTTTGAATACATCTGTTTGTCCAAGCTGCACAGCCTGATCTTCTACATTTGATTAGCGAGTTATAGACTGGCCACAGTATGTGTTGGAGGTGATCAGACCTTGTACTGTAGCACAGCACTGTCAATGTCAGTCAGAATCAGTGGCGGTCAGTGCTGTTAATTTCTATTGATTTTATTTATATTACAGCATATTGGATGACTGCTATTCATATTCCAATCACCCAGTTCAATGTAACAGCGATATGTTTAGGTTACTACATGATACTCAAATTTTCCCTATACCCATAATGAGGTTGCTACAACCTAGCCTATGAATGAAAGTTTACAACGTTGGTGCACACTGGTCGAGAGAAACATTTGAGGTGACAGTGACACATAGACAGACAGTGATTAATTCAATACTGCCTTGCACACTCCTGCCTGTGTAATCATTAGTCCAACAGTTGAAAAAAAGGGAGTTTCAATTGGACAAATTCTGGTATTTATTACCGTTTTGTTCCGTTTGCTTCCGTTTTAGAAATGTTTTTTCAAAGAATCGGGAGAATGAATACAACCCTGATCACGCGTAAACACAATAAACTTTCATAGCAGCCACGGTGTATTCCTTCTCGCATCTATGCATCTCCTCCTCTCACCTTTTCCCTTCACTTATGGACTTCAATGCACAACACAACAGGTGTATGTGACCAGGGAAAAAAAATGTACACGCCAAACCATATCATAACCGCTACACACAGCCTACATCGTTGTCACCATATTAGCTAAAGTAACGTCATAGTCCGCATAGATAATAGAACTAACGAGTTAGTAAACCTGCTACAATCATGCCGTAATGTTACAGTGTGCAGTCAGTAAGCAGTTTAACACTTAGTGTCCGGCCCCGGTGGCAATACATTTGTAAAGAGAAAGCTTACCTTGGAAGAGTTCCAGTGTTGTATTGAATAGTAATAGCCAGCTAGCTAACATAGCATCCCTCTGTTTAAGCAGGGTGTTTGAGTAGGCTAAACTAGTTAGCTGCATTTGCTAGCCAAGTAAGTGAAACTGAAAGTGGAAAAAATGTAAACATCTCTCTCTTGCATCTGCTTCATTTAGGAAGAAATTAATTTGTTCAAAACTGTTCAACTATTGTCTTTCTCTCTCTTTGAGTCAGCTACTCACCACATTGTATGCACTGTAGTGCTAGCTAGCTGTAGCTTATGCTTTCAGTACTAGATTCATTCTTTGATCCTTTCATTGGGTGAACAACAATCAGTTCATGCTGCAAGAGCTTTGATTGGTTGGAGGAAGTCCTCCAGAAGTTGTCATAATTATTGTGTAAGTAAGTAAGTCTATGGAAGGAGGTGAGAACCATGAGCCTCCTAGGTTTTGTATTGAAGTCAATGTTCCCAGAGGAGGACGGAAGCTGTCCACCGGCTACACCATGGTGCTACCATACAGAGTGCTGTTGAGGCTACTGTAGACTTTCATTGCAAAATAGTGTGTTTTAATCAATTATTTGGTGACGTGATTATATTTAGTTTAATCTAAAACGGATAACTTTAATGTTTTACAATTTTAATTTTAATTAAATTCACTGAGAGGATGGTCCTCTCTCTCCTCTGAAGAGCCTCCACTGGTCAGAATTGTGATTCACTGAACGGTGTTAAAGGTAGACTCAGCATTATTACATCAGCATACACAGCGAGGTGACTTCCTGCTTACAGAAACAGCAACAGCAGGATTCAAGACTGAGGCATGCCCACGTTGGGAAGAGCCAATAGTGGCAGTATTGGCAGATGTTAATTTTGTTGTTGATGATATTTCTAAGCAGGAATTTGCCTCGCTGTGTATGAATTGAGGTACCAAATACAGTGCCTTCAGAAGGTATTCACACCTCTCAACTTTTTCAACATTTTGTTGTCTAACAGCCTGAATGTAAAATTGATTAAATTTAGTTTTTGTGTCTCTGGCTTACACACAATACCCCATAATGTCAAAGTGGAATTTATATAATTAAAAATGAAAAGCTGAAATCTTGAGTCTAAGTATTCAACCTCTTTGTTATGGCAAGCCTAAATAAGTTCAAGAGTAAAAATGTGACCCTATTCAGGAAACTAGGCGCATGTGGCAAGTCACGACTTCACAGGAGAGTCGTTTGAACGCAAAAAATGTCTTTTATCAAAATGCGTTTTGAAGAAATGCCTTCTCAAATATTTGACCTTTCATGTGCCTTAATAACAAACTTGTATGCCATCTGTAAATACGAATAAAATTGTTTAATTACGAGCCTTGTTGGTTAAGCCACAGAAAAAGAATCAACCTTCCCACTAGTCATGATTGGCTGAGTTAATGAGTGGGCTGGAAATGCTGAGAGATGAGTTCGGAGGCTTCTATTTATTTGAGCTTGTCAGTCTGTGTTGGTAATCCTGTCGAACGCGGCTTTAATTTTTTTTTATTGTGTAGTGGAGATGCATAAGTGTTGCTCTCCACTTTCTGGAAGTTTTCAGTGGAATTAGAGCAGCTATTCCCAAACTGGGGTACGTGCAATGCCGTCGGGGGTACGCCAAATAAAAATGTAATTCACATTTTCAAACAGTCCATTTCGATTTTTTTAACAGGGCTATACATTTGGGTGATTTTTTTTTCTCGCCTCAGTAGCCTCGTTTCACTGCCAAAAATAAAATGAAGCCATCTAGTGTTCAGTGAAATAACAACACAATGTCAAATACAGGTAGCCTAGTCAAATAATTAACATCCAATCGCGGGAAACGTTCACTCTTGCGCAGACATTTAGAAACTAAACATGCCAATTTGAAAAATAAGCCACAGGAGTTTTTTTGGGCGAGAATTAAGACGACTTTTGAGTAGTAAGACATGTATAAAAGCAATAGATACCATTAATAAGAAGGGTCTAGAAGCGTCTTATATGGTGAGCTACCGAGTGGCTAGGACAGTCAAGTCCCATACTATTGTGGAGGACTTAATTATTCCTGCTGCCATGGATAATGCTGTGACAATGCTGGGGGAAAAGGCCAGAAAAACTACACAGAAAATGCCTTCATCAAACAGCACTGTTTCCGACGCATCATTGACATGGCAGGAGATGTTTTGAAACAATTACTGCTTTGCATACAAGCCAGTGAATTCTATGCGTTACAGCTGGATGAGTCAACATACGTGGCGGGCCTGGCACAGCTCCTGGTATGTTTGTTACGTTTATACTGAGTCAATTAAGGAAGACATCCTCTTCTGCGAACCACTGGAAGCTAGGACAACAGGAGAGGATATTTTAAAGTACTGGACATCTTTGTGACATCAAATGGACTTTGGTTGTCAAGATGTGTTGGTATCTGTACTGATGACACAAAGTGGTAATGCCCGTGCAAGCAGTTGCTCCCGACGCCACTTAGGTACACTGCAGCATCCACGAGAGGCTCTTGCTGCCAAGGGAATGCCTGACAGGTTGAAGACGTTTTGGACACTACAGTGAAAATGGTTAACTTTGTTAAAGTAAGGCCCCTGAACTCTCGTGTATTTTCTGCATTATGCAATGATATAGGCAGCGACCATGTAACGCTTTTACAACATTCAGAAGTTGGCTGGTTGTCAAGGGGCAAAGTATTGACTTTTTTTTTTTTTATTGAGAGACGAGCTTAAAGTTTTCTTTACTGACCATCATTTTCACTTGTCTGACCACTTGCGTGATGATGAGTTTCTCACACGACTGGCCTATCTGGGTGATGTTTTTTCTCGCCTGAATTATCTGAATCTAGGATTACAAGGACTCTCCTCAACTATATTCAATGTGTTGGACAAAATTGAGGCTATGATTAAGAAGTTGGAGCTCTTCTCTGTCTGCATTAACATGGACAGCACACAGATCTTTCCATCATTGTATGATTTTTTGTGTGCAAATGAACTCAAGCTTACAGACAATGTCAAATGTGATATAGTGAGCACCTGAGTGAGCTGGGTGTGCAATTACGCAGGTATTTTCCTGAAACGGATGACACAAACAACTGGATTCATTATCCCTCCAGTCCAGTTGTCACGACTTCTGCCGAAGTCGATGCCTCTCCTTGTCCGGGCAGTGTTCGGCGGTCGATGTCGCCGGTCTTCTAGCCATCACTGATCCGTTTTTCATTTTCCATTTGTTTTGTCTTGTTTTCCAACACACCTGGTTCTCATTTCCCTCATTATGTGTTGTGTATTTAACCCTCTGATCCCCCATGTCTTTGTGTGGTATTGTAAGTGCATGTGCACATATGTTTGACTGGTGCGCATCGGGTTATTGTACCCATATTTTGTATTTTCTTATGCCTTTGGTTTTACTATTAAACTGCTCCGGTTATTTACCAAGTTCTGCTCTCCTGCGTCTGACTTCCCTGCCACCAGTTATGCACCCTTTACACCAGTTACCAATATCTGAACAAGAGAGCCTCATCGAAATTGCAACAAGCGGTTCTGTGAAAATGTAATTTAATTAGAAGCCACTGCCAAATCGGATAGGGTTGCGCTCAGAGTATCCTGCCTTGGCAAGTCGTGCTGTTAAGACATTGATGCCCTTTGCAACCACATACCTATTTGAGAGTGGATTCTCAGCCCTCACCAGCATGAAAACTAAATACAGGCGCAGACTGTGTGTGGAAATTATTTAAGACTGAGATTCTCTCCAATACAACCCAACACAAGCACACCCTTCTCATTAACCTGTGGTGAGTTATTCACAATTTTTGATGAACAAATAAGGTTTTATATGTAATATATTAATATATATTTATATTATTATTTGTGCCCTGGTCCTATAAGAGATTTTTGTCACTTCCCACGAGCCAGGTTGTGACAAACTCACTCATTCTTATGTTCAATAAATGTTTTGTATAGTGTGTGTGTGGCAGGCTTACAATGATGGCAAAAAACAACATTTGAGGGTGCGCTGACCCTGGTGCTAGAGGGGGTACGCAGCTGGAATGTTTGAAGAGGTACGGGACTGTAAAAAAGTTTGGGAACCACTGAATTAGAGAATGATAGCTGAAAAGATGGAAAAAACACCTGTCTCCGTATTACATCTTCAAACTAAGGACAATCGTGGTATGGCATTCCTGACAGGGAGACACGTCCATCATGCATGATGATGTATACAGGTAAGATAGCCTAGCGTTAGCTAGCAAAATTTTCAGATATTACAAGTTTCTAATTTGACAGTGGTTTCATTTCAAGCTAAAGTATACTGTTAGCTAGGTAGCTAACGTTAGCTGGCTGGCTCCCTAGGTGACGTTATTATTTGAATCCCAGAGCTGTATTCATGCAGGGTAGCAACAACATGATTTGGTGTTGTGTTCATTGTTGTTTAACTAGCTAACATTACCTGGCTGGCTCGTTAGCTAACGTTACATGACGTGTGTGATCTTAACATTGTTTTACCTAGCTAGGTTCATTGTTTACCTAGCTAGCTAGCTACCTGTCTTAAGCTAAAGTGTACTAATAGCTAGCTAACGTTAGCTGGTTGGCTCCCTAGCTGACGTTATTATTCGTAACCCAGAGCCGTTTGCTTTTCTAGTTAGAGCCTAATATTAGCTAGCTAACATTGAACCTGGTTGGTTAGCTCTCAGCACTGTGGCATTGTTGGCACTGTGTTCATTGTTGTTTAACTAGCTAACATTAGCTGGCTGGCTCGTTAGCTAACGTGACGTGTGTACAACACCCGTTGAATATGGCCGGTGTCAGTAAACGTCTGCAAAAAAGCGTAATGAAATTGTTGCCAGCAGAGCTGGATAGGCTGTTTCCATGTTATCCATAGGTAAACAAATCCTCGACCAGAGCATCAAGTGTGCGCTCCGAGAGCGAAATGAGATGGGTGGGGCTAATGAGGGTGTGAACAATGGTGAATGGGTGTAGACAAAGAGGAGCTCTTCACTAGATACCAAAACATTCAAAGGCCATTTTCTCAAAGTTGATTAACTTTCAAAGTAGAATTACTTTCCCATTGTTCCTCAAATGCAGTGTATGATATACCATTTTGTAGCTCTGTCTCTACTTATATCGAAAATAAAAAACACAATTTCAAATTTTGCTACATAAAACCGAATCCAGGTGGTAAGTCACAAATGTGCTTACCAAGTTACATAAGAAGTTGCATGGACTCACTCTAGGTGCAATAACAGTGTTTAACATGATTGTTGAATGACTGAGTGAAAAGAAGGAAGCCTGTACAGAGTAAAAATATTCCAAAACATGCAGCCTGTTTGCAATAAGGCACTAAAGTAAAATTGCAAGAAATGTGGCAAAGAAATTAACTTTATGTCCTGAATACAAAGTGTTATGTTTAGGGAAAATCCACCACAACACATCACTGAGTACCACTCTTCATATTTCCTAGCATGGTGGTGGTTGCATCATGTTATGGGTATGCTTGTCATCGGCAAGGACTATGACATTTTTTGGGGATAAAAATAAACAGAATAGGCAAAATCCTAGAGGAAAACCTGGTTCAGTCTGCTTTCCAACAGACACTGGGAGACAAATTCACCTTTCAGCAGGACAGTAACCTAAAACACAAGGCCAAATATACAATGGAGTTTCTTACCAAGACGACCATTAAATGTTCCCGAGTGGCCTAGTCTTGACTTGAAAAAGACTTGAAAATGGCTGTCTAACCAATTTGACAGAGCTTGAAATCTTTTTTAATAAAAATGTGCAAATAATGTAAAATACAGGTGTGCAAAGCTCTTAGACTTACACAGAAAGACTCACAGTTGTAATCGCTGCCAAAGGTGCTTCTAACATGTATTAACTCAGGGGTTTGAATACTTATGCAAATTACATTTTTCTCTATTTCATTTTCACTTATGGGGTATTGTGTGTAGATGGGTAAACTTTTTTTATTTCATCCATTTTGAATTCAGGCTGTGGAATAAGTCAAGGGGTATGAATACTTTCTGAAGACACTGTACAGTATGTGCGGACCCATCACAACAGAACAAGCCTTGAGAATATTCAGATTATGTTGTACATGACTAACATTCTTGTGTTATGGTCAAATATGCCTAATATCTGCAGAAATTATACTTGTTATGTACATGACAAAGTTCTACTAAAAAGGGTTTGAATCAAAATGAATCTTTCAGACTCAACACCATACATGCATTTGGGATGTCAACTTCAAATATTCTCAATCTTATCCAAAATATAGCACCATTCCACACCATCCATGCAATTGAAACATTCTATTCCAACTGCAGATAACAGCTTGATTGAGTGGTGTGCTGGAGTGCTGGAGCCGAGCCTTGCCACAGTTGCCAGTGTGTGAGCACGTGATGGAGGATGTGCTATTATTTCACTGAAGCACATCCATCGTACTGAGTCGAGCCTGGGAGAGGGAGCGGCTGACCTCATACTTGATTCATGTAGTGAGCTTTTGTTGGATCAATACGGCCTCTACAAAGGATCAGATTTATCCGTCACGGCCCCTCCACTAACTAGCCTACTCCAGGCATGGAGGTCACCTCTCAGTGGCCCGCTATTCCGAAAACACTTCATAAATGAACAACAGGGATTTTCTGGGAATGGTTTCCCTTTTTCCCATTCCATCCACTTAGACTGTTATAGAGATGGCTGGATGGGAGTCGAAAACCTTGACTATGAGGGCTGAGTTGAATCGAACATTGTCCCGTTAGTCCTATCAGGAAGCTTGCAGCCTCTTTTTCAGCATGTGGGCCATGTACACAGTAGTGGAAGGCGTTGTGCTGAGGGATTAATTAGTTGAACGCTAAAGCGCTCATGGCTGTTGCATCTTGGATCTTCCACACTTTTGGTTTTGCCAGGCGTAGATTCCCTCAGCTAGTGGTGACACAACATTGCTTCATCCGCCCATAGTAGCAGCTGCTGCCTGCTCGGCCTTACAGGCATTGTGTGTGATATGGTTTACTTTTTACAGCTTTTCATGTGAGCACCTTAAGCACGTTATTGAAACACTTGAAAGATTAAGTACAATATTTACCACCCAGAGGCCTGTACTGAGGCAATCCATAAAGCTGCAGAACCTTAGCTAGAGCTGGCTGTGGTAATTTACTCTGAAATAGTGGATTTCTGCTGAGAAACCATGAGGCTGTGCTAGTTCCCTCAGTAACTGCTACATCTGTCTGCTTTTCAAAGCCATTCAACCACGCACTGACCAGAAACTGGAAACTGCACACTCCAAGTAATGTTCCAGTCTGTACAAATATCCAAAATAACACTGTTTGATTAATTATTTGAAAATGTCTGTAGATATGATTTTCTTGTGAAACACTAGGAGATACATGGAGGTACTTCATATTGTGGTGCCCCTCCTTGTCCCTAAGGTAAAAGGTTGAAGGTGAGATATAATCATTATTATGATCCCCAATTAGCTGTTGCGAAAGTAGCAGCTACTCTTCCTGGGGTCCACACAAAACATGAAACATGACCCAGAACAGAAAATTAATAGACAAGAACAGCTCAAGGACAGAACTACATAACATTTTACATTTACATTTAAGTCATTTAGCAGACGCTCTTATCCAGAGCGACTTACAAATTGGTGCATTCACCTTATGATATATTTTTAAAGGCACACGTAGCCTACATATCAATACATACACACAAACTGTCTAGGTCAAATAGGGAAGAGGCGTTGTGCCATGAGTTGTTGCTTTATCTGTTTTTTGAAACCAGGTTTGCTGTTTATTTGAGCAACATGAGATGGAACGGAGTTCTATGCAATAATGGCTCTATATAATATTGTAGACTTTCTTGAATTTGTTCTAGATTTGGGGACTGTGAAAAGACCCCTGGTGGCATGTCTGGTAGGGTAATTGTGTGTGTCAGAGCTGGGTGTAAGTTGACTATGCAAACAATTTGGGATTTTCAACGCGTTAATATTTCTTATAAAAATAAGAAGTGATGTAGTCAGTCTCTCCTCAACTCTTAGCCAAGAGAGAATGGCATGCATAGTATTTATATCAGCCCTCTGATTACAATGAAGAGCAAGACGTTCCGCTCTGTTATGGGCCAGCTGCAGCTTAACTAGGTCTTTCCTTGCAGCACTCGACATCACGACTGGACAATAATCAAGATAAGACAAAACTATAGCCTGCAGAACGTTTTGGAGTGTGGTGTCAAAAACGTTGAGCATTTACCAAGAGAGAAACTTGAAGTTAATGCTTATATTACTGTCCTCTTAAACATTTCCTCCTTTCATCATTCCTGCCTCTGGAAAAGCTATAAAAGCTATAAAATACTGTATGGATACTTGGATGAGATAGTCCTTGTAAACCAGGAGTGTAGTATGTGTATCCTCCGTGCCTCCTATCTCCTGGCAGGTGGCGTTTCCACAGAGCTACAGTATGTGTGAGGACATGCTGTGCTGTGTTTGTCCTATCGCTTAATCTAAGAGCTTAAGCACACAGGCCTCTCCCACCCCAACAAAGGCAACCTCGCAAATTCAACAGGCTCCAAATGGAGGCTCAATGGGCTCTCAGCCTTTTAAACTTTCCTAAGACGAGTGGCTTTAAACTGACTTACCAAAACCACACAGACAGCTAACAATATTCACAAAATGGGATCTCTTGAGCAAGCACAAGCCACCAGACCTTACAGTTGTATGAAAGCATTACTACCTTTTGCAGACTTAAATTGACAATATCACCAGCATGCTCAATATAGTCTCCATAAATATAGGGTTTAGGTTTTGCATATAAACTCTAAATGTTAAAACAGAAGCTTAGATAATATAATCAATTATCAAATTAAATCAATTCTATCCACACTTCCAAAAATCATGTCAACAATTAGCCTATGTGGGCTGATTTTCCAAACATTTAGCCACTGTTATCCAAAGCCTGCCAGAGAATGATGCTTTTCTCTTCTCCAGACCGTCCCTAGTCACCCACCTTTCCCCCTGTATGCCCCCTCCACGACACTGATACTCTTTAGGAGGCCAAGGCTTAGCCCTTTCTATCTTCAATTAACTTAATGAAACGACAGAGCATATTAAGACCGTTATTGGAAAAAGGGAAAAAACATGGGCAATAAAGGATTAAAATAACTAGACAAAATTGCTAATGGCCCTAGTTTGAAGCACAGCCACAATGTGACATTTACTCACGGGATTATGTGAGATAAGTAATGCATTGATGTCTCAAAAGAACACTTAATATTTTCCAGGCTTTGATAATAAGGCTGCAGATTCAGTGCCAATGGTAGTTTTGGATAGAATGCAAGCTACAGTAATATGGAATGAGGCACTTTATATCTTGTATTTCCTAATTCTGTATCCCGAGACTACCGGCACCGCATTTACTTATTGTCTGTGACTGTGCATGTCTTAAAGTGAGATAGAATAGGCCTAGCTTTTTTCCATGATGACTTGACTGTATGAAAGAATAACGAGCTTGAAAATAGATGGCACTTTTTCTCTTCTACTCATGTCAGAATATAGCACATTCAATGACAGAAGATATTTGGTTCTTCCCAAAGTCTGAAGGACTGCCGGGCTGGAGCTGGATACGTAAAATGTAAATTAAAATGTAATAATGGAAGCAGCCATGTATCCTCATCATTCATACATTTCTAATGTGGCTGCATTCATCAGTCCCTCCGAATCCCTCTCAGTATTTGGTATACATTCTGACATATTCAATTTACCTTATCGTTAGTAATTCATTGAGTTTATTGGACTGGAAAGCAGGGCTGCCATATTTTTCATTTGAATAACACCATTTTCGGTGAAGTCCGGCCATTGTAAATGTCTATATACCTCCAGCAAATGATAGCTGGTGTTTTTCCGAAATCACGGATTGATTAGCTCAATTGTACGCGGTTCATGCTAAGTAACGTTAGAGATGAACATCATTTCAGACGTTAGCTCTTTTGAGACACTTGCATTGCAGTGCATTAAGCTTAATTCAGAGAAAGAGGATGCCATTGTCAATGAACGTTCTCCCCTTTCTCTCCAGTGGACTAAGTGTTAGTCTCACTCAAACTATCTGTAGAATAACAATTGGTCAGTGATTCATCCATCATCTGCAGAATCAGAATTTCCCTTGATAGCTATGTTAACCATTCCTGACCAGGGTGATTGAGAATAAGGTCATTAAGAGAGATCGGTGCTGTAGATCTTCATAAGTACATCTCTAATAATTCCAGCCCAACCATTTACAAGTGCCAGTCTAAAGCACTGTAATATATCTCTCCTTTTCCTAATGATATCTGTATTGTAATGTGAGGCTGGTGATGGAGGTATTGGGAAAGAATGCTGTGGAGATTGTGTCTCCTCTGTTGACGTGAGTGCTTCACCTAATTGGCAAGGAAGGACCACATCATCTGCCCCCCATTCCAACCCTCAAACCTACCTAGCCATAAAAGTGCTTTTTGAGCAAGCAAACCCACCAGCCCTTCAAAAAACCCTAAACAGTATGAAACTACAGGCTTCTTGAGGCCTTATTTGTTTTAATCTCTTGGCTGTTTCAAGGTTCTGATGTAGAGAGAAATCAGCCTTGGAGACAGACTCCCTTTAACACAGCTCATTCACTTCGCTACATTGAAGCGGGGGTTCATGTCTGTGCAATGTGAAAAGTTGTCATAGGGGACAGAAATTGGGCTTTTTGAAATCTCTCCGTAATTTCCTCGTTTAAAAAAATAATATTGATAGGGGCCAGTTCAGTTGTTTAGTTCAGTCGTTTGGAGCAAGGCTGCTTAGCTATCCAGGCTTTAAAGTCCATTTCCACTGACCTCGACTTGAAAACAGTGATTATTCTGGGTCAGCCTCCCTTAAAGCTGCAACGTTCGTATTAATGGAAGTGGGAAGGGCAGTGAAAGACTGTTCTTATACCCTTCAATAGAGGTACAAAGAAACCGCATGACCCGCTTTCTTCCTTATCTACTTAGGGTCAAACTAATCTCCCAGTGATGTCTAAAGCAATATAGAAAGCAAAATATATATATATATATATATATATATATAAAAATAAAATATATATATAAAAATAAAATATATAAAAATAAAATATATATATATAAAAATAAAATATATATATATAAAAATAAAATATATATATATATATATATATATATATATATATATATGCTGCATATGAATCATCGAGACACAACCACTTACTATTTTGGTAATTTACACTTCTAATGTAATTAATTATGGGGTAATGGCCATCCTATGGTGCTTGTGTGTGTTTTGTGTGCCAATTTAGACTTCGGGGTATTTACTTTCCCTCTCCTTCTGATGTTAATCATGATGCTAATATGAAATGCTCAACGTAGTCTTCCAATATGAAAAACATGATTTCCAATTCCCATCAAGGTGAACTTCATTGTTCTGAAACAACAATGAATTGTTCCATGGAAGCATGTTCATTAGTTTCTGTCGATGAAACCTTTTATGACGTAGCTATAGCAGCATTCATTGGAACAAGACCAGCATGCTTTTTTCCCATCCAGAATCACTGTTGAGGTTCACTGACACATTGTTGTTTGGGTTATGCACCAACATGATGTCAGCCTGTAATACCACATTCTGCTGCTTCACCAAAAACAATAGCAGAGCCCCGGTCCCCTCATCCTTCTCCCTGCATGCTTGAAGCTATTCATAAAACCATGGGGCCTCGGCTCTTCTCCGCTTTCCTCTTAACTGCATTCATGGGACCATTGTTGTAGTTTAATGAAGCAGTCAAATTTGCCCTGCTGACAGTGGGCTCCCAATCTCTGATTCTGTCTGCACTGCCCCTGTGAGTCAAATGAAAGGGATGGGTATTTGTTCCATGGCCTGTATACGATCACATAGTTTCCCCCCAGAGGGGCAGGACTACCACACCACTGTGCAACTGTTCAAGAGCTCCTCTCAAGGTAATGCAACCCCCCCCCGCCCCCCCCCACTCTTAAATTTGAAGTATCATAACCCCTGGGCTGCCAGTTTCAGGAGAGGGGAGGTAGAATGACATTGTATGAGCTCCTGCTGATATTCAGCATAAGTGTCAGATGACTTTCAATGCTCTTCATGCAGAGATGGACCTGGTTCTTAGTGTCATGACTCAAACTGTGTGGTTTAAGTATGTCGTACCCCACTCCCGCATCCCCTCAAGGTGTTGGAAAGCCATGACAATGCTGTGTCTTTGCAGTGAGAAATAAGGAATAAAAAGCAGCCTTTTTAGACAACTTGACTAAAAATAACAGTCTTATGTCAGAATACACATACAGTGGGGGGAAAAGTATTTGATCCCCTGCTGATTTTGTACGTTTGCCCACTTACAAAGAAATGATCAGTCTATAATTTTAATGGTAGGTTTATATGAACAGTGAGAGACAGAATAACAACAAAAGAATCCAGAAAAACGCATGTCAAAAAATGATTTCCATTTTAATGAGGGAAATAAGTATTTGACCCCTCTGCAAAACATGACTTAGTACTTGGTGGCAAAACCCTTGTTGGCAATCACAGAGGTCAGACGTTTCTTGAAGTTGGCAACCAGGTTTGCACACATCTCAGGAGGAATTTTGTCCCACTCCTCTTTGCAGATCTTCTCCAAGTCATTAAGGTTTCGAGGCTGACGTTTGGCAACTCGAACCTTCAGCTCCCTCCACAGATTTTCTATGGGATTAAGGTCTGGAGACTGGCTAGGCCACTCCAGGACTTTAATGTGATTCTTCTTGAGCTACTCCTTTGTTGCCTTGGCCGTGTGTTTTGGGTCATTGTCATGCTGGAATACCCATCCACGACCCATTTTCAATGCCCTGGCTGAGGGAAGGAGGTTCTCACCCAAGATTTGACAGTACATGGCCATGTCAAATGATGCGGTGAAGTTGTCCTGTCCCCTTAGCAGAAAAACACCCACAAAGCATAATGTTTCCACCTCCATGTTTGACGGTGGAGATGGTGTTCTTGGGGTCATAGGCAGCATTCCTCCTCCTCCAAACACGGCGAGTTGAGTTGATGCCAAAGAGCTTTTGGTCTCCTCTGACCACATCACTTTCACCTGTTGTCCTCTGAATCATTCAGATGTTCATTGGCAAACTTCAGATTGGCATGTATTCTTGAGCAGGGGGACCTTGCGGGCGCTGCAGGATTTCAGTCCTTCACGGCGTACTGTGTTACCAATTGTTTTCTTGGTGACAATGGTCCCAGCTGCCTTGAGATCATTGACAAGATCCTCCCGTGTAGTTCTGGGCTGATTCCTCACCGTTCTCATGATCATTGCAACCCCACGAGGTGAGATCTTGCATGGAGCCCCAGGCCGAGGGATATTGACAGTTCTTTTGTGTTTCTTCCATTTGCAAATAATCGCACCAAATGTTGTCACCTTCTCACCAAGCTGCTTGGCGATGGTCTTGTAGCCCATTCCAGCCTTGGTTAGGTCTACAATCTTATCCCTGACATCCTTGGAGAGCTCTTTGGCCTTGGCCATGGTGGAGAGTTTGGAATCTGATTGATTGATTGCTTCTGTGGACGTGTCTTTTTTACAGGTAACAAGCTGCGGTTAGGAGCACTCCCTTTAACCCCTGTGCGGCCTCATCCAGCGAAAAATCCTATCGCCATTAGCATAACAAAATGTAAGAAAAAAAAAAAATCAATTTTTTTCTTCAAATTATATCGTTTTATAGATACACCTCTCCTGAATCGAACCACGTTGTCCGATTTCAAAAAGGCTTTACAGCAAAAGCAAAACATTAGATTATGTTAGAGGAGTATATCGTAAAAGTAGCCACATAGCCATTTTCCGACCAACCACATGCATCACAAATAACCAAAAAACAGCTAAATGCAGCACTAACCTTTGACAATCTTCATCAGATGACACACCTAAGACATCATGTTACACAATACATGCATTATTTTGTTCGATAAAGTTCATATTTATATATAAAAACAGCATTTTACATCGGTGCGTAACGTTGACTAACTATTTTCCCTCAAATGCATCCGATGAAACAGCGCTACAATTTACTAAATTACTATTCGAAAACATTTTTAAAATGTAATATTGTCATTCTAAGATTTATAGATGAATATCTCTTGAAAGCACCTGTAATGCCAGATTTAAAAATAACTTTACTGGGTAATCACACTTTGCGATAAAAGGGGATGCGATACTCTGAAAAATAGGCTAACGTTACAGGTCAGCGCCATCTTGGAACAATTGTATATCAAATCTAGTCTTGTATATTTTTGAAAATATTTCCTTACCTTTGATTATCTTCATCAGAATGCACTTCCAGGAATCCCAGGTCCACAAGAAATGTATTTTCGTTCGAAAAAGTTATTCCTTTATGTCCCAATAGTTTTTTCTGGTTAGGGCGTCCTGAAGGCTGCTCCAAAACTTCCGTCGTGAGCGCGAAACCTCTCTTACCAAAATGGATTTTTTTTACATTTAGGTTCGTTCAAACATGTCAAACGTTGTATAACATAAATCTCTCGGGCCTTTTACAACCACAGATCCTGTAACATTCAAGGGGGACGATTTCATTGTCTTTCAAAACGTTTCGAAAGGTGGGGGTAGGCAGGGGCGCCGGCGTCATAATGGTGATGGCCCTCCCCATGTCACTGCGTTCCATAGCCTCTCTTTCAGCCAGTTTTCACAGTAGGAGACCCAAACCACTTTGTAAAGACTGGGGACATCTAGTGGAAGCAATAGGAAGTGCTCAATGAACCATTGCTCACAGTGTGAGTTATAGGCACAGCGCTGAAGTTGAGTCCGCAATTCAGAATTCCACATCCTGTTACGATTGGTCTCGGGGTTTTGACTGCCATATGAGTTCTGTTATACTCACAGACACCATTCAAACAGTTTTAGAAACTTTAGGGTGTTTTCTATCCACATATATTAATACATGCATATCCTAGCTTCTGAGTTTGAGTAGGAGGCCGTTGAAAATGGGCACACATTTTTTCCAAAACGCGCTGTAGCGCCCCCTATCCTAGGCGAACTCGAAGAGGTTTGAGTGTGCTCCTAATCTCAGCTCGTTACCTGTATAAAAGACACCTGGGAGCCAGAAATCTTTCTGATTGAGAGGGGGTCAAATACTTATTTCCCTCATTAAAATG
Organism: Salmo salar; assembly: GCF_965601325.2. Lineage (NCBI taxonomy): Eukaryota > Metazoa > Chordata > Actinopteri > Salmoniformes > Salmonidae > Salmo > Salmo salar. Next base: position 85,890,366 of record NC_138305.1, read on the forward strand.
CAAATCAATTTATAACATTTTTGACATGCGTTTTTCTGTATATTTTTGTTGTTATTCTGTCTCTCACTGTTCAAATAAACTTACCATTAATATTATAGACTGATCCTTTCTTTATCAGTGGGCAAACATACAAAATCAGCAGGGGATCAAATACTTTTTCCCCCCACTGTAGGCATAAAATGAAAGAGGTCATAGAATTCCCATTCCCTTTCAGTCAACTGGAAATGGATCCTGTTATGTAAATCACTATACTCTTCCTGAGTTGTGAAATATGTAATTATTTATTAAATAAGGCACCCATTATGACACGCTTTGTAATAGATTATACCATTGTTCATAATGTTACATTTACATTTTGGTCATTTTAATAGCAGATGCTCTTATCCAGAATGTATGACTGGTGTTATAAAGGCTTTATAAATGCATACAGTACATCAGGAGGACTACAGTAAAGTGTTACCAATAAGGCATATCTGAAGATGGTGAACAATTTACCAGCACACCTAGGGTTAACCTTGTTAACACCGCTGTAAGTGTAAGGTCTCCACTAAACATGTCACCAGTTAAATGTTGTGCTGACTTTGCAAATCCATTGTGGAGTAGGCCTACTGTAGCTGCTGAGAACATTCTTTTTACTGTGGATGTTTTCCTATCTTATAGCTAATGGCCAGTTAGGGATGTGTATTGGAAATTTCCCCTTTGCTAAGCCCCGCTGCAGAATGTTGGGCAACCAATCGCAGCACGCCGGTGAATAGCAACTGTAGCTATCCATCTTGACTCTGATGCCTCAGGCAAGCTCAAGTTTTAACTGCATGGAAGCCAATAAGGGCAATGGCAAAAACAGAGTTTTCATCAAAAATAAATAGTCTAAATGGCTAAATAATTGAATAGTGCACCAGTGGTACTGACTTTCAAATCCAAAATTATATTGTTACATTGTTTGCTAGCTGGTTAACTAGCTCTCATTGACCGTCATTGAAGATGTTGCTAACAGTAGCATGCTAGCTAGCCAGTTAATAAAACATGTTTTTTTTCCAAATGTATGTTTGCTACAGTAGCTAAGTTAGCTATATTATGAATATACTGTAACTCATGTGCTGTAGACATCAGGATACGATTTGAGAGCACTAGTAACTCCAAAAGTGGTTAGTAGCTTTACTGCATGCTGACAGAAAATTCAGAGCCATCCAGTGGCTAGCAATAATACAAACTTAATTTTACCAGGTTTCCCATGAAGCAATTGTAATGACAGTCCACCACAACATACCCAAAAGTCTCCAGAGTCCTATACTATGAATCAAGTTTGAGGAATTAGACGCAACTTTGGTCAACACCTTTTAGCCAGGTACATTTCTATAGCAACAAATCGATCAGAAGTAACCTGCTCCGGGCAGGCTAACTCCATTTATCCTGAATTAAATGTCTGAGCCGCGAGTTCAGGACCAATAAAATCAGATTCCCCCTCACAAAGATTGCATCATCATCCCCCTTCATTTGAGGAAGATGATTGATAAAATATTTTATTAATACATTTTTATTTGTGTGTTAAAAAATAGCAATGTTAAAATACCTATCAGAATACACATTTAGTAATGACAGAATGCATTTCATGATTTAATACAATTATTTTATTGATACAATTGGGATAAAAGGTTATTGTGCATTGATAAGCACACCAAAGATGACATTAACGATAAGTAATAAAATAAAGACTGCATTTCTAAAAGCCTATTTCACACCATAGCCTGCTGAATTTTCTAGATAACTTTTATTAAATTTTGATTTCAGCACAAATGAAAATGTGGCACTGACTCGCCCATGGATTAATGTTTCGTCATTGTGCCAATGAAGAGTTCCGTGGTCGACTAGCCATGTGCGACATGCACACGCAGTTACAAGCCTGCTAGAGTTAGCGGCAGGTAGACAAGCAATATCCACCGTTGTAGTACAAACAATCTCACGATAATTGAAATATTATTAACAATGAGTTGCCCCAATGCCTCTACTCCTGTTACATGGAAACAAAGGTGAGATTAGGGACTGCAACAGGGCACCACCACCTTAGGGTGGGAAAACGGAATGCATTGCTGTTGAAAATAACAGGAAAACTGATTTCAAGGATAGTTTCATCCCCTAAAAATGCAAATTTAAACCCTCAGATGTATACACGGACCATCCAAACTGTACCACCTACTGTAGAAATGAATCGCATGCTGTCTGAAGCTTGCAAATTTTTCACCATTGATTTGACCTCGGGGCCATTTTTAGATACTTTGTGGGGGAGAGAGCGGGATACAACAATAGCTGGCATAAACGCACCATCAATTGCTAGACACTTCCCAACAGAACGCGTCACTTACTGTAAAGCCTCCGAAAATTTTAACATAAGCTTAAACCACGAGACTTGTCTCGGGGGCTATAAATCACATAAAAAGAGGGGAGCTGAGTGGAGGGGCCGGGGGGTGAACTAGATTATATAAAGGCCTGCCTTTCTCACCTCCCTCTGGTGAAGGACCTGGATCTGCCAAAGGCCTTGTTTCTGCTGCTAACTGACTCCCAGGAAGAGTTCTAATTACAACCTATATTAAACATAGGATTACTATACTGTGACCATGGCAGATCTTTGCTAGCCAAGCCAGAAGACAAACATTATAGAGATAATAACTGATTCGCTTCATAGGCAATGTTTTTCTTTAGCACTTTAACAAATATATTGTGTTTATACTGTTGGCATATTGTGTATTTTTATGGCCACTGGGTACACAACTGCCGACTGCATATTTTTCTATGTTACTGGGTACGTGACTGCATTTAGAGTATGCTGGAGATACAATGACTATAGAACAAACCTACAGTACTGCATTATTATTTTCTAGACCACATTCAATCAATTGATACAAACTGACAGGAGAGCACTATAGTCAGACCTTGTATGCAGCAATGTGCATATTGCAAGCAACAGCCATTTATCCTTAGTGTTGTCTGTAGCTTGCATGACTTAAATGGTATTTTCCCTAAACCTTTCTCGCTGGAGTGGTGTGCATAACCAGTTTCAGGTATCTGCCAAAATAAAAGAAGCACTGACATAAAGTGTCTTAATAGGGTGTTGAGCCACCACGAGCCAGAACACCTTCAAAGCACCTTGGCATAGATTCTAGTGCAACACCATTCTTCCACAAGAAATTCCATCATTTGGTGTTTTGTTGATGGTGGTGGACAATGCTGTCCAAGGTGCCGCTCCAGAATCTCCCATAAGTGTTCAATTGGGTTTAGATCTGGTGACTGAGACGGCCATGACATATGGTTTACATCTTTTTCATGCTCATCAAAACATTCAGTGACAACTCGTGGATGGGGGCCCTAAGCATGATGGAATGTTAATTACTTCATTAACCCAGGAACAACACCTGTGTGGAAGCAACTGCTTTTCGATATACTAATTTACTGGTGTTTCCATTATTTTGGCAGTTACTTGTACATGGCGTTATTCTCCTTGAAACGAATACTTCACAGCTGTGCTGAAACTGCACATCCCTGTGTGCCTTGTCCTGGATGGTATTGTTAATCTCTATCGCTGCCAGCATAACCACAACTGCATAGTGACACTACCCTCCTGTGTGAGATGAGGCTTTGCACTCAGTCCTCCTTGCCCTTTGTTTTCTCATAACCACTGAATGTTTTCCAGCCTGGCCTCATTACACACCTGAGATCTGAACACCAGGCACAAGCGCTCATAAATCCGTTCCCAAACAGGGAATTACAACTAACCATCCATTCAATTACTCTCTGATTACAGAGATGGATATCTCTCCCGGTCTTCCAGGTTTGTGCCTCACGACCTTTCAGGAAACATTAGCCAACCATGTTCGATGACAAAAGCCCCCAGGGCTGACTCTGAACTGAAGTGGCCCATTGTGTGTTCGTCAGTGGCCCCTGAGTAGAGACCCGAAGGCCGTGTCTGAGACTGGGACAGTCTGTGAACTGCCAACAGTGGGCAGGGGAGAGTCAAATGTCACTGGTTCTCTGTTACAAGTGTCTTAGTCATCCTGCCATTGAGCGTGAGGACCATTGAACCGTTGTTTCCCTCTCTCAGAATGCATAGATCACAGAGAGCCTAGTGCTATAGACTTAAAGCACAGCAAACATGCAGCACAGTTCACTATATCACTATGTCAATGAGCTGAAAAGGCATATAGGCCACATCCTTTATCCACAGCACGATCCGAGCTGTAATTCCATAAATACATTGAATGAATTATTTTTTTTCTTTCCTCCAAACATTTGAATCAGGATGATTTCCCAAATCCTTTGTTGAACTGACATCAAAAGAAGGTAATTCTATTCTATGCTCATTTAGCTTTTGGATGGCTTTTTGTTGCAAGTAATGGCCTTTAGGCTTTATCTGTTACTAAAAGTTCCTACATAATTTATTAGAATTTCTTTTGCGGAATGCATTTTCAGAATATACTTTAATTTCATTTGTGAAATCTCTACTGTGCCAGTTTGTAAACACAGCCTGATTTTCAAGAGTCAATTCACGAGAAAGAATGCTCTTTTAGGAAAGCGCTTTTTTTTTTTACATTTTTTTCATGACTTACCCTAAAATGCAATTTAACTGTATAAATCAAGTCTTGAGTCATATGCCAATGATATTTTTATTAAAGCGAAAACCTATGAATGTGTCACAGACTGCCATTCCTCAAGCATGAGTGAGGCTCATGTGCTTAATTTAGAATGCCTGTCTAGGCCTAATCCTAACCCCCCTGACACTGGAATTTATATAGAGCTGCAAAATAATGTTACAGTAGATTTACTTTTTATTGGCAGGCTAAGGTTGGCTCTATGTGGAATATCAACTGAAAACCTTCCTTCAGCAGATTCAAATGTTAAGAGTGTTTTATCCAAAATTCTACTACAAAACACTCAAATGACCAATCTTACCTATACTGTAGGTAATTGAAACTGTTGAGTTCAAAAGCCTGGAATGTCACGGATCCCTCCGGCACTTTCATTATGCACACCTGGCCCCTATTCCCAGTGATTAGTAATTGTATAAGTGTGCCCTTGGTTTACCATTGTCCTGTCGATTATTGTTACAATGTCCGTTGGTCGTGTAAGTACCTGTGCTTTGTTGTTTTGGCTTTTGTGCCATTGTGGAGGGCGCAGATGATTACGGGTCTCATCCCATGTGATAATCATTGTGAGTGTGTGTTATTTATTCAAGGTACTCCTCGCTCTTTTGTTTGGGTTTCAACCCTGTGTGTTGTATACATGTTTGTTTGGTCTTCGTCCCCGTGCCTTTACATGGCACGCTGTAATTTGGGGTAATAAAAACCCCTATTACGCATTCCTGCGCCTGTCTCCCAAATCATTCATACCAACGTGACATGGAATTCAAAGAAAACCTCACTGCTTTAGAGAGGAAACACACCAGAGCAATTTCAATTAGTTTCCAGACGATTCTAGATGTTGAATCGCGACTGTTTGTCTCCACCCAGCAGATGATCGCTAACACACTGCTGCTTCCCACTGCCATTCAACTCTGCTGTTTTTATTCTCTTACACCCACACAAATAATATTGTTACTGCCTCATACAAAAGCACATTTGAAATTCAACCCGTTAATTAACTATTCATAGGCAATATTTATGGGTTTTGTTGTTGATGAAAAGGGTGGCCGTCCTATCGTCGCTGACCAAAATATCGGATGCCAATTTCAATTAGTTTCCAGACGATTCTAGATGTTGAATCGCGACTGTTTGTCTCCACCCAGCAGATGATCGCTAACACACTGCTGCTTCCCACTGCCATTCAACTCTGCTGTTTTTATTCTCTTACACCCACACAAATAATATTGTTACTGCCTCATACAAAAGCACATTTGAAATTCAACCCGTTAATTAACTATTAATAGGCAATATTTATGGGTTTTGTTGTTGATGAAAATGTTGATTTTTCCAGAGTGGAGAATATCTGCAGTGTGGGTTTGATTGAAGTCATGCCTTAAGCCACTCCCTGCTCTGGGAGCCCCCACAGTGACTAATGACTCATAACAGAAACATGACCCCATACCGCGTCTCTGCTCTGAGCATCATACTTGGAAGATCAATAGGTACAAGGAGAGAGATAACATTCACTGAGTAAACATACACTGAATGCATACGTTATATTTCAGCAAGGTGTGTGTGTGTGTACCTGCACTTGTATGTGAGCCTGTGTGTGCGTGCTCTCACTCTAGTTGCCTGTTTTCTCCATTCAGGGAAGTCTTTACCTGACCTTCAAGCCCATGTCTCCAGGCGAACGGACACACTAATTAATGGGTCGCTCTACAGCTTCACAAAGTAATTCCCTTCGCTGTATGACTTCAGCTGCAGAATGGACCTGGCATATTGAGATCCAGGCACAGATAGCTGAGCCTGTCGGATGTCTAAAGAGAGCCTGAAAGATGCATATTGTTTACAATCAACTTATCCTTTGCCAGTCTCTCAGCACTAAGACGTGCATATGCATGTGGATATGTGGGCTCCCTCTCTGAGTAATTGTGTCCTTCCTCCTGTTTTACTGGGCATGAAGATCAATGAAGCTGCACCAACCATGATGACTCCCCCTCCCATGATCGCACAGTACCATCAGAATGTATTATGGTAATATTTATTATGGGGGTAGCAGTGGGGGGAAATTGCCAGAAGAATCAGAGGTACCAAAAATATTTTCCACTCTCGCTAGTTCTTTCTGCTAATAGCCTTTCTCCCTTTCCTTGCCAGCAGTGGATCAGACGCTAATGCTTGTGATGCAGAGATATTTATCATGCTACATGTGTCATCACATTTACGATCCCCTCATACAATGATCCCCTCATACAATACAACCTTACTGCTTTCACAGAGTAACACGTTTATGATTACGGCATCGTAGGTGGCATATATGAACTACTGTACCATGGGATCTGGCAACCATTAGACCTACAACAATACTTTCCTTTACCCATGATAATTCACACTCACATAGGGCTGCAACAGAACAGTATGGCACTCTGCCACTCTTCTATGTGGCTGTAATGGAACCCAGTAGAGCAGTCGGATAGATGCTGAACCAAGGTGGTCATTAAACATCCCCTGGCACTTTTTGACAGGGCAGAGGTGTTATCCCCCATCACCTGCTAGAATCAATATTATTCAGGACGGGTAACGTCCCCTTATCAGAGACTACATTAATTTCGGAACCCTCAGATATAGCAGTCTTAGGTGAGAATGTAGTCATTTAAAAGTGTGCTTTTTAGAATGTACACAGCTTGGTTTGAGAGCAGGACCAATCCAAGTCACCAGACATAACTTTATACAGTAGACAATATTTTATATTTTAAGCTATAGTCATGTGAACTTTCACCCTCTGTCAAAAATGTGAGAAACGTTTGGTGTATTTTCTTAGAACCTTGCACACATCAACAACCCACCAAAAAAGTCAACACTGAAATAACTAATAATTGTATTAAATGTATTAAAGTTCATTTTTTTCCTGCACTGTGAACACCAGCATTTTTCATAATATGGCAGTTGGGTTTTTCATGCCCCTCGGCAGTGTGCAAGTTTTTGCCCTTTTGATGTTTTATGATGACTGTGATTCCCATGCATGGAAAACAACTGCTGTTTAGTATGCACAGTCCCATCCACTTTTACTATGTTTACTGTCTCCAAAAACCTTTCCAACGTCCAAATTCAATTCAATAATTTAGTGGATACAGTAGTTTAAACAAAATGGTTTAAGTCCTTGTTGAGTTTTGCTATTCAATTGTTAACTTGCTCAATAAAAAAGTTTTGGGCCCATGAAAAAATTCAAGTAATTGAAATTAAAGTACTACTAAAAAGTCATAGTCGACATGAGCTGGTAACTTGTCTTAAAATGTTTTTTGTTTTTTTATGGATTAGGTGTGTTGTTTTTTGTTTACTGCTAGGTATTACTGCTCTGTTGGTGCAAGAAACACAAGCATTTTGCTGCACCCGCGAAAACAAAATCGAGGGACGTGACCAATAAAATGTGATTGTTTTTATGAAATTGTTATCATTCAGTTGTTTTTCATAGCTAAAGTTTGTATTGCTACTGATTTTGAGACGCGGTAAGAGTTTACGGGTGGGACTGCAAGTTTGTGTCCTGGATTCCTTTTAAATAGTAGTTAGCTGCTAGCCATCATGAAAATGGAGCACGGCTGGACACAAATGCTTCAGGTGTGAGATGATTTCCACACAATCACAAGATGCAGATAAGGTGGAACTGGAAAATGGACAGTCTGCCCTAAATGCACCACTATCAAGCATCTTAGGGAAGAGATCTGGCTGTTATCTCGGCTGCGAGAAGAGGAAAACCTGTTTTCTAACTACAGCAACTTTGCTGTAACCCAGGCAAACCGAATCTCAGTTTTAAATGCCTCATATAGCAAAGCTGTTGATGAGTCGGGCAGCGTTGATCTATCCCAATCTAACGGACAGATGTTAAGCTCAACTCTGCGGCCCATGGGAGACTGGACACACACAAGGCACAGGAGATCGGGGAGGCAGTCTGGACCCCCATTTATCCGAGAAGATCCAATCCAGCTAGCAAACAACTTTGCCCTGCTTGAGACGGATTTACCAGTCCTGGGAGTGAGCGAGGATTCTGGGTGTATACCAACAGCCGGCGGCTGCCCAGTGGCACACTCCCCCATGGCCATCACAGTTCAGCAGGTCGTTTCCTCATCGGATTCCATCACTACCACCATCATTGTGGGCAGCTCAGTGGTGAGAGATCTTGGCCTGCCTACGGTCTGTGGACTGACCAAGATCCCATGTCACCCAGGAGCCTGTGTCCATGACATCAACTCCCTCCTGCCCACGGTTCTGGCCAACTACTTCAATATTGACACCATCATCACTCACGTAGGTTTTAACAGACTTCGTTTTAGGTGATCTGAGGAACTGAGGGAGGACTACAAACACTGACTTGCTGTGGGAGCAACCAGCACTTTTTAAATGAGACGGGATTCACTCTAACCTCTGGGGTTCCAAGATTATTTCCAGCAACCTCGCAAACTGTTTTAGAGACTGACAGACAGGGTCTGGTAGTGCTCCAGTTCTCCCTGTCAAAATAAGCAACAGAGGACTTGGAAACCATATCAACTCCTATAGAAATGGCACTATGGTTATTGTGAGTAACCTAATTTATGTTCCTTTAACTCTTCTAGTGAGTTTATACAAACTATCATCTCCTACTATTCTGATAGATTGGAGAAAATGTGGTTGTAACATTAATAATTTGGTTGTTGTTCCATTGGTTACCTCTAGGCAGATGCCCCAGGCCCACACTCATTGAATATAGCACTTTTAAATGTTAGAGCAATCACTAGTAAAACCTTTCTCATCAATGACCTCATTACTGAGCTCAAAGTTGATTGCATATTTCTCACTGAAACATGGCTGTCTTCAGACTGTAGTGCCGCTCTTATTGAAGCCTCCCTCCCGGACTACAGCTTTTCATACTTTATCTGAAAGGGGAAAAAGGGTGGGGCGATAGCCCCTATATTTACTAATGCTCTCAGCTGTAAGGACATTTCATTTGGCGACTTTGGGTGTTTTGAACATCATGCTATACTGTTTCAATGTCAGCCACCAGTGCTGGCCATAACCCTGTGTAGGCCACCACCAAAGCCTCACTTTTTTACTGATTTCTCTGAACTATTGTCCTTGAAAACTATGATAAAATCATTGTGTTGGGTGATTTTAATATTCATGTTGAGACAGACTCAAAGGCCATTGAATTTCTGAATCTTTTAAACTCTGTGTTCTTTATCCAACATGTTACTGGGCCCAGCCATAACCGCGACCATACTCTGGACCTGATTATTACCAAGGGGCTTTCTATTGACATATCCTCTATTGTTGATGTTGCTTTATCTCATCACCACTGTGTATTTTTTACTACCTTGTTGCCCATAGCACAGGTTAATACTGAATGCATTATTGAGAAATGCTATCTTACCTCTGAAGTTGCTACAGATTTTATTGAGTGTATGAACAATACTCCAACTATTCTGCCTTCCTCTTGTGATGATTTAGTTGATAACTTTAATAGCAAATTAAGGGCAACCATTGATGCCATAGCTCCAGTAAAGTTGAAAAAGGCCACATCCAAACGGAGAGCCCCTTGGATGAGTGAGGAAACGAATACATTAAAGAGAAATTGCAGAAAGTCAAAGTTGTAGGTCCCTTATGGTATTCTGAGAGTGCAACTTGGAATATACTGTTTAACAAGGCAATTAGAAATGCCAGATGGGCTAATTTTTATAACTTGATCACTAATAAACCCGAAAAAGTTGAGAGTGCTCTTCTCGACCATTGATGGCCTCATAAATCCTACCACCGCAAACCTATGTGAACTTTCCTCCACATCTAAATGTGATGATTTTGCAGCATATTTCAGAGATAAGATAACAAACATTAGGCTGGGTATCACTCAAGGAAGACCTAATGAGAAGTTTGATATGTGCCCTATCCTACCACGCAAAGGCACTATGGATTTATTTTCCCAGGTTGACACAGACATGCTCAGGACAAAGTGATACCAAACTTTTGAACAGTAGTGTAGGTAGACTTATTAAAGTGACTATGCATAGATAATAGGCAATTGATTAGATGTTCAGGATTCTTGGTGGTAGAAGCTATTTAGAAGCCTCTTGGACCTAGCTAGACTTGGCGCTCTGGTACCGCTTGCCGTGCAGTAGCAGAGAGAACAGTCTATGGCTAAGGTGGCTGGAGTCTTTAACCAATTTTTAGGGCCTTCATCTGACACCACCTGGTATAGAGGTCCTGGATGGCAAGAAGCTTGGCCCCAGTGATGTACTGGGCTGTGCACACTATCCCCAGTAGTGCCTTGCGGTCGGAGGCTCAGAAGTTGCCATACCAGGTAGTGATTCAACCAGTCAGGATGCTCTTGATGGTGCAGCTGTAGAACCTTTTGAGGATCTGAGGACCCATGCCAAATATTTTCAGTCTCCTGAGGGGGAATAGGTTTTGTCGTGCCCTCTTCAGGACTGTCTTGGTTTGCTTGGACCATGTTAGTTTGTTGGTGATGTGGACACTTTAAGCTCTCAACCTGCTCCACTTCGGCCCCGTCGATGAGAATGGGGGCGTGCTCGGTCCTCATTTTCCTGTAGTCCACAATCACCTCCTTTGTCTTGATCACGTTGAGGGAGAGGTTGTTGTCCTGGCCCCACATGGCCAGGTCTCTGACCTCCTCCCTCTGGTCGTTGTCAGTGATCAGGCTACCACTGTTGTGTCATCGGCAAACTTAATGATGGCCATGCAGTCAGGAGGGGACTGAGCATGCACCCCAGAGGGGCCCCTGTGTTGAGGATCAGTGTGGCAGATGTGTTGTTACCTACCCTTACCACCTGGGGGGCGGCCCGTCAGGAAGTCCAGGATCCAGTTGCAGAGGGAGGTGTTTAGCCCCTGGATCCTTAGCTTAGTGATGAGCTTTGAGGGCACCATGGTGTTGAACGCTGAGCTGTAGTCAATAAATAGCATTCTCACATAGGTGTTCCTTTTGTCCAGGTGTGAAAGGGCAGTGTGGAGTGCAATAGAGATTGCATCATCTGTGGAGCTGTTGGGGCAGTATGCAATTTGAAGTGGGTCTAGGGTTTCTGGGATAATGGTGTCGATGTGAGCCATGATCAGCCTTTCAAAGCACTTTATGGTTACAGACCTGAGTGCTACGGGTCAGTAGTCATTCAGGGAGGTTACCTTAGTGTTCTTGAGCACAGGGACTATTGTGGTCTGCGTGAAGCATGTTGATATTACAGACTCAGACAGGGAGAGGCTGAAAATGTCAGTGAATACACTTGCCAGTTTGTCAGCCCATGCTCGCAGTACACGTCCTGGTAATCCGTCTGGCCCTGCGGCCTTGTGAATGTGTTTAAAGGTCTTACTCACATCGGCTACGGAGAGCGTGATCACACAGTCGTCTGGAACAGCTGATGCTCTCGTGCATGCTTTCGTGTTACTTGCCTCGAAGCGAGCATAGAAGTAATTTATGCTCGTGTCACTGAGCAGCTCGCGGCTGTGCTTCCCTTTGTAGTCTGTAATAGTTTGCAAGCCCTGCCACATCCAACGAGTGTCGGAGCCGGTGTAGTACAATTCAATCTTAGTCCTGTATTGACGCTTTGCCTGTTTGATGGTTTGTTGGAGGGCATAGCGGGATTTCTTATAAGCTTCCGGGTTAGAGTCCCGCTCCGTGAAAACGGCAACTCTAACCTTTAGCTCAGTGCTGATGTTGCCTGTAATCCATGGCTTCTGGTTGGGGAATGTACTGTACGTTCAGTCACTGTGGGGACGATGTCATCGATGCACTTATTGATGAAGCCAGTGACTGATGTGGTGTACTCCTCAATGCCATCGGAAGAATCCCGGAATATATTCCAGTCTGTGCTAGCAAAACAGTCCAGTAGCTTAGCATCTGCTTCATCTGACCACTTTCTTATTGACCGAGTCACTGGTGCTTCCTGCTTTAGTTTTTGTTTGTGCACAGGAATCAGGAGGATAGAATTATGGTCAGATTTGCCAAATGGAGGGCGAGGAGAGCTCTGTACGAGTCTCTGTATGTGGAGTAAAGGTGGTCTAGAGTTTTTTTTCCCCCTGTGTTTGCACATTTAACATGCTGCTATAAATTAGGTAAAAGGGATTTGAGTTTTCCATTATTAAACTGTATTAGTGATTTAAATACTCGGACGGCTCACAACTTCCTCCAGCTAAATCAAGACAAAACCGAGGTACTTACTGTATTGTTGGAGCCAAAGCACAGAGAGAGAATCTGGCCGCACATTTTAATTCACGGGCAAAGAAGATAAAACACCAGGTAAAAAACATGTGTTATTTTATATTCTGAACTGAATTTTGAATCACAGATTAGGAATGGGACCAAAATCTATTTTTAAAGCATGTCTGACATGTATTGGGGTGCACAATTGTGGATTGATTTAATTAATTTCACCTAAAATTACATACCCAAATCTAACTGCCTGTAGCTCAGGACCTGAAGCAAGGATATGCATATTCTTGATACCATTTGAAAGGAAACTCTTTGAAGGTTGTGGAAATGTGAAATGAATGTAAGAGAATATAAAACATTAGATCTGGTAAAAGATAATACAAAGAAAAGAACGTTTTTTTGTACCATCATCTTTGAAATGCAAGAGAAAGGCCATCATTTATTATTCCAGCCCAGGTGCAATTTAAATTTGCACACTAGATGGCAGCAGTGTATTTGAAATGTCTTAGACTGATCCAATGAATCATTGCATTTCTGTTCAAAATGTTGTATCAAGACTGCCCAAATGTCCCAAATGTTTATTAATACATTGTCAAGTTCATAACTGTGCACTCTACTCAAACAATAGCATGGTATTACTTCACTGTAATAGCTACTGTAAATTGGACAGCGCAGTTAGATTAACAAGAATTTAAGCTTTCTGCCAATATCAGATATGTCTATGTCCTGGGAAATTGTCTTGTTACTTACAACCTCATGCTAATCACATTAGCCTATGTTAGCTCAAACGTCCCGAGGGGGACCCATCGATCCTGTAGAGGATATTATTAAGTTATGTACCCAGTAGGTCCCTCAGGTCCTCTGGCACAGCCCTTATAACTATCCCAAAGCCTTGGACCGAGAGGCAGCCTTTAGTTCAAATCAAATCAAATGTATTTATATAGCCCTTCGTACATCAGCTGATATCTCAAAGTGCTGTACAGAAACCCAGCCTAAAACCCCAAACAGCAAGCAATGCATGTGAAAGAAGCACGGTGGCTAGGAAAAACTCCCTAGGAAGAAACCTAGAGAGGAACCAGGCTATGAGGGGTGGCCAGTCCTCTTCTGGCTGTGCCGGGTGGATATTACAACAGAACATGGTCAAGATGTTAAAATGTTCATAAATGACCACCATGGTCAAATAATAATAATCATAGTAGTTGTCGAGGGTGCAACAAGCACGTCCGGTGAACAGGTCAGGGTTCCATAGCCGCAGGCAGAACAGTTGAAACTGGAGCAGCAGCACGGCCAGGTGGACTGGGGACAGCAAGGAGTCATCATGCCAGGTAGTCCTGAGGCATGGTCCTAGGGCTCAGGTCCTCCGAGAGAAAGAAAGAAAGAGAGAAAGAAAGAGAGAATTAGAGAGAGCATATTTAAATTCACACAGGACACCGGATAAGACAAGAGAAATACTCCAGATGTAACAGACTGACCCTAGCCCCCGACACATAAACTACTGCAGCATAAATACTGGAGGCTGAGACAGGAGGGATCAGGAGACACTGTGGCCCCATACGATGAAACCCCCGGACAGGGCCAAACAGGCAGGATATAACCCCACCCACTTTGCCAAAGCACAGCCCCCACACCACTAGAGGGATGTCTCCAACCACCAACTTACCGTCCTAAGACAAGGCCGAGTATAGCCCACAAAGATCTCCGCCACGGCACAACCCAAGGGGGGGCGCCAACCCAGACAGGAAGACCACGTCAGTGACTCAGCCCACTCAAGTGACGCACCCCTCCCATGGACGGCATGGAAGAACACCAGTACGCCAGTGACTCAGCCCCTGTAATAGGGTTAGAGGCAGAGAATCCCAGTGGAGAGAGGGGAACCGGCAAGGCAGAGACAGCAAGGGCGGTTCGTTGCTCCAGCCTTTTCGTTCACCTTCACACTCCTGGGCCAGACTATACTTAATCATAGGACCTACTGAAGAGATAAGTCTTCAGTAAAGACTTAAAGGTTGAGACTGAGTCTGCGTCTCTCACATGGGTAGGCAGACCATTCCATAAAAATGGAGCTCTATAGGAGAAAGCCCTACCTCCAGCCGTTTGCTTAGAAATTCTAGGGACAATTAGGAGGCCTGCGTCTTGTGACCGTAGCGTACGTGTAGGTATGTACGGCAGGACCAAATCGGATCATCAACTAGATTCAGGCGTTGGCCGATTTATTTTTTTTCTTTTCTGGAGCGGATGGTCGGGGGGCCGGAACACAAATACAAATAATTTGTCAACTTGACCGCAAGAAGCCAAACAGATATGTTTGACTAACACATAATCATTTCGAACCCTGCTTACATTTGTGTACAATCACGTGTCTCTATATTATGCGTGGGAATACTTGGTAACAGATTTCTTTTTTTAAAATCACTTGGAGCTGATTGTGGTGTTTTTACAGTCTTATGTCTAACAATGAAAGTTCAACATTAAGAAAATGTTTTTTTTTGCTCAGAAAACTTGGGGGGCCGAATAAAACCAACGGTGGGCCGCCAGTTGGGGAACCCTGCTTAAGTTACTATGCCCACAGCCTCTCGAATAGCCTGCCATATAACCTGAATGGGGGCAAAACTGTTGACAATTTTAAAAGATCTTAAAATACACCTTTTTAGCTTTGCTTTTTCTTAGGGTGCTTTTTAGTCGTTCAGTTATTGTTATTCTTAAGTTTATCCTCTAATGTTTGTGTAGTAAAAAAATAATTTTTTTTTTATAATTTTTTCCCTGTAAAGCACATTGTGTTGCATTCCATGTCTGAAATGTGCTGTATAAAAAAAGCTTGATTTGATATGTAATGTCCTCTTACGACAGCATAACTGTTCACTCCAATAGCTCCTTTTTTCAGCAACGCCTCCAAATGACTTGCTGGCTTAAATTGACCAAGGACAATAAAGATTAATGATACCCCATTTCATGACACAAGGTGAGACCCAGATGCAGACACAGGAGGCAGATGGTTGGAGTACCATATTTATTACTCCAATAGGGTAAGGCAAGAGAATGGTCGTGGACAGGCAAAAAGTCAAAACCAGTTCAGAGTTCAAAAGGTACCGAAGGGCAGGCAGGATGATCAGGCAGGCAGGAAAGTAGTCCAGAGTCAAGCAGGGGTCAAAACCAGGAAGACTATCAAAAAGAGAATAGCAAAATGAGTACGGTAAAAACACACTGGTTGACTTGACTAACATACAAGACAAACTGGCACAGAGAGACCGGAAACACAGGGATAAATACACTGGGGAAAATAAGCGACACCTGGAGGGGGTGGAGACAATCACAGGAACAGGTGAAACAGATCAAGGCATAACACCCCATGATGAGGTTGTTCCCTCTGAAATCAATCGTTTTGCTTTGTCACATAGTAGCCATAGAAGGTTGCACTCGGCAGATCAATTCTTCTCTATATTCTAGTCAGGATCGTGAAAGGGCAATTCCACGGTAACAAAATGACGATGAGACTCCGATTGTTCACTTTAAAAGTATGACAAAGGAAAAACCATTGACTGCAAAGTTAAACAAACCATACAACTCTATGCACAAGGACTACTTTTAATAATTTCCACAGATTTTGTTTGACAAAAACACATTTATTCGAAGAACATTGCAGATGTAAAGTTGGGTAACAGAATGACAGTACAATCTCCCTCAGTTTTTTATGTGACCACGTTTTCCAAAAACTCTGTTAAATGTTTACTCCGAATTAAGATTAAAGATGCAGAAATAATGGGGTGTCAGCTATGATGACACCTTGAGTTTGAAAGTGAAGTGGATTAAACACCCGGGAACAGAATGACATCATCTTTCCCAGATCTGTACTATACAGAAATGCATAATTATGAATGGCATTCTCATTATGGTGATGTACCCTGAATAGGTACACAAAGGTAGAAAAATGTTATATCCTTGTTTGCATGTTTGGGTATTATTCTACACATTGGCTATTATTCTAATGAGGACCAAATCTTTACCAATCATAGTTTATGCTTCACAAGTTTGGACATCACAGTAGAGCACAATAGAGCTCAGTAGAGTAGAGTAGAGTACAGTCGCACAGCACTGCACAGTACGTTACAGTATTTTACAGTACAGTAAATTACTATACTCTAGTGTGCTCTACTGTGCTGTACTAAACTCTACTCTACTGTACTGTATTGTACTGATATTTACTCTACTATACTCTACTTTTCTTTACTGCACTGTACTGTGCTCTACTGTACTGTGCTGTCCAAACGTGTGAAACAGATTGGTTCAAATTTGTAGTGACCAAATCTGAAGTACTTTTCAACATCCATGGATGTCTGGTGTCGGTCTGTGCTCAGTGCGTGAGAGGGCTGGTTACAGTAAATATAAAGAGAGGGGGCTCATGGGTAGGTGTCCGTAAGAGCCGGGAGAGGTTATATTAGAGAGAGACAGAGACAGAGAGAAAGAGGTTGTCCATATTGTTTTCACACTCTTGCTTTGACCACTATGCGACAGAAAGACAGAGAAAACATTGAGCTAAACATAACAGTATACCAGTGGAAGGGAGGGGTGACCCAACTGTGATTTGTGACTACTATGAACTCCCATTGTAGATATTAACCAATTCGGTTGCAGTCATTCTGATACAGATTTTTTTACATGTTTTAATTAATAAACCAAACTGTTATCAGTAGAGTAAAAACCCTGTAACTAATTGGTCGGTCTACCTCTATGAACTCCTCCCTGTGCAACTGGGTCCTGGACTTCCTGACAGGCCGACCCCAGTTGGTGAGGGTTGGTAACAACACCTCTGCCATGCTGACCGTCAACACCGGGGCCCCCAAGGGACGTGTGCCTAGCCCCCCCTCCCTATTCACCCACGACTGCACTGCCATGCACGACTCCCACTCAATCATCAAGTTTGCTGACGACACAACAGTGCCTGATCAGCAACAACGACGAGACAGCCTACATGGAGGAGGTTAGAGCCCTGGTGGAGTGGTGTCAGGACAATAACCTCTCCCTCAACATCAACAAAACCAAGGAGCTGATCGTGGACTACAAGAGACCGATCATAGTGCAAGCTCCCATCCACATCGACTGGGCCATAGTCTGGAGGGTCAAAAGCTTCAAGTCCCTCGGTGTCCAATCACTGAGGACCTGAAATGGTCCCATCACATCGACAATGCGGTGAAGAAGGCACAACAGCTCCTCTTTAACATCAGTCGGCTGAAGAAATTCGGCATGGCCCCTAAGAAGCTCATGAACTTCTACAGATATACCATTGAGCGCATTCTGTCGGGCTGCATCACCGTATGATACGGCAACTACACTGTCCTCAACCGCATGGCTCTTCAGAGGGTGGTGTGGTCAGCCCAACACACCATCAGTGTCACGGTGCCTGCCCTCCAGGTGATTTACAGCACTTGGTGTCAAAGGAAGGCTAAGAAGAAGATCATTAAGGACCTAAGCCACCCGGGCCACAGACTGTTCACTCTGCAACCGTCTGGCAGACGGTACAGGTTCATCGGAGAATTGACCAAGAGGCTTGGAAACAGCTTTCATCACTAGGCCATCAGACCATTGAACAGCTATCACTAGCCGTCTTCCTGCCCGGTACTCAGTCCTGCAGCTTAGAGACTTTTGCGCACGCATACTCCCACACACTCACACAAAACATATACACGCAGACTCATGCACTCATGTATACACTCACACACGTGCATACGCCCATAATCATAAACACACACACATACACACACACTCACACACACACAGCCAATGCTGCTGTCCCATGTATATAGACATGAAACACTGAACACTTCCTGTTTCTTTTATACCGTTTTTCACACTTTATTTGTATACTGTATTCTCAACATAGCTCATTCTAATATATCTACTACTGTACATCACATTTTAAGACACTGTTTATACACACCGCATATTTATATACTGGATGCTTGTCATCGAAAATATGCCTGCTGCTGAACAGACCTATCATTCTTAGTATATATTGTCGGTGTTTATATGCATAGATTGCATTTAGATTACTGATACAGTCTTATTTGGGTTGTTAATTGGATTCATTCTGACATTTCTTTATTTAATTCTTTATTCGTTTTTGATTATTGTGCACTTGTTTGATATTTTACTGCACTTAGGCCCTAGTAATATAAACATTTCGCTTCACCCGCTATAACATCCGCTTAAACTGTGTACGCAACCAATAAACTTTGATTTTGATTTGAACAATCATCATTCTCCCTCATGAATTCTAAAATATAAAGTGTCTTAAAGATGTGAGTTTTTGGCAATAACAACTAGGTAGTATGGGGTGGCAGGTAGCCTAGTGGGTAGAGTGTTGTGCCAGTAACCGGAAAGTTGCTAGATCGAATCCCCAAGCTGACAAGGTAAAAATCTGTCGTTCTGCCCTTGAACAAGGCAGTTAACACACTGTTCCTAGGCCGTCATTGTAAATAAGAATTGGTTCTTATCTGACTTGCCTAGTTAAATATAAAAATATGTGACCGACTGCCTCATTTTGGTCTTATGTAGAAAAATTTGAAATTGTGTTTTTTACATTGGATAAAAGTAGAGACTCAGACTGAGAAAATTGTATATCATACACTGCAGTTGAGGAACAATGGGAAAGTAATTCTGCTTTGAAAGTAAACCCACTTTTGAGAAAATGGCACTTGAATGTTTTGATACACCTACAGTGCCTTGCAAAAGTATTCATCCCCCTTGCCGTTTTTCCTACTTTGTTGCATTACAACCTGTAATTTAAATGGATTTTTATTTGGATTTTATGTAATGGACATACACAAAACAGTCCAAATTGGTGAAGTGAAATGAAAAAAATAACATGTTTAAAGAAATTATAAAAACTAAAAACCGGAAAGGTGGTGCTTGCACATGTATTCACGCCCTTTGCTATGAAGCCCCTAAATAAGATCTGGTGCAACCAATTACCTTCAGAAGTGACATAATGTGTTAACCTCTTACATCTAGACGTTCCGCTAGCGGAACACCTGCTCCAATATCCAATGATAGGCGTGGCGCGAATTACAAATTCCTCAAAAATACAAAAACTTCAATTTTTCAAACATATGACTATTTCACAGCATTTTAAAGACAAGACTCTCCTTTATCTAACCACACTGTCCGATTTCAAAAAGGCTTTACAGCGAAAGCAAAACATAAAATTATGTCAGCAGAGTACCAAGCCAGAAATAATCAGACACCCATTTTTCAAGCTAGCATATAATGTCACAAAAACCCAGAAGACAGCTAAATGCAGCACTAACCTTTGATGATCTTCATCAGATGACACGCCTAGGACATTATGTTATACAATACATGCATGTTTTGTTCAATCAAGTTCATATTTATATCAAAAAACAGCTTTTCACATTAGCATGTGACGTTCAGAACTAGCATTCCCACCGAACACTTCCGGTGAATTTACTAAATTACTCACGATAAACGTTCACAAAAAACAAAACAATTATTTTAAGAATTATAGATACAGAACTCCTTTGTGCAATCGAGGTGTCCGATTTTAAAATAGCTTTTCGGTGAAAGCACATTTTGCAATATTCTGAGTAGATAGCCCAGCCATCACGGCTAGCTATTTTGACACCCACCAAGTTTGACCCTCACCAAACTCCGATTTACTATCAGAAAAGTTTGATTACCTTTGGTGTTCTTCGTCAGAATGCACTCCCAGGACTGCTACTTCAATAACAAACGTTGGTTTGGTTCAAAATAATCCATAGTTATATCCAAATAGCGGTGTTTTGTTCGTGCGTTCAAGACACTATCCAAGGGTGACGAAGGGTTACGCGCCCGGCGCGTTTCGTGACAAAAAAATTCTAAATATTCCATTACCGTACTTCGAAGCATGTCAACCGCTGTTTAAAATCAATTTTTATGCCATTTTTCTCGTAAAAATATTCCGACCGGGAGTGGTTATTTTCGTTCAAAGAGAGAGAAAGTAAACATGGAGTCGACTCGTGCACGAGCCTCAGTCTCATAGTACTCTGACCGGCCACTATCCAAACGCGCTAATGTTTTTCAGCCAGGGCCTGCAAAGCCACGATTCAGCTTTTTGCCGCCTTCTGAGAGCCCATGGGAGCCGTTGGAAGTGTCACGTAACAGCAGAGATCCCCTGTTTTGGATAGAGATAATCAAGAAGGCCAAGAAATGGTCAGACAGGGTACTTCCTGTACAGAATCTTCTCAGGTTTTGGCCTGCCAAATTAGTTCTGTTATACTCACAGACACCATTCAAACAGTTTTAGAAACTTTGGAGTGTTTTCTATCCAAAGCTAGTAATTATATGCATATTCTAGTTTCTGGGCAGGAGTAATAATCAGATTAAATCGGTACGTATTTTATCCGGCCGTGAAAATACTGCCCCCTATCCATAACAGGTTAAATAAAGTCCACCTGTGTGCAATCTAAGTGTCACATAATCTGTCACATGATCTCAGTGTATATATACACCTGTTCTGAAAGGCCCCAGAGTCTGCAACACCACCAAGCAAGGGGCACCACCAAGCAAGCGGCACTATGAAGACCAAGGAGCTATCCAAACAGGTCAGGGACAAAGTTGTGGAGAAGTACAGATCAGGGTTGGGTTATAAAAAAATATCTGAAACTTTGAACATCCCACGGAGCACCATTAAATCCATTATTAAAAATGGAAAGAATATGGCACCACAACAAACCTGCCAAGAGAGGGCAACCCACCAAAACTCACGGACAAGGCAAGGAGGGCATTAATCAGAGAGGCAACAAAGAGACCAAAGATAACCCTGAAGAAGCTGCAAAGCTCCACAGCGGCGATTGGAGTATCTGTCCATAGGACCACTTTAAGCCGTACACTCCACAGAGCTGGGCTTTACAGAAGAGTGGCCAGGAAAAAATAAGCAAACATGTTTGGTGTTCGCCAAAAGGCATGTGGGAGACTCCCCAAACATTTTGAAGAAGGTACTCTGGTCAGATGAGACTAAAATTGAGCTTTTTGGCCATCAATGAAAACGCTATGTCTGGCGCAAACCCAACACCTCTCATCACCCCGAGAACACCATCCCACAGTGAAGCATGGTGGTGGCAGCATCATGCTGTGGGGATGTTTTTCATCGGCAGGGACTGGGAAACTGTTCAGAATGGAAGGAATGATGGATGGCGCTAAATACAGGGAATTTTTTGAGGGAAACCTGTTTCAGTCTTCCAGAGATTTGAGACTGGGATGGAGGTTCACCTTCTTGCAGGACAATGACCCTAAGCATACTGCTAAAGCAACACTCGAGTGGTTTAAGGGGAAACATTTAAATGTCTTGGAATGGCCTAGTCAAAGCCCAGACCTCAATCCAATTGAGAATCTGTGGTATGTCTTAAAGATTGCTGTACACCAGCAGAACCCATCCAACTTGAAGGAGCTGAAGCAGTTTTGCCTTGAAGAATGGGCAAAAATCCCAGTGGCTAGATGTGCCAAGCTTATAGAGACATACCCCAATAGACTTGCAGCTGTAATTGCTGCAAAAGGTGGCTCTATAAAGTATTGACTTTGGGGGGTGAATAGTTATCCACTCTCAAGTGTTCTGTTTTTTTTGTCTTATTTCTTGTTTGTTTCACAATGTAAAATATTTTGCATCTTCAAAGTGGTAGGCATGTTGTGTAAATCAAATGATACAAACCCCCCCAAGAAATGTATTTTAATTCCAGGTTGTAAGGCAACAAAATAGGGAAAATGCCAATGGGGTATGAATACTTTCGCAAGCCACTGTACTGGAGAGATCGTCTTTGTTTACACCCATTCAGCACCGTTCACACCCACTTAAGCCTTAGTCCCACCCATCTCTTTAAGGATTCACATATGAGGCCATGTGGTAAACACACGCTATAGTAAAAAAAATATCTAAGTTTATTTGTCACATGCACAGGATACAGAAGGTATAAACTGTACAGTGATAGTACTTGCATACTTGCATAGTAGCAATATCAAAAATAGAAAGTGTCCAGATAAAAATATTTTATAAATTATTTTATCGTTATTAGATGACGCTTACCCGACACACTTGTCTAAATTGATGGGTCATGTGAAGGAAATGCTATAACCACCCATCATCCACATCTAGCTAAGTGGATGGGTCACTATTGTCTAGACATGTACACATGCTCATGAAATACAATCAATGGCCGTAACCACCCCCAGACACACCTGCTAATTTGATGGGTCATGTAATATTACGGCCGAAGTGGAGTCTTTTGTTTAGACATGTAGCTAGCTATGTAGCTAGCTAGCTAAACAATGAACTGGCATAACCCCAACTCATACTACTACAAATACAAACATTGTCATAGCTGTAGTATGAATCTGCAGGTAGATAAATCTAAGAAACTCGGTTCAATGTTAACTAGCTAACATTAGGCTATAACTAGCAATGCAAATGGATTTCTGATTCGAATAGCATTACTACACAGATCATACACATAACCTTAGCTAACTAACAGCATGCTTTAACTTGCAATACAAATTACTTTCTGACAAAATTTAAAAAACGTATCTGGAAAATGTAGCTAGACTCTTACCCGTGTACACGGATGAACGCTTCATGGCAGACTGGAACCATTGAACTCCATTTTGTTTGTAGCTACATCTTGTTTGGCCAGCTTTGTGTCAAGTCACTTTGGTTCACACTGACCGTGGCGTGTGCAGAAAGTAGCCCATCCCTTTTTCCTACTGATCTGTTAATAGCGCTTGCTAAATTCAGGGTATTAATGTTGTTGAGAAAAGTAGCAACACTTTTGTAGTTCTTGATGGCTATCGTTATATCTTTTCAAAAATGGCACAGTAGAAAGGACTGTCAACACATACTGAACAGCTCACGTTAAAGACAGAAGCGTGCTACATGGCAGACCAATCTCATCTCCTGGCATGTCCAGCTCATACATTAGTTCAGCCAATCATGGCTAGTGGAAGGTTCCTGGCTTTTTCCATGGCTAAACCAAATAGGCTCATAATTTAACAATTGTATTCATGGAATACAAGTTTGTTATTAAAGCACATGAAAATTCCCATGTTCTAGAAAGCATTTCTGCCCAAAACAATTTTCTTCAAAAATAAATGTATACTTTCAAATGCTGCTCCTGTGAAGTAGTGAGTTGCGACATATGCCTAGTTTCCTGAAATGAGTCACATATTTCCTAAACTTACAGAAGGCATGTAAAGTGTGGTGTACCGCACGACAGCTCTATAGGTCAGCTACTCTTTCTATGTTTACCAATGTCCTGCCACTGGCATTAACCAAGCATGTGTGTCCATGTATGCTGATTATTCAACCATATACACATCAGCAACCACAGCTAATGAGGTAACTGAAACCCTTAACAAAGAGTTGCAGTCTGTTTTGGATTGGGTGGCCAGTAATACACTGGTCCTGAACATCTCTAAAACTAAGAGCATTGTATTTGGTACAAATTATTCTGTAAGTTCTAGACCTGAATCGGGTAATGAATGGTGTGGCTGTTGAACATATCGAGGAGACTAAATTACTTGGTGTTACCTTAGTTTGTAAATTGTCATGGTAAAAACATATGGATTCAATGGTTGTAAAGATGGGGAGTAGTCTGTCCGTAATAATAGATGCTCTGCTTTTTTGACACCACACTCCACAAAGCAAGTCCTGAAGGCTCTAGTTTTATCTTATCTTGATATATTGTACAGTCATATGGTCAAGTGCTGCAAAGAAAGCTGCTGCTGGCCCAGAACAGAGCGACACGTCTTGCTCTTCATTGTAATCAGTGGGCTAATATTAATAATATGCATACCAGTCTCTCTTTTGGTTTAAGTTGAGGAAAGACTGACTGTGCCACTTCTTGTTTTTATAAGAAATATTAATGTGTTAGAAATTCCAAATTGTTTGCATAGTCAATTTACACACAGCACCATCAGACATGCCACCAAGGGTCTTTTCACAGTCCCCAGGTTCAGAACCAATTCAAGGAAACCTACAGTATTATACAGAGCCACGAGTGCATGGAACTCCCTTCCATCTTATAAAGCGCAAGTGAACAGCAAACCTGGTTTAAAAAAACAAATAAAGCAACACCTCACGGCACAACACCTCTCCCCCATGTGACCTACTTGTTGTATGTACTGACATGTATGTGTAACTGATAGATGCACACACACACATACTACATGTTAATGTTGTTAAGTATATGTAAATTATAAAGTATTTTGTCAGTAATGTCTTTTTCGTTATGTGAATGACCCCGGTAAGACTAACTGTTGCCATTGGCGTCGGCTAATGGGGATTTACAAGCATTTCGCTACACCCACAATAGCATCTGCTAAACACGTGTATGTGACCAATAAAATTTGATTTGATCCTAATAAATCAAATCAAAATCGAATAATAACTGCAAAACGAAATATAAGTGTTGATATTAGTTGGCAGGGGTCTTTACATCAACATGATTGTGTTTTGATGTATTTGTAATACCTTTTAAGACTTTAAGACCCCTTCTCCATATGTTTGATCAGAAATCAAAGCATTTGCTTATTAAATTGTTTAGGATGGAAAATGGTTGAAAAAATATGCCTTTTCTTAAGTATAGACTCTTAGCTTTCATTTGGCACCAAATTTGATGTGCTCTTATGAACTTCACTTGTTAGTGCTTATGGGACAGTGTCCTGTTTACAGATATCAATCAGTGGAGGATTTGGAAACAGGGTCACATTTCACAGGTGTTTAAATGTTTGTTTCAGAGTTTTAATGATGTGTGATAATGATGACTAATGTGATAAAGAATGTATTCCTTCCAATGTTAAATGTAGTATTGGGGCGATGTCCTGTTTCTAGATATCAATAACAGCAAAAACATTTAATCTGCCAATACTACCACTGAGCCCTCTTTTGAGACATGCCAATGGTGGCAGGTTTGAAGTCTGTTGTTGTTGATATTTTATAAACAGGAAGTGGCCCCGCTGTGCATGCTGATGTCGTGTCTCTGAGTCTACCTTTAAGTTTTCATATTCAATATCGTACTCACATCAAGCCATGTCTAATTCTGACTTTATATTATATGACACCCTTCAATGCTATCTCGCAGCATAATCTAATTGCCCCTTGGGAATCAAGATGACATTCTATGCTGAATATTATGATCAGCTAAACTAGGCCTGACCTTTTTTTTTTTTTTTTTTTACAGTTAATCATGACTGAATTGAAGAAGTAAACCTGTAAAATCAAGGATAAATCCTTGCTGAATTTGACAGCAGAAAGCAATATTTTAAAGCCTTAATCTTTAAAAATGTATTACACTATTTATTTAGTGTCTTACCTTTGTCATTTCAGGTGCTCAATTTGCCAGAGTTTAGTTAGTCAGTGAGCAGAATTTTGCCTGAGAGGAGAATCAGATCTGTCTGGAATACAGATGTGGACCGTACACAATGTTACATCAATATATGTTTCATTGTGTAGGTAACTAGACCTCCATCAACGTTATTCTGTGATGCCAATCTCACAGTTAGAAAACACTTTTGGATGGCTTTCTGATGTAGATCAGTCCTAGATTAGGCCTAAAGTGCTTTTTAGTCTAATGCATGTCTGGGAAACCAACCCTTCATCTACAACTACTACTATCCCTTTTGGTTTAAAATGTGCATCGACGCCAAATCTAAAATGGCCTCTCTCCTTTTCTCTCTAGTCCGATGTCTGCTCTACGGCCGGGGAGCTGTCTAGGGCGTCAGGTGTGGATCCTCCTGGCCATGACCCACCTCATCCTGGATTTCTCCCTGTGTAGCCCCCTCAGTCAGGGCCTGGGCATCAAGCTCATCCCCAAACCTGTGCCTCGCCCCCGGCCCCACTCGGCGCCCCTCTGGGATACTCCCAACATCCTCCATTGGAGGACTGTGAGCACTCTGGCGCACCGGCTCCTCAACCCCGTTCCACTGCCAGACAGCAGGGGAGGGCCAGTGCCAAAGGTCAGGGGTCAAAAGTACAGGAGACTGGTACACAAAGGACAGCCATGTAAGGAGTGCCGGTTGAAATACACATCCACTGAGGCGGGGGATTCGGCAGCAGCGGTAGCTCTTCTCAGGGGGAGCAAAACAGACGTGGTGAGGTTGTTACGGAGGGCTCGGAGACAGCTGAAATGGGACGCCGACGACAAATCTCAGGATGGCAGGACCACGACGGTGGCCGGATATATCGACTGGGGACCCACAGGGACGGAGGACAACTTTGACGATGGTGAGGGGAAAACGGTGGCCAACTCCACGCTGTCCACCAAGGCCTTGACCACTACCATGGCCACCACCACCACTACCACCACCACCAAGAGCCCCCAGAGGACATTCGCGGTAGTGACCACCCCACACCCTAGGAGGCTGAGCACCACCAAGGCCAGCGTCAGTTTAGGGGAAACTGTCAAACCACCAAAGCCATATGGAGACACACCAGGTAAAACTCCTTTCCTATGTTTTCTATCATGCAATTTCGAAAGTCATTCATCTGTATTTCTATCCTGTTTTAAGTGCAGCTGGATTTGGCGTGTCAAGGCTAGTCAGGAAGACAGCAGGATTGCATCACGTTATCATTCACTCATTGCTAACTGTTTGAAGCAAGATTTTGGCACGAAGTGCCGTTTTCTGGGACAGATAAGTGAAGAATGTGTTGAATATTTGTGTAAAAGAAGTGAAATATCATTCAGTGATGTAAGTGTTCTCCTTTTGACATATCTAGGGTATTGAGAGGGATTGGCCCCTCAAAATTGTTCAACTATTCAAAGCACATTTTCCCTAACCATCGGCCAATTAATATTTTAGGACACTTAATCTTTCCCCTGAATTTAGAGGAGCTGTGACTCAGAGCAAACTGTTTTGTTTTATTCAGCAGTTTTTGGTTTCAGAATAGGCATATGCCATGTTTATACCTCTGTAGTTACATTGCCTATTGTAAGTATTCACCCCCCTTAGATTTCTTAACTTTTTATTGTGGGATTAAAATGGATTTAATTGTAATTTTTTTGTCAACGATCTACACAAAATACTTTAATGTCAAAGTGCTAAAAATGTAAAAAAAGAAAATTACGAATATATCTTGAGTATTCACCCCCATTAGTCAATACATGCTAGAACCACTTTGGCAGTGATTACAGCTGTGAGTCTATTTGGGTAAGTCTCTGAGCTTTGCACACCTGGATTCTGCAATATTTGCACGTTATTATTATTTTTAATTCTTCAAGCTTTGTCAACTTGGTTGTTGATGGTTGGTAGACAGCCATTTTCAAGTCTTGTCATTAGATCATCTCCCATTCTCTGGTGGAAAGAAGACTGAACCAGGCTTTCCTTTATGGTTTTGCATGTGCTTAGCTCCATTCCATTAATTTTTTTATCCCGAAAAACTCCTCAGTCCTTGATGATGAGAAGCATACCCATAACAGGATGCAGCCACCCCCATGCTTGAAAATATGGAGAATTGTACTGAGTGATGTGGTGTTGGATTTGCCCCAAACATAACAATTTGTATTCAGGACAAAAAGTTAAATCCTTTGTTAAATTTTTTGCTGTATTACTTAAGTGCCTTGTTGCAAACAGGATCCATGTTATGAACTACTTTTATTTTGTGCAGGCTTAGATTAGTATTGTAGAGTAACTACAATATTGTTGATCCATTCTCAGTTTTCTCCTATCACAGTCATTAAACTCATACTTTTTAAAAATCACCATTTGCCTCATGCAACTCAGTTTGGAAGGATGCCAGTATCTTTGTAGTGACTGGGTGTATTGATACACCCCCCAAAGCCTAATTAATAACTTCACCATGCACAAAGGGATATTCAGATTCAGCTTCTTTTTTTTTATACCAATCTACCAATTGGTGCCCTTCTTTTTGAGGCACTGGAAAGCCTCCCTGGTCTTTGTGGTTGAATCTGTGCTTGAAATTCACTACTTGACTGAGGGACCTTACACATAATTGTATGTGTGGGGTACAGAGATGGTCATTTAAAAAATCATGTTAACTCATATTATATTAGTCCATACAACTTATTATGTGATTTGGTTAAGTGTGCCTTGAATTCTAAATAAATCACTGACAGTGTCCACAGCAAAGCAACCCCACACCATCACACCTCCTCCGTGCTTCACGGTGGGAACCACACATACGGAGATCATCTGTTCACCTACTCTGCGCCTCACAAAGACACGGTAGTTGAAACCAAAAATCTCAAATTTGGACTCATCAGACCAAAGGACAGATTTCCACCGGTCTAATGTCCATTGCTTGTATTTCTTGTCCCAAGCAAGTCTCTTCTTATTTTTGGTGTCCTTTAGTAGTGGTTTCTTTGCAGCAATTCAACCATGAAGGCCTGATTCATCGCAGTCTCCTCTTAACAGTTGATGTTGAGATGTGTCTGTTACTTGAAATCTGTGAAGTATTTACTTGGGCTGCAATCTGATGTGCAGTTAACTCTAATGAACATATCCTCTGCAGCAGAGGCAACTGTAGGTCTTCCTTTCCTGTGGTGGTTCTCATGAGAGCTAGTTTCATCATAGCGCTTGATGGTTTTTGCGACTCCACTTGAAGAAACTTTCAAAGTTCTGGACATTTTCAGAATTGACTGACCTTCATGTCTTAAAGTAATGATGGACTGTCATTTCTCTTTGCTTATTTGAGCTGTTCTTGACATAATTTGGACTTTACCAAATAGGGCTATCTTCTGTATACCACCCCTACCTTGTCACAACACAACTGATTGGCTCAAATGCATTAAGAAGGAAAGAAATTCCACAAACAAGGCACACCTGTTAATTGAAATTCATTCTCACCTCATGAAGCTGGTTGAGAGAATGCCAAGAGTGTGCCAAGACTGTCATCAAGGCAAAGGGTGGCTACTTTGAATAATATTTTGATTTGTTTAACACTTTTTTGGATACTACATGATTCCATATGTGTTATTTCATAGTTTTGATGTCTTCATTATTATTCTACAGTGTAGAAAATATAAAAAAAGAAGAAAAACCGAGGGCCTTAAGTAAAATTACTGCCATAAAGATTTGCACATAGGAGAGATATGCACAAACATGACAGATATGGCAAACCTGAAACTCCATATTTGGAAGTTATTACACCTGACTTTGGCAGGGAGTTGACGACAAGAAAAAGACAAGAAGTTCTCACACGTTGACAAGAAGTTCTCACACATAGAAAAAAAGTTATTACGGTAGAAAGCGATTTGTAGTGGTAAAATCCCTGCCAAAAGTCAGGTGACCTAAGCGCTTCCAAATATGGAGTTATATATTAGTTATATATAGTTAT
The DNA here is from genome assembly GCF_965601325.2 of Salmo salar. NCBI lineage: Eukaryota > Metazoa > Chordata > Actinopteri > Salmoniformes > Salmonidae > Salmo > Salmo salar. The sequence continues at coordinate 85,920,484 of NC_138305.1, forward strand.
ACATAATATGAACATACAGTGCCTTCAGAAAGTATTCATACCCCTTGACTTGTTCCACATTTTGTTGTGTTACAGACTGAATTCAGAATGGATTAAATATATTTGTTTTCTCACCAATCTACACACAATACCCCATAATGATAAAGTGAACCCATGTTTTTAGAAATTTTTGCTAATTTATTGAATATGAAATACACATCTAATTTACATATGTATTCACACCCCTGAGTCAATACATGTTAGAATCACCTTTGGCAGCAATTACAGCTGTGAGTGTTTCTGGGTAAGTCTCTAAGAGCTTTGCACACCTGGTGTGACGTAGAAGTCCGTCACTGGCCGCGGGCAGCATTTGGTACTTTAACGCACGCACACATTCATCACTCCTCCCTGCTCCGTTATCAGATAAGTTAACAATGTGGGTCGACACACAAGTTAACGTCTCTATCTTAGTACATACATTTCACACTTACTTCAGTAACCAGTTAGGGTATAAAGAAATAAAGACAGGTGTTCATATTTAATATAAGCAATATTTAGTATACTTATCGATGTTATGGATGAGCACGGTTGTTTGTTCTGTTCCTCTCTCTCTCCATCTCTGTAGCTTCCAGGTATGCTGGATAAGGACCCGAGCTAAGGGAATTGGGCTTACTTTGTAGTGCCTGTCCGGAATGGCTCATTAATGTAAACGGGCATATTGGAAGACACTGTCAGTAGTGATGTAATTTTGTAAATGTTATATTGTGATGTTGTTTCATAAACGTGTTGCAATGTATATATTTTGGTATGTTTAGATAAATGGAAACTGTATGTTGAATAGGTAATTGCTTAATTAATTAGTGTTAATTGTTCTGAGGGGAGGGGCTACCCCTACAAAAGGAGCCTCTCTTTCAGTTCATAGAGGGGCATTTTGGATTGAGCTGTGGGTGGGGCAGCTTTGTTTTTAAGCTGTCCCATAAGGTATACGTTTGATGGCAGTACTGTTGTTTTGTTCCGGAATCACTATGTAAATAAACACCGTTGCACAGAAGAACTTTTGCGGCTCCGCCATCTTTTTATTTTTTATAGAGGTTAGGTTTTCCAGTTTAGCCTTCTGGCCTACTCTACGTGACACCTGGATTGTACAATATTTGCACATTAGCTCTGTCAAGTTGGTTGTTGATCATTGCTAGACAGCCATTTTCAAGTCTTGCTATCAATTTTTAAGCTGATTGAAGTCAAAACTGTTACTCGGCCACTCAAGAACATTCAATGTCATCTTGGTAAGAAACTCCAGTATATATTTGGCTTTGTGTTTTAGATTATTGTCCTGCTGAAAGATGAATTTGTCTCCCAGTGTCTGTTGGAAAGCAGAGTGAACCATATTTTCCTCTAGGATTTTGCCTGTTCTTAGCTCTATTCTGTTTTGTTTTATCTATAAGAATATTTTGAAGATAAATACAGAACGCAGAGGATGAGAGGATGAGAATACTAATGGTCAATAGGGAATTGTCAATGTAAATACTTGGTCTTCAGTTCAACATCTGTTTAGAATCTGTGGAATGTCAGTCCTGGACTCTACATGTGCTACATGTACCACATTTTCATTGGTCTGTATATTGAGTCTGGAGCAGGATACTTGTTATTTGGCCATTGGCCCAGTTGTACTGCAAGGACTTCTGATTGGTCAACCCCAGGCTAGGGTGGGGGGGGTTATAAATGGCATCCTGTTCCTTTGTTCTGTGGAGAAAAGCTGACGACAGGGGAGGCTGAACATCTACCTCCCAGCATAACATCTATGATTTGTCCATAACATCTATGATTTGTCAGATAAATCTATTTTTCTCCCCCTGATTTGCTTTGGACATCAGCTGCTAACATATCCTAAAAAATCTCCCTAATCCTTGCCGATGACAAGCATCGGATGATGAGAAGCATACCCATAACATGATGCAGCCACCACCATGCTTAAAAATATGAAGAGTGGTACTCAGTGATGTGTTGTGTTGGATTTGCCCCAAACATAATGCTTTGTATTCAGGACATAAATGTAATTTGTTTGCCACATTTTTTGCAGTTTTGATTTAGTGCCTTATTGCAAAGAGGATGCATGTTTTGGAATATTTTCATTCAGTACAGGCTTACTTCTTTTCTCTCTGTCATTTAGGTTAGTAAACCCTCAGTGTTTTCCTATCACAGCCATTAAACTCTGTAACTGTTTTAAAGTCATCATTGGCATCCTGGTTAAATCCCTCAGTGGTTTCCTTCCTCTCTGGCAACTGAGTTAGGAAGGACGCCTGTATCTTCGTAGTGACTGGGTGTATTGATACACCATCCAAAGTGTAATAAATAACTTCACCATGCTCAAAGGGATATTCAATGTATGCTTTTGTTATTTCCTAGCAGGCTTTGTAAAACCTGCATGGTCTTTGTGGTTGAATCTGTGTTTGAAATTCACTGCTCGACTGAGGGACCTTACAGATAATTGAATGTGTGGGGTACAGAGATGGGGTAATCATTCAAAAATAATGTTAAACACTATTATTGCACTCAGACGGAGTCCATGCAACTTAATAGTGTATGTGACTTGTTAAGCACATTTTTACTCCTTAACTTATCTAGGCTTGCCATAACATAAGGGTTGAATACTTATTGACTCAAGACATTTTAGCTTTTCATTTTTAACAAAAATAAATACATCTCAAAAGACAATTCCACTTCGACATTATGGGGTATTGTGTGTAGACCAGTAACTCAAAATGTCAATTTAATCAATTTTACATTCAGGCTGTTACACAACAAAATGTTGAAAACGTTAATTGGTGTGAATACTTTCTGAAGGCACTGTATGTCATAGTGAAATGGGAAACTGCCATACTTCTACAGTAGACTATATCTTAACTTTTAGCGTTGACCCAGTGGTACAGATGTTTCACTTCATATGAACCCAGCCCCATCCAGACCTACTCAGCTGGATTTTCTCAGACTTTGCGGAACACGCACTCATGACTCTATTCTATGTGCACCAAAGTTACAATCTGTTTGTCTGAAGTGCCTTTTGAAAGCCTAACACTGTAAGATCGTATTTTATAGCTTAGCTAGCCATGTAGGCAATAGAATAAGCTTTGAAATGATTCCCACCTGACCCATATTGCAATTTATAATGGAATGTTTTTGGATTACGTAAACAACAACAGTAATTGTGTGTTGGTGGGGACGCAGGGCTGTGTTCGAAACAAAAAACTACCAGCATGCTTATGTTCCTCAATGGCAAATCTAGGAGAGCTCAAAAAAGTAGCCTATAGTTGAAGAGTGTAAGTTCTAAGTTTAGGTTTAAAACAAATAACAACTGCCCATTTTTCCTTGTGGATCAGAAAAAGTGTGTCCTTGATTTGGTTAAGACCACATAGTACAGTGGTTTGTCCTTTAAAAGTTGCAGCTTACTGCAGCACAGCTTGCATGGTGCCGCAGAATTACATGGCACGTTATTTAAGTATCAGCTATTGTAACCACTAAAGCTAGTTAGAGCTAGTTTGACCACCAGAGGGGATCTTTGAGAAGCATTTGATTGCCTTCAATAGTGGCTGTACTAGAGAATTTAAAACCTTTTTTGTAAGAACATAGTATATGGAACTGATTTTAAGAAATGTTGCTTAATTAGTATGATTAATATTATGTTGTATCTATTCCAAGAAAAATGAAAAACCCTCAGGGTTTCCGTTAGGATGAAACTGAAAATATGGCACTGTACAACGTGACAGTCGGGAGTAGGCTACAATACAAAGAGCATAACATTTCCACACCCTAATTGTATAATTGTAGTCTAACCAATACCCAAACGGAGATTCAGTGAAAATAAAAATCTCATTGATTTATCAAGACCAGTCCCCATGCTTGTCTCAGAGCAGCGCGAAAAGGTGATAAAATAGTTGACCACAGCGAGTAGGCAATTGCTTCCATCCTATTACTTCAATATGCTCTTTAAATAAATAAGACCTACACCACTTTTAACAGCACATTACTGAACACTAGTGAGACTCATGTCGCCTATGGTAGGCCAACAGTATATCAGCTTTTTTTTTTCAATGACGTGACTGCCAATAATTACATATGGGTCTCGCCATGGCCATGGCGACCAGCACGGGTATCAAACCTGCATCTGTAGCAAATAATCTTGCACTGCGATGCAGTGTCTTAGACCATTGCGCCGATCGGGAGGGCTATTATAATACTGTACATGGTGTCCAGGTCAAGTTAACCAAAACATTTATTTATTAAAGACTATCATAAAGAATGTTGGTACTTAATTATTTTGATCCAAGCCATGAATGAGCGAGTTACTCAGCTTTATGTAGGTGCAGGGCTATATGACTGTGCCATCAACTTGATAATATATAACCTGTTAGGGCTAGGGGGCAGTATTGACACGGCTGGATAAAAAAACGTACCCGATTTAATCTGGTTACTACTCCTGCCCAGTAACTAGAATATGCATATAATTATTGGCTTTGGATAGAAAACACTCCAAAGTTTCTAAAACTGTTTGAATGGTGTCTGTGAGTATAACAGAACTCAAATGGCAGGTCAAAACCTGAGAAGATTCTGTACAGGAAGTACCCTGTCTGACCATTTCTTGGCCTTCTTTGCCATCTCTATCCATTACAAAGGATCTCTGCTGTTACGTGACACTTCCTACGGCTCACATGGGCTCTCAGAAGGCGGCAAAAAGCTGAATCGTGGCTTTGCAGGCTCTGGCTGAAAAAAAGTAGCGCGTTTGGGTAGTGGCTGGTTACAGTACTGTGAGACTCAGGCGCGTGCCCGCGTCGCCCGAATGCTTTGTTTTCTTTCCTCTGTTTACCTAAACGGAGATTCCCGGTCGGAATATTATCGCTTTTTTACGAGAAAAATGGCATAAAAATGGATTTTAAACAGCGGTTGACATGCTTCGAAGTACGGTAATGGAATATTTAGAATTTTTTTTGTCACGAATTGCGCCATGCTCGTGACCCTGATTTACCATTTCGGATAGTGTCTGGAACGCACGAACAAAACGCCGCTATTTGGATATAACGATGGATTATTTTGGACCAAACCAACATTTGTTATTGAAGTAGCAGTCCTGGGAGTGCATTCTGACGAAGACAACAAAGGTAATCAAACTTTTGTAATAGTAAATCTGACTTTGGTCAGGGCTAAACTTGGTGGGTGTCTAAATGGCTAGCCGTGATGGCTGGGCTATCTACTGAGAATATTGCAAAATGTGCTTTCACCGAAAAGCTATTTTAAAATCGGACACCTCGATTGCACAAAGGAGTTCTGTATCTATAATTCTTAAAATAATTGTTATGTTTTTTGTGAACGTTTATCGTGAGTAATTTAGTAAATTCACCGGAGGTTTGCGGGGGGTATGCTAGTTCTGAACGTCACATGCTAATGTAAAAAGCTGGTTTTTGATATAAATATGAACTTGATTGAACAAAACATGCATGTATTGTATAACATAATGTCCTAGGTGTGTCATCTGATGAAGATCATCAAAGGTTAGTGCTGCATTTAGCTGTCTTCTGGGTTTTTGTGACATTATATGCTAGCTTGAAAAATGGGTGTCTGATTATTTCTGGCTGGGTACTCTGCTGACATAATCTAATGTTTTGCTTTCGTTGTAAAGCCTTTTTGAAATCGGACAGTGTGGTTAGATTAACGAGAGTCTTGTCTTTAACATGCTGTAAAATAGTCATATGTTTGAGAAATTGAAGTAATAGCATTTCTAAGGTATTTGAAAATCGCGCCACGGGATTCAACTGGCTGTTGCGTAGGTGGGACGAATTCGTCCCGCCTAGCCCAGAGAGGTTAACTGTAACGCGGGTCGTATAAAGGGGACCAAGGCGCAGCATGTAGAGTGCTCATACTTTACTTTAATGAAAACACTTAAAACAAAACGACAGGTAACTAACAAAACGGAAAATAACTACCCACACCAACACAGGAAAAACAGGCTGCCTAAGTATGGCTTCCAATCAGAGACAACGATAGACAGCTGCCTCTGATTGTAAACCATACCTGGCCAAAAAGGATAACAATATTTTTTAGGTGATTTTGTTTAAAAAAAACGAAAGTGAGAGATTGTAATCTGAATAAAGGCCAAAATAATATTTGTAAAGGCCAAAACGTTTATTTCTGTTTTTAGAGAGAGAGAAACACTGGGCCAATTGTGAGCCGTCCTATGGGACTCCCAATCACGGTTGGATGTGATACATAATAATACTTTTTGTTGTATTATTTGTTTTGTGTTTTCTGGTGGATTAAACTGAAATTCACGGCCGGTTGTGATACAGCCAACCTAATTAAGAAATAAACTCAGAAAAAAACGTCCTCTCACTGTCAAATGCGTTTATTTTCAGCAAACTTAACATGTGTAAATATTTGTATGAACATAACAAGATTCAACAACTGAGACAAAAACTGAACAAGTTCCACAGACATGTGACTAACAGAAATGGAATAATGTGTCTGTCATAAGCGTCGTAATGATCGGACCAAACTGCAGCGGGTATGTGAAACATCTTCTTGATTTATTAAAGAAATGAACACTGAACAAAAGAATGACGGAAAACAGTCCTGTAAGGTACTCTGACTATACATGGAACAACCACCCACAAAACTCAAGACAAAAACCCCTACTTAAATATGGCCTCTAATCAGAGGCAACGAGATACAGCTGCCTCCAATTTGAGACCAATCCCAAACAATACCACATAGAAATACTAGAAAATCAAACATAGAAATACATAACATAGAACTAACCAAAAAACAACAACAACACAAAACAAACACACCCCTGCCACGTCCTTACCAACTACAATAACAAAATGACCCCTTTACTGGTCAGGACGTGACAGTACCCCCCCCCCCCCCCCAAAGGTGCAGACACCGAATGCACCTTAACCATAAGACACCAACAACAACCCACAAAAAAATAAAAAACTAAAGGGAGGGAAGGGAGTGTGGCCACCATCAGGTGGCTCTGGTTCCAGCCTTAGTCCCCACTCTAACCTGTCCACCCCTGCTGAAGGCTCAGGGCTGTAGCCAACCGCTGAAGGCTCTGGGCTGAGGGGTGACTCTGGCTGCGCCGGACTGGCGGGCGACTCTGGCTGCGCCGGACTGGCGGGCGACTCTGGCTGCGCCGGACTGGCGGGCGACTCTGGCTGCGCCGGACTGGCGGGCGACTCTGGCTGCGCCGGACTGGCGGGCGACTCTGGCTGCGCCGGACTGGCGGCCGTCTCTGTCGGTTCCGGACTGGCGGCCGTCTCTGTCGGTTCCGGACTGTGGGCCGTCTCTGTCGGTTCCGGACTGTGGGACGTCGCCGGAAGCACTGGACGGGGCACTGTCGCCGGAAGCTCTCGACGGGGACTGCGCACTGAAGGCCTGATGCGTGGGACTGGCTTTTGAGGCGCCAGACTAGTGACACGCACCACAGGGCTAGTGCGAGGAGCAGGAACAGGACGTACTGGACTGGGCAGGCGCACTAAAGGCCTGGTGCGTGGGGCTGGCTTTGGAGGCGCCAGACTAGGGACGCGCACCACAGGGCTAGTGCGAGGAGCAGGAACAGGATGTACTGGACTGGGCAGGCGCACTAAAGACCTGGTGCGTGGGGCTGGCTTTGGAGGCGCCAGACTAGGGACGCGCAGCACAGGGCTAGTGCGAGGAGCAGGACGTACTGGACTGGGCAGGCGCACTAAAGGCCTGGTGCGTGGGGCTGGCTTTGGAGGCGCCAGACTAGGGACGCGCACCACAGGGCTAGTGCTAGGAGCAGGAACAGGACGTACTGGACTGGGCAGGCGCACTGGAGGCCTGGTGCGTGGGGCTGGCTTTGGAGGCGCCAGACTGGAGACACACACCACAGGGCTACTGCAAGGAGCAGGAACAGGGTAAACTGGACCCTGGAGATGCACTGGAGGTCTGGAGCATACGGCCTGCACAACCCTTCCTGGCTGAGTGCTCACCATAGCCTGGCCGTACTGAGAAGCTTTCACTGATTGCACCGGCCTTTGAATGCGTCTGGGCAATACAGTGCCCATTTCCGCATAGCTCGGTGCTTTCTTGGTCCGTCGCTCCCCATAATAAGCACGAGGAGTTGGTTCAGGCCTATTGCCTGACTTACTCCAACTCCCCATGTGCCCCCCCCAAAATGTTTTGGGAGGCTGCCTCTCGCACTTGCCAATCCCTGCGTATAACGCCTCGTAATGGGGCCACTCCGCCTTAGCTGCCTCCAGCTCCTCCTTAGGGCGCCGGTACTCCCCAGCCTGCTGCCATGGTCCTGCCCCATCCAGGATCTCCTCCCAGGTCCATGACTCCTTATAGTCCTCCTGCTGCTCCTTCCTCCGCTGCTTGGTCCTCTTATGGTGGGTGGTTCTGTCATAAGCGTCGTAATGATCGGACCAAACTGCAGCGGGTATGTGAAACATCTTCTTGATATATTAAAGAAATGAACACTGAACAAAAGAACAACGGAAACCAGTCCTGTAAGGTACTCTGACTATACATGGAACAACCACCCACAAAACACAAGACAAAACCCCCTACTTAAATATGGCCTCTAATCAGAGGCAACGAGACACAGCTGCCTCCAATTAGAGACCAATCCCAAACAATATCACATAGAAATAGAAATACTAGAAAATCAAACATAGAAATACATAACATAGAACTAACCCAAAAAGTCCCAACAACACAAAACAAACACACCCCTGCCACGTCCTGACCAACTACAATAACAAAATTACCCCTTTACTGGTCAGGACGTGACAGTGTCCCTGAACAAAGGGGGGGGGGGGGGTCAATATTAAAAGTAAAAGTCAGTATCTGGTGTGGCTACCAGCTGCATTAAGTACTGCAGTGCATCTCCTCCTCATGGACTGTACCAGATTTGCCAGTTCTAGCTGTGAGATGTTACCCCACTCTTCCACCAAGGCATCTGCAAGTTCCCAGACATTTCTGGGGGGAATGGCCCTAGCACTCACCCTCCGATCCAACAGGTCCCAGACGTGCTCAATGGGATTGAGATCCGGGCTCTCCGCTGGCCATGGCAGAGCACTGACAGGAAATCCCGCACAGAACGAGCATTATGGCTGGTGGCATTGTCAAGCTGGAGAGTCATGTCAGGATGAGCCTGCAGGAAGGGTACCACGTGAGGGAGGAGGATGTCTTCCCTGTAACGCACAGCGTTGAGATTGCCTGCAATGACAACAAGCTCAGTCCGATGATGCTGTGACACACCGCCCCAGACCATGACGGATCCTCCAATTCCTAATCAATCCCGCTCCAGAGTACAGGCCTTGGTGTAATGCTCATTCCTTCGACGATAAACGCGAATCCAACTATCACCCCTGGTGAGACAAAATCGCGACTCGTCAGTGAAGAGCACTTTTTGCCAGTCCTGTCTGGTCTAGCGACAGTGGGTTTGTGCCCATAGGCAACGTTGTTGCCGGTGATGTGTGGTGAGGACCTGCCTTACAACAGGCCTACAAGCCCTGGTGTGATGTTCGGCTGTACCGATCCTGTGCAGGTGTTACACGTGGTCTGCCACTGCGAAGACGATCAGCTGTCTGTCCTCTCTCCCTGTAGCGCTGTCTTAGGTGTCTCACAGTACGCACATTGCAATTTATTGCCCTGGCCACATCTGCAGTCCTCATGCCTCCTTGCAGCATGCCTAAGGCACGTTCACGCAGATGAGCAGGGACCCTGGGCATCTTTCTTTTGGTGTTTATCAGAGTCAGTAGAAAGGCCTGTTTAGTGTCCTAAGTTTTCATAACTGTGACCTTAATTGCCTACCGTCTGTAAGCTGTTAGTGTCTTACCAACCTTTCTACAGGTGCATGTTCATTAATTGTTTCTGGTTCATTGAACAAGCATGGGAAACCATGTTTAAACCCTTTAAAATGAAGATCTGTGAAGTTATTTTGATTTTTACGAATTATCTTGAAAGACAGGGTCCTGAAAAAGGGACGTTTCTTTTTTTTGATGAGTTTATAATTCTAAATAATAATAATAATAATAATAATAATAATAATAATCGCTTTGTTTAAGAAATAACAGTATTGGAGATTATTTTGTTTTCAAATAATGTAAAATGAGCAAGAAAAAGGCCAATCCTTAACATGTGGTGAGACATTGCTACTAATTTGTAAATAAAGCCAGTTTGTTATTTAGAATGATTCTGTTTTTAGAGGGAGAGAAACCAAAAATCTACAGTCATCTCATGGGTCTCCCAGTTGAGGCCGGTACGGGTATTGAACCAGCATCTATAGCAACACAGCTTGCACTGCTATGCAGTGTCTTAGACCGCTGCACCACTCAGGCACTGTATAACGTGACTAGTCGGGAGTGGGCTACAGTACTACAGTAAGAGCAAAAGAAAATAATAAAAACCTTAGTGTAACAACAGTTTTAGGGACCACAGTGGAGAAGGTGAAAGCTTCAAGTTCCTCAGCATACACATCACTGACAATCTGAAATGGTCCAACCACACAGAAAGTGTGGTGAAGGCACAACAGCGCCTCTTCAATGTCACTGGTCACCTCATTAATGGAACACTAGTCACTTTAATAATAGTTACATACTGCTTTACTCATTTCATATGTACAGTTGAAGTCGGAAGTTTACATACACCTTAGCCAAATACATTTAAACTCAGTTTTTCACAATTCCTGACATTTAATCCTAGTTAACATTCCCTGTCTTAGATCAGTTAGGATCACCACTTTTATTTTAAGAATGTGAAATGTCAGAATAATATTAGAGAGAATGATTTATTTCAGCTTTTATTTCTTTCATCGCATTCCCAGTGGGTCAGAAATGTACATACACTCAATTAGTATTTGGTAGCATTGCCTTTAAATTGTTAAACTTGTGTCAAACAATTCGGGTAGCCTTCCACAAGCTTCCCACAATAAGTTGGGTGAATTTTGACCCATTCCTCCTGTCAGAGCTGGAGTAACTGAGTCAGGTTTGTAGGACTCCTTGCTCACACACGCTTTTTCTGTTCTGCCCACAAATTTTCCATAGGATTGAGGTCAGGGCTTTGTGATGGCCACTCCAATACCTTGACTTTGTTGTTCTTAAGCATTTTGCCACAACTTTGGAAGTATGCTTGGGGTCATTGTCCATTTGGAAGACCCATTTGCGACCAAGCTTTAACTTCCTGACTGATGTCTTGAGATATTGACTCAATATATCCACATAATTTCCCGCCTCATGATGCCATCTATTTTGTGAAATGCACCAGTCCCTCCTGCAGCAAAGCACCCCCACAACATGATGCTGCCACCCCCATGCTTCACGGTTGGGATGGTGTTCTTCGGCTTGCAAGCTTCCCCCTTTTTCCTCCAAACATAACGATGGTCATTATGGCCAAACAGTTCTATTTTTGTTTCATCAGACCAGAGGACATTACTCCAAAAAGTACGATCTTTGTCCCCATGTGCAGTTGCAAACCGTAGTCTGGCTTTTTTACGGCGGTTTCGGAGCAGTGGCTTCTTGCTTGCTGAGCGGCCATTCAGGTTATGTCGATATAGGACTAATTTTACTGTGGATATAGATACTTTTGTACGTGTTTTCTCCAGCATCTTCACCAGGTCCTTTGCTGTTGTTCTGGGATTGATTTGCACATTTCGCACCAAAGTACGTTCATCTCTAGGAGACAGAACGCATCTCCTACCTGAGCGGTATGACGGCTGTGTGGTCCCATGGTGTTTATACTTGCGTACTATTGTTTGTACAGATGAATGTGGTACCTTCAGACATTTGGAATTTGCTCCCAAGGATGAACCAGACATGTGGAGGTCTACAATTTTTTTTCTGAGGTCTTGGCTGATTTCTTTTGATTTTCCCATGATGTCAAGCAAAGAGGCACTGAGTTTGAAGGTAGGCCTTGAAATACATCCACAGGTACACCTCCAATTGACTCAAATTATGTCAATTAGCCTATCAGAAGCTTCTAAAGCCATGACATCATGTTCTGGAATTTTCCAAGCTGTTTAAAGGCACAGTCAACTTAGTGTATGTAAACTTCTGACCCACTGGAGTTGTGATACAGGGATTTATAAGTGAAATAATCTGTCTGTAAACAATTGTTGGAAAAGTTACTTGTGTCATGCACAAAGTAGATGTCCTAACCGACTTGCCAAAACTATAGTTTGTTAACAAGGAATTGGTGGAGTGATTGAAAAATGAGTTTTAATGACTCCAACATAAGTGTATGTAAACTTCCGACTTCAACTGTAAGTGTACGTAACCAATATCATTTGAATAGATTAAATGTAATAGCAATGAAGCACCTAGGTGCCCAGTAACAGGCTCTGACAATATTTGTGTATGTGCCTTTTTCTGATCATTATTCTTTAGTGATCCTGTGGCCCACTGTGTGAAGTAGATTTAAGCCTCCTGATGCTGGCTGATTGTTCCCGGTGATGTTTTGCTAGCTCCGCTCAGCTCTCTCAAAGCCGCGCAGATGGAGCTGTCAGCTTCATTATGGATATGAGATGATTAAAACTGCCATCCATCCTGCTGGCTGATCGCTCAAGTCTTGTTATCGCGTTCTGAAGTCGAGAGGTTAAACGAGGCAGTGGAGTCAATAAGTAAAAAATGAAATCCCACCAAAAATGTGATGAATTCATCGAAAATGTATAGAACCTGCTGCAGCTGCTAATTCAGGTCTTGTTATCACACTCTGAAGAGGTGAGGTTAAACGAACAGTCAGTTAAATAAGTAAGGCCAGAATCCACCCGAAGCACATATAAAATGTACGTTAAGTACAGTACTCGAGTGCTTCAGTTAGGTATCTATATTTAAAGAGGTGTGCAAATTTGGCAAACGCCACGCCACCAATGCTACATTGTGACCTCTAAGAGCCTTGTAGAGGTGTAGGCTACAATAGAGTGAGAGGCTCTTCAGGCACAGAGAGAGAAACCTTACCCACTGGTTACCATGGCAATCTAATAATCTCGCCATTACTCTATATTGACTCTCGATAAGCTGGGTAAAAATGAATTTTCTTCCCAAGCGTTAAATCTGGACTTAAATGCTGATGCCTGGTGACAGCCATGCAGAGTCGAGCCTTCTGACTTATAGAAACTCGGCCAAGAGGAGATGAAGAGCAGCCAGAATGAACAGATGCTATTTTACTTCATGTTTCCAATGCTCAGCTCTTTCATGGCTGACATCTCCTCTGAGAGGAAAAGGTGCACTACTGGCAAGCGACCATTTTAAAAACATGTTGTTGTTTCTGTATTAGCTAGACTCCAACACCTTATTCATCCAAACAGGTCAGGAGATAGCACATTGTTCCTTTACTCAATGTCAACTAGAAATATGAGGTGTTGGTGTACATATTTTAGAATGCAATCTCTAACAGCAAATGTTCACAGTGCACGTCATTTGTTTGTTTTACACAAATTCAGACAGCATGAAGAAACATCAATTTCATGTCAGATAATTGAGTGGGGAGGATATGCGAGGGATTACGGTTGAATACATCACACATACAACTTTCACTCTGTTATGTAGTCCCACTTGTTGGTGGCAATCCCCTTTCGGTACTTAAAAATTGACTGCCTATACAAAGCATCGATTCGATGAAGAAATAGTTGTGTCAAAATTGACTACAAAGTGTAAGTAGGATAATTTTGGTCATAAAGTCAGCCTCATCTAAAAGTTTGAAACATCCGTGCATCACAACAGGTAAATTAAGTTTAGGTGTTAATTTTACGATGTTAATTTTCCCACTAACATGGGGTGAACAGCTGCAGTGATTGCTCTCTATCCAATGGCATAGAGAGTGAGACAGACCTGCCCAGCAGCTCCGACTTTGTTTAGATAAGACAAAACGTTGCAAATTCTTTTACTTGAGAAATACTGCACCAACACCTTAATTAGATGTAAATTTGCGCAACTAAAACATCCTTGGCAAAACCATAAAAACAAATCACAGATTTCTTGAGTTATCTTAGATTCATTCTGGGGATTTTGAGGAAGTGAAATAGGACAAACAGCGCAGAATCGGTCAGGAAACACACCTCCAAGACTTAAATCTTGTTTTTCTAATGAGCAACTGAAAGACACACGTGCCAATCGTTGCGTTCAGTGGCTCTTTAACACTAGAATAAGTATTTCATAGCCAGCTGTCCCCAAATGAAGTACAGGCATGCATGACAACTGCATTTACTGGTAAGTAACAACATCAGCGGAACTTGAACAAGAGTCTGACAAAATCTCCTCGACTTTCAAAGTTTGCTATCTAGAGTGATAAAATTATGCAGTGATGCCTTTGACATTGGATGAAAAGGTGTGTGGAATAATTGGCTCTGATCTCGCACTCTCTCTTTCTGTCTCTCTCTAAGTCTCTCTCTACTCTCTCTCTTCAGAAGCACCCTCTCTTCTTCTGTAAGTGTTTTAGATTGCTCGGTGACTCAGTGGAAATCAGGTCAGATTGACACTTTGACATCAGCGTTAATTGGCAATTGTGAGCCATCAGCAGGCTTTTCGACAGAAGGTTTCCCCTGCCCCATCTCCACTCAGGTACCACGTTTGGGAGGATGGATTGGAGAGGGGCCACTGGGAAGAGCGGAGGGGATAGGGGGGTTAAGTCTCACTGCATGTCAACCCTCACACTCTCCAGGAAGTTTAATGCATTATAAATGAGGGACAGATTCTGTACATTTGCAATGGGTGGGAGGAAGGGAGGGCTGGCTTGCTCTCGACAACGTCTCCATTCACAAATGAGGGCTATTCCCACATTTTTCATGAGCTTTAATGCTGCTAGCGGACGTGGGCTGTACGGCGGCATTAGGCCTTAATGCTCAATGGCCATTTAGAATGATTGCCTTATAGCGTCAAATAACTCCTTGCTTAGAAACTGAGTTCCACATATTTTTCCTTTGCTCGGCAATGGCTGGTTATGCTTTTGTTATTGAGGCAATTTTGGGAGGACAAACCTGCTCAAAGGCAGTTCCCGCACAAATGGTCTGATAACAATTTAAAATCGATGCCCACAAGCAATTGAAATAGCCAGGCTATGAAATTGAGCAAGGGTCAAGGGTCCCCTGTGATGGGAAGCTAAGCCAATGTCCATTTATAGGGGAGGACACCGTTTCTGTTTCAAAAGTGGATGACTTCATTACTAAATGCACTGTTTGCTTCTGGTACCATTGACTTAACAGGTGAGCGTTTTCCGCTTGATGTCAGTGTTCCGTCTCGTTATCGAGGTTGGCAGTATGTTTTTTTGTTGTTGTTGCCAATTAAGAGCTATAGTGCTGCTAGATTTTTATCAACTGGCTGTGGAGTTTTGCCACAGGCTTTTATCCACTACTTTTTAATTAACTGGATGTGCATACACATAGGTAATGTACAGTATATATGTATGTTAAGGTCAATGTGTTTGATAAACTATTTACATCTGTTGCTGATATTATATTCTATTGTTCCCCTACTGGGCTGGGCTAGGTAGTCTTTAATAAAAACAGATAGTGAGATTTTCTTAAAACGCCATGCTTGTTAATGGCATGTTCATCAAACTGTCAAGACCATGAAGGTGAAAACCTAATTTATTTATTTCCAGGAGCCTTGGTGTGGCCCAAACTCTGCTGACACAGGGGTCAGTAGCTCTTTCTATCCCTCTCTTATTCTCTCTCTTTCCCCTTCTCACTCCCCCTCTCTTTGTCTGGCACTGATTCTATCAAACAAAACCTAACCCAGCACCTCTAAAGCAAGGTGACTGCTAAAGGTGATTTTTCAGCCTCACTGCTAGAGCACAATGAGTTTGAGCTAGCAGGACCAACATTTCTCCCTTAAACTGGCAGTTCTGGACAGGGATAGAGAATCATCTGGACCGTCTCCCGGTTGTGTCAGTGGAATCATTATCTGACATTATCTTGTCTTGTTAATGTACTGCCCTAAAAGTAGGTTATAAGGAGGCTTAAGACTGTATTTGTATGGCCAGGGCTTCAGCCTGATATGAATTTGGTATAAGCTGGAAACCTCTGCCAGAGAAACCTTTCATGCCGACATGAATGTAAAACGAAACAATTCTCCATGGAGACGTGGACTATCGATCCATGATCTATTATCCATGAACTTGGACAGGTGTTCATTTATTACTCCACACTTTCAACTTAAGCCTTGATGTCAGCCAGGAAGGGAGGCAGGGGAGTGCGCAAGAGAGAAAGATGCAAATGACTGCCAGATAAGTTAATGTGTTTGCTGCAGAGGGACTGATTGCAGCTAAGGAAGGGAGGCATTCCTGAGACAGCCAGAGAAATCATTAATCCAAGGTTGACCTGGCTGATTTGTGCCCTGCCCACAGAAGTTTGTTATCCAAGGGAATGTATATGCACAATGAGGGAGCTAGCGTTTTACAATGACTGAGTGGCCGCTCCTTTTGAGCTATCCCGAAGACTAACTGGACTGGAACAGCAGACAATCACCTGGCTGATGAGGGTTTGGATGTATGGGCCCGCAAGGACGTTTTCATCATGAAGAACTTGGCGTTCTGCTGCATGTGGCCCACTCATTGCTGGTGAATTGTCCCCCCCCCCCTTCCCAACCCCACACCACCTCATCATACTGTATGTCGGCCATAGAGAGAAATCTGTGATGCTGACATGCACTGCATCTGTGTCTGTAGATGACCTTATTCCTCCAAAACTGAGGGATCAGCACCTTGCAGGGTTCTCCAGGGTTTAAGTAAAACAATACAGTGTTTTGTAGTTCAGTCATACGAAATGATTCGAACCAGCGAAACATCTGGAAGTCCGCATCTGTTTTTCGGCGTTGTGCAAAAGCAAGGCTGCGATTGGTGGATGGAGACTCATGGTTGGAGGTTTGTGTCACAATAAGCAGAGAGGGGGCACCACTGTGAACCATGTTATATGCCCTGTAGAAATGTGCAAATGTTTTTGTTTGTTCTTATTAGCGCCTTGGTACACATGAATTGATACTGTGGCGGATGTTTTTTCAAAATTCTAAATATGTTACAGGATCCCAGGCTTATTATTTTTTACAAAAACTTCTGTAATTGGAGAAAGTAACGGGAAAGTAATGCTCCTTTAAAGTTGATAACCCCAATTTTGAGTTGGAACATAGCTAATACAAAATATGAACTTAAAAACTGTCTGGGTCATTCAAAAACAGCTTAGGCATGGAAATCATGTACATTTGTATTTGAACTGAACTATCGGTTATTTTGAAGTAAAGACTTTGAGATTAAGTTTTGACAAGTGAAAAATATTGGTGCTTTGAATTCACTTATATGGAATCAGGGAAGAGTTAAGAAACTCAAAGTGAGTTTTAAGGTTCCCACCAGTTCAGGAGAAGTTGTAAAAATGTTGTACAAAAAAAAGATAACTAATCTAATATGTAGGTGGTTGGCTTTGATTGAATACTTTATAGATCTGTTAAATAATGAAGAGAATATGATCAATACCTTCACAGATATCTTCCTCTGACCTTGAGTAGATTGCCCTTGGTGTTATGTGGAACGCATATGGTTATTACTACCGGCCTTTAAAACCATTCCATTCGTAACTAAGCGCTTCTTTGTGTTTTGTGTCCTTCTTTCTTTGCAGGTCTGGCAGTTCACCAGATTATTACAATCACTGTGTCTCTCATTATGGTCATCGCAGCCTTGATAACTACACTTGTCCTTAAAAACTGGTAGGAAAGATTCTTTTATTTTGCAATTACTTCCTGACACACAAACAACACATCGCTTTTGAAAGTTTCAATTAATCTTTTACCAGAGCCACTCATCCACAGTGGTACAAGGTATGATTTTATGTTTGTTTCTTGTCTTTGGTACGTGTTTTTGTAGCTGTGTACAGTCGGGGAATGGCCGTCACAGTAGCCATCAGCGGAAGATCCACCAGCAGGAGGAGAGCTGTCAGAACCTGACCGACTTCACCCCTGCCCGCGTGCCCAATAAAGTGGACATCTTCACCGCCTACAACGACAGCCTGCAGTGCTCGCACGAGTGTGTGCGCACCGCTGTGCCCGTCTACACGGACGAGATGATCCAGCAGACCCCTATATACAAGACCACCTACAACGGAAATAGGTACGCCAGCTTGAAATCGCTCTCAGCGCTAGGTTTCTGGGTCAGTTTGATCACTGTTTGTGTAAGTGCTTCCCTCTCACTTTTGGGTTGGTTATTATGAGCAGTGTTGGGGTCATTACTCAAAAAAGCGAATATATTACCTGTACCTCGTTACTTCTTTCAACAATAACAAATGACTTTACTTATTACTCCCTGGGAAAAGTAAAAAGTTACCCCCCAAAACGTTGCGCATCCTCACACAATGTAAATGTTACGTGGGCCTATACACCAACACAAGTAGCCTAATAATGAGCAACACAAAAAAGAGGGGTATTCTACCGTGGATAAGGGCAGCGTTTCCTCTGCTACATACCCAGCTACAAGCTTGTTTAGCTCTCACAGCCTGTCCTCCTCAAAACAAGCCTTGATTGTTCGGATGAGGTAGGCCTACAGTCATCTTCAGCAGGAGTGGTCAGGCCTTGGGGTTCTTTCGCTACGAGTTTTGTCTTGGCGTGTTGCTTTTGAAGGTGCTTCAAGAGATTGGAGGTTGTGTTTCTAGCAGTGGATAAGTGTTTCTCTGCTGGGCACAGTTTACATTTTACAGTTATATTCTTGTCATTTTGTCATCCTACCAAATCAAAGTAATGGGAGTACTTCCATGCTGAGAAACAATGTTTTAAATGCTTCTGCCATTTTTCAACTAAAACGGTCAGTACTGTAGTAGGGCATGCGTGTGTAAACAGGAACTTGGTGAGAGGACGACAGAATAATCATCACAAATAATAACTATAATAGGAATAGGATACCTACTGTATCTTTGATCAATAACTGTAATATTGTTTCTCAAATTGGTACAGTACTCCGTTATATTACTCGTTACCGCAAAAAGTAATAGTATTAGTGTAACGCGTTACCCCCAACACTGATTATGAGTCGGGACAGAAGTTTCTCCTGGTATAATCACATATTTCGGAAAAAAGTCCTTGCCCTAAATGGTGTAAATCCTCTTTTTGTAAGTGGTATTGTTTTCCTTGCAAAGTACCTCTATATAGTGACTCCTGGACTCAAATTCTCATTATCTTTGTGTCTCAATCCTTTGTCCTACAGACCTTCTCCCACTGAAAGGCAGCTGATTCCTGTGGCCTTTGTGTCAGAGAAGTGGTTCGAGATCTCTTGCTGACTATCTGAAGCCTTTTTTACATCACGTGGATGGAACAAACTTCCTGAATTTATGCTCTGGTGAGTACTATGTCACTTTTCCCTCTGCAAATCCTTTTCTGAGCCTTCCCAACCTTGATCACTGTGGTGTTAGTGTCCCAGTTTGGGAATAGAAGGGAAATGGCATATGGTTGTTATTTCGGCAAGGATTTTTCATAAACTGCACTGGAAAATTGTATTTAATGGCAAGATCACCGAAGGTCATTCATTAGCAATTATAATCCAATTATGTTTGATTCATGCCCTTCAACAACCTAGCCTTTATGAAAAATATTACGCATTTATGGGGTTGCGGCCCTCATTCAGGCGGCCAGTGTAATATTGTTTCAATGTTTTGTTATGGGAAAGGGGAACTTTCCCTTGACTTTCCTGTATTTTTTATGCATCACCGATAAGCTGGACTGCCTCCATTTGAAATTTCAAGCGTGAAAGTTAAACACATGCGCTGGGCTAGTGTGTGGCTAAAAGCCCAGGGGGCCACACGTCTGTTATTGACCCAGCTTTGAAAAGGAATAGAACGCCTGCAGGAACAGTAGCAGGAGGAAGAGGGCCAAGACCATCGTCTGTACAGACATTGGTCTCAGTCAGAGAAAGAACTAAAATGCCCCAGTTCTTCCTTCCAGCACTGCAGTCTTAAAGACCATGGAGAGCCATTGTAGTTAGATGGGCATAAACAATGTTATTGCAATGTAGATGCACATTGTGACATGGTACTTACAACTGGCAGTTACGCAACATACTGTAGGTTATTTACTGTGTTCAATGTTGAGTTTGACACATGCTTATTTTGCTTTAACTGCTGCTATTGGTTTTCTACAGCTCTTCTGACAATTTTATTTGCTAATGTCAAGATTTTTCTCCACAGGATCCTTTGGTAAACTTTTCCAACCAAGAGAAAGAAGCGACTCAAACGACACAGATGAAGATATTTATTTTTCTATAAATGATGACAAACCGAGCAGCCATACCGCTGCCACTCTATACTATTTTCCAGAGACCTGTGTTCATTTAGATATCTAGTTAGAGTTAATATAAACTATATTACTGGATGTGCCAGAGAAGACCATCTACGTCAGCGTCACCTTGAAGGGGACTAGGTTTCTTGGAGAGCTAGGAGACTTGGAGGATCTGCTCTCAGTGGAAAAAGCTGAGCTGTATTACTGAACAATGTGCCAATTACGCCACTATGTGCCATAATCTGTACAGAACAATTCATGGACAACTAAAGACAGTGCTATATTAACCCTGTATCAAACATATTCTTTTTAAAGATAAATGAAGAAAAAAATATGTTTAAAAGTATTTGAATATGTTTTCTGAAATAGTCCAAAAAATATATATTATATGAAGCACTATTCATTGAGGGCAAGGGGAGAAAGAAGAAAATGGTAAATGCTTTAGTCAACACCTACATTTAATGCATTGTTACTATGTCCCATTTTAAAACCAGAGTAGTCTGTCTATTTTTATATATGAAAAGAGGTCAGTCAGTCACAACCCAAACAGTGCAGTTCCATGCCACATGATGTTTGGACAGCGGAACGCCATTAACAGTCCAATCAGAGATCGAATCCAAGCCCAGATTATTTTCCCTTTCGCTATGTCCTTTTTGTCGGTTTTGGATTGTGCTTACTACATTAAAAAAGGGCTCTATGGCTGTCGAACATTGCATACCCTATGTCCTGTTGTGTTCAGTTCTATCTGAATTTGGATAGCTAAAGCAAACAGAGAGGATTAGCAGTATGTTTACATATATACTGACTCAGGTCAGTGTCCAATACACAAGTCTTCATTCCATTTTCCATCCCAAGCATTATTCACAAGGGATAAGACATGATGAGTTACTTTGAGTGGTGGTAGGCTATGAGTGGTACCGCACAAGGGTGGAATTTAGAATTAACTTGTAAGAATACAATTATTCTAACTCTACAATTACAGTAAGTGAGAAATATTGAATATCTCCTCTCAACTATATGAATAGTCAGTGTTTACCACTGTTTCCCAGTGTCTGATTGCAAATATTTGTCTTATTAGTCTTAAAACAACCAAGGGTCATATTTATCAAGCAATGCTTCGAAGGCCACTAATAAGTGTGATTTGTGTGTATTATTGGGGGAATCATAATACCTTTTTGTGTTGCATTTATCAAACACATGCTAATTGGAATTATAATTTGAATGATCATATTATCATCAAACACCTTTACAAATGGTGCCCTGTGCGAGAAGTATTTACATTCAGAAGTAGTATTTTCAATACCATAATCTCTGAAATGCATGCAAATCAAGAAATGGAAATGAACAGGACATCTGAATAAAAATGGTAAAGTATTCCTTCAAATTAGGTCCAAATTAGCTGTATATCTTGTGCTGTGAATGCAGACACAACCATTTTTAATAATGTTCCTCCTTAAAGCTCACTTATATGAAGGAATACACTATCCCTCTTTCATGTCAAGTGCAGTACAGTGAAAAACAACCATGTTCTTTCCTGGTTCCTGAGGGTTGCTCATAAATGCGATTTTGTTGAATATCAGCCTCATCTTAACCTCCAGCATCATCAATGAGATGTGGAACTAGCGGGATTAGGAGCAGCCAATCAGAGTCTAGAAGACTGGGCCACATGTAATACATTAATTAATTGATTAGTTAATGCAATTCTACTATTAGTGAGTCAGGACACTTGAACATAACACAAAACATTTCATTACGCTAGTGGGTAGGTAGAAAGCACAAAAAATAACAACCCGTGATTGCAATTATTCGGTGTCGACAGCAACATGTACAGATTTAAAGATGGACTGGATTCTTGTCCGGATGTGGGATGATATCTGCACTTACTCAATGGGATGGACAAGATTCAGGCTTCAGCTATTCTGTTCCCAGAGCTCAAGGTAGAGGTGGACCCATAGTACAGATCCTAAATCACTAAAGCTTATGTAAATGGAGGGGTAAAGAACTGACCTTGGATCTGTGGCTGGGGTGCAACTGTGACTCCTAGTACACCACTCTCCACTCACACACCAAAACACCATGAATGACCATGCCAATTCATCCAAACATGTACGCTGAGACCAAGTTGCGTCAACATAACATATATTTTTTGAACAAAAAGTGTTATCTTGATAGTCAGAGGGTTACTAAACTGTATATTATACATGTGTAAATGTATTTTCAATATATTTACTTCTATTTGTGTATAGGTATGTTCTATTTTTAAAGACCTGTCTCTTTTTGGGAAAGGTTTGGCTAGGTCGGGATAGTGTCTTTGTTTACATGTGAACTACCGTATTTCTTTGAAAACACAAAATAACCTTGTGCCAAGCTTCCTTCATGCACTTTCAAGCAGTACTTGTATTATATATTTGGCTAATCAATACAATACTTAAATAGACACTGCAATATTTCACATACTGAAAAAGTTAGAAGTAACAAAGCTATGGTCCAGGAAGAGAAGGTCTTTTGATTGTATACTATGATGAGATTGGCGTGCTGATGCTTGGGGTTTGGTTGGTAGAAGATGCACAATTATCAAATGCTAACAAACCATTTTCATATGAAATCTATTTGCTTCTGGAAATATGATTAGTCATGGTGGAAAGGGAAAGTAATGTAAACCCAAGAATAATTGTTATGAGAGAAAGTTAGACTGAGTTAATCTTTTGTTCATTTTTGTTGTAATATTTAAAACTACATGTAACCACTCTAGAGACAAAGACATATGTGTTAGTTTTCTCTTTAAACGCAGGGAAAACTATTAGGCCTATGACCTCGTACTATTTAGCATGAGTTGAAACCACAGATAAATTATCAGAAAGAAGTACAGTAGTAAAGAGAACAAAGAATAAGGGTTCAGGGTTTTTAGGGTAAATATTTCACTCCCCTTTGCATTTGCAGAGAACAAGTACATGAACAAGGATTTTTATGTTTTGGTTTCTTTTGGTTATGCTGGTACTGAAATGTATCGGGTATGTACTTATTGTCTTTCTTTCATATGATGATGACAAACACCACCAATGTTTTGCAACAAAATTCTCCACTTTCATGAACATCTTCATGATCAGATTTTTAGATAGCATGATTGTTTAAAGCCAGCTAAATACTACACTGTTTTTACCTCAATATTCTAAAGGAAGTTTGGGACATCATAGGAATATCAAGGGCACAATTTCTTTAATGTGAAAGGTTTCCTCAAGTGCTGTCTACAAGCCTCAGATGTTCGAATATCCTCCCAAGCATTGTCCCCAATGCGCATTTCTTAAATTCCTAACATACTTTCAAATTGTTACATATGAAAGTGTTGTCTTGAAATACACTACATGGCCAAAAGCATGTGGACACCTGCTCATTGAACATCTCATTCCAAAATCATTGGCATTAATATGGAATTGGTCCCCCCTTTGCTGCTATAACAGCCTCCACTCTTCTGGGAATGGTTTCCACTAGATGTTGGAACATTGCTGCGGGGACTTGCTTCCATTCAGCCACAAGAGCATTAGTGAGGTCGGGCACTGATGTTGGGCGATTAGGCCTGGCTCGCAGTCGGCATTCCAATTCATCCCAAAGGTGGTTGATGGGGTTGAGGTCGGGGCTCTGTGCAGGCCAGTCAAGTTATTCCACACCGATCTTGACAAACCATTTCTCTATGGACCTCGATTTGTGCATGGGGGCATTGTCATGCTGAAACAGGAAAGGGCCTTCCCCAAACTGTTGTCACAAAGTTGTAAGCACAGAATCATCTAGAATGTCATTGTATGCTGTAGCATTACTCCTCCTCCACCAAAATATACAGTTGGCACTATGCTTTGGAGCAGGTAGCAACCTCCTGGCATCCGCCAAACCAAGATTAGTCTGTCGGACTGCCAGATGGTGAAGCATGATTCACCACCCCAGAGAATGCGTTTCTACTGCTGCACAGTCCAATGGCGGCGAGCATTACACCACTCCAGCCGACGCTTGGCATTGCGCATGGTGATCTTAGGCTTGTGTGCGGCTGCTCGGCCATGGAAACCCAGTTCATGAAGCTCCCGACAAACAGTTATTGTGCTGATGTTGCTTCTAGAGGCAGTTTGGAACTCCGTAGTGAGTGTTACAACCGAGGACAGATGATTTTTACACCCTACGCGCTTCAGCACTCAGCAGTCCTATTCTGTGAGTTTGTCTGGCCTATCACTTACCACTTCACAGATGAGCCGTTGTTGCTCCTAGATGTTTCCACTTCACAAGAACAGCACTTACAGTTGACCGGGGCAGCTCTAGCAGGGCAGAAATTTGACAAACTGGACGGTGCCACGTTGAAAGTCACTGAGGTCTTCAGTACGGGCTATTCTGCTGCCAATGTTTGTGGAGACTGCATGGATGTGGGCTCCATTTTATACACCTGTCAACAACGAGTGTGGCTGAAATAGCCGAAGCCACTAATTTGAACGAATGGCAAAGTAAATGGCAAAGTAAATGTAACTTGACATAAGCAATTCACAGTTGCTTCTCTCAGTTCCCTCAGTTCAGTTCATCCCTCAGTGTGAAATATCAGTGCCAACAACAGCACCCATGCTTCTCTGTAGGTAATACGGACATAACAGAGCTATTCTTTATCATATCTGCTGATTTTACAGTTAGCCCATAGTGGTTGAGGCAGTTCAATTGACTGTGAAGATGATTAATGACTAAAGGAGTTTCAGTAAGATCAGAGAAATATGAGACTGAACACCTTTTGTGAGCAAACAAATATCTACATAAGAGACAGACTGTATGTCCTCTAGCTGTCTCTTCAGTGATCCTTGACACTTATAGTACAGCATGTCACCTATGAGACAAACAAACTGTCAAATAATGAAAGGATGCAGTCAGTGCCATCAGCAAGAGGAAAGGTGTCACACATATTGTGCTGTATTTTGCTTCATGTTAATACTACAGTTAATAATCACTCGTATTGATTGCGACCTTTTGACATATTCAGAACGTCAATTCCATGTTTGCCTGACGTCTTACTGGCCCAATCTTTTTTTTTTTTTTTATCTATGAGATAGGATCCAGAACTTGAGTCTTAGTCTAATCACAGGCCAGGGGGTTCAGGCTTAAGGTATTTCAATATGGCACTATACTGTTGGGGAACATATTATTATAATGAACATTGTGAGGAGCCTAGCAACGACTGATTGATAGCACTAGAATTCTTCTGGCCACAGGCTAATTACGGTACAGGGGGGATAGTGATACTCCTTGTTGTTCTGAAATACTTAAAGAAAGGGGATAAATGCGTGGTGTTTGGATTGTTTTTGGGTGCATATTTTTGCTTTAGACAGGGTCATTCATTCTCAAACTGCTTCCCTCATCATGTTTTTATGACTTTACGTATTGTGCGCTTAAACTGTATCTAAAGAGGTGGACTCCAATTCTCCTTGCGGATCATGTTTTTATTTTTCTATTCATAAGAGCTATTGTACTGATATAATCACCAGTGTTTGTCAATTGTGTTAATGACTTGAACTATGATTTAATGACGTCACCATTTCCTATTTGGCCATTTTGGGTCAAGCAGAGTCTGGTTGCATGAAACACATCTGCCTATGAGCATAGCTATATGCCACTGCACAAAAGAGGGCCTCAGACTGACACTCAGTATGATGCCTTGAAAATGGAGTGTATATTGATCTGGACTGGTTTAACATTGATATTTGAGATAGCACAGCTCAATCGATATATGGTTATCACTGGACAGGTCGTCAGATTGGAACAGAGTCAGCCGTGACAGTGAGGCATTGCCTCAGCATTGCCTTGTCACTCTCTTAGAGCAGATGAAGCCAAACCGATATATGTCTGAGAGATATTGGTAAGATGTTTGTTCAGGTATTGAAATAATTCGCAAAGGTAAATGGTAGACAAACAAAAATGTCTGACTGAGATGACATCTTTTTCTTTCTGGTGTTTCACACAGGTGCACACAACAACAGTTTGTTCAGCGAAACAATCACAAGAATCCATACTACTACTACACAAAACCTGACTGAAGTCTTGTTGTTGCCATAGAAAGGAAACATTTGTACTTTGTGACTCTTAAACTTTTTATATTTGTGTTTAATATATCAATGAGTAAATCTGTTACTTTTATATATGATCTATCTATGACTGTAGTACACACAAACGCACACAGAAGGACTGTATAAACAGTCAATTTCTGTGTCAGCTAAATGTTCTATAATTTTATTTTGTGTCTTATGGATCACATCTCTTTTTGTAGGTATTGGTAATGTTTAAATTTACAGGTGATTTTGATTTGGTTACTCTTGTACTTCTAAGCTCTGTATTTGCAAGCACTGTAAATGCGATTCTCATCGGATTCGTCCTCTGTACATTTAGTACTCTGATGTTCCTATAAATAAAATGTAAAACAACACAGACTGTCTGTCTAAATTCATGCTGGGGAGTTTGTCTAATAACACAAGTAAACTATTTGAATATGAGGAGTACCCACATACATTTGAGCTCCTTTCCTCCCATATCGCTCTCAAACAAAACGTCTAAGCAAAGCACCCAGGGGGGGGTTGTCTCTCCCCCTAGTTACCCTGAAGTTTGCAGTGCCTGCTTGCCTGACTACCTGACTGCCTGCCTGATTAACAGTAAAATGCAACAAAAAAATAAGAGAATGTAATAAAATCATACATACATATAACTCATCTAATTATTTATATAACTCATTGTTAATAAACTCAGCAAAAAAAGAAACGGCCCTTTTTCAGGACCCTGTCTTTCAAAGATAATTCGTAAAAATCCAAATAACTTCACAGATCTTCATTGTAAAAGGTTTTTCACAATGTTTCCTATGCTTGTTCAATGAAACATAAACAGTTAATGAACATGCACCTGGTCATTAAGACACTAACAGCTTACAGACGGTAAGCAATTAAGGTCACAGTTATTAAAACTTAGGACACTAAACAGGCCTTTCTACTGACTCTGAAAAACACCAAAAGAAAGATGCCCAGGGTCCCTGCTCATCTGTGTGAACGTGCCTTAGGCTTGCTGCAAGGAGGCATGAGGACTGCAGATGTGGCCAGGGTAATAAATTGCAATGTCTGTACTGTGAGACGCCTAAGACAGAGCTACAGGGAGAGAGGACGGACAGCTGATCGTCCTCGCAGTGGCAGACCACATGTAACAACACCTGCACAGGATCGGTACATCCAAACATCACACCTGCGGGACAGGCACAGGATGGCAACAACAACTGCCCAAGTTACACCAGGAACGCACAATCCCTCCATCAGTGCTCAGACTGTCCACAATAGGCTGAGAGAGGCTGGACTGAGGGTTTGTAGGTCTGTTGTAAGGCAGATCCTCACCAGACATCACCGGCAACAACATCGCCTATGGGCACAAACCCACCGTCACTGGACCAGACAAGACTTGTAAAAAGTGCTCTTCACTGACGAGACATAGTTTGTCTCACCAGGGGTGATGGTTGGATTCGTTTGAATGGTGTCTGTGAGTATAACAGAACTCATTTGGCAGGCCAAAACCTGAGAAGATTCCTTACAGGAAGTGGCCTGTCTGACCATTTCTTGCCCTCCTTGATCATCTCTAACAAATACAGGGGATCTCTGGCATGACGTGACACTTCCAACGGCTCCAATGGGCTCTCAGAAGGCGGGAAAAAGCTGAACGATGTAATTCCATCCCCAGGCTGAAACACATTAGCGCGTTTGGCAAGTGCTCTATCAGAGGGCCATTAGACTGAGGCTCGTGCATGAGGGGATAGCATGCTTTTACTTTCACTCTCTTTGTAATAAAAAACGATTTCCCGGTCGGAATATTATTGCTTTTTTACGAGAAAAATGGCATAAAAATTGATTTTAAACAGCAGTTGACATGCTTCGAAGTACGGTAATGGAATATTTAGAATTTTTTGGTCACGAAATGCGCCATGCTCGTCACCCTTATTTACCCTTTCGGATAGTGTCTTGAACGCACAAACAAAACGCCGCTATTTGGATATAACAATGGATTATCTGGGACCAAACCAACATTTGTTATTGAAGTAGAAGTCCTGGGAGTGCATTCTGATGAAGAACAGCAAAGGTAATAACATTTTTCTTATAGTAAATCTGACTTTGGTGAGTGCTAAACTTGCTGGGTGTCTAAATAGCTAGCCCTGTGATGCCGGGCTATCTACTCAGAATATTGCAAAATGTGCTTTCACCGAAAAGCTATTTTAAAATCGGACATATCGAGTGCATAGAGGAGTTCTGTATCTATAATTCTTAAAATAATTGTTATGCTTTTTGTGAACGTTTATTGTGAGTAATTTAGTAAATTCACCGGCAGTGTTCGGTCGGAATGCTAGTCACATGCTAATGTAAAAAGCTGTTTTTTGATATAAATATGAACTTGATTGAACAAAACATGCATGTATTGTATAACATAATGTCCTAGGGTTGTCATCTGATGAAGATCATCAAAGGTTAGTGCTGCATTTAGCTGTGGTTTGGGTTTATGTGACATTATATGCTAGCTTGAAAAATGGGTGTCTGATTATTTCTGGCTGGGTACTCTGCTGACATAATCTAATGTTTTGCTTTCGTTGTAAGAACCTTTTTGAAATCGGACAGTGTGGTTAGATTAACGAGAGTCTTGTCTTTAAAATGGTGTAAAATAGTCATATGTTTGAAAAATTGAAGTTTTTGCAATTTTGAGGTATTTGAATATCGCGCCACAGGATTACACTGGCTGTTGAGTAGCCCATAGAGGTTAAGAGGGCTGTAAGGGAGACAGGATGTAAGGCACTCAAATGTAATGAACTTTTTCTATAATGTCTAACTTTGTTTTTGATAGCTAAATCAGTCAAGCTGTTAATAATACAGTTAACATAATGTCCTAGGGTTGTCATCTGATGAAGATCATCAAAGGTTAGTGCTGCATTTAGCTGTGGTTTGGGTTTATGTGACATTATATGCTAGCTTGAAAAATGGGTGTCTGATTATTTCTGGCTGGGTACTCTGCTGACATAATCTAATGTTTTGCTTTCGTTGTAAAGCCTTTTTGAAATCGGACAGTGTGGTTAGATTAACGAGAGTCTTGTCTTTAAAATGGTGTAAAATAGTCATATGTTTGAAAAATGGAAGTTTTTGCAATTTTGAGGTATTTGAATATCGCGCCACGGGATTACACTGGCTGTTGAGTAGCCCATAGAGGTTAAGAGGGCTGTAAGGGAGACAGGATGTAAGGCACTCAAATGTAATGAACTTTTTCTATAATGTCTAACTTTGTTTTTGATAGCTAAATCAGTCAAGCTGTTAATAATACAGTTAATTATAGCTTGGCAGGCTCTTTCCATATTTTTTATCATCTTTATTTCAATATCAATTTATTAAAAGAAAACTGTCCGTCGATTGGATTTCAACATTTGTCACTAGATGCTGTCCTGAAGAGAAAAAACACTCCAGTTTTTTTTGCCTGCCTCGTGTGGCCAACTTTGCCAACATATTCTGTAACTTGTACGGTCATCACCTTGTACCTGAATTTCATATAATTTCCACAAGAGAAAGTTAGGTGTATTCCTGTTTGTGCAAACCCCATTTCCATTTCAGTCATTATTTTAACAAAATGTTATTCTGGATTCTGGATTGAACAACGGTCTACCACTTCAACTACCACCTGACACAATGGTCTGACTTTATTTTTGTTTTTAAAAGGCTTTTGTAAATTGGGTTTCACATGGAGACATGGTCTACCACCACCAGGGCGTAAGCCTCCTCTCCAGACACTCTTTGATGAATGTGCATGGGCAGAGTGAGTCCTCCTGCTGCCTGCCCTGGTCTCCTCTCCCTCTGTTCCCCTCAGGGAGGGCTGCCAGGCGGCATTAGTATGAGACAGGGCAGATCAGTCTCTACTCCCTCTGACAGTCTCTGAGCCCCTCAGTCCTCATACATTAAACAGAATTATGCAGCCCTACACAGATGCCTGGATCAATGAGGTCGACAGCACATGCCAACTGCTGCCAGAGAGACACTTTAGTGTGGTGAGAAAAAGTACCCACTGCAACCTGTGCCCATCAAAGGAGGTTCCATTGCCAGCTCAGACACTCCAGTCAGAGTTGATTAGCTTGTGGCTGTCTCGGTGTAGACACTTTGCACTTTTGACTGTCGGCTATGATGTAGTGCATGGCGAGAAGCCAGTGTTGCACAATGCTGATACCCCAGACGGGAAAATGTGTAGGGATGACTGTGACTGGCTTAGGCTTAGTCTGTGAATATTAAAGAGTATGTGGTCATGGACATGTATAAATAAAGGTAAGGCTGGGTTTAAAAAAATTGGATTCTGGGATAAGTCAAGAATAACATTTGTATTGTCCCAACAAGAGTACAACACAATTTGAATCATGTAAATATGCAAAATAAGATTTAAAGTGTCGAACAAAGTAAGACTCAATTCAAAGCAGAGGAAACAGTTTAGATTGAATAGAAACCAGTCTTAACTACAATTCATATATTTCTTAGCCTGACGTTTGCACATGATTGAGTGCAGAGACATTTTGTTTCTAATATAGGATTTATGGATCAAACAGCCCCAAACAGCCAATCCACAAAGGACTGGCACAAGTGAATATTGTTTATTGTTTCTATCAAGTCATTTAAGTCAAGTCTGATGCATTAAGACAGATTGCAGTCTTCAGTTATTCACAGTCCAATCTGCAAGTGACCAAACATTTTGGAGCGATCAACTAACGGATGTCTGTCACCGGGGAGAGAGTCCAAATGGGAACGAGGGAGAAGACGAGGTGCTAGCATTATAGTAGAAACCAAACACTCCAGTCATTACGCTAAAGCTAGTTAGCATAGGCTCGTGAAATTACCTCTAACTTCCTTCATACTAGATGAATAAAAAATGGTGTCCATGAGTTCATCTGATGCTGGGGAATTAGATAAACGGCTTCATTGCCAAAATCCTGAAGTATCCCTTAAAGCAATACATTTTTGAAATTACAAACCTGATTCATAGCTGCTGGAACCACCGGGTACATCTGAGTACTGTATCAAGGTTAAAGGATAACTCTGACCAAAAATAAACAAATGTGTAAATTGTACATTACCTTTTGAAAAAGTTTCCTTTTCACACCTTAACTTTATGATTCATTGTTGAGGATTATAATATTCAGGAGTGAACAAATGACAATATTTACATACATACAGTCAGGTCCAAAATTATTGTCACCCTTGATAAAGATGAGCAAAAAAACAGTATAAAATAAATAATACAAATACTGAGCTACAGTTGAAGTCGGAAGTTCACATACACTTAGGTTAGAGTCATTAAAACTTGTTTTTCAACCACTCTACACATTTTTTGTTAACAAACTATAGTTTCGGCAAGTCGGTTAGGACATCTACTTTGTGCATGACAAGTAATTTTTCCAACTATTGTTTACAGACAGATTATTTCACTTATAATTCACTGTATCACAATTCCAGTGGGTCAGAAGTTTACATACACTAAGTTGACTGTGCCTTTAACCAGCTTGGAAAATTCCAGAAAATCATTTCAAGGCTTTAGAAGCTTCTGATAGACTAATTGACATAATTTGAGTCAATTGGAGGTCTTCCTTTGGATGTACTTCAAGGCCTATTGAAATTGAAGACCTGCACAAGTCTGGTTCATCCTTGGGAGCAATTTCCAAATGTCTGAAGATACCATGTTCATCTGTACAAACAATAGTACGCAAGTTTAAACACCATTAGACAATGCAGCCGTCATACCACTCAGGAAGGAGAGGCATTCTACAGTAAAACAAGTCCTATATCGACAACCTTAAAGGCGCTCAACAAGGAAGAAGCCACTGCTCCAAAACCGCCATAAAAAAAGCCAGACTACGGTTTGCAACTGCACATGGGGACAAAGATCGTACTTTTTGGAGAAATGTCCTCTGGTCTGATGAAACAAAAATAGAACTGTTTGGCCATAATGACCATCGTTATGTTTGGAGGGAAAAGGGGGAGGCTTGAAAGCCGAAGAACATCATCCCAACCGTGAAGCACGGGGCTGGCAGCATCATGTTGTGGGGGTGCTTTCCTGCAGGAGGGACTGGTGCACTTCACAAAATAGATGGCATCATGAAAAAGGAAATGTATCTGGATATATTGAAGCAACATCTCAAGACATCAGTTTGGAAGTTAAAGCTTGGTCGCAAATGGGTCTTCCAAATGGACAATGACCCTAAGTATTTTCCAAAGTTGTGGCAAAATAGCTTAAGGACAACAAAGTCAAGGTATTGGAGTGGCCATCACAAAGCCCTGACCTCAATCCTATAGAAAATGTGTGGGCAGAACTGAAAAGCGTGTGCAAGCAAGGAGGCCTACAAACCTGACTCAATTACACCCGCTTTGTCAGGAGGAATGGGCCAAAATTCACCCAACCTATTGTGGATGTCACTCCCTGACCTTGGAGATCCTTTTTTCTCTATTTTGGTTAGGTCGGGGTGTGACTAGGGTGGGCATTCTAGTTTCTTTATTTCTAGGTTGGCTTGGTATGGTTCCCAATCAGAGGCAGCTGTCTATCGTTGTCTCTGATTGGGGATCATATTTGGGCAGCTTTTTCCCACCTGTTGGTTGTGGGATCTTGTTTGTGTATAATTGCCTTGAGCACTGCATAGCTTCACGTTTGTTTTGTTCTTTATTGGCTTTTTTTGCCGGTTCACGTAATAAAGATGATGAACCCAAACCTCGCTGCATTTTGGTCCGATCTTACAACAACGGCCATGACAGTGGGAAGCTTGTGGAAGGCTACCTGAAATGTTTGACCCAAGTTAAACAGTTTCTAGGAAATCTTACCAAATACTAATTGAGTGTATCTAAACTTCAGACCCACTGGGAATGTGATGAAAGAAATACAAGATGAAATAAATCATTCTCTCTACTATTATTCTGACATTTCACATTCTTAAAATAAAGTGGTTATCCTAACTGACCTAATACAGGGAATTTTTACTAGGATTAAATGTCAGGAATTGTTAAAAACTGAGTTTAAATGTATTTGGCTTAGGTGTATGTAAACTTCCGACTTCAACAGTACATAGACTGGTGTTTTGCAGGTACTATTTAATGAAGCTGCCAGTAGAGGACTTGTGAGGCATCTGTTTCTCAAACTAGACACTCTAATGTACTTGTTCTCTTGCTCAGTTGTGCACCGGGGCCTCCCACTCCTCTTTCTATTCTGGTTAGAGCCAGTCTACCCTGTTCTGTGAAGGCAGTAGTACACAGCGTTGTACGAGATCTTCGATTTCTTGGAAATGTCTCGCATGGTATAGCCTTATTTCTCAGAACAAGAATAGACTGACGATTTTCTGAAGAAAGGTCTTTGTTTCTGGCCATTTTGAGCCTGTAATCAAATCCACAAATGTTGATGCTCCAGATACTCAACTAGTCTAAAGAAGGCCAGTTTTATTGCTTCTTTAATCAGGACAAACATTTTCAGCTGTGCTAACATAATTGCAAAAGGGTTTTCTAATGATCAATTTGCCTTTTAAAATGATAAACTTGGATTAGTTAAGAGTTTTATAACACACATACCGCTAATAAATAGAACTCTCCATTCAGGAGGAAAGTTATTAGAAGTCATGAACCATGATCACACCGCGTATGACTGTTTCAGTGCTTATAGAGTACTTCTGTCATGAAGTTAGCTCCTCCATGGATAACATAGCTTTGAAATAGACTCCTTCATACCTATCGCCACTGTAATGGTGTAAGACACATTGACTTGTTAAAAAACCACTACAGGTTCCCTTGGCATATGGCTTGAGGTCTGCACCAATTCTTACTGACACACGGTCAATGATACGGAAATGATCTGATGAAGTCAAACTCATTCTGAACAGGTTGCAGCCTGCCTGGATACTTGGTTTTCTTTCCCTTGGCATGTGTGCTTGTGTAAGCATAAGCACACATGTACAACTGAATATCTAATGAGGATTTATACCAGGATCACTTAAGGGTCTGAGAAAAATACCAGCCTTGGTAAAGTTGAAAATTTACTCTGAAGCCCTTTTGATTCTACAGCTACATTAATCACCAGTTTCTCCACAGAGGTGCATAGGTCATCCCTGTAGACTGTCCAAAGCTAGTGCCTTGCAGCTGTAGACTTATCATGTAGTTATCAACTTAGGATTGTGCCCTGTGCAATACATAGCTAAATAGGATCACCCTAGATATGACATTAGACAAAATGCCATGATAGAGTCATTTAGCCAAGACCGTAGATGTATACAGAATATAGTCCAATTAGACGATTAAGGTGTGGTAACTATATGTTGTATAACTTTTGAACAGCGCCGCTCATTTGGGGAGGAAATGTAATGATGAATTGCCTGAATGTTGTGCGTTGTTAATGTCTGCCTAAGTTACAGCCTCGATCCACCAGCCTGGACAACCGGACGACGGGTTCTGAATGACTATCCACAACCAGGACATCCCCTGGCCATTCTTGTTGGTGGCATGCAGCTTGCAGAAATCCTACCAGGGTAAACCACCAGAGGGGGCTGCTACGATGATCCACAAAACAGGACATCCCGTGGTCATTTTTATGGTGGGTTGCAACTTGCAGAACCATTCCAAGATTGAACCCACCATAGGGGGACTGACATGACTGTCCTGTGAGGATTACAAAGAGTCAGATCAGCTTGGCAATGGCTGACAATAATCAGACCTTCTCTCACCCGCAGAGGGGAGGAGGGAACTGGTGTGGGGGTTTTGACACCTCCTCACCCTGTCGTAAATTAAGCAGGAGCGGACTCTCTCTCTACCCTCCAGTATTGGCTAAAGGAATGTCCTTTGTCTCCAGAGACTTTTGCCCGCGCAAAACTCTAATGTCCAAAACGTGAATACAGGAATAATATTTCTAACATAAAAATTGGAGGAATGGTCAGACTGAACTATGAAAAATGATGTAATATTCATTTTGTGATGTCATTAAAAACTGTATATGGAAATACTGTAACTTGAAAGTATATTCCCTTTATTAAGTTTTCATCCAATATGTTGTACATATAATATGAAAATGATGAAAGTATTTCTGTTAAGATAGTAATGTGATTTTAGTCTTCTATAAGATAATTATTTTTGATAATACAATGCACAGTAACTAGCCACACCCCAAGTGAGGTCAGAGAGCTTGTCAGCATGACGGAACACCCTTTTGACCAAGAGTGCATAAAGGCTTGGAAGAGAAATCCACTTTGAGACCAGGAAACATGAGGCATTAACTAGATGTTTGAAATGGTTGAAACTTTTAACCTCAACACGAGGCGAAGAAATAAACTGACTTTCCTTTAGACCAGAGAGACAAAGAGCTGCAAGTAATTTCCATAGTGGTGTGAATCCTGAACTCGGATTAATCAACACACTCCCCTCTCAGACAATGACTGGTACAACTGATTAGCTGTCCTAAGTCAAATATCTCAAACTTTTCAAACCATCCCATCCTACTTCGAGTCTCAAATCCCCATAGTACACTACTCTCATCACCCCACTAGAACCATCGGCACGGCTGGCTTATCTTCAAATAAGCAGCTTCAGGAGTGAATGGAAGAGTGAACTCAGTAGTTCTATTCAGGACTACACAATGGACAAAGACACCCACAGGTAAATACATTCATGATTTCTTATTCCAAATGGGTGGCAGTTCGTGTGCAAACTATATGATTGTGAGAATAGTTATAAAATGTGACCACAATAAGTGTCCCTTTTTCTCTCTCCCTCTCCATGTCATTTGGTAAAATGCCATATTCTGTCAGTCCGCTAGGGACCTTTGTCTCATGTAGTAAGTTTGTGTGTGTATTCTGTGTTATTATTTAGTTATCTAGAAAATAAATAATTAAATCAATTTGTGTAGAACTGACTGATCAGAAAAGTCTGTGGTTCTTGTGGATTCAAGAAGTGAAGTAATGATTAATAAATTACTGTTATCCATATATCATATATATATTGTCTTGAGTTTAATTTGGGAGATAGTAACTCATTAAACAACTTCTATGGTAGAGCCCCAAATTCCTAATGAGTTAATTGTTACTAAGACTAATTCAATCGGGTAACAATTAAATATAGTTGGTGGATTCAATGAATAACAGTCATCACATTAATCAAAGACATGTCACGACAATGAAAATCTTACAAAAACACATTTACTGGATGATCTATGCAGATTCAAAGTTAGGTAATAGAATTTCAGTATTTCAGGTTTTCCAAAACCTCTTAAATATCTACTCCGAATTAAGATTCAACCATGTCCGTAGAAAGAATGGTGTGTCAGCAATGACATGAAACATTGGTTATTGAAGTACAGTAAATGAAGTGGATTTATACCCAGTAACGGAATTGCGTTAAACGGAATTTCATCATGGGTCCCTGATCTGTACTACACAGAAATGCATAATTATGGATATGAATTCCATTGTCTTCATGGTCAAATGTATCCTAAATATGTACACAAAGGTATAAATATGCAATATCCTCCTTTCAATATTTTGGAATTATCATTTTAATTAGCTCCACCCAAAAACTGAACTAATCATAGAAGCCTACGTTTCACAAGTTTGGACATCGAAGTACAGCACAGTAGAGCTCAGTTGAGTTCAGCACAGTAGAGTACAGTACAGCACAGCACAGTAGAGTAAAGTTCAGTACAATATATTGGCGTACAGAGGAGCACAGTATAGTTCACTAGAAATCAAATCAAATTTATTTATATAGCCCTTCGTACATCAGCTGATATCTCAAAGTGCTGTACAGAAACCCAGCCTAAAACCCCAAACAGCAAGCAATGCATGTGAAAGAAGCACGGTGGCTAGGAAAAACTCCCTAGAAAGGCCAAAAACCTAGGAAGAAACCTAGAGAGGAACCAGGCTATGAGGGGTGGCCAGTCCTCTTCTGGCTGTGCAGGGTGGATATTATAACAGAACATGGTCAAGATGTTAAAATGTTCATAAATGACCAGCATGGTCAAATAATAATAATCATAGTAGTTGTCGAGGGTGCAACAAGCACGTCCGGTGAACAGGTCAGGGTTCCATAGCCGCAGGCAGAACAGTTGAAACTGGAGCAGCAGCACGGACAGGTGGACTGGGGACAGCAAGGAGTCATCATACCAGGTAGTCCTGAGGCATGGTCCTAGGGCTCAGGTCCTCCGAGAGAAAGACAGAGAGAGAGAATTAGAGAGAGCATATTTAACCTCTATGGGCTAGGCGGGACGAATTCGTCCCACCTACGTAACAGCCACTTGAAGCCTGTGGCGCAATTTTCAAAACCTTAAAAATCCTATTACTTCAATTTCTCAAACATATGACTATTTTACAGCTATTTAAAGACAAGACTCTCGTTAATCTAACCACACTGTCCGATTTCAAAAAGGCTTTACATCGAAAGCAAAACATTAGATTATGTCAGCAGAGTACCAAGCCAGAAATAATCAGACACCCATTTTTCAAGCTAGCATATAATGTCACAAAAACCCAGAAGACAGCTAAATGCAACACTAACCTTTGATGATCTTCATCAGATGACAACCCTAGGACATTATGTTATACAATACATGCATGTTTTGTTCAATCAAGTTCATATTTATATCAAAAACCAGCTTTTTACATTAGCATGTGACGTTCAGAACTAGCATACCCCCCGCAAACTTCCGGGGAATTCGCTAACATTTTACTAAATTACTCACGATAAACGTTCACAAAAAGCATAACAATTATTTTAAGAATTATAGATACAGACCTCCTCTATGCACTCGATATGTCCGATTTTAAAATAGCTTTTTGGTGAAAGCACATTTTGCAATATTCTAAGTACATAGCCCAGGCATCACGGGCTAGCTATTTAGACACCCGGCAAGTTTAGCACTCACCATAATCATATTTACTATTATAAAAGTTTGATTACCTTTTGTTGTCTTCGTCAGAATGCACTCCCAGGACTGCTACTTCAATAACAAATGTTGGTTTGGTCCAAAATAATCCATCGTTATATCCGAATAGCGGCGTTTTGTTCGTGCGTTCCAGACACTATCCGAAATGGTAAAGAAGGGTCGTGCGCATGGCGCAATTCGTGACAAAAAAAATTCTAAATATTCCATTACCGTACTTCGAAGCATGTCAACCGCTGTTTAAAATCAATTTTTATGCCATTTTTCTCGTAGAAAAGCGATAATATTCCGACCGGGAATCTCCTTTTCGGCAAACAGAGGAAGAAAATCACAAAGACGGGGGTGGTCAGGTCACGCGCCTAAGCCCAGAGTCCCTTGATCGGCCACTTGAGAAAGGCGATAATGTGTTTCAGCCTGGGGCTGGGATGACGACATTCAGGTTTTTCCCGGGCTCTGAGCACCTATGGACGACGTAGGAAGTGTCACGTTAGAGCAGAGATCCTTAGTAAAAGATAGAGATGGCAAAGAAGTTCCAGAAATGGTCAGACAGGCCACTTCCTGTAAAGGAATCTCTCAGGTTTTGACCTGCCATTTGAGTTCTGTTATACTCACAGACACCATTCAAACAGTTTTAGAAACTTTAGGGTGTTTTCTATCCATATGTAATAAGTATATGCATATTCTAGTTACTGGGTAGGAGTGGTAACCAGATTAAATCGGGTACGTTTTTTATCCAGCCGTGTCAATACTGCCCCCTAGCCCTAACAGGTTAAATTCACACAGGACACCGGATAAGACAAGAGAAATACTCCAGATGTAACAGACTGACCCTAGCCCCCCGACACAAACTACTGCAGCAAAAATACTGGAGGCTGAGACAGGAGGGATCAGAAGACACTGTGGCCCCATCCGATGATACCCCCGGACAGGGCCAAACAGGCAGGATATAACCCCACCCACTTTGCCAAAGCACAGCCCCCACACCACTAGAGGGATGTCTCCAACCACCAACTTACCGTCCTAAGACAAGGCCGAGTATAGCCCACAAAGATCTCCGCCACGGCACAACCCAAGGGGGGGCGCCAACCCAGACAGGAAGACCATGTCAGTGACTCAACCCACTCAAGTGACGCACCCCTCCCATGGACGGCATGGAAGAACACCAGTAAGCCAGTGACTCAGCCCCTGTAATAGGGTTAGAGGCAGAGAATCCCGGTGGAGAGAGGGGAACCGGCAAGGCAGAGACAGCAAGGGCGGTTCGTTGCTCCAGCCTTTCCGTTCACCTTCACACTCCTGGGCCAGACTATACTTAATCATAGGACCTACTGAAGAGATAAGTCTTCAGTAAAGACTTAAAGGTTGAGACTGAGTCTGCGTCTCTCACATTGGTAGGCAGACCATTCCATAAAAATTGAGCTCTATAGGAGAAAGCCCTACCTCCAGCCGTTTGCTTAGAAATTCTAGGGACAATTAGGAGGCCTGCGTCTTGTGACCGTAGCATACGTGTAGGTATGTACGGCAGGACCAAATCGGAAAGATAGGTAGGAGCAAGCCCATGTAATGCTTTGTAGGTTAGCAGTAAAACCTTGAAATCAGTCCTTGCCTTAACAGGAAGCCAGTGTAGGGAGGCTAGCACTGGAGTAATTTGATCAAATGTTTTGGTTCTAGTCAGGATTCTAGCAGCCGTATTTAGCACTAACTGAACTAAGTAACTAGAGTAAAGATACTGTAGAATACAGTAGAGTATAGTACAGTACAGTACTGTAGAGTTCAGTATAGTAGAGTACAGTAGAGTACAGTAAAAGAGAGTATGCATTTGAAGTCGGAAGTCTACATACACCTAAGCCAAAAATATTTCAACTCAGTTTTTCACAAATAATGACATTTAATCCTAGTAAAAATGCCCTGATTTAGAACAGTTAGGATCACCACTTAATATTAAGAATGTGAAACGTCAGAATAACAGTAGAGAAAATTATTTATTTCAGCTTTCCCAGTGGGTCAGAAGTTTACATACACTCAATTAGTATTTGGTAACATTGCATTTCAATTGTTTAACTTGGGTCAAATGTTTCGGGTAGCCTTCCACAAGCTTCCCACAATAAGTTGGGTGAATTTTGGCCCATTCCTCCTGACAGAGCTGGTGTAACTGAGTCAGGTTTGTAGGCCTCCTTGCACACACATGCGTTTCAGTCTGCCCACAACTTTTCTATAGGTTTGAGGTCAGGGCTTTGTGATGGCCACTCCAATACATTGACTTTGTTGTCCTTAAGACATTTTGCCACCACTTTGGAAATATGCTTGGGATCATTGTCCATTTGGAAGACCCATTTGCGACCAAGCTTTAACTTCCTGACTGATGTCTTGAGATGTTGCTTCAATATATCCACATAATTTTCCCTCCTGATGATGCCATCTATTTTGTGAAGTGCACCAGTCCCTCCTGCAGGAAAGCACCCCCACAACATGATGCTGCCACCCCCGTGCTTCACGGTTGGGATGATGTTCTTCGGCTTTCAAGCCTTCCCCTTTTCCCTCCAAACATAACGATGGTCATTATGGTCAAACAGTTCTATTTTTGTTTCATCAGACCAGAGGACATTTCTCCAAAAAGTACAATATTTGTCCCCATGTGCAGTTGCAAACCGTAGTCTGGCTTTTTATGGTGGTTTTGGAGCAGTGGCTTCTTCCTTGCTGAGAACCTTTAGGTTATGTCAATATAGGACTCGTTTTACTGTGGATATAGATACTTTTGTACCCGTTTCCTCCAGCATCTTCACAAAGTCATTTGCTGCTGTTCTGGGATTGATTTGCACTTTTCGCACCAAAGTACATTCATCTCTAGGAGACAGAACGCGTCTCCTTCCTGAGCGGTATGACAATGTAACGGCTGTCGGAAGAGAGAGTAGACCAAGGTGCAGCGGAGTTAGTGTTCATCTTGAAATTTAATTCGAACAAAGAGAACACTACAAAAATTAACAAAGCACGACAGCAAAACAGTCCTGTTAGGAAACACTCTAAACAGAAACAATCCCCCACAAAACCCAAAGGAAAAACAGGCTCCTTATGTGTGACTCCCAATCAGCAACAACGAACTACAGCTGTGCCTGATTGGGAGCCACACACGGCCCAAAACAAAGAAATACAAAAACATAGAAAAATGAACATAGAACGCCCACCCAATGTAACACCCTGGCCTAACCAAAATAAAGAACAAAAACCCCTCTCTATGGCCAGGGCGTTACAGACAATTGCGTGGTCCCATGGTGTTTATACTTGCGTACTATTGTTTGTACAGATGAACGTGGTATCTTCAGGCGTTTGCAAATTGCTCCCAATGATGAACCAGACTTGTGGAGGTCTACAATTTTTTTCTGAGGTCTTGGCTGATTTATTTTGATATTCTCATGATGTCAAGCAAAGAGGCACTGAGTTTGAAGGTAGGCCTTGAAATACATCCACAGGTACACCTCCAATTGACTCAAATGATGTTGATTAGCCTATCAGAAGCTGCTAAAGCCATGACATAATTTTCTGGAATTTCCCAAGCTGTTTAAAGGCACAGTCAACTTAGTGTATGTAAACTTCTGATCCACTGGAGTTGTGATACAGTGAATTATAAGTGAAATAATCCGTCTGTAAACAATTGTTGGAAAAATTACTTTTGTCATGGTTTGTGACTATTACACTTTCCCATTGTAGCCAATTCAATTGCAGAAAATCCATTTACGGTTCTTAAGAAATTCCGTTACCGATCTGTGAACAATGTTTCGAGTTTTAATCATTTAATAAATAAAATCTATATCATCAAAAATACTGTAAATAACTTGATAGGCATACCTTTACTTGTTATTTCTGTGAATTTTCATTAACCTCCCTTCTCATGAGGGAGAGAAATTAGAAAATATCTTAAAGATATGTGGGTTTTGGTAGCCGGAATCACAAGGCAATATTTCCTAAATTTACAGAAGGCAGAAACATTTCTCTCTTTACTTCAACATTAATGTGTTTTGATGTATTTGTAATACCTTGTAAGACTTTTTCTGTTAGATGTTTTCTAAGACCCCTTTTCCATCTGTTTGACCAGAAATCAAAGCTTTTGCTTTCCAAAGGTTTAGTGGGAAATGGTTGAAAAAATGTATATATGCCTTAAATTTAAGACTCATAGCTTTCATTTGACACCCAATTTGGCATACTCCTATAAACTTCACATGGGTCCTTTTACATGGAAATTACCATACTATGGTAAGTCATTATGGGTGCTTGAAATCCTTTAGTCTTCAACTGTATAATGTTAGTTTGAACTGTCTTCTGTTTTTGTGCGTGCATGCATGCATGGTGAAAAACATTAATATCATTCAAGTACATGACTTCACTAAGCACCATGGACAACACTGTGAATTAACTGCTACCGTTTAGCTTTGGTGCCATAGACAGCGCCATTACATTACTTTGTGTAGGGTGGTAGCTTGTCTGAGTGTGTGTTCATTGGTACTGTGTTTGTGTGTGTTTTTCTCTCTCTTTTCTTTCTCTCTCTCTTGACTCTGATCTGACGCCCACATCATCTCCAACCTAGACGCCAGGAATAACATATTGTTATGACCGTGCTCACACAATGTTGTTAAAAAATGTATGAATAATTGACTATCATGGCAGGATCTCATACTTCAGTATAACATGATAAGATATACAGTAAATCTGCAAGTACATTTGGAAGTATATGATTCACTGAATTTTCTGCCCTAAGCAGTTAAGTCCTCTTCAAGTTCCAAAAGACTGATTCCATCTTCCGCAAATGGGGCTTCCAAGCGTATATAGGAGAACATTCACAGTTGCAGAACGGAAGCAGAAATAAAACTCCTAACTCTTCTAGTGATCAATTGTTTTTATCACTACAGTTTTATCACACCATATTTGCACGGGGGACCAAGGCACTTCACACCCACAGAATCTATCCCACCTTTCTCCTTGTCAAACTTGATGCCATTGATTGTTGAAATGTACACTGACTGTCAAACTTTTGTCCACATTTCTTGCATGGTTAGAGGCAAGGCAACTCATTTCAGCCAGGGACAAGCCTCCTCAAGGTATTGATTTCCCCCCTGTGGACGGTCAATGTATATTAAAAGAGTTATCAATGAGCTGCAGTAAACCAGGAAGGAAGCCCCGTAGGGTATCCTTATTTCACAATGAAAAATAGTGATAGAGCGAGAGAATGGGCAAGGGGATAGAGAGTGTGTGCATATATATATTATAGCTGTGTCAAGTTGGCTGGATGTCCTTTGTGTAGTGGACCATTCTTAATACACACAAGAAACTGTTGAACATGGTCCCGTGTGGCTCAGTTGGTAGAGCATGGTGTTTGCAACGCCAGGGTTGTGGGTTCGATTCCCACGGGGACAAGTACGGAAAAATAAAATAAAAAAATGTATGAAATGTATGCATTCACTACTGTAAGTCGCTCTGGATAAGAGCGTCTGCTAAATGACTAAAATGTTAAAAAATGTAAATGTAAACATTAAAAACCCAGCAGCATTGCAGTTCTTGACAGAAATTGGTGCACCTGGCACCTACTACCATGCCCTGTTCAAAGGCACTTAAAACTGTTTGTCTTTCCCATTCACCCTCTGAATGGCACACATACACAATCCATGTCTC
The DNA here is from genome assembly GCF_965601325.2 of Salmo salar. Taxonomy (NCBI): domain Eukaryota; kingdom Metazoa; phylum Chordata; class Actinopteri; order Salmoniformes; family Salmonidae; genus Salmo; species Salmo salar. Next base: position 85,964,331 of record NC_138305.1, read on the forward strand.
ATTTGTTTAAAGGCTTAAAAATCCTTCTTTAACCTGTCTCCTCCCCTTCATCTGCACTGATTGAAGTGGATTTACCAAGTGACATCAATAAGGGATCATAGCTTTCACCTGAATTCACCTGGTCAGTCTGTCATGGAAAGAGCAGGTGTTGTTAATGTTTTGTATACTCAGTGTATAGAGAGAGAGAAAGAGAAAGAGTAGAGAGAGAGAAGGATAGAGAGAAAGAAAGAGACAGAGAGACAGACAGAGAGAGGAGAGAGAGACTTGAGCAGGTCCAGACTGACTGGAGAACAACTGAGATGGGGGCCTATTTCTCTATTTCGGTCCATCTCCAGGGCATTTACTGGTTCTCCTCCTCATCATCAAGGATTCCCTCTAGCCACACAGGTATTTGATTATCTCTCACCCCACTGCCTCTCAATGCCTGGATTACAGGGTTTGGAGTCCTATAACACTAGTTTAGGAGCGGTCCTAAAAATAACATGGCCCAGGAGACCAGGCCAGATCAGCCCAGTCCTGATCTTCTCACTTTTACACTCTAAAGGAACTCTCTCTCCTCATTGGCTCATCTATGTGTTCTGTTTCTGAACAAATACTCTGCGTTGATATTCATGTAATAATAAGGAATTCCCCTTGACCAGGCCCACAAAACAAACATTCTTTCAATTCAAATCAAATCATATGCACTGAATACAACAAGTGTAGACCTTAGGGTGAAATGCTTACTTACAAGCCCCTAACCAACAATGCAGTTCAAGAAAGTAAAAAATGTAATTAAAAGTAACACAATAAAATAACAATAACGAGGGGGGTACTGGTACCAAGTCAATGATGCGGGGGTACAGGTTAGTCAAGGTAATTTGTGTATGTAGGTAGGGGTAAAGTGACTATGCATAGATAATAAACAGAGAATAGCAGCAGAGTAAAAAACAAGGGGTGGGGGGGGGGGGTGTCAATGTAAATAGTCCAGGTGGCCATTTGATATTGTTCAGCGGTCTTATGGCTTGGGAGTAGAAATTGTTATTAAGGAGCCTTTTGGACTTAGTCTTGCTGCTCCGGTACCGTTTGCCGTGCGGTAGCAGAGAGAACAGTCTATGACTTGGGTGACTGGTGTCTTTGACAATTTTTTGGGCCTTCCTCTGACATCGCCTAGTATATAGGTCCTGGATGGCAGGAAGCTTAGTCCCACTGATGTACTGGGCTGTACGCACTACCCTCTGTAGCGCCTTACTGTCGGATGCCGAGAAGTTGCCATTCCAGAAGGTGATGCAACCGGTCAGAATGCTCTCGATGGTGCATCTGTATAACTTTTTAATCCCCATTGCAAAAGAGCCAACTTCGTCATTGATTTTTTGTTATACAGAAATAACTAAAAATCCCAAAAAGCTGCTGTGTTGTTCAATGTACATGTAACCAGGTAAAAAATCCCGACCTACGGTTCGCAATACTCCCACGTAGGGAAATAGATCCCGAGAGAAGAGCCCTGTGGCTTCAGGCTATGTGGCATGGGAGATTGGGAAATGTGGGGACCCGGTGTCCAAGTAGGCTAAATGTAGCTATGTGTGTGGAAAACATTTAATCACAGGTAAGACATTTTACTTGTTTAGTACAGCCGGTTTGTAACGCCACTCACTACTTGTAGCTGTATAGTCCGTTTGTTTGCGTTGTTGGTCTTGGCTAGCTTAACTCACTCACGTGGCTGCTAGCACCATCATGAAAAGGGGCATGAGGGAAGCCCTACAATATTACATTTTTCTAAATAGTGAGAATGCACAGGAGCAGGGAATTTGGAAAATAAATCTTTAGACATGTTGTACTTTTGTTAAAAGTTGTTTTGTAATTGACTAAGACAAACAGACAAAAATAAAATTGTGTTTGGAAAAAGGTCAAGTATTTGCTGTGAGCCAATGTGGTAACCTAAGTAACCACAGGTTGTTTTCCCCACAGGCGCGCGGGGCTGCAACTTTCTATCTAATACCTGGGACTTTAACTACACAGTCAAACACAACAGTGAGTGATCTCACCCCAAGACGTGCTTTTAGTTGGGGTGGCCTCATTCCACAGGTTGAGATTTGAGGATAATTTTTATTGGGCGAACCAGGCAGCATCCACCAACAGTGGCAGTGTATCAGTTGCTGCTTATGGCCATAGCAAAAACACAAACAAAACGTAGCAGTGCTGCTAATGGTAATTCTGTTTTTGAACTTTGAATTTCCAGGGCAACTCAGGTCACCCAGCAGTATAAACTACTTAACCGCCCCCTATCACACCAGAGGGCTAAGTGAGAGCAAAGCTAGTTTAGAGTTTAATATTTAAGTCACAGCCTCTATCTACCAAGGGATGGCAGATTCGGGTTGCTTTTAGCTAAAGGCTTTCCTGTCAGTTTTGCTCTTTGTAACTTTTCCTTTTCGCAAAACAAAAGAGTCAAGTAGGGTTAAAATAATGAAAGTTTGCAGATCACAGGTGGATGCATGGAAGGGAGCTAGTTATTTTGGTTTCATGTGGTCATATCTTTGACATTATTGTATTAGTGATGTTTAAGTGTTGGTGAGCATGTTCACTGCAGAAAACACACAGTGATATAGACAAGAGTGATGATGATTGCCAAATAACTGATTTCAGTATTTTAGTTTTTTGGTAAAGACATGTATTAGCATATGATAGGGATTTTTGAGATTCAAAACAAACTACCAAACCAAAATAACACACTATGCTAATAGAATAAATGTAAGTCATTTCCTACCATCACAAATCTTACAACATATTTAGCCACATGCAACAACACAAACATTTCTGCAATAAACATTGCAAAATGCGTTGAATTTCAACCTTGGATCATGTTTTGTAATGAAGGCATTACAAAATCTTTCCTCACATAGGCCTTCCTACATCTACAGCTAATAATTGCCCACAGGCAGCATTGTGATTGTAATCACAGATTGAAGAATTTCATATTTTCCAGACATTTCCCTGCTGGGTTGACCTTTTGGCTGTTTTCAGGGGACGTTCCCGTTTATGACCAACATACTGAAGCACCTGAAGGGGATTGAGAACCACGGTCTGAATTCATTATATCTATTTCTGTGACCGTTTCAGTCATCTCTACAAAGAAAGCAAAACCATCTGTCAGTTGTATGACTATGGCGCTTTTAAGAGTTTTGTATGACAGAACGGTTCGTTTTTTAAATTTATCGAATCTTATAAATTAATTTCAATCATTTACAAACCATACATTGGTTTGTGTTTTTGTTTGAGAGTTGAGCCTTTCAATTTATAAATAATATTTATAACTCTGAATATGAAATGTATTTCATGTCAACGCAGTGAAAGTATTAATTACAAATGTGGTCCTCCCCATCGGTTTGCAGAGGTTATGGCTACCACATCTACTTCTTTGTCAGTGCTGTACTCCCCTTACATCAATCTAATGTTGTTTAATTACAAACCACACATAGACTTAAACATTGAATAACTTAATGATTTTCCACTTCCCCCTTGAGGTCAAAGTCTAAGGAACTGAATATTTGACTATGCATAATGTACTACCAGCCACTTCAGGCAAATCTATAATTCTTATGCAATCTCATGTCTGCAGTGTTCGCTAATGGTTGCATTGAATTGAGTTATTTTTATATGATTGTGCAAAAAAATTATATTACAAAAATATTTAATCTCTGTTTTCATGGCGAAAGCATTAGCCATCTACAGTGCATGCGGAAAGTATTCTGACCCCTTGAATGTTTTAACATTTTGTTACATTACAGCCTTATTCTAAAATGGATTTTAAAAAAAAAATCCTCATCAAACTACACACAGTACCCCATAATGACAAAGCAAAAACAGGTTTTTGGAAATTTTTGCAAATTTATCCTGTTAGGGATAGGGGGCAGTATTTACACGGCCGGATAAAAAACGTACCCGATTTAATCTGGTTATTACTACTGACCAGAAACTAGAATATGCATATAATTGGATAGAAAACACCCTAAAGTTTCTAAAACTGTTTGAATGGTGTCTGTGAGTATAACAGAACTCATATGGCAGGCAAAAACCTGAGAAGATTCCTTACAGGAAGTGGCCTATCTGACAATTTCTTGGGCTTCTTCACTCTCTTTATTGAAAACTGAGGATCTGTGCTGTAACGTGACACTTCCTACGGCTCCCATAGGCTCTCAGAAGGCGGGAAAAAGCTGAATGATGTCTTTCGAGCACCTGGCTGAAAAAAATTAGCGCCTTTGGTAAGTGGTCGATCAGAGGACAATGAGACTGAGGCGTGTGCACGAGGCGACCCCATGTTTTTATTCTCTCTGTCTTTGAACGTAAACAGGGTTTCCCGGTCGGAATATTATCGCTTTTTTACGAGAAAAATGGCATAAAAATTGATTTTAAACAGCGGTTGACATGCTTCGAAGTACGGTAATGGAATATTTTGATTTTTTTTGTCACGAAACGCGTCGGGCGCGTCACCCTTCTTTACCCTTCGGATAGTGTCTTGAACGCACAAACAAAACAGAGGATATTTGAACATAACTATGGATTATTTTGAACCAAACCAACATTTGTTATTGAAGTAGAAGTCCTGAGAGTGCATTCTGACGAAGAACAGCAAAGGTAATCCAATTTTTCTTATACTAAATCTGACTTTGGTGAGGGCTAAACTTGGTGGGTGTCTAAATAGCTAGCCCGTGATGGCTGGGCTATCTACTCAGAATATTGCAAAATGTGCTTTCACCGAAAAGCTATTTTAAAATCGGACATAGCGATTGCATAGAGGAGTTCTGTATCTACAATTCTTAAAATAATTGTTATGTTTTTTGTTAACGTTTATCGTGACTAATTTAGTAAATTCACCGGAAGTTTGCGGTGGGTATGCTAGGTCTGAACGTCACATGCTAATGTAAAAAGCTGGTTTTTGATATAAATATGAACTTGATTGAACAAAACATGCATGTATTGTATGACATAATGTCCTAGGATTGTCATCTGATGAAGATCATCAAAGGTTAGTGCTGCATTTAGCTGTGGTTTGGGTTTATGTGACATTATATGCTAGCTTGAAAAATGGGTGTCTGATTATTTCTGGCTGGGTACTCTGCTGACATAATCTAATGTTTTGCTTTCGTTGTAAAGCCTTTTTGAAATCGGACAGTGTGGTTAGATTAACGAGAGTCTTGTCTTTAAAATGGTGTAAAATAGTCATATGTTTGAGAAATTGAAGTAATAGCATTTCTAAGGTATTTGAATAACGCGCCACGGGATTCCACTGGCTGTTGAGTAGGTGGGACGATTTTGTCCCACCTACCCTAGAGAGGTTATACAACATAAAAAACAGAAATACCTTATTTACATAAGTGTCACACACTGATCTGTTTCACCTGTCTTTGTGCTTGTCTCTACCCCCCTCCAGGTGTCGCCCATCTTCCTTCCCCATTATTCCCTGTGTATTTATACCTTTGTTCTCTGTTTGTCTGTTGCCAGTTCATTTTGTTTGTGAAACCTACCAGCGTTTGTTCCCTTGCTCCTGCCTGTTTCTTGCTCCTGTTTTCTAGTACTTCCCAATTTTCACCAGTTTGCCTGACCATGAGCTTGCCTGCCGTTCCTGTACCTTACCCCACCTTACTGGATTATTGAGCCCTGCCTGCCCCGACCCTGAGACTACCTGCCATTCTGGACCCTTTGCACCCTCTCTGGATTATTGACCCCTGCCTGCCTTTGACCTGTCGTTTGCCTGCCCCTGTTTTAGAAATAAACGTAGGTTTCTTCGACACTGTCTGCATCTGCAGACTCGGACCAGCTTCTCAACACCCTCTCCTCCCAAGGAGCAACCATTGGAGGGCACGAGGAGTTGCTTCGTGGTCTTACTGAAGGGTTCCAGACCTTGGCCGAACATCACAACCAAGCATTGAACAAATTGCTGGAGTAATTCCGTGGGTTGTCTACTATGAAGCCTACCACGACGGTAACCACCCAGCCCTTCAGTAACGTGGCTGTTAGCAGCGCTGACACCCCGGTTTCCCGGGAACCCTGCTTATCTATCCCGGAGCACTTTAATTGAGAGTCGGGCACCTGCCGGGCATTTCTCGCTCAGAGTTCACTCATCATCGAGCTGCAGTCCTCCTCCTTCCCCTCGGACCGCTCTAAGATAGCATACCTCACCACGCTGATGTCCAGGAGGGCTCTAGCCTGGGCTACGGCAGTATGGGAACAACAGTCGGCCATATGCTTCAGTCTGGAGGAGTTCGTGGCAGAGGTAAAGAAGGTTTTCGATGCTCCAATTTCCGGGAGAGGCTGTGTGGAAGTTACTTCAGCAAGACTCCCGCGGTGTGGCAGACTATGCAGTGGATTTCCGCACGTTGGTAACTGAGAGTGACTGGAACCCGGAAGCACTGTTCGATATGTTCCCGCACGGAGTTTCGGAGGAAGCAAAGGACGAGCTTGCTGCCTGGGAACTACTGACGGATCTCGATTCGCTCATCGCCTTGACCATTCGGATTGATGGGTGACAAAGGGAATGAAGGAAGAAGAGGAGATTCGATTTCACTCGCCATCCAAGGATTCTAACTCGCCTCCGAGGTATCCCGGAAGAACCCGACGGCTCTATTGGCGAGAGAACACGAGCATACCCAAGTTCCCCCGAGAGTCTCCGAAGGCTGCCGAGTCACCTCTTACCGAGCCCATGCAACTAGGCAGAGCTAGGCCGTCTCCAGCTGAACGGCTATACAGGCTTCACACTAAGAGCTGCCTGTATTGCGGGACTACTGGTCATTTCATCCCCACCTGACCCCTAAAAGACCAAGCTCACCGGTAGGAGCAAGTACTCTGGTGGGCCATACGGCGTGTCCTCATTGACTCTGTGGACGATGAAAGCTTGATGGACGCTACCCTGGCTTCCGAGCTCGATATCCTCACTCTGCCACTCTCCATTCCTATGGACGTTAGAGCACTGGACGAGCGCTCTATAGGCCGGGTCACCCACAATACCACCCCCATCAAACTACGTGTCTCAGGGAATCATCCAGTTCCTGCTCATTAAGTCTCCTCAGGTTCCCGTGGTATTGGGATTCTCCTGGCTCCAGTGACACAATCCCCTCATTAAATGGTCTGCCGGTGCCATCATGGGCTGGAACCCGTTCTGCCACACCCATTGCCTGAAGTCAGCACAGTCTATCCTAGGATGTCTTCCTGGGGCCTCGGAAATTGCCCCAGATCTCTCCGCCATTCCCGCGGAGTACCAGGAACTCCAGGAGGTGTTCAGTATGGCCCGGGCCACTTTGCTGCCACCGCACCAACCATATGACTGCGGGATTGATCTTCTTGCAGGCACCACTCCGCCCCAGGGACGACTGTACTCTCTGTCGACTCCGGAAATCAAGGCTATGGAGACCTACATTGAGGACTCCCTAGCTGCTGGGTTCATCTGTCCTTCTGCCTCTCCTGCCGGTGCAGGGTTCATCTTTGTGGAAAAGACGGCCAAAACCCTGTGCCCGTGCATCGACTACTGAGGTCTCAACGACATCACGGCGAAGAACCCCTACCCACTACCTCTCATCTCCTTGGCCTTCGAACCGCTCCAGGGGGCTACCGTGTTCTCCAAGCTGGACCTACAGAACACCTACCACCTGGGACGATTACAGGAAGGGGACGAGTGGAAGGCTGCCTTCAATACGGCCATCAGCCACTACGAGTACCTGGTCATGCCCTTTGGCCTTACCAAACGCCCTTGCTGTGTTCCAGGCTCTGGTTAATGATGTTCTCTGTGACACGTTGTCTTCGTCTACCTCAATGACATCCTCGTCTTCTCCGCTCCACCCAAGAACACATGCTCCACGTCCGACAGGTTCTCCAACGCCTCCTGGAGAACCAGCTTTTTGTAAAAGCAGAGAAGTGCGAATTCCATCGATCCACCATCCCCTTTGGGTTACATCGTCGCTGCAGGGAGCGTACAGATGGATCCCGGGAAGGTGAGAGTGGTGGTGGATTGGCCCCAGCCTACGTCCAGAGTACAGCTGCAGCGGTTCCTGGGTTTCGCCAACTTGTATCGCCGCTATATCCTGGGCTACAGCACACCGGATTCCTCCTGTCTACACTCACCTCTCCCAAGGTTCTGTTCACGTGGTCCCCAGCTGCTGAACGGGCGTTCCAGGATCTCAAACATCGCTTCACCACAGCTCCCATCTTGGTTCATCCTGACCCGTCCCACCAGTTCGTTGTGGAGGCCGATGTTTCAGATGTTGGAGTGGGGGCTGTCCTGTCCCAGCAGTCTGCCCTGGACCTCAAGTTGTATCCCTGCACCTTCTTTTCCCACCGCCTCAACTCCACGGAGAGGAACTATGATGTGGGGAATCGGGAGCTTCTCGCAGTGAAGATGGCGTTGGAGTCGAGGCACTGGCTGGAGGGGGCGGAACATCCATTCATTGTGTGGACCAACCACAAGAACCTAGAATATCTCTGCGCCGCCAAGCACCTCAATTGCAGGCAGGCTAGTTGGGCCTTACTGTATACCTGGTTCAAATTCTCCCTCTCTTACTGGCCGGGATCCAAGAATGTCAAGCCAGATGTGCTGTCATGCCGCTATAGCCCCATGACTACTACCCCAGAACCTGAGACCATCCTTCCCACCTCATGCCTGGCGACAGCACTCAGCTGGGGAATAGGGAAGCAGGTTCGGGAGGCGTAGCATTCCCAGCCGAACCCCGGGTGGTCCAGATAACAGGATGCTTGTGCCTGACGCGGTCCGCTCCACGGTCCTGCTCCAGAGCGCTCACGACCTCAGACTGGGGCAAAGGTTCACCTTCCAACAGGACAACCACCCTAAGCACACAGCCAAGACAACGCAGGAGTGGCTTCGGGACAAGTCTCTGATTGTCCTTGAGTGACCCAGCCAGAGACCGGACTTGAACCAGATCGAACATCTCTGGAGAGACCTAAAAAATAGCTGTGCAGCGACGCTCCCCATCCAACCTGACAATGCTTGAGAGGATATGCAGAGAAGAATGGGAGAAACTCCCCAAATACAGGTGTGCCAAGCTTGCAGGGTCATACCCAAGAAGACTTGAGGCTGTAATCTTTGCCAAAGGTGCTTCAACAAAGTATTGAGTAAAGGGTCTGAAGACAAACATTTCTAAAAACCTGTTTTTACTTTGTCATTATGGGACATTTTGTGTAGATTGATGAGGGGGAAAAAACTATTTAATCCATTTTAGAATAAGTCTGAATACTTTCTGAATGCACTGTATATGTTCATGTAGGTCTCTATTGAGTTAATTCTTTCTTGGTCCTTTACTCTCCCCAGAGCCCTTATGAATAAATACTTGAGGCCTAGTAAACTTTTCTGTGCCTGACTCTATTCCCAATGGAACCATATCACTACATTAATGACGCTCTTAGAGGTTTTTATGGATTGGTGATGAGATTAATGCTGTGGCCCCACTGGGCTTCGTCGTGTCAACAAGACTCACGTCCTCCATTTTGTGCCGGCCCGCCTTCGGTTTCTGTTGATTGAAGTGGGAAATTGAAAGCTGTGGATTATTAACTCCTCGCTAAAAAGCAAGCCTGGTAAGTCAACGCCACATGAGAGCTGCGGGTTCCAATACACAGGATGGCTGAAGTCTGCTCTCTTCTCACTAAAGACTCATTTTACTGCCTATCAGGGTCCCCATCTAATAACCTGGAAAGGCAATACATCACTTTCCTGCCACTCTTACAGTACGTGACCACAAGTGGTCCTCCGATGCAAACTCCCGGTGGCAGATATCTTTCCATAAATCACAAAAATCTCCTCCTATTCTCCTTTTTCTCGATTTCTCTCTCCTTTACATGTTCCATCTTTTGTTTTCACCTCCGGTCTCCGCTGTAATATTTGGGGTTTTATGGATTCTGTTTATCATTTTTGGAGTACTTTTTGGAGTTGTTATTATTCAGTTTAGCAGTTGTCGTCATCACAGGGCAGCTACTGTGCATCTTGATTATGAATGCATTTATTGAGTTGCTAATTTAGTAGTGACTTCATGTTATGGGGGATGCATAGCCTGAAACCAAGATGTTGGGATTGTTGTTGAACACAACAAGTGTTGTACTGTATCTAACTCTGAGGAAGTGTACCACTTATTTTGCTTTGTGTCTGGTTTTGTGAGAGCAGGTTGCGTTACCTAGGGTAATATGCTACACAGTAGTAGATGGTATGGTATCTATACATGTTTCCCCTGCCCAATTATAAGCCCATCAGTCACTGACTTACTGTATATTGGCATCATCCATCCTCAGCACCTACCTCAGTGCTGTGGCACATCATATGAGCATCCGTCCATCCTCTCTGTACCATAGACTAACCATCCATTCATCCTCACCATCTCCAACAGCATGGCCATCCATCCATCCTTAACGTGCTACAGAACCTGGCCATCAATCGCTGGCACCTCCTCAGTTGGCTACAGAATACAGAGCAGGTTGGACCTGTGTCTCAGAGCCTACTGAAACACAACAGCAGCATTAGCAGGATTTTTTGAATAGAGGCCTTTGATTGACCATTCCTCTTTAGCCTATATTTTATTGCATAGTGCATCATATTGTTACTCTCTGTTGCGCTTATACAACCAGATAGCTGCACCACACAATTACTTGAAGGCACAATCTGTAATGTCAACAGCAGGACTTTGTTTGTAAGCTGAGGGATGGGGCTGGGGGAATTAAACCACACTCAAAATGTATAGATGGAGCTGTGGATGCAAGCAATGATAGTCCCGATGAGATCAACATCCAGTAGAAAAGTACAGGGCATTTCCATGTAAAATGATATTTCCATAAGCACCAACATGTGAAATTCATAGGAGCATGTAAAATTTGGTGTCAAAAAAGCTGAGTCTATATTTTTCCATCCTAAAAATTAGGAATAAGAAAAGGCTTCGATTTCTGGTCAAACAGATAGAAAAGGCATCTAAAAAAGGTATTAAAGCTACTTCTAAACACAATGTTGAAGTAAAGACCCCTGTCAACATATATCAACACATATTTAGTTTTAGAAATTATTTGCCATGTGTAAGTTTAAGACACATTGTCACGTGTCTTGTAATTCCGTTACCAAAATCCCACATATCTTTAAGATATTTTCTAATTTCTCTCCCTCATGAGGAGGGAGGATAATAAAAGTTCACAGAAGTAACTACTGTAGGTATACCTACCAATTAGTTCATGTTTTTACTGATATCTATTTGATTCATGAATTATTACGTGATTAAATATAGAAATTCTGTTACCCATCTAGTGGCCAGTGTTCCCTCAATACATCTCTATGTGTCCATGTACGTGCCGTCTATAACCAGAACTGGTCGGCTTGAGAGAAAGACTTTAAATGAAAGGATCGCAAATCTATACAGATGTTTGGCTTACAGTATATGGCTAATTAAGCAGGCCATATGCTAGTGCAGCACTTGTAGACTAGCACAGGAAAGCAGTGCCACAGATGAAAGGATTAACTTGTGATCAAACCTGAGTTACAGTAAATCTCTATTCAATCCGCAACGCAGATTTCAGCTTTGCAGCATGATTGAAATGTAAAGGCAATGTTCCCGCTTTAGCGGAGACAGCATTCAGAATAAACGCTGCATATGTCGGCTCAATAGGAAATTACCTTTACATTTATATCGCAGAATCTGTAATGCTTCTGCTTTACAGATTGAATAGAGCCAATAGTAAGTAACCTCTCTTTAGTAGAGGTCGCGCGGCTCGCCTTGCTCGCTCCGACAGTCTAACAGTGAGATTGTGATTTTTTTCATGAAAGTAATGCAAAGTAATATTACAAGTAATATAATGCATTATTTTCCACACAAAGTAATATTGTAAAGTCACACGTCACTTTTGTTAAGCTCCTAGAGTAAATGTCCACGACCCCACAGAAACCCAATTAGCATAATAAAAAAATCCCCATAGAAATCTGACAGTTTAAGCTAGAGATATCTGTTTTTTTGCCTTGGATGCGTCTCATCATCGCACTTCCACATCTGCAGTGAAAGGTGACAGAGCTAAAGCAGTGTTTGTCAGACCATGAGACATCCCAAAAATCAGTCTTCTCACAAAATTGTCTGTAGCATCCGAAAGGTTTGGCCTACAAACTATTAGGATCCCTGTCACGAACACAATGGTGTACTCTGTTTTGCTCTATAACCCCCATAAGTGTCTTGAGACTCGTCTGAAGTCAGTACAGCCAATATGCCAAGTTCTGTCTGTAGCATCCGAATAGTTTGGGCTACACACTAATATGAACCCTCTGTGAAAAGGTGAGACTCACACAAACACGTACAGTACCAGTACAAAGTTTGGACACACCTACTCATTCAAGGGTTTTTCTTTATTTTTACTATTCTAGAATAATAGTGAAGACATCCGAACTATGAAATAACACATATGGAATCATGTAGTAATGAAAAAAAGTGTTAAACAAATCAAAATCTATTTTATATTTCAGATTCTTCAAAGTAGTCACCCTTGATGACAGCTTTGTACACTCTTGGCATTCTCTCAACCAGCTTCATGAGGAATACTTTTCCAACATTCTTCAAGAAGTTCCCACATACGCTGAGCACTTGTTGGCTGCTTTTCCTTCACTCTGAGGTCCAACTCATCCCAAACCATCTCAATTGGGTTGAGGTCGGGTGAATGTTGAGGCCACGCCAGCTGATGCAGCACTCCATCACTCTCCTTCTTGGTCAAATAGCCCTTACACAGCCTGGAGGTGTGTTTTGGGTCATTGTCCTGTTAAAAAATAAATGATAGTCCCACTAAGCATAAACCAGAAGGGATGGCGTATCGCTGCAGAATGTTGTGGTAGACATACTGGTTAACCTGTTGGGTCTAGGGGGCAGCATTTGCACGTCTGGATAAAAAAAATGTACCCGATTTAATCTGGTTACTAATCCTACCCAGTAACTAGAATATGCATATACTTATTATATATGGATAGAAAACACTCTAAAGTTTCCAAAACTGTTTGAATGGTGTCTGTGAGTATAACAGAACTCATTTGGCAGGCAAAACCCTGAGACATTTTCTGACAGGAAGTGGATACCTGATGTGTTGTATTGACTTTAAACCTATCCCATTGAAAAACACAGGGGTTTAGGAATATTTTGGCACTTCCTATTGCTTCCACTAGATGTCACCAGCCTTTACAAAGTGTTTTGAGTCTTCTGGAGGGAGATCTGACCGAACAAGAGCCATGGAACGGTGATGTCCCATTAGACACCTGGCGCGCTACTTCATGTTGGGTACCCTCGTTCCAATACGTTATAAAAGGCTATGCATTCGTCCACCTTGAATATTATTCATGTTCTGGTTAAAAAAGGCCCTAATGATTTATGCTATACAACGTTTGACATGTTTGAACGAACGGAAATATATTTTTTCCCCTCGTTCATGACGAGAAGTCCGGCTGGCTTACATCATGTGCTAACGAGACGGAGATTTTTGGACATAAATGATGAGCTTTTTTGAACAAAACTACATTCGTTATGGACCTGTGATACCTGGAAGTGACATCTGATGAAGAGAATCAAAGGTAATGGATTATTTACATAGTATTTTCGATTTTAGATCTCCCCAACATGACGTCTAGTCTGTATCGCAACGCGTATTTTTCTGGGCACAGTGCTCAGATTATTGCAAAGTGTGATTTCCCAGTAAGGTTATTTTTAAATCTGGCAAGTTGATTGCGTTCAAAAGATGTAAATCTATAATTCTTTAAATGACAATATAATATTTTACCAATGTTTTCTAATTTTAATTATTTAATTTGTGACGCTGACTTGACTGCCGGTTATTGGAGGGAAACGATTTCCTCAACATCAATGCCATAGTAAAACGCTGTTTTTGTATATAAATATGAACTTGATAGAACTAAAAATGCATGCATTGTCTAACATAATGTCCTAGGAGTGTCATCTGATGGAGATTGTAAAAGGTTAGTGTATCATTTTAGCTGGTTTTATGGTTTTGGTGACCCTGTCTTTGACTTGACAAAACATTACACACAACTCTTGTAAATGTACTGTCCTAACATACTCTAAATTTATGCTTTCGCCGTAAAACCTTTTTGAAATCGTAAAACGTGGTTAGATTAAGGAGATGTTTATCTTTCAAATGGTGTAACATAGTTGTATTTTTGAAAAATTTGAATTTTGACATTTATTTGGATTCAAATTTGCCGCTCTTGAAATGCACCTGCTGTTGATGGAGTGCACCACAGGTGGCACGCTAGCGTCCCACCTAGCCCCAAGAGGTTAAGTGTGCCTTGAATTTTAAATAAATCACAGACATGGTCACCAGCAATGATCCCCCACACCATCACACCTCCTCCTCCATGCTTCATGGTGGGAACCACACATGCGGTGATCATCAGTTCACCTACTTTGCATCTCAAAAAGACACTTCGGAACCAAAAATCACAAATTTGGATTCATCAGACCAAAAGACAGATTTCCACCAGCCTAATGTCCATTGCTAGTTTTTCTTGGCCCAAGCAAGTCTCTTCTTATTATTGGTGTTCTTTAGTAGTGGTTTCTTTGCAGCAATTCGACCATGAAGGCCTGATTCACGCAGTCTCCTCTGAACAGTTGATGTTACATTACATTTAAGTCATTTAGCAGACGCTCTTATCCAGAGCGACTTACAAAATGGTGCATTCACCTTATGATATCCAGTGGAACAACCACTTTACAATAGTGCATCTAAATCTTTTAAGGGTGGGGGGGGGGGGGGGGCCAAGCAGGCCAGTGGTGGATGAACGCAGTGCCCTTGTTTGGGTGTAGGGCCTGATCAGAGCCTGAAGGTATGGAGGTGCCGTTCCCTTCACAGCTCCGTAGGCAATCACCATGGTCTTGTAGCGGATGCGAGCTTCAACTGGAAGCCAGTGGAGAGAGCGGAGGAGCGGGGTGACGTGAGAGAACTTGGGAAGGTTGAACACCAGACGGGCAGCGGCGTTCTGGATGAGTTGTAGGGGTTTAATGGCACAGGCAGGGAGCCCAGCCAACAGCGAGTTGCAGTAATCCAGACGGGAGATGACAAGTGCCTGGATTAGGACCTGCGCCGCTTCCTGTGTGAGGCAGGGTCGTACTCTGCGAATGTTGTAGAGCATGAACCTACAGGATCGGGTCACCGCCTTGATGTTAGTGGAGAACGACAGGGTGTTGTCCAGGATCACGCCAAGGTTCTTAGCACTCTGGGAGGAGGACACAAGGGAGTTGTCAACCGTGATGGCGAGATCATGGAACGGGCAGTCCTTCCCCGGGAGGAAGAGCAGCTCCGTCTTGCCGAGGTTCAGCTTGAGCTGGTGATCAGTCATCCACACTGATATGTCTGACAGACATGCAGAGATGCAATTCGCCGCCTGGTTATCAGAAGGGGGAAAGGAGAAGATTAATTGTGTGTCGTCTGCATAGCAATGATAGGAGAGACCATGTGAGGATATGACAGAGCCAAGTGACTTGGTGTATAGCGAGAATAGGAGAGGGCCTAGAACAGAGCCCTGGGGGACACCAGTGGTGAGAGCGCATGGTGCGGAGACAGATTCTCGCCACGCCACCTGGTAGGAGCGACCTGTCAGGTAGGACGCAATCCAAGCGTGGGCCGCGCCGGAGATGCCCAACTCGGAGAGGGTGGAGAGGAGGATCTGATGGTTCACAGTATCAAAGGCAGCAGATAGGTCTAGAAGGATGAGAGCAGAGGAGAGAGAGTTAGCTTTAGCAGTGCGGAGAGCCTCCGTGACACAGAGAAGAGCAGTCTCAGTTGAATGCCCAGTCTTGAAACCTGACTGATTAGGATCAAGAAGGTCATTCTGAGAGAGATAGCAGGAGAGCTGGCCAAGGACGGCACGTTCAAGAGTTTTGGAGAGAAAAGAAAGAAGGGATACTGGTCTGTAGTTGTTGACATCGGAGGGATCGAGTGTAGGTTTTTTCAGAAGGGGTGCAACTCTCGCTCTCTTGAAGACGGAAGGGACGTAGCCAGCGGTCAAGGATGAGTTGATGAGCGAGGTGAGGAAGGGGAGAAGGTCTCCGGAAATGGTCTGGAGAAGAGAGGAGGGGATAGGGTCAAGTGGGCAGGTTGTTGGGCGGCCGGCCGTCACAAGACGCGAGATTTCATCTGGAGAGAGAGGGGAGAAAGATGTCAAAGCACAGGGTAGGGCAGTGTGAGCAGGACCAGCGGTGTCGTTTGACTTAGCAAACGAGGATCGGATATCGTCAACCTTCTTTTCAAAATGGTTGACGAAGTCATCCGCAGAGAGGGAGGAGGGGGGGGGGGGGAGGGGGAGGAGGATTCAGGAGGGAGGAGAAGGTAGCAAAGAGCTTCCTAGGGTTAGAGGCAGATGCTTGGAATTTAGAGTGGTAGAAAGTGGCTTTAGCAGCAGAGACAGAAGAGGAGAATGTAGAGAGGAGTGAGTGAAAGGATGCCAGGTCCGCAGGGAGGCGAGTTTTCCTCCATTTCCGCTCGGCTGCCCGGAGCCTTGTTCTGTGAGCTCGTAGTGAGTCGTCGAGCCACGGAGCAGGAGGGGAGGACCGAGCCGGCCTGGAGGATAGGGGACAGAGAAAATCAAAGGATGCAGAAAGGGAGGAGAGGAGGGTTGAGTAGGCAGAATCAGGAGATAGGTTGGAGAAGGTTTGAGCAGAGGGAAGAGATGATAGGATGGAAGAGGAGAGAGTAGCGGGAGAGAGAGAGCGAAGGTTGGGACGGCGCAATACCATCCGAGTAGGGGCAGAGTGAGAAGTGTTGGATGAGAGCAAGAGGGAAAAGGATACAAGGTAGTGGTCGGAGATTTGGAGGGGAGTTGCAATGAGATTAGTGGAAGAACAGCATCTAGTAAAGATGAGGTCAAGCGTATTGCCTGCCTTGTGAGTAGGGGGGGAAGGTGAGAGGGTGAGGTCAAAAGAGGAGAGGAGTGGAAAGAAGGAGGCAGAGAGGAATGAGTCAAAGGTAGACGTGGGGAGGTTAAAGTCACCCAGAACTGTGAGAGGTGAGCCATCCTCAGGAAAGGAACTTATCGAGGCGTCAAGCTCATTGATGAACTCTCCAAGGGAACCTGGAGGGCGATAAATGATAAGGATGTTAAGCTTGAAAGGGCTGGTAACTGTGACAGCATGGAATTCAAATGAGGAGATAGACAGATGGGTCAGGGGAGAAAGAGAGAATGTCCACTTGGGAGAGATGAGGATTACAGTGCCACCACCCCGCTGGCTCGATGCTCTAGGGGTATGCGAGAACACGTGGGCAGACGAAGAGAGAGCAGTAGGAGTAGCAGTGTTATCTGTGGTAATCCATGTTTCCGTCAGCGCCAGGAAGTCTAGGGACTGGAGGGTAGCATAGGCTGAGATGAACTCAGCCTTGTTGGCTGCAGACCGGCAGTTCCAGAGGCTGCCGGAGACCTGGAACTCCACGTGGGTCGTGCACGCTGGGACCACCAGGTTAGAGTGGCAGCGGCCACGCGGTGTGAAGCGTTTGTATGGCCTGTGCAGAGAGGAGAGAACAGGGATAGACAGACACATAGTTGACAAGCTACAGAAGTGTTGTTTCTTGTATTATTGTCTCCTGTGTCTTTAGAGAACTGTTTCACTTTGATATCCTTTTTCTTCTGTCCTGATTTTCTCTTTCTTTTCTTCTGTTAACTAGATATTCTTTGTTGTTCTTCGTTAGCTAGCTAGCTTCTTCCATGTTGAGATGTGTCTGTTAATTGAACACTGTGAAGCATTTATTTGGGCTGCAATCTAAGGTGCAGTTAACCTGTTGGGGATAGGGGTCAGTATTTGCACGGCCGGATAAAAAACGTAACCGATTTAATCTGGTTACTACTCCTGCCCAGTAACTAGAATATGCATATAATTGTTTAATTTGGATAGAAAACACCCTAACGTTTCTAAAACTGTTTGAATGGTGTCTGTGAGTATAACAGAACTCATTTGGCAGGCCAAAACCTGAGAAGATTCCAAACAGGAAGCGCCCTCTCTGACCATTTCTTGGCCTTCTTTGTCATCTCTATCCAAAACAAAGGATCTCTGCTGTAACATGACATTTTCTACGGCTCCCATAAGCTCTCAGAAGGCGCCAGAATGTTGAATGATGACTCTCCAGTCTCTGGCTGAAAAACAGTAGCGCATTTGGTAAGTGGTCGATCTGAGAACAATGAGACGGGTGCGTTCGTGCACGTGAAGAGTCCATTTTACTTTCTCTGTCTTTGAATGAAAACAACGACTCCCGGTCGGAATATTTTCGCTTTTTTTACCAGAAAAATCGCATAAAAATTGATTTTAAACAGCGTTTGACATGCTTCGAAGAACGGTAATGGAATATTTTGACATTTTTTGTCACGAAACGCGCCGGGCGCGTCACCCTTCTTTAACCTTCGGATAGTGTCTTGAACACACGAACAAAACGCCGCTATTTGGATATAACTATGGATTATTTGGAACCAAACCAACATTTGTTATTGAAGTAGAAGTCCTGGGAGTGCATTCTGACGAAGAACAGCAAAGGTAATCCAATTTTTCTAATAGTAATTCTGAGTTTGGTGAGTACCAAACTTGGTGGGTGTCAAAATAGCTTGCCTGTGATGGCCGGGCTATCTACTCAGAATATTGCAAAATGTGCTTTCACCGAAAAGCTATTTTAAAATCGGACACCGCGATTGCATAAAGGAGTTCTATATCTATAATTCTTAAAATAATTGTTATGAGTTTTGTGAACGTTTATCGTGAGTAATTTAATAAATTCACCGGCAGTGTTCGGTGGGAATGCTAGTCACATGCTAGTCACATGCTAATGTAAAAAGCTGTTTTTTGATATAAATATGAACTTGATTGAACAAAACATGCATGTATTGTATAACATAATGTCCTAGGAGTGTCATCTGATGAAGATCATCAAAGGTTAGTGCTGCATTTAGCTGTGGTTTTGGTTTTTGTGACATTATATGCTAGCTTGAAAAATGGGTGTCTGATTATTTCTGGCTGGGTACTCTGCTGACATAATCTAATGTTTTGCTTTCGTTGTAAAGCCTTTTTGAAATCGGACAATGTGGTTAGATTAACCTCTTACATCTAGACGTTCCGCTAGTTGAACACCTGCTCCAATATCCAATGATGGGCGTGGTGCGAATTACAAATTCCTCTAAAATCCGAAAACTTCAATTTTTCAAACATATGACTATTTTACAGCATTTTAAAGACAAGACTCTCGTTAATCTAACCACACTGTCCGATTTCAAAAAGGCTTTACAGTGAAAGCAAAACATTAGATTATGTCAGCAGAGTACCCAGCCAGAAATAATCAGACACCCATTTTTCAAGCTAGCATATAATGTCACAAAAACCCAGAAGACAGCTAAATGCAGCACTAACCTTTGATGATCTTCATCAGATGACACACCTAGGACATTATGTTATACAAAACATGCATGTTTTTTCAATCAAGTTCATATTTATATCAAAAACCAGCTTTTTTACATTAGCATGTGACGTTCAGAACTAGCATACCCCCCGCAAACATCCGGTGAATTTACTAAATTACTCACGATAAACGTTCACAAAAAACATAACAATTATTTTAAGAATTATAGATACAAAACTCCTCTATGCACTCGATATGTCCGATTTTAAAATAGCTTTTTGGTGAAAGCACATTTTGCAAAATTCTCAGTAGATAGCCCAGCCATCACGGCTAGCCATTTAGACACCGACCAAGTTTGGCACTCACCAAACTCAGATTTATTATAAGAAAAATTGGATTACCTTTGCTGTTCTTCGTCAGAATGCACTCCCAGGACTTCTACTTCAATAACAAATGTTGGTTTGGTTCAAAATAATCCATAGTTATGTTCAAATATCCTCTGTTTTGTTTGTGCGTTCAAGACACTATCCGAAGGGTAACGAAGGGTGACGCGCCGGTGCGTATCGTGACAAAAAAATTCTAAATATTCCATTACCGTACTTCGAAGCATGTCAAACGCTGTTTAAAATAAATTTTTATGCGAATTTTCTCGTAAAAAAGCGATAATATTCCGACCGGGAAACCCTGTTTTCGTTCAAAGACTAAAAATCTAAAATGGACCCTTCATGTGCACGCGCGCTCCAGTCTCATTGTACTCAGATCGACCACTTACCAAATGCGCTACTGTTTTTCAGCCATGGCCTGCAAAGTCATCATTCAATGTTCTGCCGCCTTCTGAGAGCCTATGGGAGCCGTAGGAAGTGTCACGTTACAGCAGAGATCCTCAGTTTTCAATAAAGAGAGTGTAGAAGGCCAAGAAATGGTCAGAGAGGGCACTTCCTGTTTGTAATCTTCTCAGGTTTTTGCCTGCCATATGAGTTCTGTTATACTCACAGACACAATTCAAACAGTTTTAGAAACTTTAGGGTGTTTTCTATCCAAATCAAACAATTATATGCTTATTCTAGTTTCTGGGCAGTAGTAATAACCAGATTAAATCGGGTACGTTTTTTATCCGGCCGTGCAAATACTGCCCCCTACCCTAGAGAGGTTAACGAGAGTCTTGTCTTTTAAAATGGTGTAAAATAGTCATATGTTTGAGAAATTGAAGTAATACCATTTCTAAGGTATTTCAATATCGCGCCACAGGATTCCACTGGCTGTTGACTAGGGTGGGACGCAAATGTCCCACCTAGCCCAGAGAGGTTAACTCTAAGGAATTTATACTCTGCAGCAAAGGTAACTCTGGGTCTTTCTCTCCTGTGGTGGTCCTCATGAGAGCCAGTTTCATCATAGCGCTTGATGGCTTCATGTCTTAACCTCTCTAGGGGAGGTGGGACGAAATCATCCCACACTATTCAACAGCCAGTGACAAATCAGAGCGCCAAATTTAAAACCACAAAATGTCATAATTCAAAGTTCTGAAACATAGGACAATTTTACACCATTTTATAGATACACTTCTCCTGAATCGAACCACATTGTCCGATTTCAAAAAGGCTTTACAGCGAAAGCAAAACATTAGATTATGTTAGGAGAGTACATAGACACAAAAAACCACACAGCCATTTCCAAGCAACTAGCATGCATTACAAATACCCAAAACACAGCTAAATGCAGCACTAACCTTTGATGATCTTCATCAGATGACACACCTAGGACATTATGTTATACAATACATGCATGTTTTGTTCAATCAAGTTCATATTTATATCAAGAACCAGCTTTTTACATTAGCATGTGATGTTCAGAACTAGCATACCCACCGAAAACTTCCAGTGAATTTACTAAATTAGTCACGATAAACGTTGACAAAATACATAACAATTATTTTAAGAATTATAGATACAGGACTCCTTTATGCAATCGCTATGTCCGATTTTAAAATAGCTTTTCGGCGAAAGCACATTTTGCAATATTCTGAGTACATAGTTCGGCCATCACGGCTAGCTAATTTGACACCCACCAAGTTTGGGACAACCTAAACTCAGAATTACTATTAGAAAAATTGGATTACCTTTGCTGTTCTTCGTCAGAATGCACTCCCAGGACTTCTACTTCAACAGCAAATGTTGTTTTGGTTCAAAATAATCCATAGTTATATTCAAATGCTCCGTTTTGTTCGTGCGTTCAGGTCACTATCCTAAGGGTGACGCGCGAATGCATTTCGTGACCAAAAAATTCAAAATATTCCATTACCATACTTAGAAGCATGTCAAATGCTGTTAAAAATCCATTTTTATGCAATTTTTCTCGTAAAATAGCGATAATATTCCAACCGGGCAACGTTGTATTCATTCAAAGGCTGAAATAAAAAAATGGAGTGGTCTCGTGAATGCACATCTCAGTCTCACTGTCCCCAGGCTGACCACTAACAAATTATGCTGCTGTTCTTTGCCCAGAGACAGCAGACACCCCATTCCACTTTCTGGCGGCTTTAGAGAGCCAATGGAAGCCTTAGAAAATGTCACGTTACAGCACAGATGCTGTATTTTCGATAGAGATGCAACAGAAGGACAACAAATTGTCAGACAGAGCACTTCCTGTATGGAATGTTCTCAGGTTTTGGCCTGCCATATGAGTTCTGTTATACTCACAGACACCATTCAAACAGTTTTAGAAACTTTAGAGTGTTTTCTATCCAAATCTACAAATTATATGCATATTCTAGTTTCTGGGCAGGAGTAGTAACCAGATTAAATCGGGTACATTTTTTATCCGGCCGTGAAAATACTGCCCCCTATCCCAAAGAAGTTAAAGTAATGATGGACTGTTGTTTCTCTTTGCTTATTTGAACTGTTCTTGCCATAATATGGACTTGGTCCTTTACCAAATAGGACTTTCTTCTGTATACCACCCCTTCCTTCTCACAACACAACTGATTGGATCAAAAGCATTAAGAAGGAAAGAAATTCCACAAATTACCTTTTAACAAGACACACCTGTTAATTCAAATGCATTCCAGCTGACTACCTCATGAAGCTGGTTGAAAGAATGCCAAGAATAAGCAAAGCTGTCATTCAAGGACAAGGGTGGCTACTTTGAAGAATTTAAAATATAAAAAATATTTAGATTTGTTTAACACTTTTTTGGTTACTCCATGATTCCATATGTGTTATTTCATAGTTTAGATTTTTTTTTCGCTATTATTCTACAATGTGTAAAATAGTTTTAAAAAATGAAGAAAACCTTTGGATGAGTGGGTGTGTCCAAACTTTTAACTAGTACTGTATATACAGTGGGGAGAACAAGCATTTGATACACTGCCGATTTTGCAGGTTTTCCTACTTACAAAGCATGTAGAGGTCTGTAATTTTTATCATAGGTACACACTTCAACTGTGAGAGACGGAATCTAAAAATCCAGAAAATCACATTGTATGATTTTTAAGTAATTAATTTGCATTTTATTAGACATGGCTTCGACTCTTATGGGTTAAATGTAAGTTATATGAAATACAGTATATCACTGTTTTAAGTAACTAATGCCACCACTGTTGAGCACCAACTGACACCGGACATCCATTGACAATGAAAAGTAGTTGAAATTTGATTTCAACGTCCACAGATGTCATTTTTTGGTCTGGACCGGCTTTAGTTTTTGGTCTGGTCCAAATCAATTGGATAGCAGAGTAAAGTACAGTAAAGAAAGCTGAGTAAAGTTCCTTATAGTACAGTAGAGCACACTAGAGTTGAGTACAATATATTGTACTGCACTCAATGTGTACTGTATTGTACTGAACTTGAGGTGGAGGATGGCAGCGCTGAAGGCGGCAAACAGTGTGCCGATGAAGCCCTGTTTGACCTGTCTCCACAGTGAAGGGCTATGACTCAGAGCCGCTGTTGATGAGCACTGTGGCAGACATGTCATCATGCAGCAGCCTCAGTATTCTGATGAACCTGTAAGTTTAGCTGTATTTCTAGATTATCCTTCAAAGAGAGTAGCGGTCAACTGTGTTGAAGGCTTTTATGAAGGCCATGTACAATGGTTGCTTTTGTTACAAGCATTTGAATCCTACAGACGAAGAACCGTATATGTGACATTTAAAAAAAAAAACGAGATATACATGAAAAATCATTATTGGACACCCTTTTTCTATAGTGAACCGGTTTCACAAGCTTTCCACGCGCTAATTAACAATCGTTTTAAATTTAAAGATAGGCTCTCGTGGAATAACCGTTTATGTGCACCACTCAGAATGGACGGACAAGCGCACAACTTTTCTGTTGCTGATGAAAATCGCCGAAATGTGGGAAAGAAACGTAAAACAAAACTAAAAGAATGGAAAGACAGGGAAAGGAAGATCTTACGGGATGCGGGAAAACCCTATACAAATCGTAAGAGTCAAGAAAAAAACTGGGAAAAGCTGTCCAAAAGAGGTATGTGGAAGAACCGTATATCAAACAATCAAGCTAGCTAGCTATAGAGTACAGTAACGAACATGCATGTTCTGGGTTGTCTAATTTGTAACTATAGAGAAAATATATTAGCTAAAGTTCGTTGGCTACTAACTTATACATTATCGTTACAAATGTTATTGCTAGATTATAGAAGAAACATAGCTAGCTACCTTTTGTCCATCCACCGGATGATTCGACATGGCTACAGTAGCTAGCTAGTTATATGTAACGTTACACTGTATCCTGCAGGGAAGAGCGTGTTCCACGACGTGCAGAAAGGATTGTGGAAAGTTGACTGATGAGCGCAAGCTGCATCTGTTCAACAGTTTCTACACTGTCCCATACGAGAAACAACAAGCACAACCAGCAAAACCATTCAAGATGATGAGGATGCAATGTGAAGACTTCAGTCACCTCCCAGATTCTGTCCTCAAGCGACCAGCTGGACTACAGATCACTTCAGTGAGGTGGTTAAAAGTCACAGGTATTGCACAGAGAATAGTTTACTAACATCCCATCAACATGCAACATGTTGTTCTAATAATAAAATATCCTAATGATTCCCTTTTTTTATTCATTACAATATACATCTCTGTCACCACATTTAGCATCAACTCTAAGCAGTTAATACTTATTTACTGCTGTCACCTCAGTACAGGACATTTCTTGCCTTTAGCATGGGTTTAACGCAATTCAAAACTTAATTGCAGATCATAGTGTTAAACGCAAAGAGAATGGTTTTCTGAACGTTTTGTAATATTGACCTTAGGGACCTGCATAATGGACATGCATATTGGCACATCACATTGATCCATATTTGATATGTACAAGTTGTACTTCTTTTGATTGAATTAATTTAATTGTATTCTATTTTTGTAGTTATTCTATGGTATGTTCACATTGAGGGCTTCATTTTAAATGAGACTAAGATTTCATGACTCAACTTAAGAAAAGTCATCAGTGCTAAAGTTGATAGACCACCTTTAAATGAACCTCCATTAAATGAATTAACTACATATTGCATTTAAGTTATTTACATGAAGGGCATCTGTACTTGAAAGTACTTAAAACATCATATCAGGTATTAAAAAAGGACATCTTACAAGTGTCATGCAAAATGTCACATATATTGTTCTTCCACATTCTAAAAATTAAAACGGCAATAAAAAAAAGTATTTTTTGAAATAACAAAAAAATATCAATTGTTGTTGGAAGATATGAGTATGGTGAATTATTTGTCAACCATAAAACACCTAATGTGGTACACACAATTAATAATATAAAAATAACTGATTATCTTAAAATGGAAAAATTGTCACATATATGGTTCTTCGTCTGTAGGATTCATTTACATTTACATTTACAGTTAAGTCATTTAGCAGACGCTCTTATCCAGAGCGACTTACAAATTGGTGCATTCACCTTATAATATCCAGTGGAACAACCACTTTACAATAGTGCATCTAAATCTTTTAAGGGGGGGGTTAGAAGGATTACTTTATCCTATCCCAGGTATTCCTTGAAGAGGTGGGGTTTCAGGTGTCTCCGGAAGGTGGTGATTGACTCCGCTGTCCTGGCGTCGTGAGGGAGCTTGTTCCACCATTGGGGTGCCAGAGCAGCGAACAGTTTTGACTGGGCTGAGCGGGAACTGTGCTTCCTCAGAGGTAGGGAGGCGAGCAGGCCAGAGGTGGATGAACGGAGTGCCCTTGTTTGGGTGTAGGGCCTGATCAGAGCCTGAAGGTACGGAGGTGCCGTTCCCCTCACAGCTCCGTAGGCAAGCACCATGGTCTTGTAGCGGATGCGAGCTTCGACTGGAAGCCAGTGGAGAGAGCGGAGGAGCGGGGTGACGTGAGAGAACTTGGGAAGGTTGAACACCAGACGGGCTGCGGCGTTCTGGATGAGTTGTAGGGGTTTAATGGCACAGGCAGGGAGCCCAGCCAACAGCGAGTTGCAATAATCCAGACGGGAGATGACAAGTGCCTGGATTAGGACCTGCGCAGCTTCCTGTGTGAGGCAGGGTCGTACTCTGCGAATGTTGTAGAGCATGAACCTACAGGATCGGGTCACCGCCTTGATGTTGGTGGAGAACGACAGGGTGTTGTCCAGGGTCACGCCAAGGCTCTTAGCACTCTGGGAGGAGGACACAAGGGAGTTGTCAACCGTGATGGCGAGATCATGGAACGGGCAGTCCTTCCCCGGGAGGAAGAGCAGCTCCGTCTTGCCGAGGTTCAGCTTGAGGTGGTGATCCGTCATCCACACTGATATGTCTGCCAGACATGCAGAGATGCGATTCGCCACCTGGTTGTCAGAAGGGGGAAAGGAGAAGATTAATTGTGTGTCATCTGCATAGCAATGATATGAGAGACCATGTGAGGATATGACAGAGCCAAGTGACTTGGTGTATAGCGAGAATAGGAGTGGGCCAAGAACAGAGCCCTGGGGGACACCAGTGGTGAGAGCACGTGGTGCGGAGACAGATTCTCGCCACGCCACCTGGTAGGAGCGACCTGTCAGGTAGGACGCAATCCAAGCGTGGGCGGCGCCGGAGATGCCCAGCTCGGAGAGGGTGGAGAGGAGGATCTGATGGTTCACGGTATCAAAGGCAGCAGATAGGTCTAGAAGGATGAGAGCAGAGGAGAGAGAGTTAGCTTTAGCAGTGCGGAGAGCCTCCGTGACACAGAGAAGAGCAGTCTCAGTTGAATGCCCAGTCTTGAAACCTGACTGATTAGGATCAAGAAGGTCATTCTGAGAGAGATAGCAAGAGAGCTGGCCAAGGACGGCACGTTCAAGAGTTTTGGAGAGAAAGGAAAGAAGGGATACTGGTCTGTAGTTGTTGACATCGGAGGGATCGAGTGTAGGTTGTTTCAGAAGGGGTGCAACTCTCGCTCTCTTGAAGACGGAAGGGACGTAGCCAGCGGTCAAGGATGAGTTGATGAGCGAGGTGAGGTAGGGGAGAAGGTCTCCGGAAATGGTCTGGAGAAGAGAGGACGGGATAGGGTCAAGTGGGCAGGTTGTTGGGCGGCCGGCCGTCACAAGACGCGAGATTTCATCTGGAGAGAGAGGGGAGAAAGAGGTCAAAGCACAGGGTAGGGCAGTGTGAGCAGGACCAGCAGTGTCGTTTGACTTAGCAAACGAGGATCGGATGTCGTCAACCTTCTTTTCAAAATGGTTGACGAAGTCATCCGCAGAGAGGGAGGAGGGGGGGGGGGGAGGGGGAGGAGGATTCAGGAGGGAGGAGAAGGTAGCAAAGAGCTTCCTAGGGTTAGAGGCAGATGCTTGGAGTTTAGAGTGGTAGAAAGTGGCTTTAGCAGCAGAGACAGAAGAGGAAAATATAGAGAGGAGGGAGTGAAAGGATGCCAGGTCCGCAGGGAGGCGAGTTTTCCTCCATTTCCGCTCGGCTGCCCGGAGCCCTGTTCTGTGAGCTCGCAGTGAGTCGTCGAGCCACGGAGCAGGAGGGGAGGACCGAGCCGGCCTGGAGGATAGGGGACAGAGGAAATCAAAGGATGCAGAGAGGGAGGAGAGGAGGGTTGAGGAGGCAGAATCAGGAGATAGGTTGGAGAAGGTTTGAGCAGAGGGAAGAGATGATAGGATGGAAGAGGAGAGAGTAGCGGGAGAGAGAGAGCGAAGGTTGGGACGGCGCAATACCATCCGAGTAGGGGCAGAGTGAGAAGTGTTGGATGAGAGCGAGAGGGAAAAGGATACAAGGTAGTGGTCGGAGACTTGGAGGGGAGTTGCAATGAGATTAGTGGAAGAACAGCATCTAGTAAAGATGAGGTCAAGCGTATTGCCTGCCTTGTGAGTAGGGGGGGAAGGTGAGAGGGTGAGGTCGAAAGAGGAGAGGAGTGGAAAGAAGGAGGCAGAGAGGAATGAGTCGAAGGTAGACGTGGGGAGGTTAAAGTCACCCAGAACTGTGAGAGGTGAGCCATCCTCAGGAAAGGAACTTATCAAGGCGTCAAGCTCATTGATGAACTCTCCAAGGGAACCTGGAGGGCGATAAATGATAAGGATGTTAAGCTTGAAAGGGCTGGTAACTGTGACAGCATGGAATTCAAATGAGGAGATAGACAGATGGGTCAGGGGAGAAAGAGAGAATGTCCACTTGGGAGAGATGAGGAATCCAGTGCCACCACCCCGCTGGCTCAATGCTCTAGGGGTATGCGAGAACACGTAGTCAGACGAGGAGAGAGCAGTAGGAGTAGCAGTGTTATCTGTGGTAATCCATGTTTCCGTCAGCACCAGGAAGTCTAGGGACTGGAGGGTAGCATAGGGTAGCATGAGATGAACTCAGCCTTGTTGGCCGCAGACCGGCAGTTCCAGAGGCTGCCGGAGACCTGGAACTCCACGTGGGTCGTGCGCGCTGGGACCACCAGGTTAGAGTGGCAGCGGCCACGCGGTGTGGAGCGTTTGTATGGCCTGTGCAGAGGAGAGAGAACAGGGATAGACAGACACATAGTAGACAAGCTACAGAAGAGGCTACGCTAATGCAAAGGAGATTGGAATGACAAGTGGACTACACGTCTCGAATGTTCAGGAAGTTAAGCTTACGTTGCAAAAATCTTATTGACTAAAATGATACAGTACTGCTGGCTGGTGGAGTAGGCTAGCTAGCAGTGGCTGCGTTGTTGACTTTGAACGTGTAGCTGGCTAGGTAACCTCAATAGTTTCAGTACTACACCTTGTCATGATACAAAGCAACTTTGTAGCTAGCTAGCTAACATAACACTAATCAAGACGTTCCTTGTAATGTATTTAGTTTCTACAATGCTGCTCGTCGGTAATAGTTGGCTGGGTTAGGAAAAATGGAGTCGCGGGGGACGGAAATAGCTGGCTAGGTAACCTCGATGGCTGGCTAGCTAACAATTATCAAGCTATGACAAAGACAACTAAGTAGCTAGCTAGGTAACACTGCACTAGTCAAATCGTTCCGTTGTAAAGTATTAGTATCTACAGCGCTGCTAGTCGGTAACGGTTGGCTAGCTGGCAGTGGGTTAATGATGACTAGGTGTGTTGACTAAGTCAGGCGCCGCGTCGCGGCTGGCTAGCTCACCTCGATAATACTCAAACTCAAACTACACAATTATCTTAGATACAGAGACAGCAAAGACAACTATGTAGCTGGCTAACTAACACTAACACCACACTAATCAAGTCGTTACGTTGTAATGTAGTAGTTTCTGCAGTGCTGCTAGTCGGTAGAAGTTGGCTAGCTAGCAGTGATGACTAGCTAGCTAGCAGCTAGCAGTGTTGACTACGTTAGGAGGACGAAGATAGCTAGCCTCGATAATTACTCAATTACTCTAAACTACACAATTATCTTTGATACAAAGACGGCTATGTAGCTAGCTAAGAAGAATTGCTCAGATCAAACAAATCAAGCCGTTGTAATGTAGTGAAGTGTAATATTACCTGTGGAGCGAAGCGTGGTGCGACTGCTCGCTCCAAACCGGAAGTACGGTGGTTGACGTACTGTGAAGATCTGCAGTACCTTTGGATGGGTGGAAGCCACACTGCGATTCTGGGAGTACTTCCTCAGACCGGAGTAGCAGTCGCTTGGCATGTGCAAGTATTTCGCCTGTGTTTGACAGGAGAGGGTTTGTCTCTGTGGTTCTCACACTATGCCTTGTTTCCCTTTTTGAAGATGGTCACTATCAGAGCATCCCTGAGCTCTGAGTGTAGTTCTTCCTTGTCCCAGATCTTCAGGAGTAGGGCATGTATGTGATTAACCTCTATGGGCTAGGTGGGACGCTAGCGTGCCACCCGTGGTGCACTCCATCAACAGCAGGTGCATTTCAAGAGCGGCAAATTTGAATCCAAATAAATGTCAAAATTCAAATTTTTCAAAAATACAACTATTTTACACCATTTGAAAGATAAACATCTCCTTAATCTAACCACGTTTTACGATTTCAAAAAGGTTTTACGGCGAAAGCATAAATTTAGAGTATGTTAGGACAGTACATTTACAAGAGTTGTGTGTAATGTTTTGTCAAGTCAAAGACAGGGTCACCAAAACCATAAAACCAGCTAAAATGATGCACTAACCTTTTACAATCTCCATCAGATGACACTCCTAGGACATTATGTTAGACAATGCATGCATTTTTAGTTCTATCAAGTTCATATTTATATCCAAAAACAGCGTTTTACTATGGCATTGATGTTGAGGAAATCGTTTCCCTCCAATAACCGGCAGTCAAGTCAGCGTCACAAATTAAATAATTAAAATTAGAAAACATTGGTAAAATATTATATTGTCATTTAAAGAATTATAGATTTACATCTCTTGAACGCAATCAACTTGCCAGATTTAAAAATAACCTTACTGGGAAATCACACTTTGCAATAATCTGAGCACTGCGCCCAGAAAAATACGCGTTGCGATACAGACTAGACGTCATGTTGGGGAGATCTAAAATCGAAAATACTATGTAAATAATCCATTACCTTTGATTCTCTTCATCAGATGTCACTTCCAGGTATCACAGGTCCATAACGAATGTAGTTTTGTTCAAAAAAGCTCATCATTTATGTCCAAAAATCTCCGTCTTGTTAGCACATGATCTAAGCCAGCCGGACTTCTCGTCATGAACGAGGGGAAAAAATATATTTCCGTTCGTTCAAACATGTCAAACGTTGTATAGCATAAATCATTAGGGCCTTTTTTAACCAGAACATGAATAATATTCAAGGTGGACGAATGCATACTCTTTTATAACGTATTGGAACGAGGGTACCCAACATGAACTCGCGCGCCAGGTGTCTAATGGGACATCATCGTTCCATGGCTCTTGTTCGGTCAGATCTCCCTCCAGAAGACTCAAAACACTTTGTAAAGGCTGGTGACATCTAGTGGAAGCAATAGGAAGTGCCAAAATATTCCTCAGCCCCTGTGTTTTTCAATGGGATAGGTTTAAAGTCAATACAACACATCAGGTATCCACTTCCTGTCAGAAAATGTCTCAGGGTTTTGCCTGCCAAATGAGTTCTGTTATACTCACAGACACCATTCAAACAGTTTTAGAAACTTTAGAGTGTTTTCTATCCATATATAATAAGTATATGCATATTCTAGTTACTGGGTAGGATTAGTAACCAGATTAAATCGGGTACATTTTTTTATCCAGACATGCAAATGCTGCCCCCTAGCCCTAACAGGTTAAGGAGCACTGGTTTGCCTTCCTTTAGGATTTCTGCTGGAATCCTGTCTAGTCCGACGGCGTTTCTCAGGCTCCTGATGGCATCTTGCATCTCGGTCACAATGGGAGGTTCCCCATATCATCTCTGATAGATTTCTGGGGGATTTGGTTGATAACCTCCAGTTCAGCATTGAGGATGAGGTTGCGAAGCTCTTGAAAGTGCTCTCTCAATAGGGTGTTGATTTCCTAATTGTCCTTCAGTCATGTTTGTCCATCCTTAGAGCGTAGGGGGTTAGGCTGTGGCAGCTTGAACCGTCACTGCCTTGGTGGCACTGAAGAAGCCTCTGGTATCGCCAGTGTCTGGCAGCTGCTGGAGTTCTAGGGCTTTTGTAGTCCACCATGTGTTCTTGAGCTCCCTCACCCTGCGCTGGTCATCAACCTTAGCTCTCGAGTGAGCCTCTCTTTTAGCCTTCCAATTGATGCCATTCTGCCAGGCACAAAATGCTTTCCTTTTCTTTGCTGCTCTTTTTCTGTGTCATTCTCATCAAACCAGTACTAATGTTTTCTGGACTTGTACCCAAGGGTGTTCTTGCAGGTGTCGAGAATTATTGATTTGAGCAGACCCCAGTGTTTTTGGATATCCTGAGTTTTTCCCCAAGCAAGACCTGGAGGTGTTGCAGAGTGACTAGGCTCTCAATGTTGAGTCTTGGCCGGGTCTGCTTCTTCTGAACCATCCTCTTCTGCATTAGTCTGATGGACATTGTGGAGCAGATAAGGCGATGATTTGTCCAGTAGTCATCTGTGCTGGTTATGGCCCTGGTGACGTTCACTTCACAGCAGTCACTAGCTCGAACAATTACATAGTTACATAACACAATTATCTCCACCCGGCACAGCCAAAAGAGGACTGGCAACCTCTCATAGTCTGGTTCCTCTCTAGATTCCTTCCTAGGTTCTGGCCTTTCTAGGGAGTTTTTCCTAGCCACCGTGCTTCTACACCTGCATTGCTTGTTGTTTGGGGTTTTAGGCTGGGTTTCTGTACAGCACTTTGTGACATCAGCTGATGTAAGAAGGGCTTTATAAATACATTGGATTTGATAATTAATGAGATCCCACCATTTGGAGCAGGGGTGCCAAAAGATGCTTTGAGTTTATTTTTATGGCGGAAGAGAGTGTTATTGATGGTAAGGTCATACTAAGAACATTTGATGAGAAGAATAACTCAATCCATCCAACTCCAAGAAGAATGATCTTATCCTCCTTTGGGATGTTTGACGGTGTTGTGTCTAACCTGGGGTAGAAGGTCTCCTTTACATTCTTTCTGTGAGTCCACAGTTGGAGCATAGGCACTTACAACTGTTGCCATCTGGTTGTTAGCAAGCACCAGATGGATGGTCATGAGGTGCTCACTGAATCCCAACAGGATGTTCAGAGAGGCGGCTGATGAGCTGGTTCTTGATTATAAATCCAACACCATGGATCCTTGACTCATCAGCTTTTCTCTTTCCAGAAGAAGGTATACTCACCCTTCTTCTCCTTCAGTTGCCTTTCATCTGCCAGACGGGTTTCAGAGAGGGCAGCTAGGTTAATATGGCACCTTCTAAATTCTCTGGCTATGATCGTAGTTCTCTTCTTGGGCTAATCACTGGTTGCGCTATCCATTAGGGTGTGCACATTCCAGGCTTTTTCAATGTTTCTGACCGCATGTAGGTGATCCCTCTGGATGCAATAATTCAGACAGGAGTTTGAGGCAGGCTATTTTAAAGGCACATTTTCTAGCCCCTTCCCCTAATGGGGTGAGCAGATTGGATCCTAAAAGAGGGCTGCTCAGTCATGAGTAAGGCTGCCGAAGGACTCCATCTGCCTCAGTCCTTTCGGAGGACGCCTGTGCATGTCATTGTTTATCGTGGCGAGACTAATGCATGGGCAGTCAACACACGGTTGTGTGACAGATAGGGACTGGGCACCTACTCTGCTGCAGCCTTCCTCCGCCTTCACAGCTGTTGTGACTTGCTGTCATCTTAATTAAGCCTGCTCCATCTTTGAGGTCTTGGTTGGATCGCACTTTGTCTGGAACCTCCCCCTTGACCTTACCACCATGGGCGCACCTACCAGGACCTAGCTTATCTTCAGATGTCATCGCTCTCAGGATCATTGGAACTGCGCAACCTTCTCCCCACCATGGCAAGGTCTGCCACACGGAATTCAAATCCTGTATTAAACAGATGGCAGGCTGTTCATCCTCAACAAGTTCAAAGTTATTTGCTTGTCAGATGAATCATTGGGTCAAAACTAAAGAACAGTACAAAACAAGAGAACACACATGGTTAATGTTCTGAAAAAAGTATATACATATATACAGTTGATGTTGGAAGTTTACATACACCTTAGCCAAATACATTTAAACTCAGTTTTTCACAATTCCCGACATTTAATCCATAAAAAATTCCCTGTTTTATATCAGTTAGGATCACCATTTTATTTTAAGAATGTGAAATGTCAGAATAATATTAGAGAGAATGATTTATTTCATATTTTATTTCTTTCATCACATTCCCAGTGGGTCAGAAGTTTACATACACTCAATTAGTATTTGGTAGCAGTGCCTTAAAATTGTTTAAACCTCTTAGGGATCCCTTAACGCTCCAAGCCCGTTAGCGGGATAGATTTGACAACATCCAGTGAAATTGCAGAGCGCCAAATTCAAACTACAGAATTAATAAATATTCAACATTCACAAAAATATAAGTGTAATACATCAAAACAAAGCTTAACTTCTTGTTAATCCAGCCGTTGTGTCAGATTTTTAGAAGGCTTTACAGCGAAAGCACACCATGCGATTATCTGAGGACAGCACCCCGCAACCAGGCAGGTACGACACAAAAGTCAGAAATAATGAAATAATAAATGCTTTACCTTTGAAAATCTTCAGCTTTTTGCAATCCCAAATGTCTCAGTGACACAATGAATGGTCATTTTGTTTGATAAATTCCTTCTTTATGTCCCCAAAATGTCCATATATTTGGCGCATTTGATTCAGAAAGAAACCGGTTCCAACTCGCCCAACATGACTACAAAGTATCTAATAGGTTACCTGTAAACTTGGTCCAAACATTTCAAACAACATTTGTAATCCAACCTCAGGTACCCTAAAATGTAAATAATCGATCAAATTTAAGACGGGATAAACAGTTTCCAATATCGAAGAAAAACAACACGGACTGCACTCTTGTTCACGCGCACCAAAAGACTAGAGACCTTCTGAGTGACACATAGAAAGAATAGGACTACTTCTTCATTTCTCAAAAGAAAAGCATCGAACAATTTCTAAAGACTGTTGACATCTAGTGGAAGCCATAGGAACTACAATCTGGGCCCTAATAAATCAGGTTTCCCATAGAAAAGCAGTGGAAAACACAATGACCTCAAAAAATGTTTTCCCTGGATGGATTGTGCTCGGGGTTTCGCCTGCCAAATTAGTTATTTTATACTCACAGACATTATTTTATCAGTTTTAGAAACTTTGGAGTGTTTTCTATCCAATACTACCATGCATATGTTTTTCCTAGCTTCTGGGCCTGAGTAACAGGCAGTTTACTTTGGGCACGATTTCATCCGGACGTGAAAATACTGCCCCCTATCCCGAAGAAGTTTTAACCTGGGTCAAATGTTTCGGGTAGACTTCCACAAGCTTCCCACATTAAGTTGGGGGAATTTTGGCCCATTCCTCCTGACAGAGCTGGTGTAACTGAGTAAGGTTTGTAGGCCTCCTTGCACACACATACTTTTTCAGTTCTGCCCACACATTTTCTATAGGATTGAGGTCAGGGCTTTGTGATGGCCACTCCAATACCTTGACTTTGTTGTCATTAAGCCATTTTACCACAACTTTGGAAGTATGTTTGGGGTCATTGTCCATTTGGTAGACCCATTTGCGACCAAGCTTTAACTTCCTGACTAATGTCTTGAGATGTTGCTTCAATATATCCACGCACTTTTCCTTTTTCATGATGCCATCTATTTTGTGAAGTGCACCAGTCCCTCCTGCATGAAAGCACCCCCACAATATGATGCTGCCACAGTTGGGATGATGTTCTTCGGCTTGCAAGCCTCCCCCTTTTTCTTCCAAACATAATGATGGTCATTATGGCCAAACAGTTCTATTTTTGTTTCATCAGACCAGAGGACATTTCTCCAAAAAGTACGATCTTTGTCCCCATGTGCAGTTGCAAACTGTAGTCTGGCTTTTTTTATGGTGGTTTTGGAGCAGTGGCTTCTTCCTTGCTGAGCGGCCTTTAGGTTATGTCAATATAGGACTCGTTTTACTGTGGATATAGATACTTTGTACCTGTTTCCTCCAGCATCTTCACAAGGTCCTTTGCTGTTGTTCTGGGAATGATTTGCACTTTTCACACCAAAGTACGTTCATCTCTGGGAGACAGAACGCATCTCCTCCCTGAGCGGCTTGACGGCTGCATGGTCCCATGGTGTTCATTTTCCTGAGCTTTCGCATTCAGCGTAACACAGGCGAATAGCACTGTCCATGACCATAATCCCCAAGTCTAACAATATTTTACCGACATGTTTAACCTCTATGGGCTAGGTGGGACGCTAGCGTGCCACCCGTGGTGCACTCCATCAACAGCAGGTGCATTTCAAGAGCGGCAAATTTGAATCCAAATAAATGTCAAAATTCAAATTTTTCAAACATACAACTATTTTACACCCTTTGAAAGATAAACATCTCCTTAATCTAACCACGTTTTACGATTTCAAAAAGGTTTTACGGCAAAAGCATAAATTTAGAGTATGTTAGGACAGTACATTTACAAGAGTTGTGTGTAATGTTTTGTCAAGTCAAAGACAGGGTCACCAAAACCATAAAACCAGCTAAAATGATGCACTAACCTTTTACAATCTCCATCAGATGACACTCCTAGGACATTATGTTAGACAATGCATGCATTTTTAGTTCTATCAAGTTCATATTTATATCCAAAAACAGCGTTTTACTATGGCATTGATGTTGAGGAAATCGTTTCCCTCCAATAACCGGCAGTCAAGTCAGCGTCACAAATTAAATAATTAAAATTAGAAAACATTGGTAAAATATTATATTGTCATTTAAAGAATTATAGATTTACATCTCTTGAACGCAATCAACTTGCCAGATTTAAAAATAACCTTACTGGGAAATCACACTTTGCAATAATCTGAGCACTGCGCCCAGAAAAATACGCGTTGCGATACAGACTAGACGTCATGTTGGGGAGATCTAAAATCGAAAATACTATGTAAATAATCCATTACCTTTGATTCTCTTCATCAGATGTCACTTCCAGGTATCACAGGTCCATAACGAATGTAGTTTTGTTCAAAAAAGCTCATCATTTATGTCCAAAAATCTCCGTCTTGTTAGCACATGATCTAAGCCAGCCGGACTTCTCGTCATGAACGAGGGGAAAAAATATATTTCCGTTCGTTCAAACATGTCAAACGTTGTATAGCATAAATCATTAGGGCCTTTTTTAACCAGAACATGAATAATATTCAAGGTGGACGAATGCATACTCTTTTATAACGTATTGGAACGAGGGTACCCAACATGAACTCGCGCGCCAGGTGTCTAATGGGACATCATCGTTCCATGGCTCTTGTTCGGTCAGATCTCCCTCCAGAAGACTCAAAACACTTTGTAAAGGCTGGTGACATCTAGTGGAAGCAATAGGAAGTGCCAAAATATTCCTCAGCCCCTGTGTTTTTCAATGGGATAGGTTTAAAGGTAAACAACACATCAGGTTTCCACTTCCTGTCAGAAAATGTCTCAGGGTTTTGCCTGCCAAATGAGTTCTGTTATACTCACAGACACCATTCAAACAGTTTTAGAAACTTTAGAGTGTTTTCTATCCATATATAATAAGTATATGCATATTCTAGTTACTGGGTAGGATTAGTAACCAGATTAAATCGGGTACATTTTTTTATCCAGACGTGCAAATGCTGCCCCCTAGCCCTAACAGGTTAATTATTCAAGGATCCTTTCTCTTCTCTGTGCTGGAGTTCGTTTATGAAAACAAAAGAAGCCATGCACCCTTGATGGGCTATCAGCAGGACAATAGACTCTTACCAAGTCCACCAATTGCATTGTTTTCTAACCACGTCTGGATGGATCCATAACAAATTACTATGGGAATAAATATCACTGAATGACAAAAAATTTGAATTTAGTAAGCTAATGAAGGCAACAAATTCTTGCTTAAAGGAACATCCAAAGTCATCCAATTGTTATAATAGGATTTGACCACACATCTACCCACGTGTGGTCAACTATTTCAGCACCATTTTGCGCTGCTCTGAGACAAGCATGGTGTCTGGTCTTGATAAATCAATGAGATTTTTATTTTCTCTGAATCTCCATTTGGGTATTGGTTAGACTACAATTAGGGTGTGAAAATGTTAGGATTATTTTGCTCTTCATTCACAGTCACTTAGTAGCCTGCTACCGACTGGTCACGTTGTACAGCACCATATTTTCCTAACGGAACCATTGAGGGTTTCGTTTTTCTTGGAATAGAAACACCATAATATTAAAACCTGTTGGGGCTAGGGGGCAGTATTTGCACGGCCGGATAAAAAAACGTACCCAATTTAATCTGGTTACTACTCCTGGCCAGTAACTAGAATATGCATATAATTAGTAGATTTGGATAGAAAACACCCTAAAGTTTCTAAAACTGTTTGAATGGTGTCTGTGAGTATAACAGAACTCATATGGCAGTCAAAACCCTGAGACAAATCCTGACAGGAAACTGAAATCTGATGTGTGGAAATCACTTCAAACATTTGCCATTGAAACACACAGGGGCTTATTAATCATTTAGCACTTCCTATGGCTTCCACTAGATGTCCCCAGTCTTTACAAAGTGGTTTGAGTCTTCTCCGGTGAAAACTAACCCAAAGAGAGGCTGTGGAGCTTGGTCACAGGTGGAGGGCCATTTACTACAATGACGCGGCCGCCCATGGCTACCCTCCCCTTTCGAAACATTTAGTAAGACAATGCATTCATCCGCCTTGAATATTATTGAAGCTCTGGTTGAAAAAGGCCCTAAAGATTTATGTTATACAACGTTTGACATGTTTGAATGAACTTAAATATATTTTTTTTGCACATTCGTGACGAGAAGTCCCACGCACCACGGTACATTTTGAGTAGCCTTCGGAACGCGCTAACAAGAAGGAACTATTGAGACATCAATTATTAACTTTTTCAAACAAAACTACATTTGTTGTGGACCTGGGATTCCTGGAAGTGCCTTCTGATGAAGATAATCAAAGGTAAGGGAATATTTACAATAGTATTTTTGATGGTTGATGTTTCCAAGATGGCTCTAACATGTATAGCCTAGCCTATTTTTCTGGGCATACCACGTCGTTTATTGCAAAGTGTGATTTCCCAGTAAAGTTATTTTTAAATCTGGCAAAGCGGTGGCATTCACGAGATGTTAATCTATAATTCTTTGAATGACAATATTACATTTTAACAATGTTTTCGAATAGTAATTTTGTAAATTGTAGCGCTGTTTCACCGGAAGCATTTGAGGGAAAAGATTTTCTGAACGTCACGCGCTGATGTAAAATGCTGTTTTTATATATAAATATGAACTTTATCGAACAAAAAATGCATGTATTGTGTAACATGATGTCCTAGGAGTGTCATCTGATGAAGATTGACAAAGGTTAGTGCTGCATTTAGCTGTGTTTTGGGTATTTGTGATGCATCTAGTTGCTTTGAAAATGGCTGTGTGATTATTTCTGGCTGGGTTCTCTCCTAACATAATCTAATGTTTTGCTTTTGCTGTAAAGCCTTTTTGAAATCGGACAATGTGGTTCGATTCAGGAGAGGTGTATCTATAAAACGGTGTAAAATAGTCATATGTTTGAGAAATTGAAGTTATAGCATTTATGAGGTTTTGCATTTCTCGCGACGCGATTCCACTGGCTGTTGATTAGGGTGGGACGCAAGCGTCCCACTGGCCCAGAGAGCTTAAGCAAATTAATTAAGCAAAATTTCTTAAAATCAATCCTATGTTCTTACAAAAAATGTTTTTAAATTCTCTAGTACAGCCAATATTAAAAACAGTCAAATGCGTCTCAAAGATGCCCTCTGGTGGTCAAACTAGCACTAACTAGCATTAATGGCAAAAATGGCTGACACTTAAATAATGTGCCATGGAAATCTGCGGCAGCCCGCAAGCTGTGCTGCAATACGCCACAACTTTTAAAGGAAGAACCACTGTACTTAAAACCGGAAATCAACCAATCTTCTGCTGTTCACGCAATGGAAAGGTCAAATGCTTTACTATGTAAAAATTGTAAGTGCATGGGTTATGGAGAAAAACAACATTTTGCAGTTGGAGATAGGGGTGAGGGCTAGTGGGTCAGGGCAGGTGTGATGCAGTTGATGTTTGTACAGTATGATGTCGTTGTGTGTATGTGTGTTTTGTATTG
This sequence comes from Salmo salar, assembly GCF_965601325.2. Lineage (NCBI taxonomy): Eukaryota > Metazoa > Chordata > Actinopteri > Salmoniformes > Salmonidae > Salmo > Salmo salar. Next base: position 86,003,836 of record NC_138305.1, read on the forward strand.
ATGATAAAATATAAAATACAATCTTATAAAAAGTAGAATGTCAAAACTTGCTTCAGAATCACTCCACCTAACAGTTTGGAATACAAAAGCTGAATATTATACACCATTCCCCAAAGAGGACCTCGAAGTTCCCCTGTACTCCCCTACACCCGCCCTCCATCCCACCCTCTTTCCCTCCATTCCTTACTATTGTAATGTGGAAGGAAAGAGAAAAGTGTTGAGAGCCTTGTTTTCAGCAGCTGCTGTGTGTGTGCCTGTTGAGGTTTTCCTAATTACCTCCCAAAGGAGCTCTGCTGCTGTCAGATAGAAAGAGAGGGAGAGGAATAGAGAAGAAGAGAGAGAGGTTAGAGAGAGGAGAGAGAGATGTGCATGCAATCCCTCTAAGCCCTGTGCTCCATGTTGGCTGTCACTTCAGCTATCTTAGTATAACGTGTACATCTCCAGTATGCGCTTTAAAAAAAATATAGGCTTCTCCAAAGAGGCTAGATCTAATGGGTCATAAGATAAGCATATAATAACTCTCATCATGCTGTGTTACTGTAGTTTGTGAAATGTTTATGTCAAAATCAGAATAATGGCATAACCAATTATATTTGTAGAACATTTCTCTGCAGGTCTAAGCAAGCAATGTCATGACATGATTGCTAAACCTCCGGAGGCCATATCGGTCTTGACCAGACCATGGTCAGAACACCAGGGTTCCTCTTAAAGTAGCTAATATGTATCGAGTGTATGTATGGTTCTTTGAGATATCATGTGGTATTTGAACATGACTGTGTCAACAGACTAGCTCACTCACTCTGAAACTGGTCTTCACGTGTCACTTTTACCTTCCGTTGGCATTGTTGTTAGCATTGTTTTCAGCCTGCGACACCAGAAGCAGCTAACAGAGGCAGAAATCAGAAGCACAAGACACTATCAGTTGAGAGCACTTCAGAGAAACACTTGAAATTGACTTGAAGCGTAAAATAACACTTGCTTCACTGACGTATTACTTCTGCGGCCAGTGTAGCAAGTGTCATTGATTACAGTTTTAACTGTGGATCACAGGCATGAGAAAAATGCATGTGCAACGCTTGGGCAAATCGTTTTGTGTCGTATGCCACTTACTTAACCCAGAGGACACATCCACTCAGGGATTCCAATATACAGTTGAAGTCGGAAGTTTACATTAACCTTAGCCAAATACATTTAAACTCAGTTTTTAACAATTCCTGACATTTAATCCAAGTAAAAATTCCCTGTCTTCGGTCAGTTAGGATCACCACTTTATTTTAAGAATGTGAAATGTCAGAATAATAGTAGAGAGAAGGATTTATTTCATTTTTTTCTTTCATCACATTCCCAGTGGGTCAGAAGTTTACATACACTCAATTAGTATTTGGTAGCATTGCCTTTAAATTATTTAACTTGGGTCAAACGTTTTGGGTAGCCTTCCACAAGCTTCCCACAATAAGTTGGGTGAATTTTGTTTGGCCCATTCCTCCAGACAGAGCTGGTGTAACTGAGTCAGGTTTGTAGGCCTCCTTGCTCGCACATGCTTTTTCAGTTCTGCCCACAAATTTTCGAAGGTATTGAGGTCAGAGCTTTGTGATGGCCACTCTGATACCTTGACTTTGTTGTCGTTAAGCTATTTTGCCACAACTTTGGAAGTATGCTTGGGGTCATTGTCCATTTGGAAGACAGATATGCGACCAAGCTTTAACTTCCTGACTGATGTCTTGAGATGTTGCTTCAATATATCCACATCATTTTCCGTCCTCATGATGCCATCTATTTTGTGAAGTGCACCAGTCCCTCCTGCAGCAAAGCACCCCACAACATGATGCTGCCACCCCCATGCTTCACGGTTGGAATGGTGTTCTTCGGCTTGCAAGCCTCTCCCTTTTTCCTCCAAACATAACAATGGTCATTATGGCCAAACAGTTCTATTTTTGTTTCATCAGACCAGAGGACATTTCTCCAAAAAGTACGATCTTTGTCCCCATGTGCAGTTGCAAACCGTAGTCTGGCTTTTTTATGGTGGTTTTGGAGCAGTGGCTTCTTCCTTGCTGAGTGGCCTTTCAGGTTATGTCGATATAGGACTCGTTTTACTGTGGATATAGATACCTTTGTACCTGTTTCCTCCAGCATCTTCACAAGGTCCTTTGCTGTTGTTCTGGGATTGATTTGCACTTTTCGCACCAAAGTACGTTCATCTCTAGGAGACAGAACGTGTCTCCTTCCTGAGCGGTATGATGGCTGCGTGGTCCCATGGTGTTTATACTTGTGTACTATTGTTTGAACAGATGAACGTGGTACCTTCAGGCGTTTGGAAATTGCTCCCAAGGATGAACCAGACTTATAGAGGTCTACAATTGTTTTCTGACGTCTTGGCTGATTTCTTTTGATTTTCCCATGATGTCAAGGAAAGAGGCACTGAGTTTGAAGGTAGGCCTTGAAATACATCCACAGGTACACCTCTAATTGACTCAAATTATGCCAATTAGCCTATCAGATGTTTCTAAAGCCATGACATCATATTCTGGAATTTTCCAAGCTGTTTAAACCTGTTAGTGACCCCTTAACACGCGAATCCCGTTAGCGGGATTGATTTGACCACAGCCAGTGAAAAATCAGAGCGCCAAATTCAAAACAGCAAAAATCTCATAATTAAAATTTCTCACACATATAAGTATTATACACCATTTTAAAGATAAGATTCTCCTTAATCTAACCACATTGTCCAATTTCAAAAAGGCTTTACGGTGAAAGCAAAACATTAGATTATGTTAGGACATCACCTAAACAAGAAAAGCCATACAGCCATTTTCCTAGCAAGGAGAGACGTCACAAAAACCAGAAATACAGCTAAAATGAAGCACTAACCTTTGATGATCTTCATCAGATGGCACTCATAGGACTTCATGTTACACAATACATGTATGTTTTGCTCGATAAAGTTCATATTTATATCCAAAAACCCCATTTTACATTGGCACGTAATGTTCAGAAATGTTTTCCCTCCAAATCTATCGGTGAATGAGCACAATGAGCACACATATTACAGAAATACTCATCATAAACTTTGATCAATATACAAGTGTTATGCACAGAATTATAGATACACTTCTCCTAAATGCAACCACTTTGTCAGATTTTAAACAAGGTTCACGGCGAAAGCACAATTTGCAATAATCTGAGTACAGCCCAGAAGACACCAACAACAAGCAAACAGAAACTTGCCATCTTGGAGTTAATAAAACTAAGGAATTACATTATAAATATTCACTTCCCTTTGATTATCTTCATCAGAATGCACTCCCAGGAATCCCAGCTCCACAATAAATGTTCGATAAAGTTTATCTTTATGTCCAAATACATCCATTTTGTTCGCGCGTTCGGTTCACTATCCAAATCCACAACGCGCATGCTTACTTAGTCCAGACGAAAGTCAAAACAGTTATACTACAGTTTGTAGAAACATGTCAAACGATGTATAGAATCAATCTTTAGGTTGTTTTTAACATACATCTTCAATAAAATTCCAACCGGACCTATTCGTTCTCTTTAGGAATGAATATGAACTCAGCTCGCTCCCAAAGGCGACGCGCGTGACTGAACCCATGCCTTATAATGGGACACCTACTTCCTTGGGCTGTTATTCCCTTCAACTTCCCCATACAATCCTCAAACAAGGTTCTAAAGACTGTTGACATCTAGTGGAAGCTTTAGGAAGTGCAAAATGAACCCTAAGTCACTGTATACTGTAAAGGCAATCTCTTGAAAAAACTACAACCTCAGATTTCCCACTCCCTGGTTGGAGTTTTCTCAGGTTTTTGCCTGCCATATGAGTTCTGTTATACTCACAGACATCATTCAAACAGTTTTAGAAACTTCAGAGTGTTTTCTATCCATATCTACTAATAATATGCATATTCTACCTCCTGGGCCCAAGTAGCAGGCAGTTTAATTTGGGTATGTTTTTCATCCGGCCGTGAAAATACTGCCCCCTATCCTTAAGAGGTTTTAAAGGCACAGTCAACTTAGTGTATGTAAACTTCTGACCCACTGGAATTGTGATACAGTGAATTATAAGTGAAATAATCTGTCTGTAAACAATTGTTGGAAAAACTACTTGTGTCATGCACAAAGTAGATGTCCTAACCGACTTGCCAAAACTATAATTTGTTAACAATAAATGTGTGGAGTGGTTGAAAAACAAGTTTTAATGACTCCAACCTAAGCGTATGTAAACTTCCGACTTCAACTGTATATTCATGTTAATAATGTTCAAATGCAAACATACCGTATATGTGTCAGAAAACGCAATTGTTATAGTGTAATCAGCTGTAAAAATGTGAGGGAGCCCAATGCTATTTCATCAGATGGGGACCCTATCGAGTCTAGCATTTTTTGGGAGACAATTATTGTCATAGCATGCAAAACATTTTCACTTCTATACTGTATAATGAAAACGTACAGTTATGAGTATAATTACTGTTCCCTGATGGAGGGAAGGAGGTATAACATACTGAGGGCAGTCAACAACCAATCATATTCACCAGAAGAAAACTGAATTCATGCCCAACTGGCCAAAGGATGCCAAGCGCGCCCTTTAGAAGCTCCGTCTTCCTGGCTATAATACCAGGTTTCGCATGAATTTTCTCAATTCAGTACCACTCTTCAGTGAGCCCAAATCCCCTGACGGCATGTGGCTAAAATATGTTATACCTCATTCCTTCCTTCAGGGAACAGTGGTTATATTCATAACTGTAAGGTTCCCTTTCAGTCGGTCACTCGGTATAACTCTATGGAGGCCGGATAAATGCGCAACCTGCGCACTGCCTAACACCTACTCCCGGACCCAGCCATAAGAACACTATGAGCCACACTGGGAGCAGTTACATCCAAGCGATAAAACCTCAAACAGGTATGTGGTGAACCCCAACTCGCTGCAGCACAGATATCACCAATCGTCATGCCCATGAACAATGCCCAAGAAGCCGCAACACCCCTAGTGGAGTATTTAGCCTTTTATTAGCCAAAGCTGCAGCTCTTCATGGGGTCCACACAAAACATGTCAAAATACATAACATTAATAGATAATTACAGCTGAAGGACAGAACTACACTAAACAACAATACATAAACGCAACATGTAATGTTCTGGTCCCATATTTTGTGAGATGAAATAAAAGATCCCAGCAATTTTCCATTTGCACAAAAGCTTATTTATCTCAAATTTTGTGTGCAAATTAGTTTACATCCCTGTTAGTGAGAATTTTATCCTTTGTCAAGATAATCCATCCAACTGATAGGTGTGGCATATCAAGAAGCTGATTAAACATCATGATCATTACACAGGTGCACCTTGTGCTGGGGGCAATAAAAGGCCACTCTAAAATGTGCAGTTCTGTCACAAAACACAATGCCACAGATGTCTCAAGTTTTGATGGAGCAATTGGCATGCTGACTGTAGGAATGTCCAACAGAGCTCTTGCCAGAGAATTGAATGTTCATTTCTCTACCATAAGCCGTTTTAGTGAATTTGGTAGTACGTCCAACCGGCCTCACAGCTGCAGAACACGTGGACCTCCACATCTTGCTTCTTTACCTATCGTCAGAGGGGGGGATGCAGAGGAGTATTTATGTCTGTAATAAAGCTATTTTGTAGGGAAAAACTCATTCTGATTGGCTTGGCCTGGCTCCCCAGTGGGTCGGCTCCCAAGCGGGTGGGCCTATCCCCTCCCAGGCCCACCCATGGGAAATCCATAGATTAGGGCGTAATTTATTTATTTCAATTGACTGATTTCCTTATATGAACTGTAACTCTGCAAAATCTTGGAAATTGTTGCATGTTGCGTTTATATTTTTATTCAGTATACATCAATTAAATACAATATAAAACAACAATACATAGCATTAATAAACAGGTATAGAGCTACTGTACATACATTTAAAATAAGAATACACAATCATATTATTATGCCTTAGCAATCCATGCAACATGTACTCATAATAATGGCTATACTGTAGTCATCCACTTCATTCGAGTTGCTTACTGTTACAATTGCAGGCCCTGAGTACCCGCAAATAGTACCTGCAAAACACCAGTCTCAACTTCAGCAGTGAAGAGGTGACTCCGGGATGCTGGCCTTCTAGGCAGAGTTCCTCTGTCCAGTGTCTGTGTTCTTTTGCCCGTGTTAATCTTTTATTTTTATTGGCCAGTCTGAGATATGTCTTTTTCCTTTGCAACTCTGCCTAGAAGGCCAGCATCCCGGAGTCGCCTCTTCACTGTCAATGTTGAGACTGGTGTTTGCAGGTACTATTTAATGAAGCTGCCAGTTGAGGACTTGTGAGGCTTGTGAGGTTTCTCTAGCTAGACACTCTAATGCACTTGTCCTTTTGCTCAGATGTGCACTGGGGCCTCCCACTCCTCTTTCTATTCTGGTTAGGGCCAGTTTGCCCTGTTCTGTGAAGGGAGTAGTACACAGCGTTGTACGAGATCTTCAGTTTCTTGGCAATTTCTCGCATGAAATAGCCTTCATTTCTCAGAACAAGAGTTTCAGAAGAAAGTGCTTTGTTTCTGGCCATTTTGAGCCTATAATCGAACCCACAAATGCCGATGCTCCAGATACTCAACTAGTCTAAAGAAGGCCAGTTTTATTGGTTCTTTAATCAGGACGCCAGTTTTCAGCTGTGCTAACAGATGCAAAAGGATTTTCAAATGATCGATTAGCCTTTCAAAATGATAAACTTGGACTTGCTAACACAGGAGTGATGGTTGCTGATAATGGACCTCTGTACGCATAAGTAGATATTCCAAAAAAAATCTGCCGTTTCCAGCTACAATAGTCATTTACAACATTAACAATGTCTACACTGTATTTCTGGTCAATTTGATATTATTTTAATGGACAAAAAGTTATATTTTCTTTCAAAAACAAGGATATTTCTAAGTGACCCCAAACTTTCTAACGTAGTGTATATATTGAAATAATTTATGTCCAAATATGGATGTAGCACCTAGAGATTGTTAAGTCAATCAAAAGTGTGCAATTTTGAGCATGTGTCCATTAGGCAAATTGATCTTTTTTCTTATCAGCGTGAATTAGATTGAGCAATAAAAGCCCCACTTTAATTCCATAGGCTGGGATCTAAACTATACAGCTGTTGCAAGAGCACATTTTTTCACTGGCTGTCCACTGGTTTCAAAAACAAGTCTCTGACTTGTGGTCAGACTCACTCAGGTAGAACAAATTTAAACTTGCGCCTTTTTTCAATGCTGATTTGAATGTCATTGAGAAATCAAAGAAGTGTCAAAGATTTTTTTTCGCAACCATCCTTTTGGAATTTAAAAGTAATCTTCGAAGTAATCATCAAGTTTTTAAAAAGTATCTGCAATCTGATTACAATATTTTTGCTGGTAACGTAACGGATTACAGTTACCGTTTTATTTAATCCATTATATGTAATGGATTACATGTAATCCATTACTCCCCAACTTTAGAAATGCCTCAGTGCTAGCAAAACAGTCCGTAGCTCTAGGTAATTGATATGCAGCGCCCTACGCACTGTTGACCAAATCTCCCATTCCGAGTAGCCCACACACAGCGCTCCCCATCCCAGTAAGGATGCGTCTGTCGTGATCACCCTGCAGAACACTACCCCGTCCATGAGAACCTCCTGCAACAGCAATCGCGGCCCCCTCCAAGGGGTCAATGCCCTTAGGCATTGGAGAGATGCGTCCAAATGAGTAGCAATCACCCAGCGCTGAAATAGAAGCGTCAACAGAAGTCCCAGCGGCACCACAGCTATCATATAGGCTATCAGACTCAATAACTGCAGGCACAAGCGAAAAGGCAACCAATGCCCCAGCTGAATCCGTGCCAGACAGAGCAGGAATGCGTCCCTCCTCTGTTGGGACAAAACGCATGATTCAGAACTGAGTCCAGAACGAGGCTTAGAAACTGAATGCGCTTAGCTGGAGTCAAACAACTTTTCTTGTGATTCACTATGAACCCCAGAGACTGAATATGGGAAACCAGCGTGGCATTGTGGAACTCCACCTGTTCCCTCGACTCCGCTAAGACCAGCCAATCGTCCAGATAATACTCTGATCGCCTGGCACTGCACCATAGAAAATGTGCAGGGCGACAGGGAGAGCCCAAAAAGCAGCACCATAAACTCATAGGCCCACCCTTGAAAAGATCCCTCCGAAACTTTCTGTGGGGAGGATGTAGAGCCACATGAAAATACGCATCCTTCAGATCTATGGACAGAAACAAATCGTTGGCACGCACCGACTGCAATAGCTGGCGAAGTGTGAGCATTTTTAACTTGCAAACCTTAAGGTGCTTGTTTAAAACACGCAAGCCCAGGATGGGACGCAACTTTTCATTGCTCTTGGGAACTAAAAACTACGGGCTGTAATAACCACTCTGTACTTCTGACACAGGGACCACCCGATGGCCTGCTTTTGAAAATAGCACACTGCCAGTCTCCCATACATTATCTCCTGAAGGGGCAGAGGACCACCATGAGGGACTGGCATAATTAGGTGTTTTTTATGCTTGTTTTCATATCCAACACTCTTGAAAACTGTGTGTCAGTGTGGAGAAGGAACTGTGTTTATTATCCCCACACCTTGATGATACCGCACTCTCAATACCCCTGAACACCGAGGGACTTTGGGTAGAAACAATTTGCTTTCGTGGTACCGCTGTTCTGATACCCGGTCCATACTGGGTTTGGGGACTTCGGCAACCACTATCTTGCCTCCATTGACCCGAGAAACTTGGGAACACTGTTGCCACAGTAAATGCTTGGGGCTTCCCCGGCTCCAGGGTCTTATTCCATTCCTGCAGCAAATCAATATGATACATCTGCAGCATTGTGACAACATTTAACTACCAGATCGCCACACCCTTAGGCTAGTACACTTTGTCCAGCTGATCCGCCAAGAACCGGCACTGTTTATTCAGATGCACCATGTTAGGATTAGCCCCTTGTTAGCCTCTGGAGCTAAGTAACACTCCGGCTTCCCATCCATCTGTGGTGTGCAAATGAGCTCTGCCTCCTCCATACCCTCTACATTCATGAACTCTCCAAAAGCACCAGCCTGGCTGAATGAGGGGAATCCCAGGTCGCCTTTAGAACATTGGGTGAAATCTTTAAAACAGGGGTTAGCGACACCTCACCTCTGCTGGGACAGGAGGTAAATACCAATCCTGGAGGAACTCCGTTGCGGGGGAGAAGACGGCCCTACGACAGAGATCCATCTCCCGGCTAAATCCAAAGCCGGGGCTTTAGGCTGCCCCGGACTGATGTCATCCAATTAATACTCTGAAGACCCTCCAGAGCCAACCAGGGATAGTATATCTTCCCCGGAATCCAGATTCTAAACACTTTCAGAGAAACTGGAATGAGATGGTTAGCCTTTTTGAACTTACTCTTACCACTGCCCACAGACTACACCAGCAGAGCAGAAAGTAGTGGGTTTTCAGAAAATACAAATCCTACCCAAGCAAGGAAGCATTAGCTACACAAGTAGAGCAGAATGTAGTTAGCAAACACAAAAACAGGTACCAAGACCCAAAACTCGCAACATCTAGAGGACGAGTACACTCTCCCCACTAACAGACACCTAAGTCAGATCCGAATCTTGTAGTCTTCGTGTGCTTGAAAAGTTTATAAATTGCGTGACAAGTTCTTCCTTCAGGTGAGCTAAAGGGAGAAGAATTTAGGAAATTAATGTGAGCCCCGCCATTATAGCTAGGAAGGTGGGGCTTCCGAGGGTGGGCTCCACATCCATTGGCCCGTTGGGCGTGATTTCAGTTTTCTTCTGGTGAATATGATTGGTTGTTGACTCCTTATAGTATGTTATACCGAGGGACTGACTGAAAGGGAACAACTCAATTCATTCATGTCCCTCCAGAACATGTTTTTTCCACACTCAATTTCAATACAGGTAGTCCTGCATATTTCTAAAGTGTAGGAAGTCTCTTTCCTGTGGACTGCTTAGGTTTGGGTGGTCCATCGTTTGTGCCACCCAAACAGAGAAGCGAGGTGAGAAGCAGAAGAATAATACGAAAATCAGTTCTGAAAAATCTCAAGGTAAATTTCAGCTTTGTAAATTCACTCATGGAAATGAAATGGGCCCTATTTATTTATGTCAGGGTTATTACATTGGCGGTGTATTATTTCTCCGAGCCCCTTGCAGCCGGCATTAGTAAATGTGTGCTGACAGCAGAGGTTACCTTGAGCCAGCCGCTGGACCCGGGGGCTGTATGTCTTCATTTACCCTAGTATCTGCAGATGCCAGGAAAAAGGGAAAGTTATTTTCTGTGCCTAGCCCGCGGGGAAAACTGAGGCTAATGATCTTGGCCATGTTGATTGTTACCTTGCTCCTAGAATAGCAGTGCTTTTAGAGGAGCTGCATGAGTGTATAGAGAGAGAGAGACAGAAAGGACAGAAAGAGAGAGATTGAGAGCGAGACGAGAGAGAGGGGGGGTGGCACACTGGCCCACCGCTAGGGTCGAAACCTCTGAACCCTGGTAGCCCAGAGACGTCAGGCCACTCTGTGATTGCTCTGCACATATGGGTGCCCCTATTAATCATCTGTCTGACTGCTATGTGGAAAGACTTTGGAGATCACGCTTTACATGAAGGTAACATGTAGTTACAGTGGTTCCTCCATTAAAAGTTGTCATACTGTGGCGCACCTTGCGTGCTGCCACAGCATTCTGTGGCACGTCTTTGAATTGTCAGACATTTTTTCTGTTACTGCACGTTATTGCTAGTTTGACCACCAGCGGGCATCGTTGAGAAGCATTTGATAGTATTCCGTATTGGCATTACCAGAGCATTTAAAACCTTTTTTGTAATAACATAGTATATGGGATTGATTTTAAGAAATGCGGCTTAATTAATTTGATTAAAATTATGGTGTTTCTATTCAGAGAAAAACTAAAAAACGAAACCTTCGTTAGGATGGAATGGACGTCGGGAGTAGGCTACAGGATTGGAGGATTCTAAATTGTTCCAATATTTCTGTGAATTGGAAATTTATTCCCATAGTAATTCGTTATGGATCCATAACTAAATCAACATCTGCATTTTGAAAGAGTATTTTTTTATCCTTTTTTATTAACGAAATGTGTTTATTCGTATATTAGGCAACTGTCCAGTCTACAATACATACTGTAGTAAACATGGGAATGTGCCTAATTCCTTACATAAGGGAGAGCAGGCCATGACTGTACTTTAGAATGCAGGGCACGCGGAAGACCGGTGTTATTTCATAGTTGTGATGTCTTCACTATTATTCTACAATGTAGAAAATAGTAAAAGTAAAGAAAAATCCTTGAATGAGTAGGTGTCAAATTTTGACTGGAACTTGCTTAAATAATTTGATTAATATTATGGTGTTTCTATTACATGAAAAATAGATAACTCTGGGTTTCTGTTAGAATGGAAAATATGGCGCTGTCCAACGTGACAGTTGGACAGCGCCAACTGTCTGGGCTATTTAGCTAAAGAACCCCTGTGTCGTGCGGACGAGAGACACAGGGGTTCAAATCCTCGATGGGGAGGAAGGAGTAGGCTAAATTGTTTGCCTTCATTAGACAATTTTGTTGCAATATTTCTGTAAATCAGTGATATTTATTGCCATAGTAATTCGTTATGGATCCATAACTAAATCAACATCTGCATTTTGAAAGAGTATTTTTTTATCATTATTTTATTAACGAAATCTGCTTATTAGGCTACTGTCCAGCCTACAATACATACTGTAGTAAACATGGGAAAGTGCCTAATTCCTTACTCAACACTAGGGAGACTCATTTCGCCTATGGTAGACCTACGATATATCAAAACATATTTTCAACGACGTGACTCCCTGCCAATAATTACATTTAAAGGATTGGAGGACTCTAAATTAATATCTAAGGGGCATTTTCCGTTAGGATCTGTGAGAATATCTAAGGGGCTTTTATATAATTCTAAATGAGTTAATAATAATCGCTTTGTTTAAAAAGTAACAATATTTTGGAGATTTCATTTTCATTTAATCTAGTGTGAGGCGAGAAACGCAATTCTTTAACATGGGTGAGACATTCTCACTAATTTGTAAATAAAGCCAGTTATTTAGAATTATTTATTTCTGGAGAAACATAACTTGATTATTTAGCAGACATCACTTGCTTATATTCAGTCAACACATATCTTAAGAATTGAACATTTTCGTTTCTCCATGCTTGTTTCAGAGCAGCGCGAAACGGTCCACAGCGGGAACCCGCCACATATGTTTACTCTGCCTGTCGGAGAGCTCACAGGTGTGCCTGGCATGGATTGTGACTCCATCTTGGTCCTTGCCCTTTCCAATGCGTCAATGATTCCAATGATTCGTCTGACAAACAAAGTACATTGCATCCTGCAGGCCCAGGCATGGATCAAAGCTGGTGAGACATTCAATAACGTCATCTTCACAGACGAATCAACCGTGTCCCTTGAGCAATTTGCTACAGAAAAAAGGAAGAAGATCAAGAAGATAAACAAAAGCATAAAGATGTTGATGAAGAAATGCTGTTTTGAGTTAGAAATGAGTACTTAAGCATCGAATACATGGCAAGTTGAGGGATTTTCACAACAGTAGCCGGGCTGTAAAAAAATCTATTGTCTTGCTAATAGAAAACATTTGCATGATGGGCTACATTCTTTATTGTAAGCACAATGTCACACATATTTTGTATCTTCTTTCCAATTACTTTTAGAGTTTGGGATTTACAAATGTGCGCTTTTAATTATCGGTTACATTGTTTTAGTTAGAACGTGCAGACTTTTTTTTCTTTAAATGATTGTTTTATGTAGGATGCTACATTTTTGACCAGTTGCAATTGTAAGTAGGCCTAATAAAACAAATCCTACTTCTACTAGGCTGTTGAGCCTCATAGCCTACCTCAGCCAGTTATGTTATTTTATATAGGTCTAGGCTCCGAAGAAATAGACTCCAATTAAGCCCTGTTGTTTGTAAAGTCAAAATAATATGAAGATTATTGAAATTAATGTGTAGGTTCTCACATTTTAGTCATTTTAGCAGACGCTCTTATCCAGAGCGACTTACAGTAGTGAATGCATACATTTCATGCATTTTTTTTGTTTGTTTTTTTGTACTGGCCCCCCGTGGGAATCGAACCCACAACCCTGGCCTTGCACACACCATGCTGGTGTTGCAAACACCATGCTCTACCAACTGTTGCACACCATCTGTTGGTGTGCAACACTTGTGTATCTCTCATGTCACACATCAAATTGAAACATATTGTCATTCTCTGCAGAGGAACGTTATTGTATTTGGCGCGAAGAAAGTGTCCACTTTAGGCCAGGGATTATAGGCCTGTTGAGGGAAAGCTCTAGTGTAAATCCCTGTAAAATGGATACCTTCTATACAGGGTTCTAGCGTGATCTGCCCAGAAGAGTGTAGCCTACCGTCTATAGAAATATAATGACTATGAGGGCAGTTTCTAATTAGCAAAGCTGGTTTCATGAATTACAAAGAGTTATGGGATATTAGAACCCCGTTGTCTTAACCTTGTAATCTTCAACTTACATGTTAACTAGCCGGCTAGATGGATTTTGTCTTTTTCGTGGCATTATCTTAAATTGCAATTTTATTCCACCAACCTTATGATCTGCTTCAGACTGCTTCCATTCTGCCTAAGCAACGTAGCTACTGTAACGGCCGTCGTTCAAATGAGACCAAGGTGCAGCAGAGGCTGTGTTCATCTTACAAGAAGTTTAATGAAAAAAGAGAACACAATACAAAACCAAACCAAAAAACTACCAGCCACAGTTCTGTCATGAAAGAAACTAAACAGAAAACAATCACCCACCAACCCCAAAGGAAAAACAGGCTGCCTATGTATGACTCCCAATCAGCAACAACGAGCTACAGCTGTTCCTGATTGGGAGCCACACACGGCCAACCAAAGAAACAAACCAACATAGAAAAATAAACATAGAACGCCCACCCATGTAACACCCTGGCCTAACCAAAATAGATTAAAAAAAAACCTCTCTATGGCCAGGGCGTTACAGCTACAATGCTTGAGCTGGTCCCATGGTTGATTCAGAGTGGTAGACCCTCTGCATTATTGTGACTCCATTGTCTTAACCTTCCCATCTTAAACCTAAGCATGGGAAAACTCAAAATGTCTGACAGTTAGTGGAGGCTCTTCAGAGGAGAGCGAATTTCATAAATATAGTGAAAAATTAAAGGTATCCTTTTTAGATATACAGTTGAAGTCGGAAGTTTACATACACTTAGGTTGGAGTCATTAAAACTCGTTTTACAACCAGTCCACAAATGTCTTGTTAACAAACAATATTTTTGGCAAGTCGGTTAGGACATCTACTTTGTGCATGACACAAGTAATTTTTCCAAAAATTGTTTACAGACAGATTATTTCACTTATAATTCACTGTATCACGATTCAAGTGGGTCAGAAGTTTACATACACTAAGTTAACTGTGCCTTTTAAAACCTGTTGGTGATAGGGGGCAGTATTTGCACGGCCGGATAAAAAAACGTACCCGATTTAATCTGGTTACTACTCCTGCCCAGTAACTAGAATATGCATATAATTGTTTGATTTGGATAGAAAACACCCTAAAGTTTCTAAAACTGTTTGAATGGTGTCTGTGAGTATAACAGAACTCATATGGCAGGCCAAAACCTGAGAAGATTCCAAACAGGAAGCGCCCTCTCTGACCATTTCTTGGCCTTCTTTGTCATCTCTATCCAAAACAAAGGATCTCTGCTGTAACGTGACATTTTCTACGGCTCCCATAGGCTCTCAGAAGGCGCCAGAACGTTGAATCATGACTCTGCAGTTACTGGCTGAAAAACAGAAGCGCATTTGGTAAGTGGTCGATCTGAGAACAATGAGACGGGTGCGCGCGTGCACAAGACAACTCCATTTTTTAACGAAAACAGGGTTTCCCGGTCGGAATATTATCGCTATTTTATGAGAAAAATCGCATAAAAATTGATTTTAAACAGCGTTTGACATGCTTCGAAGTACGGTAATGGAATATTTAGAATTTTTTTGTCACGATACGGGAGTGCATTCTGATGAAGAACAGCAAAGGTAATCCAATTTTTCTTATAGTAAATCTGAGTTTGGTGAGTACCAAACTTGGTGGGTGTCAAAATAGCTAGCCTGTGATGGCCGGGCTATCTACTCAGAATATTGCAAAATGTGCTTTCACCGAAAAGCTATTTTAAAATCGGACACCGCGATTGCATAAAGGAGTTCTGTATCTATAATTCTTAAAATAATTGTTATGTTTTTTGTGAACGTTTATCGTGAGTAATTTAGTAAATTCACCGGAAGTGTTCGGTGGGAATGCTAGTCACATGCTAGTCACATGCTAATGTAAAAAGCTGTTTTTTGATATAAATATGAACTTGATTGAACAAAACATGCATGTATTGTATAAAATAATGTCCTAGGTGTGTCATCTGATGAAGATCATCAAAGGTTAGTGCTGCATTTAGCTGTGGTTTTGGTTTTTGTGACATTATATGCTAGCTTGAAAAATGGGTGTCTGATTATTTCTGGCTGGGTACTCTGCTGACATAATCTAATGTTTTGCTTTCGTTGTAAAGCCTTTTTGAAATCGGACAGTGTGGTTAGATAAAGGAGAGTCTTATCTTTCAAATGGTGTAAAATAGTCATATGTTTGAGAAATTGAAGTAATAACATTTCTAAGGTATTTGAATATCGCGCCACTGGATTCCACTGGCTGTTGACTAGGGTGGGACGCAAACGTCCCACCTAGCCCAGAGAGGTTAACAGCTTGGAAAATTCCAGAAAATGATGTCATGGCTTTGGAAACTTCTGATAGGCTAATTGACATCATTTGAGTCAATTGGAGGTGTACCTGTGGATGTATTTCAAGGCCTACCTTCAAACTCAGTGCTTCTTTGCTTGACATCATGGGAAAATCAAAAGAAATCAGCCAAGGCGTCAGAAAGAAAAGTCTGGTTCATCCTTGGGAGCAATTTCCAAACGCCTGAAGGTACCACGTTCTTCTGTACAAATAATAGTATGCAGGTATAAACACCATGGGACTACGCGGCCGTCATACAGCTCAGGAAGGAGACGCATTCGGTCTCCTAGAGATTAACGTAATTTGGTGTGAAAAGTGCAAATCAATCCCAGAACAATAGCAAAGGACCTTGTGAAGACGCTGGAGGAAACAAAAGTATCTATATCCACAGTAAAACGAGTCCTATATCGACATAACCTGAAATGCCACTCAGCAAGGAAGAAGCCACTGCTCCAAAACCGCCATAAAAAAGCCAGACTACGGTTTGCAACTGCATATGGGGACAAAGATCGTACTTTTTGGAGAAATGTCCTCTGGTCTGATGAAACAAAAACAGCTCATTAATGACGATCATTATGTTTCGAGGAAAAAGGGGGAAGCTTGCAAGTCAAAGAACACCATCCCAACCGTGAAGCATGGGGGTGGCAGCATCATGTTGTGGGGGTGCTTTGCTGCAGTAGGGACTGGTGCACTTCACAAAATAGATGGCATCATGAGGACGGAAAAGTATGTGGATATATTGAAGCAACATCTCAAGACATCAGTCAGGAAGTTAAAGCTTGGGTCTTCCAAATGGATATGGGTCTTCACCATGGACAATGACCCCAGGCATACTTCCAAATTTGTGGCAAAAAAGGGCTTAATGACAACAAAGTCAAGGTACTGGAGTGGCCATCACAAAGCCCTAACCTCAACCCTATGGAAAATGTGTGGGCGGAACTGAAAAAGCGTGTGCAATCAAGGAGGCCTACAAACCTGATTCAGTTACACCAGCTCTGTCAGGGGGAATGGGCCAAAATTCACCCAACTTATTGTGGGAAGCTTGCAATGCTACCAAATACTAATTGAGTGTATGTAAACTTCTGACCCACTGGGAATGTGATGAGAGACATAAAAGCTGAAATAAATCATTCTCTCTACTATCATTCTGACATTTCACATTCTTAAAATAAAGTGGTGATCCTAACTGACCTAAGACAGGGAATGTTTACTAAGATTAAATGTCAGGAATTGTGAAAAACTGAGTTTAAATGTATTTGGCTAAGGTGTATGTAAACTTCTGACTTTAACTGATATATACACTTCTCAAAAAAATAAAGGGAACACTTAAACAACACAATGTAACTCCAAGTCAATCACACTTCTGTGAAATCAAACTGTCCACTTAGGAAGCAACACTGATTGACAATACATTTCACATGCTGTTGTGCAAATGGAATAGACAACAGGTGGAAATTATAGGCAATTAGCAAGACACCCCCAATAAAGGAGTGGTTCGGCAGGTGGTGACCACAGACCACTTCTCAGTTCTTATGCTTCCTGGCAGATGTTTTGGTCACTTTTGAATGCTGGCGGTGCTTTCACTCTAGTGGTAGCATGAGACGGAGTCTACAACCCACACAAGTGGCTCAGGTAGTGCAGCTCATCCAGGATGGCACATCATTGCAAGCTGTGGCAAGAAGGTTTGCTGTGTCTGTCAGCGTAGTGTCCAGAGCATGGAGGCGCTACCAGGAGACAGGCCAGTACATCAGGAGACGTGGAGGAGGCCGTAGGAGGGCAACAACCCGGCAGCAGGACCGCTACCTCCACCTTTGTGCAAGGAGGAGCAGGAGGAGCACTGCCAGAGCCCTGCAAAATGACCTCCAGCAGGCCACAAATGTGCATGTGTCTGCTCAAATGGTCAGAAACAGACTCCATGAGGGTGGTATGAGTGCCCGACGTCCACAGGTGGGGGTTGTGCTTACAGCCCAACACCGTGCAGGACGTTTGGCATTTGCCAGAGAACACCAAGATTGGCAAATTCGCCACTGGCACCCTGTGCTCTTCACAGATAAAGCAGGTTCACACTGAGCACATGTGACAGATGTGACAGAGTCTGGAGACACCGTGGAGAATGTTCTACTGCCTGCAACATCCTCCAGCATGACCGGTTTGGCGGTGGGTCAGTCATGCTGTGGGGTGGCATTTCTTTGGGGGGCCGCACAGCCCTCCATGTGCTCGCCAGAGGTAGCCTGACGGCCATTAGGTACCGAGATGAGATCCTCAGACCCCTTGTGAGACCATATGCTGGTGCGGTTGGCCCTGGGTTCTTCCTAATGCAAACAATGCTAGACCTCATGTGGCTGGAGTGTGTCAGCAGTTCCTGCAAGAGGAAGGCATTGATGCTATGGACTGGCCCGCCCGTTCCCCAGACCTGAATCCAATTGAGCACATCTGGGACATCATGTCTCGCTATATCCACCAACGCCACGTTGCACCACAGACTGTCCAGGAGTTGGCAGATGCTTTAGTCCAGGTCTGGGAGGAGATCCCTCAGGAGACCATCTGCCACCTCATCAGGAGCATGCCCAGGCGTTGTAGGGAGGTCATACAGGCACGTGGACGCCACACACACACTACTGAGCCTCATTTTGACTTGTTTTAAGGACATTACATCAAAGTTGGATCAGCCTGTAGTGTGGTTTTCCACTTTAATTTTGAGTGTGACTCCAAATCCAGTCCTCCATGGGTTGATAAATTGGATTTCCATTGATTATTTTTGTGTGATTTTGTTGTCAGCACATTCAACTATGTAAAGAAAAAGTATTTAATAAGATTATTTCATTCATTCAGATCTAGGATGTGTTATTTTAGTGTTCCCTTTATTTTTTTGAGCAGTATATATATATTTTTTAAGAACATTAACTGTGTGTAGGTAGATGTCGAAAGATAGATACAAACGATTTGTTGCAATTTGGGGAGGGGGGGTCACACGTAGCTCAAGTTGGGGAGGGGGGGATTTCACACCTAGCTCGGCTATTAAACAATCCTTTAGTAAAGGTTGAATATTCTATTGGTCAGCTGATTGCCCATCCTGCTAGCTTGTGAAAACTAATAATAATACTTTTCCACATGTTAAAGTGTTTTTAGCCACAATCGGCCCCAACCCCAATTAATGCATTTGCGCAAAGTTGATAGCGTGCTGGACTTTGGGCTAGAATGTTGAGGTTTTGAAACCTGCTCCCTGCATGTTTCATTACATTATTATTCCAGTCTCAGAGCAAATAGCCAGGATTGTTAGTCCCATCTGGTTCCTCGCTATCTTCCACTCGTCATTCAGCACGCTCGTGGAAAATCTGGCAGGATGTACTGTTTTTTATACTGTATATATGAATTACAAAGCAGCCTTTACTTAAATCATGTTTCTAGTTTATTGCATAGTTACAATGTGTAATCATTGATGTCCCAGGAGCAGGAGTGGGAAACACTGTTGAAGTGTATAATTGTATACATGCATGCAGCCACAGCATCATTCACAGAATGGAGTTTGAAACACCTGGTATTGGATATGACAGAAAAAAAACTTGCTAAATTGTGATTTTCGTAAATTAACTTTATGACAAAAAAATATGCACAATCGTTTGTCTCAACATTAACTAACATATTCCTCTCAATTGTACATTTTTTACTTGACCCGTTATGACGTTATAACTACTTACATTTGCTTCCCCCGTAATGTTATGTCAGCTATCTTTGCTGAAGAAAGTCACCAGGGAGCGGTGGCTCGCATCAAATTCGTCATTGGAACCACTCGATATGATTGGTCATATAAAAACCTTGGGACCCAAATGCATAATGAGTGCTCTAACTCCCCCTTGTGGTGGTCTGGAGCAATGAAGCCGTGACACTGGGTACCTCTAAGTCCTGTGGCGTAAGCTCACAACTATTAAAGGAGGAACCACTGTACCTTGAATATTGTAATGTATTTGTGTGATAACAAGCAGTAACTACACCGGTCACTAATTTAAGTTTCCTTTCATGAATTAAATTGTTTTACTTTATCAATAGTTTATGCACATTTAATTAGGTATTCCTTTTAAATGAATAGAAAGTGATGCCTTTTTGGGAAAGAAATGACAGGGAACATAATAAATGACAGGGAACAATCTGATGACCTTGGCATTTTTTTTCAAGTGACTATAGAAAAGGCTGCGCCCATTTTGTCAGGAGCAATGACCTGAAACATCAGCATATTATGTAACCATATAGCTTTTGTCACATGCACCAAATACAACATGCTTACTTACAAGCCCTAAACCAACAATGCTGTTGAAGTAATATGGTTCATCAGGTTCAATAATCAGGTTCATAATAATCAGGTTCAATAATCAGGTTCATCTGCCTTACCTAAAGCAGATTATTGTGGGAAGCTGCTATAGACCACCAAGTGCTAACCGTCAGCATCTGGATAACGTGTGAAATCATTGATAATGTATGTAATATCAACAGAGAGGTATGTTTTCTGGGTGATTTAAATATTGACTATGTTTCATTAAGCTGCCCACTCAAGAAAAAGCTTCAAACGGTAACCAGTGCCTGCAACCTGGTTCAGGTTATCAGTCAACCTACCAGGGTAGTTACAAACACTGCTTGAAAGCAGTGTCCAGATCTATCGGATGTAGTGTTCACAATATAGTAGCCATATCTAGGAAAACCACATTTCCAAAGGCTGGGCCTAATATAGTGTAGAAGAGGTCATACAATACGTTTTGTAGTGATTCCTATGTTGATGATGTAAAGAATATTTGCTAGTCTGTGGTGTGTAATGAGGAGCAACCAGATACTGCACTTGCGCATTTATGAAATTGTTTATCACAGTTACTAATGAGCATGTACCCATTAAGAAAATTACTGTAAAAAAATGTAAATACCCGTGGATTGATGAGGAATTGAAAAGTCTGGCTGCACAACCGATAGGGAAACGTACTGCAAATTGAGAAATCATGTGACTAAACTGAATAAAAATAAGAGGAAACTACACTATAAAGATAAATGACAAAGATTGATAGTAAAAAGCTTTGGAGCACCTTAAATTACATTTTTGGAAAAAAGGCAAACTCAGCTCCATCATTCATTGAATCAGATGGCTCATTCATCACAAAACCAACTGATATTGCCAACTACTTAAATTACTTTTTCATTGGCAAGATTAACTAACTTAGGCATGACATGCCAGCAACAAACGCGGACACTACACATCCAAGTATATGACCAAATTGAAATATTGAATTCTGTAAAGTGAGTGTCCGCGTAAGAGGTGGAAAAAGTATTGTTGTCTATCAACAATGACAAGCCACAGGGGACTGACAACTTGGAAAATTACTGAGGATAATAGCGGACAATATTGCCACTCCTATTTGCCATATCTTCGATTTAAGCCTACTAGAAAGTGTGTGCCCTCAGGCCTGGAGGGAAGCAAAAGTCTTTCCACTACCCAAGAATTGTAAAAATAAATAAACTTTACTGGCTCAAATAGCTGACCAATCAGCCTGTTACCAACCCTTAGTAAGGGTTGGTAACACAAAATTATTGTGTTTGACCAGATATAAATGCTATTTTACAGTAAACAAATTGACAACAGACTTTCAGCATGCTCATAGGGAAGGACATTCAACAAGCACAGCACTTACACAATTAACGGATGATCGGCTGAGAGAAAATGATAATAAAATGATTGTGGGGGCTGTTTTGACATTTTTTGCTCATAGTTTGCTGCTGGAAATACATATGTGTTATGGCTTTACAACCCTGCTATATTGTAGATAAAGAGTTACCTGTCTAACAGAGGGTGTTCTTTAATGGAAGCCTCTCCAACATAATCCAGGTAGAAACAGGAATTCCCCAGGGCAGCTGTCTAGGCCACTTACTTTTTTCAATCTTTACTAACGATATGCCACTGGCTTTGTCACATCTGCTCCTGCAACACCCTCTACTGCCCATCCTGTGTCTCCTTGACCTGCCGCCACTCACCCAGTACTCTTTCCCTCTCCCTCTCTGTGTGTGTGTGCGTGCGCGTGCGTGAGTGATTGTGTGGGCGGAGACAGGAGTGCTGGAGTCAGAGCAGATCCCCACCAGCTGCAACCTGTTCCATAATCAAGACTTCTACAAATACTCTGTCCTGACACTTCCACACTGCGAGATCATAATCTCTGCTCAGTCAGTCTACGTTTCTATCCATTTGTTTATATTCAGATCCTGTTGTGCCTGTTTTCCTTGCCTGACACTGTTTTCCTCTCCGCTACAGTTCTGCCTGCTCTGACTCTGACCCCTGACTCCCGTCCCACCCCTCATCATCCTGCTACTCTGTCCTGAATTCCCCACTCTAGTACTCCCTTGGATTCCCCTCCGGACCTGCTTACCCTGTCTCAACCCCTCTCGACTAAGCCTCTGCACCTGGTTTCCAGCAACCCGCCCGAGCTTCCCCTGACCTGCACCTCATCTCCCCGGGTTTCAATAAATACCTTGGTTATTTCATCCCAGTCTCCTTGTCTGAGTCTGCTCTTGGGTTCCTCTCCGCGTAACAGGCTTTGAGTAAAGCCAGCGTGTCTATGTATGAGGATGACTCAACACTATACACGTTAGCTACTACAGCAACTGAAATTACTGCAACACTTAACAACGACCTGCAGTTAGTTTCAGAATGGGTGGCAAGAATAAGTTAGTCCTAAATGTTTCAAATGTTCTTCAGCTTGCAAGCCTCCCCCTTTTTCCTCCTAACATAACGATGGTCATTATGGCCGAACAGTTTTATTTTTGTTTCATCAGACCAGAGGACATTTCTCCAAAAAGTATGATCTTTGTCCCCATGTGCAGTTGCAATACGTAGTCTGGCTTTTTTATGGTGGTTTTGGAGCAGTGGCTTCTTCCTTGCTGAGCGGCCTTTCAGGTTATGTCGATATAGGACTCGTTTTACTGTGGAAATAGTTACTTTTGTACCTGTTTCCTCCAGCATCTTCTCAAGGTCCTTTGCTGTTGTTCTGGGATTGATTTGCACTTTTCGCACCAAAGTACATTCATCTCTAGGAGACGGAACGTGTCTCCTTCCTGAGCGGTGTGATGGCTGCGTGGTCCCATGGTGTTTATACTTGCGTACTATTGTTTTATTGTTTGTACAGATGAATGTGGTACCTTCAGGCATTTGGAAATTGCTCCCAAGGATGAGCCAGACTTGTGGAGGTCTACAATTGTTTTCTGAGGTCTTGGCTGATTTCTTTTGATTTTCCTATGATGTCAATCAAAGAGGCACTGAGTTTGAAGGTAGACCTTGAAATACATACACAGGTACACCTCCAATTGACTCAAATGATGTCAATTAGCCTATCAGAAGCTTCTAAAGGCATGACAGAATTTTCTGGAATTTTCCAAGACGTTTAAAGGCACAGTCAACTTATTGTATGTAAACTTCTGACCCACTGGAATTGTGATACAGTGAATTTTAACCTCTCTGGGCTCGGCGGGACGAATTCGTCCCACCTACGCAACAGCCAGTTGAATCCCGTGGCGCGATTTTCAAATACCTTAGAAATGCTATTACTTCAATTTCTCAAACATATGACTATTTTACAGCATTTTAAAGACAAGACTCTCGTTAATCTAACCACACTGTCCGATTTCAAAAAGGCTTTACAACGAAAGCAAAACATTAGATTATGTCAGCAGAGTACCCAGCCAGAAATAATCAGACACCCATTTTTCAAGCGAGCATATAATGTCACAAAAACCCAGAAGACAGCTAAATGCAGCACTAACCTTTGATGATCTTCATCAGATGACACACCTAGGACATTATGTTATACAATACATGCATGTTTTGTTCAATCAAGTTCATATTTATATCAAAAACCAGCTTTTTACATTAGCATGTGACGTTCAGAACTAGCATACCCCCGCAAACTTCCGGGGAATTTACTAACAATTTACTAAATTACTCTCACAAAAAACATAACAATTATTTTAAGAATTATAGATACAGAACTCCTTTGTGCAATCGAGGTGTCCGATTTTAAAATAGCTTTTCGGTGAAAGCACATTTTGCAATATTCTCAGTAGATAGCCCAGCCATCACGGCTAGCCATTTAGACACCCACCAAGTTTAGCCCTGACCAAAGTCAGATTTACTATTACAAAAGTTTGATTACCTTTGTTGTCTTCGTCAGAATGCACTCCCAGGACTGCTACTTCAATAACAAATGTTGGTTTGGTCCAAAATAATCCATCGTTATATCCGAATAGCGGCGTTTTGTTCGTGCGTTCCAGACACTATCCGAAATAGTAAAGAAGTGTCGCGCGCATGGCGCAATTCGTGACAATAAAATTCTAAATATTCCATTACCGTACTTCGAAGCATGTCAACCGCTGTTTAAAATCAATTTTTACGACATTTTTCTCGTAGAAAAGCGATAATATTCCGACAGGGAATCTTCTTTTCGGCAAACAGAGGAAAAAATCCCAAAGGCGGGGGCGGTCAGGGTCACGCGCATAAGCCCAGTGTCCCTTGATCGGCCACTTGAGAAAGGCGATAATGTGTTTCAGCCTGGGGCTGGGATGACGTCATTCTGTTTTTTCCCGGGCTCTGAGCGCCTATGGACGACGTGGGAAGTGTCACGTTAGAGCAGAGATCCTTAGTAAATGATAGAGATGGAAAAGAAGTTCAAGAAATGGTCAGACAGGCCACTTCCTGTAAAGGAATCTCTCAGGTTTTGACCTGCCATTTGAGTTCTGTTATACTCACAGACACCATTCAAACAGTTTTAGAAAATGTAGGGTGTTTTCTATCCATATGTAATAAGTATATGCATATTCTAGTTACTGGGTAGGAGTGGTAACCAGATTAAATCGGGTATGTTTTTTATCCAGCCGTGTCAATACTGCCCCCTAGCCCTAACAGGTTAATGCCATTTTTCTAGTAAAAAAGCGATAATATTCCGACCGGGAATCTCCGTTTAGGTAAACAGAAGAAAGAAAACAAAGCATGGGGTCGACGCGGGCACGAGCCTGAGTCTCACAGTACTGTAACCAGCCACTACCCAAACGCGCTACTTTTTTTCAGCCAGAGCCTGCAAAGCCACGATTCAGCTTTTTGCCGCCTTCTGAGAGCCTATGGCAGCCGTAGGAAGTGTCACGTAACAGCAGAGATCCTTTGTAATGGATAGAGATGGCAAAGAAGGCCAAGAAATGGTCAGACAGGGTACTTCCTGTTCAGAATCTTCTCAGGTTTTGACCTGCCATTTGAGTTCTGTCATACTCACAGACACCATTCAAACAGTTTTAGAAACTTTAGAGTGTTTTCTATCCAAAGCCAATAATTATATGCATATTCTCGTTACTGGGCAGGAGTAGTAACCAGATTAAATCGGGTACGTTTTTTTATCCAGCCGTGTCAATACTGCCCCCTAGCCCTAACAGGATAAGTGAAATAATGTGTCTGTAAACAATTGTTGGAAAAATTACTTGTGTCATGCACAAAGTAGATGTCCTAACCGACTTGCCAAAACTATAGCTTGTTAACCTCTCTGGCGCAGGTGGGACGAATTCGTCCCACCTACGTAACAGCCACTTGTATCCAGTGGCGCGATTTTTGAATCGTTTGAAATACTATTACTTCAATTTCTCAAACTTATGACTATTTCACAGCTATTTAAAGACAAGACTCTCGTTTATCTAACCACACTGTCCGATTTCAAAAAGGCTTTACAACGAAAGCAAAACATTAGATTATGTCAGGAGAGTGCCCAGCCAGAAATAATCAGACACCCATTTTTCAAGCTAGCATATAATGTCACATAAACCCAGAAGACAGCTAAATGCAGCACTAACCTTTTATGATCTTCATCAGATGACACACCTAGGACATTATGTTAAACAATACATGCATGTCTGTTCAATCAAGTTCATATTTATATCAAAAAACTGCTTTTTACATTAGCATGTGACGTTCAGAAAAAGCAAACTTCCGGGGAATTTACTAACAGTTTGCTAAATTACTCACGATAAACGTTCACAAAAAGCATAACAATTATTTTAAGAATTATAGATACATTACTCCTCTATGCACTCGATATGTCCGATTTTAAAATAGCTTTTCGGATGAAGCACATTTTGCTATATTCTAAGTACATAGCCCAGCCATCAAGGGCTAGCTATTTAGACACCCGGCAAGTTTAGCACTCACCAATATCAGATTTACTATTATAAAAGTTTGATTACCTTTTGTTGTCTTCGTCAGAATGCACTCCCAGGACTTCTACTTCAATAACAAATGTAGGTTTGGTCCCAAATAATCCATCTTTATATCCAAATAGCGTCGTTTTGTTCGTGCGTTCTAGACACTATCAGAATGGTAAACCACGGTCGTGCGCATGGCGCAGAACGTGACAAAAAAATTCTAAATATTCCATTACCGTACTTCGAAGCATGTCAACCGCTGTTTAAAATCAATTTTTATGCAATTTATCTCGTAGAAAGCGATAATATTCCGACCGGGAATCTGCAATAAGCTAAACAGCCTAATGAAAATACTCCACGGGGGCTAATCGCGCACGCGCCTCATTCCATTGTCACTTAATGGGACACTTGGATAAGGCGATAATCTGTTTCAGCCTGAGGCTGCCTCGTCATCCTTCAGGATTTTCCCGGGTCCTGAGAGCCTATTGGAGCCCTGGGAATTGTCACGTTACAGCTAAGATCCTTACTCTTCAATAAACAGATGCAAGACGCACGACTCCTTGTCAGACAGGCCACTTCCTGCATGAAACCTTGTCAGGTTTTTGCCTGCCGTAGGAGTTCTGTTATACTCACAGACATCATTCAAACAGTTTTAGAAACTTTAGGGTGTTTTCTATCCAAACCTGAACAATAATATGCATATTCTAGCTTCTGAGTTGGTGTAGGAGGCAGTTAAAAATGGGCACATATTTTTTCCAAAATTCTCAATACTGCCCCCTAGCCCAAACAGGTTAAGAATACATTTGTGGAGTGGTTGAAAAATTAGTTTTAATGACTCCAACCTAAGTGTATGTAAACATCCAACTCCAACTGTACACATTTTTATTTATTTGAATCTTGTTTAACTAGGTAAGTCAGTTAAGAACAAATTGTTATTTTCAATGACGGCCTCGGAAGAGTGGGTTAACTGCCTTGTTCAGGTGCAGAACGACAGATTTTTAACTTGTCAGCTCGGGGATTCGATCTTGCAACCTTTCAGTTACTTGTCCAACACTAACAACTAGGCTACCTGCTGCCCCACATGCATACACACACATGATATCATCCGCACTATACACACACGTACACATGGATTGTGTTTTGTAGATATGTGGAAATCGAGTATGGACCTGAGGGCAAACACTTAGTGTGTTGTGAATTCTGTAATGGATGTTTTGTAATGTTTTAAAATTGTATAACTTCTTTAATTTTGCCGGACCCCGGGAAGAGTAGCTGCTGCTTTTGGAATGGGGATCCATAATAAATGCAGTTCAATAAATAGATTTAAAAAATAATAATTATAAACTAAAGTAAAAAAATTAAATAACAATAACGTGTATTGCTGGATTCTGTGTTAATACTTGGAACACTGCTATCCTAGAGACTGGTTTTTACATCAGAAGTTAATGGTTATCTGTAGGAGCCAGATGGCTTTGGAATGTGCTGGGTGGATGGGAGAAAGTCACAGGATTGCTATAGGGGATACAGATGGACATCTGTGGATTAGGCAAATGAGAGGTTGAGGTCAGGTCAGATCCCCTTAAGGGAGCAATTTTGGTTTATTACCCTATTACTTCATCTTCCTGTCGAACCATAATAGATGTAAGGATTGGAGAGAAGGAGGAGTGCCTAAATTGGAGTATATATGCTTGTGGTGGTGGAAACATGTTTTGTTTAATGCAGCTGTATTGATCCTCTGGGAAGCATTACACTTGGTTAAGCTTTCATAGTGTCTGTTGAGTTATTTACTCTGAGAATTAGAACCTAACACTATATACAGGGGGTACAGGTACCGAGTCAATGTGTGGGGGTACAGGTTAGTCGAGGTAATTTGTACATGTAGGTAAGGGTAAAGTGACTATGCATAGATAATAAACAGCAAGTAGCAGCAGTGTAAAAACAAAGGGGGTTAAACAGCTTTGTGCAGACAAACTCATGAACATGATCTGTTGTATCACAACTGATGTGTCAAATGCATTGTACATCAGCGTTACAAAACCATTATTGAACTAAGCTATTGGTTAACCACTCTGGAGTAAACATTTAGATGTTTTTGGCAAAAAGGAAAATCCTTGACCTTTCCCTCATTCACATTAGCATTTTTCCCAGAATTACCACATCTACTGTAGCTCCCTTGCCCTCAGGATCTCCCCTTCATAACAATGGCAGAGGTGCAGACCATTGTGGATGGAGGAGCTGCGCTAGAATTTTAGCCCCACTGCCTAAATGAAGGGTTATTAGAGGTAAACACAGGCTGACAGTTTGTCCACTAAACCTGCGGGTGGACATTAACTGAGGAAGCTAATGGAGACATTTGTAATCAGGCTCTCCTGCTTGACGCTGATCTCTTACTCCCGGCTCATCGGCCTGTTTCAACACATTTGTAATGGGAATTCTACAGTGGAAATGTTTCACTCTGGTTAAATTACAATCCATATACTGTATCCCTGCAGCTCTGGCAGCAGACTCCTTCTCCTAACCCCAGCGGACTAACTTACTTTCCCTCCCTGCTGGCGATTCATTCAACATGCTAAACCCCAACTATCTCGCCTTTTTTGCCCTTTTCTTTATCTTTTTGTCTCTTCTCTCTGGTCTCCGGGTCCCCACGGCAGCCGCAGGTGCATTCAGGGGCACATAGGGACTGCCAAGGGCCCTGAATGGAGCCCTTTATAGGTCCATTCAATGGCTCCCTGTTCCCGCCATCATAGGAAACCACTATTATGGCTGTTATGATCTAGAGCCCTGGCATTTGCTCCCCTAGTGACGCTGGCTAAGGGACATGCTGTGGGGTTTATGATGGTACATTTTAATCAGGCCCCAGTTAGGGGGAGTGATGAGCTCTACAGCAGAGTCTCACAACTCAATCGCTGGTTGAAAACTGTTTTCTGCCCCTCCCAAAAGATAGAATTTGTAGATAATTGGCCCTCTTTCTGGGACTCACCCACAAACAGGACCAAGCCTGGCCTGTTGAGGAGTGACGGACTCCATCCTAGCTGGAGGGGTGCTCTCATCTTATCTACGAACATAGACAGGGCTCTAACTCCTCTAGCTCCACAATGAAATAGGGTGCAGGCCAGGCAGCAGGCTGTTAGCCAGCCTGCCAGCTTAGTGGAGTCTGCCACTAGCACAGTCAGCGTAGTCAGCTCAGCTTTCCCCATTGAGACCGTGTCTGTGCCTCGATCTAGGTTGGGCAAAATTAAAAATGGCGGTGTTCGCTTTAGCAATCTCACTAGTATAAAGACCTCCTCCATTCCTGCCATTATTGAAAGAGATTGTGATACCTCACATCTCAAAATTGGGTTACTTAATGTTAGATCCCTCACTTCCAAGGCAGTTATAGTCAATGAACTAATCACTGATAATAATCTTGATGTGATTGGCCTGACTGAAACATGGCTTAAGCCTGATGAATTTACTGTGTTAAATGAGGCCTCACCCCCTGGTTACACTAGTGACCATACCCCCCGTGCATCCGGCAAAGGCGGAGGTGTTGCTAACATTTACGATAGCAAATTTCAATTTACAAAAAAAAAAAAAAATGACGTTTTCGTCTTTTGAGCTTCTAGTCATGAAATCTATGCAGCCTACTCACTCACTTTTTATAGCTACTGTTTACAGGCCTCCTGGGCCATATGCAGTGTTCCTCACTGAGTTCCCTGAATTCCTATCGGATCTTGTAGTCATAGCAGATAATATTCTAATTTTTGGTGACTTTAACATTCACATGGAAAAGTCCACAGACCCACTCCAAAAGGCTTTCGGAGCCATCATCGACTCAGTGGGTTTTGTCCAACATGTCTCTGGACCTACTCACTGCCACAGTCATACTCTGGACCTAGTTTTGTCCCATGGAATAAATGTTGTGGATCTTAATGTTTTTCCTCATAATCCTGGACTATCGGACCACCATTTTATTACGTTTGCAATCGCAACAAATAATCTGCTCAGACCCCAACCAAGGAGCATTAAAAGTCGTGCTATAAATTCTCAGACAACCCAAAGATTCCTTGATGCCCTTCCAGACTGCCTCTGCCTACCCAAGGACGTCAGAGGACAAAAATCAGTTAACCACCTAACCGAGGAACTCAATTTAACCTTGCGCAATACCCTAGATGCAGTTGCACCCCTAAAAACTAAAAACATCTGTCATAAGAAACTAGCTCCCTGGTATACAGAAAATACACGAGCTCTGAAGCAAGCTTCCAGAAAATTGGAACGGAAATGGCGCCACACCAAACTGGAAGTCTTCCGACTAGCTTGGAAAGACAGTACCGTGCAGTATCGAAGAGCCCTCACTGATGCTCGATCATCCTATTTTTCCAACTTAATTGAGGAAAATAAGAACAATCCTAAATTTCTTTTTGATACTGTCGCAAAGCTAACTAAAAAGCAGCCTTCGCAAATGGAGGATGGCTTTCACTTCAGCAGTAATAAATGTATGAACTTCTTTAAGGAAAATATCATGATCATTAGAAAGCAAATTACAGACTCCTCTTTAAATCTGGGTATTCCTCCAAAGCTCCATTGTCCTGAGTCTACACAACTCTGCCAGGACCTAGGATCAAGGGAGATACTAAAGTGTTTTAGTACTATATCTCTTGACACAATGATGAAAATAATCATGGCCTCCAAACCCTCAAGTTGCATACTGGACCCTATTCCAACTAAACTACTGAAAGAGCTGCTTCCTGTGCTTGGCCCTCCTATGTTGAACATAATAAACGGCTCTCTATCCACCGGATGTGTACCAAGCTCACTAAAAGTGGCAGTAATAAAGACTCTCTTGAAAAAGCCGAATCTTGATCCAGAAATTATAAAAAACTATCGGCCTATATCGAATCTTCCATTCCTCTCAAAAATTGTAGAAAAAGCTGCCTTCCTGAAGACAAACAATGTATACGAAACGTTTCAGTCTGGTTTTAGACCCCATCATAGCACTGAGACTGCACTTGTGAAGGTGGTAAATGACCTTTTAATGACGTCAGACCGAGGCTCTGCATCTGTCCTCGTGCTCCTAGATCTTAGTGCCGCTTTTGATACCATCGATCACCACATTCTTTTGGAGAGATTGGAAACCCAAATTGGTCTACATGGACAAGTTCTGGCCTGGTTTAGATCTTATCTGTCGGAAAGATATCAGTTTGTGTCTGTGAATGGTTTGTCCTCTGACAAATCAATTGTAAATTTCGGTGTTCCTCAAGGTTCCGTTTTAGGACCACTATTGTTTTCACTATATATTTTACCTCTTGGGGATGTCATTCGAAAACATAATGTTAAATTTCACTGCTATGCGGACGACACACAGCTGTACATTTCAATGAAACATGGTGAAGCCCCAAAATTGCCCTCGCTAGAAGCCTGTGTTTCAGACATAAAGAAGTGGATGGCTGCAAACTTTCTACTTTTAAACTCGGACAAAACAGAGATGCTTGTTCTAGGTCCCAAGAAACAAAGAGATCTTCTGTTGAATCTGACAATTAATCTGGATGGTTGTACAGTCGTCTCAAATAAAACTATGAAGGACCTCGGCGTTACTCTGGACCCTGATCTCTCTTTTGAAGAACATATCAAGACTGTTTCAAGGACAGCTTTTTTCCATCTACGTAACATTGCAAAAATCAGAAATTTTCTGTCCAAAAATGACGCTGAAAAATTAATCCATGCTTTTGTTACTTCTAGGCTGGACTACTGCAATGCTCTACTTTCAGGCTACCCGGATAAAGCACTAAATAAACTTCAGTTAGTGCTAAATACGGCTGCTAGAATCCTGACTAGAACCAAAAAATGTGATCATATTACTCCAGTGCTAGCCTCCCTACACTGGCTTCCTGTTAAGGCAAGGGCTGATTTCAAGGTTTTACTGCTAACCTACAAAGCATTACATGGGCTTGCTCCTACCTATTTTTCCGATTTGGTCCTGCCGTACATACCTACACGTACGCTACGGTCACAAGACGCAGGCCTCCTAATTGTCCCTAGAATTTCTAAGCAAACGGCTGGAGGTAGGGCTTTCTCCTATAGAGCTCCATTTTTATGGAATGGTCTGCCTACCAATGTGAGAGACGCAGACTCAGTCTCAACCTTTAAGTCTTTACTGAAGACTTATCTCTTCAGTAGGTCCTATGATTAAGTATAGTCTGGCCCAGGAGTGTGAAGGTGAACGGAAAGGCTGGAGCAACGAACCGCCCTTGCTGTCTCTGCCTTGCCGGTTCCCCTCTTTCCACTGGGATTCTCTGCCTCTAACCCTTTTACAGGGGCTGAGTCACTGGCTTACTGGTGTTCTTCCATGCCGTCCATGGGAGGGGTGCGTCACTTGAGTGGGTTGAGTCACTGACGTGGTCTTCCTGTCTGGGTTGGCGCCCCCCCTTGGGTTGTGCCATGGCGGAGATCGTTGTGGGCTATACTCGGCCTTGTCTTAGGACGGTAAGTTGGTGGTTGGAGACATCCCTCTAGTGGTGTGGGGGCTGTGCTTTGGCAAAGTGGGTGGGGTTATATCCTGCCTGTTTCATCGGATGGGGCCACAGTGTCTTCTGATCCCTCCTGTCTCAGCCTCCATTATTTATGCTGCAGTAGTTTATGTGTCGGGGGGCTAGGGTCAGTCTGTTACATCTGGAGTATTTCTCTTGTCTTATCCGGTGTCCTGTGTGAATTTAAATATGCTCTCTCTAATTCTCTCTTTCTGTCTTTCTCTCGGAGGACCTGAGCCCTAGGACCATGCCTCAGGACTACCTGGTATGATGACTCCTTGCTGTCCCCAGTCCACCTGGCCGTGCTGCTGCTCCAGTTTCAACTGTTCTGCCTGCGGCTATGGAACCCTGACCTGTTCACCGGACGTGCTTGTTGCACCCTCGACAACTACTATGATTATTATTATTTGACCATACTGGTCATTTATGAACATTTTAACATTTTAACATCTTGACCATGTTCTGTTATAATATACACCCTGCACAGCCAGAAGAGGACTGGCCACCCCTCATAGCCTGGTTCCTCTCTAGGTTTCTTCCTAGGTTTTTGGCCTTTCTAGGGAGTTTTTCCTAGGGAGTTTTTCCTAGCCACCGTGCTTCTTTCACATGCTTTGCTTGCTGTTTAGGGTTTTAGGCTGGGTTTCTGTACAGCACTTTGAGATATCAGCTGATGTACGAAGGGCTATATAAAAATAAATTTGATTTGATTTGATCTGCCTGGACAAGCTAGATATGTAACTACAGCACCCGGGGCATGATAACAGAATGGGAATGACCAGGGAAGCAAGACACCCTGCTTAGCTAGGATTTATGGGGAATATGATCAGGGAGAACAATTTGTCAGCACATTGTCGCTACTAGCTACAATACCAGGGCTGACTGTATGGAGAACCAACTGCCTGGCTGGGAACTTATAGCTACTGGGTCGTTCCATTTGACTGCACCCCTTTTGATTTGAACGAAACTTTTCATACTTTTTTCCATTGGTAGAAGTGGTCAGAAAGTGACGGTTGAGTTTGATATCATTTAAAAGCTTACAAACAGGAGTGTCAAACTATTTAATAATTTATATAATTTTTTTATAACAATTTGTACAAAAATGTAACCTTTGACATCAATTATCTAAAAACGTGTAAACTTCTCATATGTTGTAGCTTTAAACCCTAACTTACATAATCTGAGGTGTATGTATTGTGCCCACCATCGATTGAGACACAGCATATGCTTGAATACACGGTGGGTTTCATTTCAATCATAGAAATATAATTCATAGAATGGGCCTATCCCGTCAGACCAATGACTGTATATATGAGTGGTATGATGATAGCAGCACAAAACATAGTACAGACATTATTGGGCACAGACAACAGCACAAAGGCAAGAAGCAGCGAAACAGCCACAACGGGCAGTAAGAGTGTCCATGATTGAGTCTTTGAATGAAGAGATGGAGATAAAACTGTCCAGTTTGAGTGTTTTTTGCAGCTCGTTCCAATCCCTAGCTGCAGCAAATTGAAAAGAGGAGCGACCCAGGGATGTGTGTGCTTTGGGGACCTTTAACAGAATGTGACTAGCAAAACGGATGTTGTATGTGGAGGATGAGGGCTGCAGTAGGCATCTCAGATAGGGGGGAGTGAAGCCTAAGAGGGTTTTATAAATAAGCATCAACCAGTGGATCTTGCGACGGATATGCAGAGATGACCAGTTAACAGGGGAGTATAGAGTGCAGCGATGTGTCCTATAAGAAGCGTTGGTGGCAAATCTGATGGCCGAATGGTAAAGAACATCTAGCCGCTCGAGAGCACCCTTACCTGCCGATCTATAAATTACGTCTCCGTAATCTAGCATGGGTAGGATGGCCATCTGAATCAGGGTTAGTTTGCAGCTGGGGTGAAACAGGAGCAATTACGATAGAGGAAACCAAGTTTAGATTTAACCTTAGCCTGCAGCTTTGATATGTGCTGAGAGAAGGACAGTGTACCGTCTAGCCATACTCCCAAGTACTTGTATGAGGTGACTACCTCAAGCTCTAAACCCTCAGAGGTACTAATCACACCGGTGGGGAGAGTGGCATTCTTCTTACCAAACTACATTACCTTTGTTTTGGAGGTGTTCAGAACAGGGTTATGGGCAGAGAAAGCTTATTGGACACTATTTGCTGTAGAGCGTTTAACCTCTATGGGCTAGGTGGGACGCAGGCGTCCCCCCCGTGGTGCACTCCATCAACAGCAGGTGCATTTCAAGAGCGGCAAATTTGAATCCAAATAAATGTCAAAATTCAAATTTTTCAAACATACAACTATTTTACACCCTTTGAAAGATAAACATCTCCTTAATCTAACCACGTTTTACGATTTCAAAAAGGTTTTACGGCGAAAGCATAAATTTAGAGTATGTTAGGACAGTACATTTACAAGAGTTGTGTGTAATGTTTTGTCAATTCAAAGACAGGGTCACCAAAACCATAAAACCAGCTAAAATGATGCACTAACCTTTTACAATCTCCATCAGATGACACTCCTAGGACATTATGTTAGACAATGCATGCATTTTTAGTTCTATCAAGTTCATATTTATATCCAAAAACAGCGTTTTACTATGGCATTGATGTTGAGGAAATCGTTTCCCTCCAATAACCGGCAGTCAAGTCAGCATCACAAATTAAATAATTAAAATTAGAAAACATTGGTAAAATATTATATTGTCATTTAAAGAATTATAGATTTACATCTCTTGAACGCAATCAACTTGCCAGATTTAAAAATAACCTTACTGGGAAATCACACTTTGCAATAATCTGAGCACTGCGCCCAGAAAAATACGCGTTGCGATACAGACTAGTCGTCATGTTGGGGAGATCTAAAATCGAAAATACTATGTAAATAATCCATTACCTTTGATTCTCTTCATCAGATGTCACTTCCAGGTATCACAGGTTCATAACGAATGTAGTTTTGTTCAAAAAAGCTCATCATTTATGTCCAAAAATCTCCGTCTTGTTAGCACATGATCTAAGCCCGCCGGACTTCACTTCATGAACGAGGGGAAAAAATATATTTACGTTCGTTCAAACATGTCAAACGTTGTATAGCATAAATCATTAGGGCCTTTTTTAACCAGAACATGAATAATATTCAAGGTGGACGAATGCATACTCTTTTATAACGTATTGGAACGAGGGTACCCAACATGAACTCGCGCGCCAGGTGTCTAATGGGCCATCATCGTTCCATGGCTCTTGTTCGGTCAGATCTCCCTCCAGAAGACTCAAAACACTTTGTAAAGGCTGGTGACATCTAGTGGAAGCAATAGGAAGTGCCAAAATATTCCTCAGCCCCTGTGTTTTTCAATGGCATAGGTTTAAAGGTAATACAACACATCAGGTATCCACTTCCTGTCAGAATTTGT
This sequence comes from Salmo salar, assembly GCF_965601325.2. Lineage (NCBI taxonomy): Eukaryota > Metazoa > Chordata > Actinopteri > Salmoniformes > Salmonidae > Salmo > Salmo salar. The sequence continues at coordinate 86,039,828 of NC_138305.1, forward strand.
CTCAGGGTTTTGCCTGCCAAATGAGTTCTGTTATACTCACAGACACCATTCAAACAGTTTTAGAAACTTTAGAGTGTTTTCTATCCAAACCTGAACAATAATATGCATATTCTAGCTTCTGAGTTGGTGTAGGAGGCAGTTAAAAATGGGCACATATTTTTTGCAAAATTCTCAATACTGCCCCCTAGCCCCAACAGGTTTTAACCATTTCCAAGAACATCTTGGGGTTAAACCCACAGAGAGAGAACTGTTCCTTAAAGTAACTAACTTTGGCCTTCCGGATAGCCTGAGTGCACTTATTTCTCATTTGCCTGAATGAGAGCCAGTCGGCCTGAGTATGTGTGCGCCAAGCCTTTCACCAAATGGAATTCTTGAGGTGGAGTAACTCTGCCAGATCACTGTCAAACCAGGGGCTGAACTTGTTTTTCATTCTCATATTCTTTATGGGGTGTGTTTGCTAACAATACCACTGAAAATATCAAAAAAGATGGTCCAAGTGTCTTCGACAGAGGGGATCAAGCTGATTCTATACCAATTTACAGAGGCCAGGTCATGAAGGAAGGCTTGCTCGTTAAAGTTTTTTAGTAAGCATCTATTACAAATCAGGACAGGTCGTTTCACTGAGCAGCCATTATGAATACAGGCTGTGATCACTAAGATCATTGCGGAAAACACCAGACTGATATCTATCAGGATCGTTTGTGAGGATAGCATCAAGTAGAGTAGCCTTTTCTAGGTGTTTGGAGTCATACTTTGTGGGATTAGTAATAATCTGAGATAGATTTAGGGAGTCCCATTGCTTTAGGACTTGGTCAGGTTGTTTAAGCATGTCCCAGTTTAGGTCATCTAACAGGGCAAATTTAGACTTAGTGTAAGAGGCCAGGAGAAAGGTTAGTACGGTACAGGCTGTTGCTGATGGTGGACGATAACACCCAGCAACAGTCAACAAAGAGCTATTTGAAAGTTTAATGCTTAAAACCAGCAAATCAAATTGTTTCGGGACAGACATGGTGGAGACAACTGAGCACTGAAGGCGTCCCTTTGCCACTCCACCACCTTTGGAAGATCTGTCTTGCCGAAAAAGGTTATAACCAGAAAGGTTAACATCAGTGTTCAAAATGCTCTTTCTTAACCACGTCTCAGTAATGACCAACACGTCTGGATTGGAGCTGTGAACCCACTCTTCAATTGATCAATTTCAGGTAATGGAAGATTAACCGGGTAATTTAAATCAACGGATATCCCCATTCAAGTCAACATTCTCTGATGTCTGGAGCTCCAAACATCTTTGTGGTACCATCTGAAAGTTGACATTTAATTGTATTCCCATTTTAGTACATTTATCAGCTAAAACATGACACCCACCCTGGCATGTAAAATAGGGTCTAAGCAACAAGTTTACGTGTTTTTAGATCATTGACGTTAAATGTAGAAAAATTACAACCAAAAAATTATAGAAATTAAAAAATAGTCTGACAACCCTTTTTGTAAGCTTTTAATTTAAACTCAAACTCAACTGTATCATATTTTTCCAGTGATGAAGTCATGGATGTCTCATGGTATGGTGGGGTATGGAAAATGGGTCAACTTTGGGCACCTCTATCTCCTAAATGTTTTGTCATTCAGGTCCAAAAAAAGTAACTTTCTGGCCACTTCTACCATAGGCAAATATGCATAGAAAATGTATTTCAAATCAAAAGGGGTGCGGTCAAAAAGTTATTGAAATGAATTGGAACTACCCTACTGAAGGTCTCTGCAGTAAAGTAGTCCTTATGTGTAGAACTTTCGACACTGGCTCAGAGGATTTGATAGTGCAGCTGACAATGACAAATTTACTCTGATTTCCAATAGTGCATGAGACGCCTATCAATTATTGATAGTGTGGCGGATGAATCAGAATTAGTTGGGTAACATAGATAATTAAGATGCTTTATTTGTATAATATGCTTATGTGAGATACTTGTCATTAGAATGGCGTGCCCTTTGGACTCTGGTGTTGACAGTTGTACTTTTCCCTTAGCTAGGGCTCAGTCACTTGGGGCCCAGAGAGGGGAGAAGTCAGAATGAAACATTGTCTTCATATGTGAATGTGTCTTTACCTATTCTTAACCTGTTGGGGCTACAGGTTAGCAATGAACCCCGAGTCGGGATTGCTAACAAGGCTGGAAATTCAAAACATCAAAAATCTAATAATTTCAATTTCTCAAACAATCAACTATTTTACACAATTTAAATGATAAACATCTCCTTAATCTAACCACATTGTTCGATTTTCAAAGAGGCTTTACGGCAAAAGCATAAAGTTAGATTATGTTAGGACAGTACATAGCCACAAAAGTACAAACATCCATTTTCAATTCAAGGTCAGGCGTCACCAAAAGCAGAAACCAGCTTGAATTATGCACTAACTTTTGTCAATCTCCATCAGATGACACTCCTAGGACATTATGTTATACAATACATGCATTTTTTGTTCCATCAAGTTCATATTTATATCCAAAAACAGCATTTTACAGTAGCGTGAAATTCAGATTTTTTTCTTCTCAGAAATGCTTCCGGTGAACATAACAAAATTACTATTCGAAAACATTGGTAAATTATAATATTGTCATTCAAAGAATAATATATTATCATCTCGTAATTGCTACCGAATGGCCAGATCTCAAAATAACTTTACTGGGAAATCACATTTTGCAATAAACGGGGTGCTATGCTAAGAACAACAGGCTATGCTATACAGTTAGCATCATCTAAAATCGATAATAACATTGTAAATACCCCCTTACCTTTGATTATCTCCATCAGAAGGCAGGATCCCAGGTCCGGAAGGCATTCCAGGTCCGGAACAAATGTGGTTTCTTTTGACAAAGTTCATAATTTATGTCCAAATAACACCAAGTACTTAGCGTTCATTATGCTCCCACAAAACGTGGTTGGGGGGCTGGTAAAATCACGCCGAAAAGCAAAAAAAAACCTAGTAAATAATCTATTTATGTTCGTTCAAACATGTCAAATGTTGTTTAGCATTAATCTTTTGGTCCATTTTTAACGTTAAACATCAGTAATATTTTCACACAACCTATCCTATGTCTAGATAAAAAATGATGACAAACTCACGTTTCTCAGATTTATGCGCAGGCGCAAAAAAATGAAGTGATGACATGTCAACTTCCTTGGATTCTAATTTGCTCTCTGTTTATCATAGACGCTTCAAACAACTTTATAAAGATCGTTGACATCTAGTGGAAGCCGTAGGTGTTGCGAAATGAATCCTTTCTCACTATGGTATCTATAAAACAATGACACTAAATAGTACAGTCACAAAATTCACATTTTTTTGGATCTATTTTTCACAGGTTTTTGCCTGCAATATGAGTTTTGTTATACTTACAGACACCATTCAAACTGAAAATTCAGAGTGTTTTCTATCCGAATGTGTTAATAATATGCATATCCTAGCTTCTGAGTTGGTGTAGGAGGCAGTTAAAAATGGGCACATATTTTTTTCAAAATGTCTCAATACTGCCCCCGAGCCCCAACAGGTTTTAAACCATGTGAAGGGATGGCGTGAATAATGGGGAACCAATTACTTGTCTCCACAATGTCTGTGCGCAAGTCACTCCATCCTTTTCTATGTTGTGAGGTGTATATGGCAGTGTCTGGGACCATTGTATGTCCTCTCTCTAGATCTTGCACTTATCCTGGGATAGTGTCTGACCTAGAGGCTCACTCCCCTCAGTGAGCTTGTCCAGGAGTGGAGTCATGAGGGGGTTTACTCGAGATGGGAGTATCTAGAGTTGTCAATTGATTTATGCCATTGGATGAGCTAATGGTTCTGTTCTATACCGTACCAAGGAGAGACGGTTTCAGTTTGGGGTAGGAGGACTAGATACTGGTCTATACAATGAACACTGTTGATACAGCAGTTGCTGTCTGCTATGTTTTATAGATATCTTTCATACAGAACTTAACCTTTGTGAACTGTTCCTAAGATCTGTTGTTCGTCATGTACGTTGAGAGGGGTGGGTCTTGGGTATAAAAGATCTTTGTACTTTTGTGTAATCACTTTTCAATGGCATCATTGAAGGTCAAGTGCTTTTGCAAAAGCATCTTAATTATTAGAGATGTAGTTTTAAGTATAACTGACTTGTTTGTGAAGTATGTAACTCTCCTCATTTGGTAATGCAGAAATTAGCCACCACAATAGTTATCATCAATAAATATCAATAGGCCAAGAAGAATCACCTGGAATTCCGTATGGTGTATGTTTTCTCCAACCAGATGGCTGTCACAGCCTATGATGATGAAGAGTGACAGCAGCAATTGATACAGTATGTCCACAAAGGACACAAGAACATGCTAGGTAAATCTATTTTCATGATCAGTGGGTTAATCCTGTAAGGAATTATGGCAGTCCACCCCACCTTATATATTCATGAAGGTCATTCTTCACCAGTTTCAGGAAATGCTTCCAAGTCCTCATTGCCAATGCTGTTTTGAATGAAGGTGCAATTCGTTAATTATTAATTGATACATGCACTTATGCCCCACAGAGATGATGATGATAGGCCTTCAGGAATTCCAGAAAATTCCAAATGGAAGAAGTCCTCTAACATTCGTCTTTGCGTCTGAAAAACAATGTAAGGAACGTAAAAATTACAGCGTTGTTGTACACTAATGGGCCAAGACAATCTATTGATGTTAACCACATACTGGACACGAGTATCCAAGCGTATCTGCACTGATCCTTTATAAAAAAGACAACAACAAAGGGACAGTTCTCCTTTACCAGATGCATTACCCCATAACTCCCATATGGACGAAGGGGTCTTAGCGCTGGCACTCTCACTCAATCTAAATTGCCTCTATGGATTTACAAAATGTACTGATCCTGCCAAAGATTCCATTGCTTTATTAAGTCTCTTATGGGGATACCACTGAAGCAACATGTAATGGACAGGCTGCCAGAGGAGAATGTGAGGAATGGGTGTATTCATTACTCGCTCTTTGTTGATGCAGTTGTAAAGTGGGCCGCGAGATTAAGTGACAAAGTTTGTGGACTGCTCAAATATGTTTTTTTAGGGAGAATTTGAATGACTGAGTGAGTAGGCCAACGAAGAGACCTTGATGCTTCACACCCTTACATGCAACATATTGATGTTCAATGTCACACTTCAATATGTTTGAACAAGGCTGAGCAGTTCATCTACTGCATGTCTCTATGCAGACATGTCTTTATATGCTTAATTAGAGATATGACCAACATCTGTGCTAGTAAAATTGTGCTATATTTGGTAACAGTCATGCATAAATGCCAGATGCTGTGCCAGTTCTGTGAAATGGAATAGCTCATAAAAATTACACTGTTGAGCAGGCAGCAAAATACCAGTTATCAAGGGCAACCTGGTTCCTGGTTGCTTAAGATCCTGATATTGGACATGAACTGTAGGCATAATCAATGTAATTGTGGTGTGGTGGTAATAAATGGCTCATTAGCTGCAGACAAATTCAGTATTACTTCTTCGGGATCGGTGTCCCGCTAGCAGTACAATTTCCGGTCCAACTGGAGGGCGTGTAATTCAAATAAATTATAATAGTTATTATAGTGGTTAGACATTTAGGTACATATACGTGTCTTATATCGGCTGAAAGCTTAAATTGTTGTTAATCTAACTGTACTGTCCAATTTACAGTAGCTATTACAGCGAAAACATGCCGTGCAATTGTTTAAGGACGGTGCACACATCAAAATATATTTTCCACTGGCACAGGTTTCATACATTCACAAATAAAGATTAAATATTCACTTACTTTTGAAAATCTTCCTCTGATTTGTCATCCAAAGGGTCCCAGAGATAACATGTAGTGTCGGGTTGTTAGATAAAATCCTTTTTTATATTCCAAAAAGTCTGTATAGTTGACGCTATTGAATTGAGTAATCCACTCGTTCAACTTGCAGAGAAAGGAATCCGAAAATCTATACCTAAACTTTGTTTCAACAAGTCAAAATATGTTTGTATTTACTCCTCAAACAGCCTAAAATGTAATCAAACTATAGTATATATTTCTGAAAGAAGTATGTTCAATAGGAAACTGATTTTAGTAGGTGCGCAACTTCATCATGGCGCGTGATGACACAGATTTTGAAGACTGTGTCTTCATACAAAAACTATTATTCCTTATTCATTTTTGAAGTTACAAGCCTGAAACATTGAACATAGATCGCTGACACGCTGTGGAAGCAATAGGAATTGCATTCAGGGAGCTATTTTACAATATGAGCTTTCTCTTGCATTTCTAAGATGATGGTCTCTGACAAAAAATAATTATTGTTGGTTTTTCTTTGGATTTTCTTTTCTCCTACCATATCTATTGTGTTATATTCTCCTACATTATTTTAACATTTCTACAAACTTCAACGTGTTTTCTTTCAAATGGTACCAATAATATGCATATCCTAGCTTCAGGGCCTGGCTACAGGCAGTTCTCTTTGGGCAGGTCATTCAGGCAGAAATGGAGAAAAAGGGGCCTGATGCTTAACAAGTTAAATATTGTCGCCCATTAGATTTGACATAAAAATCCACACATCCATGCCATTAAGCAAGCACTGATAGTACAGTAGGGCGAGCAAAGGATTGAGGCAGCAACTAAAGAGTAAATCCTTCAAATGTGTGCTTTCAACATAATTAATGAGCTTTTAGTTAAATAAAGGTTAAATAAAAATAAAATACTGGGGGTCACAGTGTTTAAAGTTGGCCAAGATTATTAAAAAAAGACTAAGTGAATCTGCTCAGCCTTCCTTTCTGGTTCCCCCGTAATAAAACATGGACATGTCCCTGTGCTGAACTCATCATTTCTATAGCAAATCAACTACATGGCAACACTCGGTTAGCATTAGCTATATGCTAACACACAGTTAGTATCAGCTATATAGCAACACTCAGTTACCTTCAGCTATATGCTAAAACTAAAGCAAATAAACTACATGCTTATACTCAGCTATGTTCTAACATTCAGTTGGCTGCCTCACTCCCTGTTTTCTATTGATCATATCACTATGGCTACGGTTTCAGATAGTGAATCACTGTAAATATGTCTCCATTGATTTGTTTTGGTGTCTGCAACTATGACCAACGACTCACTAAGAGGACGTAACATGACACTCAATCGTGTCTCCGAAGCCAAGGAATTTGAACCCTCGGAGTGAATGTAAACATCGTTCTAAAAATTCTGCCAATGATTATCAAAAGGGAACATTCAAGGTTGGGAAATATAATCAGTGTTGACATGTCAGGATGTGTGGCTCTGAATCAAGATGCTTCTTATGGTTTCATATTTCATAAGCTATGGTTCAAGCATTCTGCAATTAGGAGACAAACACCAGCAACATAATGTACAACATCAATGGACGTCTTCAAATTCAAATAATCAGAAGAATCCATTTCAGTGCAATCCTGTCCTTCAGGACTCAATGGCTTATGCTGTGAGATCATCTATGCCCAGGTAAACATTTCAATAAAATAGAAAATACTACATTTAGTATTGAAACATATCTGACATCAATAGATTCTAAGAAACAATGCTGCAATCTAAGAATCTAAGTAAGGATGTTTCTCTCACAGAGGATGTTTTGTCATGCTGATAGAATTTTAGATCAAATCAGTACACATTACTTTGAATGTCAACAAGGCAAGCCACTTAATGGAAATTACGTAAACACCGAGCACTATGCCAGCCAATTACATTTGACAACATGGAAGAAGCACTTGCTCTGAGATTAAAAACGTGTTTACAAAGTGTCAAGCTTTGATGGGATAAAAATGCTTTGACACCAAGAGCTGTTAGTCTCAAATAGTGTCCAAAAATTCTGAAAAGGCATTCACATTGTCATCAAGAATGTATTTCAGACCTTTTGAAACGCTTTGCGGAGACAACACAAATGATGTGAGAAACATTGTTGTTTCTCGTAAAAACTTGTAAGGGTCGTGAAGCTGTCTCTGTGTTTTACGTATCCCGCACTGATGCTGGAGACTGCGCTTTGCCGACGGAGACAGGAAATATAGTGCTGTCAACGTCCTCAAGGGAAGAGTCAAACAAGGATTTAAAGAACGGTGAGTCTGCCTGATCAACACATACCAAACTTTCTCCACAGCGCTCTCCCTTTGTTCCCCACCTTCCACCATGAATTATTCATATGCAGAGCATCCATTTTAATATGAATCACTTTGGCAACGGGACAGTGACGTTATTAGGCTGTGTTAATGAATCCATCCTGCTCGCTAGCTGGCTGGCTGACGCCAGTTTCCGTTTGTTTTTGTTTCAACGAAGGAGACCATGCTCTGAAGTATGTGACTGACATTTTGTAAGGCTATGGCAGAGATGTAGGAAGGTGGTTCAAAATAGGTCTGCAAAGCACTGATGTCAGAGAGTCTTTGACAGTATACTCAGAGCGGTGGGTGTGAAAATGACTTCAGTGAGCTCCTTCCACAAAGGAAGGAAGATTGAGGTTGCATGTGTGGAACAAAAATAAGGGTCAGAGTAAAAGGGTGACCCTTTCCTGTAGTTGTTAGCTGAGTATCACGGACAAGGCGCCAATCATCAAGTTGACTTCTCCTCGAAAAACCTCCACAACATGTTGATCTACAAGTAGGAGAGTGATTCAACAACTCCATTGTTTTTTTTCCCCCCTCCACCGTTGCAGTGACGTGATTGTTTTTTTTGTTCAACATGTCTCTGAATAGCATTGTATGGGTTTTCGTCTCAAGGAATTTCGAGGAGCACTCAAAATTCCTTTGAAATCCCTGGCCTCGCATAGCCCCACTCGGCATTGGTAAAAAAAAATCTCTGATGTGCTAATGGTATACTTTGCACTCATGCATGACAAGATGTTTTAATTGACTCAGCCTTTATTCAAACTTTCTGCTTACTACTTGGAGAGTGCTGTGTATCAGTGGACATGTTTAGACTCCTCCAAAGGGAGAAAAAGCAGCATTAGAAAGAAGAGGCAGAGGTAATCAGTAATGCAGTTTCCTATGTCGATTTTTCTTCCCCACACCTGCTGAGTTCAGTCGGCAGAATTTGTTGAGTGGAATAATTATCTTCGATTTTTTTAAATTATTCTTCATTAAATAAACAAAGAGCTTTTTCCTTTTTTTAACGGGGAGTGTGTTGAAATGCAGCCATGTTCCACTCAGACGCTCATGGCGACATAATTTCTATGTATTCATGCCACATGGTGAGAGGGCCCTCCTCTTGTTTCAAAGACAGGGAGGTACATTCCTCTTGTTTAAGGGTGATGAGAATCCCTGAGTCTGGTGGAGTCACATCAGTCTCTCTGGCTGTGTTTTCTGATCCGGTGGTTTTGCGTTAATAACTCACCCCCCCACACATAGTGGCAGCCCTCCCTGTCAGGGATCAAGCTACACAAGAGAGGAGAGAGAAGATTGTGTGCTGGAGATGAAATAAATCATGGACTTGTATAAGGGCAAATCACTGGGCTAAAGAAGTTGCTGGCCCATATACCATATTCTGTTTTGTCCTTATGTTAGGCCCTGATCTGGCTATGCCATATGGCTGTGGGTTACACTTGGTAATTTGGCAGACAAGATTTGTTTATAATTCCCGTGGCATTATTTGATAATGTTTTATAGTAAGAAGAATAGAATTGAGCATAGCTGAATAAAATAGGAAGGATATTTTTCACAAACGACTTCTGAGAGAGTGCGCACATGCTGTGTTTATAAGCGCACAGGGCGAGACCCAGATGCAGACACGGGAGGCAGATAGTTAGAGTCTCTGATATTTATTATAATCCAAGGGGCAGGCAAGAGAATGATTGTGGACAGGCAAAAGATCATAACGAGGTCAGAGTCCAGGACTTGAACCCACAACCCTAGCATTACAAACACCATGCTCTAGACTGGAGTTATGTCATCAGAGCACGCAACAGAACATTGTAATGTCTACACTTGGTTTATTGTTTATCCTGTTAGGGCTAGGGGGCAGTATTGACACGGCTGGATAAAAAACATACCCGATTTAATCTGGTTACCACTCCTACCCAGTAACGAGAATATGCATATACTTATTACATATGGATAGAAAACACCCTACATTTTCTAAAACTATTTGAATGGTGTCTGTGAGTATAACAGAACTCATTTGGCAGGCAAAACCCTGAGACATTTTCTGACAGGAAGTGGATACCTGATGTGTTGTATTACCTTTAAACCTATGCCATTGAAAAACACAGGGGCTGAGGAATATTTTGGCACTTCCTATTGCTTCCACTAGATGTCACCAGCCTTTACAAAGTGTTTTGAGTCTTCTGGAGGGAGGTCTGACCGAACAAGAGCCATGGAACGATGATGGCCCATTAGACACCTGGCGCGCGAGTTCATGTTGGGTACCCTCGTTCCAATACGTTATAAAAGAGAATGCATTCGTCCACCTTGAATATTATTCATGTTCTGGTTAAAAAAGGCCCTAATGATTTATGCTATACAACGTTTGACATGTTTGAACGAACGTAAATATATTTTTTCCCCTCGTTCATGAAGTGAAGTCCGGCGGGCTTAGATCATGTGCTAACAAGACAGAGATTTTTGGACATAAATGATGAGCTTTTTTGAACAAAACTACATTCGTTATGGACCTGTGATACCTGGAAGTGACATCTGATGAAGAGAATCAAAGGTAATGGATTATTTACATAGTATTTTCGATTTTAGATCTCCCCAACATGACGTCTAGTCTGTATCGCAACGCGTATTTTTCTGGGCGCAGTGCTCAGATTATTGCAAAGTGTGATTTCCCAGTAAGGTTATTTTTAAATCTGGCAAGTTGATTGCGTTCAAGAGATGTAAATCTATAATTCTTTAAATGACAATATAATATTTTACCAATGTTTTCTAATTTTAATTATTTAATTTGTGGTGCTGACTTGACTGCCGGTTATTGGAGGGAAACGATTTCCTCAACATCAATGCCATAGTAAAACGCTGTTTTTGGATATAAATATGAACTTGATAGAACTAAAAATGCATGCATTGTCTAACATAATGTCCTAGGAGTGTCATCTGATGGAGATTGTAAAAGGTTAGTGCATCATTTTAGCTGGTTTTATGGTTTTGGTGACCCTGTCTTTGAATTGACAAAACATTACACACAACTCTTGTAAATGTACTGTCCTAACATACTCTAAATTTATGCTTTCGCCGTAAAACCTTTTTGAAATCGTAAAACGTGGTTAGATTAAGGAGATGTTTATCTTTCAAAGGGTGTAAAATAGTTGTATGTTTGAAAAATTTGAATTTTGACATTTATTTGGATTCAAATTTGCCGCTCTTGAAATGCACCTGCTGTTGATGGAGTGCACCACGGGTGGGACGCTTGCGTCCCACCTAGCCCATAGAGGTTAGACACCCGGCAAGTTTAGCACTCACCATAATCATATTTACTATTATAAAAGTTTGATTACCTTTTGTTGTCTTCGTCAGAATGCACTCCCAGGACGTCTACTTCAATAACAAATGTTGGTTTGGTCCAAAATAATCCATCGTTATATCCGAATAGCGGCGTTTTGTTCGTGCGTTCCAGACACTATTCGAAATGGTAAAGAAGTGTCGCGCGCATGGCGCAATTCGTGACAATAAAATTCGAAATATTCCATTACCGTACTTCGAAGCATGTCAACCGCTGTTTAAAATCAATTTTTACGCCATTTTTCTCGTAGAAAAGCGATAATATTCCGACAGGGAATCTCCTTTTCGGCAAACAGAGGAAAAAATCACAAAGGCGGGGGCGGTCGGGTCATGCGCATAAGCCCAGAGTCCCTTGATCGGCCACTTGAGAAAGGCGATAATGTGTTTCAGCCTGGGGCTGGAATGACGACATTCTGTTTTTTCCCGGGCTCTGAGCGCCTATGGACGACGTGGGAAGTGTCACGTTAGAGCAGAGATCCTTAGTAAAAGATAGAGATGGAAAAGAAGTTCAAGAAATGGTCAGACAGGCCACTTCCTGTAAAGGAATCTCTCAGGTTTTGACCTGCCATTTGAGTTCTGTTATACTCACAGACACCATTCAAACAGTTTTATAAACTTTAGGGTGTTTTCTATCCATATGTAATAAGTATATGCATATTCTAGTTACTGGGTAGGAGTGGTAACCAGATTAAATCGGGTATGTTTTTTATCCAGCCGTGTCAATACTGCCCCCTAGCCCTAACAGGTTAACACTACAAACAAAAGGAGCTGATCAAATGCATGCGAAGGGAGCTTAAAGGGACCAAATTCGGTCTCAATGACCAATTTCCAAGGGAGATAAACGAACGTCGTAAGAGACTGTATCCGGTACAAAAACAACAAAGGGAGAATGGTAAGCGTGCCTTTATCATTGTGGACAAACTCTTTATAGATGGACAGCTATTCCGAGACAGCTCCATAACACCATGGCTGTACTAAATTCTACAGGGACTTCAGGTTACGAAAAAAAAGAAGGTATGGGAACTGTAAAAATAGCTGAACATTATGAAGTGGATATAAACACACACATACTCAATTACATGCTTGCTTACACATACACACACACACACCTGATCTTGCTCTTCTCTCACACACTTTCTCTCTTTTCTTCTCTCCCTCTCTCTCTATTGTTGAGAACGGTTTTATAATTTAATGTGTTTATTGTTTGTCTCTTTTTTATGTATTTGTCTACAAGTTTATATATGTTTACAACAAGCAAGGGGAAGATATCAGAATAGGGGCCTTGGGGAATAATGACATATTGTACGGAATACATTTGTACTGTAGTGAAGCCTTTTCTAGAGTAATGCAAGGTCTCTTTCATGATCATGTGAAACGGCAATTGCTGTGGAAATGCTGGGATGAGGTTTTCAATTATGTTAACCTGTTATGGATAGGGGGCAGTATTTTCACAGCCGGATAAAAAACGTACCCGATTTAATCTGATTATTACTCCTGCCCAGAAACTAGAATATGCATATAATTATTAGCTTTGGATAGAAAACACTCCAAAGTTTCTAAAACTGTTTGAATGGTGTCTGTGAGTATAACAGAACTCATTTGGCAGGCCAAAACCTGAGAAGATTCTGTACAGGAAGTACCCTGTCTGACCATTTCTTGGCCTTCTTTGCCATCTCTATCCATTACAGAGGATCTCTGCTGTTACGTGACACTTCCTACGGCTCACATGGTCTCTCATAAGGCGGCAAAAAGCTGAATCGTGGCTTTGCAGGCTCTGGTTGAAACAAAGTAGCGCGTTTGGGTAGTGGCTGGTTACAGTACTGTGAGATTCAGGTGCGTGCCCGCGTCGACAGAATGCTTTGTTTTCTTTCCTCTGTTTACCTAAACGCACATTCCCGGTCGGAATATTATCGCTTTTTTACGAGAAAAATGGCATAAAAATTGATTTTAAACAGCGGTTGACATGCTTCGAAGTACGGTAATGGAATATTTAGAAATCTTTTGTCACGAATTGCGCCATGCTCGTAACCCTTATTTACACTTCGGATAGTGTCTAGAACGCACGAACAAAACGCCGCTATTTGGATATAACGATGGATTATTTTGGACCAAACCAACATTTGTTATTGAAGTAGCAGTCCTGGGAGTGCATTCTGACGAAGAACACCAAAGGTAATCAAACTTTTGTAATAGTAAATCGAAGTTTGGTCAGGGCTAAACTTGGTTGGTGTCTAAATAGCTAGCCGTGATGGCTGGGCTATCTACTGAGAATATTGCAAAATGTGCTACTGTTTTTCAGCCATGGCCTGCAAAGTCATCATTCAACGTTCTGGCGCCTTCTGAGAGCCTATGGGAGCGTTAGAAAATGTCACGTTACAGCAGAGATCCCTGTTTTAGATAAAGAGGATCAAGAAGGCCAAGAAATAGTCAGAGAGGGCGCTTCCTGTTTGGAATCTTCTCAGGTTTTGGCCTGCCAAATGAGTTCTGTTATACTCACAGACACCATTCAAACAGTTTTAGAAACTTTGGAGTGTTTTCTATCCAAAGCTAGTAATTATATGCATATTCTAGTTTCTGGGCAGGAGTAATAATCAGATTAAACCGGGTACGTTTTTTATCCGGCCGGGAAAATACTTCCCCCTATCCATAACAAGTTAAATGACTATTGCAGCTGGAAACGGCAGATTTTTTATGGAATATCTACATAGGCGTACAGAGGCCCATTATCAGCAACCATCACTCTTGTGTTCCAATGGCACGTTGTGTTGATCATTAGAAAACGTTTTTGCAATTATGTTAGCACAGATGAAAACTGTTGTTCTGATTAAAGAAGTAATAAAACTGGCCTTCTTTAGACTAGTTGAGTATCTGGAGCATAAGCATTTGTGAGTTCGATCACAAGCTCAAAATTGCCAGAAACAAAGACCTTTCTTCTGAAAGTCATCAGTCTATTCTTCTTCTGAGAAATGAAGGCCAACATCCCATAGTCGCCTCTTCACTGTTGACGTTGAGACTGGTGTTTTGCAGGTACTATTTAATGAAGCTGCCAGTTGAGGACTTGTGAGGCGTCTGTTTCTCAAACTAGACACTCTAATGTACTTGTCCTCTTGCTCAGTTCTGCACCGGGGCCTCCCACTACTCTTCCTAATCTGGTTAAAGCCTATGTAGATATTCCATAAAAAATACTCAGTTTCCAGCTACAATAGTTATTTACAACATTAACAATGTCTACACTGTATTTCTGATCAATTTGATGTTATTTTAATGGACAAAAAATGTACTTTTCTTTCAAAAACAAGGACATTTCTAAGTGACCCCAAACTTTTGAACGGTAGTGTATATGCCACTATAATTACACTTAACCTACAGTTAACATGATCAGAAATGTTAAAACACCATAAGATTATGCACCTGGTAGACAACAGTATTCCATGTCCTCGCATCAATGTTAACATTTACCTGTCCTTAGTATTCATCCTCATCCACCTCAGATGTGATTCCCTTTTGGACAATAAAATGTGAGAGGAAAATAACTTTGATTTGTCTGGGCGGCTGTCTTTAAATTTCTTTCGAGCAATTCACGGTGGCGCAATCATCTTTTAATGGCCTGGCTTTGCAGGAGCGCGTAGTGGCCTTTGGCTGATAGTCCTGCCCAGTGATTCGGCTCTGGATTACTCTGGTCTCAAGTTACATCCACAGGCTATTGACTTCAGCCACAGACACTATCCAATCAATATTTGAGAGTGCACTATAGCAGTTGTAACACCATTGCAATTTCATTGATCCCTCTTCAATTCCACATAAGGTTAGAGAAAGAATAAAGTTTTCTTTGAGTGAAACTAGACTCCCAAGGCTATAGTTTATAGGCAATTTTCAGCCAGCGGGAACAATCTTCTGAGAGTGGTCTTACAGCTTGTAGCTCTGTTATCATCGCATAGTTGTTCACATTTCTGAAAATCCTTACCTTTTTGTAAAGGGAGCCTGTCTCTGAGAACTTGGCTTGTGGCTTACTATAAAGATATTTTTACAAAGAAAACACCCCATTGTAAAGTATTTCAGGTTAGTTTTGTCTTTGAATATACATAGTGCAATCATTTCTAATGTTTGTGGGCAAGAAAACAGTCTATGACACACCAAATGCAAGTGATCAACATTTAGGCCATGCCAGTTTGCGACATCATATGGTTCTAACCAGCTAAATAAATCTTTGCATGTTGGCTAGGGGGCAATTCCATGGTAACAGAGTGATGCTGAGAGTCAGATTTCTCACTTTAAAAGGCATGTCAAACAAAAACAAAGTTAAACAAACCATACAACTCTATACACAAGAACTGCTTTTAACAATTTCTAAAGAAAATTTTGCAAAAGCACATTTACTTGAAGAACAGTACAGATGCTAAGTTTGGTAACAGAATGATATCACAAACAGCCAAAACCGCCATAATGTTCTTCAATGGACATTGTAAAAAATCTAGGTCTGTCTCATTCTGTTACTGTAGAATTGCCCTAGGTTAAATACCTATTTCTGAACTCAAAACCCCTTTCCGAAAAATATGTGATACTCGTTTTATTGACCAACATGGTTAGATAGCTGATGAACTAGCCTCAGGATGCAATACCAGACAAACAACGTTGTGATGCTGACCGAAAACCATCAAAACCTCATTCAGTCGGAGTCTGACACATCACCTTGTTTTTCCCTCTGTGTCATAGAGAAATGTGCTGCTCCTCAACAGCATATCGATGTGTAGAGCACCATGAAATGATGTGTCAATACAGTACTCCATGTGAGCGAAGCCACCTGTGAATAATGTGAAACCCTAGCAGAGGCAGAAAGGATCTTGACACATTATATTGCTAAGTGTGTGAATTGGACCATATTGTTGTCCTGCCTGAGCATTTGAAATGCAACCAGTGCTTTTGACTGTCAGGGAAAACGTATGTGAGTACAAAGTACATATTTTCTTAGGGATGTAGTGGAATAAAAGTAAAAGTTGTCAAAAATATAAATAGTAAAGTACAGATACCCCAAAAAATGACTGAAGTAGTACTTTAAAGTATTTTTACTTAAGTACTTTACACCACTGGTCAGTAAGCACAATCCACTCAATGGAAAACGAGATGCTGTTTATAAAGTACATTTTCTGGGCTGCCAGATGTGTATTTGCATTTAGGAACAACCCTTAATGTAGGCTGGCATGTAGAAAAGGCAATCAAGAAAAAAAAATTGTAACATACCATACAATTCTGTCTGCTAGTAAAAGCATTTAGCGGTATATAGAATGTTGGACAATGCATTGCATAATGATGAGCTACTGTACTCAATAGTACAGTTACTGCATATTTTATAATATAGTTGTTATAATATACAGTTTTGTTCAGTACTGTATATTAACTACCTTTGCATTATTAACAATTTACAGTGGGGGAAAAAAGTATTTGATCCCCTGCTGATTTTGTATGTTTGCCCACTGACAAATAAATGATCAGTCTATAATTTTAATGGTAGGTTTATTTGAACAGTGAGAGACAGAATAACAACAAAAATATCCAGAGAAACGCATGTCAAAAATGTTATAAATTGATTTGCATTTTAATGAGGGAAATAAGTATTTGACCCCCTCTCAATCAGAAAGATTTCTGGCTCCCAGGTGTCTTTTATTCAGGTAACGAGCTGAGATTAGGAGCACACTCTTAAAGGGAGTGCTCCTAATCTCAGTTTGTTACCTGAATAAAAGACACCTGTCCACAGAAGCAATCAATCAATCAGATTCCAAACTCTCCACTATGGCCAAGACCAAAGAGCTCTCCAAGGATGTCAGGGACAAGATTGTAGACCTACAGTAGGCTGTAATGGGCTACAAGAACATCGCCAAGCAGCTTGGTGAGAAGGTGACAACATTTGGTGTGATTATTCGCAAATGGAAGAAACACAAAAGAACTGTCAATATCCCTCGGCCTGGGGCTCCATGCAAGATCTCACCTCGTGGAGTTGCAATGATCATGACAACGGGGATGAATCAGCCCAGAACTACACTGGAGTACCTTGTCAATGATCTCAAGGCAGCTGGGACCATAGTCACCAAGAAAACAATTGGTAACACACTACGCCGTGAAGGACTGAAATCCCGCAAGGTGCCCCTGCTCAAGAATACATCCCCCTGCTCAAGAATACAAGGTCTGAAGTTTGCCAATGAACATCTGAATGATTCAGAGGACAACTGGGTGAAAGTGTTGTGGTCAGATGAGACCAAAATGGAGCTCTTTGGCATCAACTCAACTCGCCGTGTTTGGAGGAGGAGGAATGCTGCCTATGACCCCAAGAACACCATCTCCACCGTCAAACATGGAGATGGAAACATTATGCTTTGGGGGTGTTTTTCTGCTAAGGGGACAGGACAACTTCACCGCATCAAAGGGACGATGGACGGGGCCATGTACCGTCAAATCTTGGGTGAGAACCTCCTTCCCTCAGCCAGGGCACTGAAAATGGGTCGTGGATGGGTATTCCAGCATGACAATGACCCAAAACACACGGCCAAGGCAACAAAGGAGTGGCTCAAGAAGATTCACATTAAAGGTTCTTGAGTGGCCTAGCCAGTCTCCAGACCTTAATCCCATAGAAAATCTGTGGAGGGAGCTGAAGGTTCGAGTTGCCAAACGTCAGCCTCGAAACCTTAATGACTTGGAGAAGATCTGCAAAGAGGAGTGGGACAAAATCCCTCCTGAGATGTGTGCAAACCTGGTGGCCAACTACAAGAAACATCTGACCTCTGTGATTGCCAACAAGGGTTTTGCCAGCAAGTACTAAGTCATGTTTTGCAGAGGGGTCAAATACTTATTTCCCTCATTAAAATGCAAATCATTTTATAACATTTTTGACATGTGTTTTTCTGGATGTTTTTGTTGTTATTCTGTCTCTCACTGTTCAAATAAACCTACCATTAAAATTATAGACTGATCATTTCTTTGTCAGTGGGCAAACGTACAAAATCAGCAGGGGATCAAATACTTTTTTCCCTCACTGTAGGTTAAACACTATGAATCAAAATGTCATAAAAACAAACATTTACTCCTATAACCCTTGTATTTGTCCTCTGTTTCTCTGAGCAAGTCGACACAGGAAGTGAAAAAAAACACTGCCTTAGGGATGTAGCAGGGCCTCCAGATTGGGCCGCCATTGAAACGTGCCCAGCCAAGGTGACGTGGCGCCACACTAATCTGTATCTGTGCTGATGGAGAGGATAAGGTTAGAGAAGACCTCAGGTGCAAGACCCAGAGCAGCTGTTCCTGGGCCAGCTACACATTTGCTGGCTGCGATCGGACAGCCCTCTCCAGCTGAGCATGGGTCTGTTGTCTGTGCTATATTTGATACGGCTGTGGTTAATTAATAGGCTTCTATTAATAAGAATGGGAGCTGTTAGAGATCTCTTTCCTCACAGCTCCCTGTTGTAGAGTAGAACAGCCTGACAGCCATTTGCACTGCATTATTGATGAAGCCAATGGCTCTCAAAGAATTAGAGTTTTGTTTCTTTCTCTGTATTACCATTACATTTCTTGGTAATTTTTACTTGATTGTATCACATACATTTGCATAATTGTTTTAAGACTTTATGTAAAACCTGGTGGGGTCATGGTATGAAAAAAGGTTTCACTTCCTTTTGCTATCCATTCTGAGTTGCTGATATCCTCCTGGGGTTGGATGAAGCTGTGCTGTGATTTAGCCAATGCAACAAATGTCCCTTGTCAGACTCCCCCAGTTTAAGCCAATGGTATGAGTGCTAAGTTGAAGAGTGTGGGCAGTTGGCTAATGGACACAGTCAATTAATTCCTAATACAGAGGTGAGCGAATTTCAGGACATCTAGAGACAACATTACCCTCCCAAAATCCCCTCCTCAATCGGTCCAGCAGCAGTCTTCAATTTGGTCAGTGATTCCGTTCAGCTGACTGGCTCCACTTACCTTTTGTGACCCATTAAGGAATCAGGAGAAGCTATGGTGATCTGGGGCATTTCTGGACCGCTAAGTGGTTGAGTGAGCACAAGGATTTTCTAACTTCATTTTGACAAAATGTATGTTCCCGTAATTGATGACCCACCATTCCTAGACGTCTGAAAATGTTGTGATTGCTAACTGAGGTATAAAGCACAAAATTGGCTCAACAGAAGGAAATGTGGTAACAGCTGAGTCAAAATGACTGGTTGACAAGCGGGCTGACCCTTATCTAAAAAATGAATGGGCAAATAACAGTCATTATGTAGCCTACAGCTGATGTATTAGTTTGATACAACAGCGACTGGCTCCAGAAACAGGAAAATCATCCATTAGAACATTTGGCAATCTGATTAACATCTTTCACTCATCCACACATCCTTGTACTGCCGTTCCTAGATCAGAATCACATGTTTACTTGATGACAGTTGGCTCTGCCCATGCAAGGACTAGCTGCCCACGACAGGCACTGTTGAGCTGACTCCATAAGCCTGCCTCGGGGTATGGTGCAGTACTGTTGTTGCCATGGCGCAGAGATAACCTCTCATAAGGATCATTTGTCTCCTGAATTTCTGTTCAGAACACCCGCTGGCCAAGCCTTATATTCTCTCAATAACATTTATATGGATTTAAAGCCCTCAATCCTGTTGTAATTCTCTGAGTGCCAAGAAACTATTCCAGGGTTTTGGCAAGTTGTATTTGGTATAACTGTTTTAAATGGAGGGCCCTGGGTCATCAACATGTTAATATTGTCTGCTCTGGCTCGTCAAACCATGTTAATTCGGTCTTTGATGTTAGCTATTAGTTAGGCTTATTGTCAATTTCATGGAGAGTAGTTTAGTAGTCCTATTACAGTGCCTTCAGAAAGTATTCACACACTTTTTCCACATTTTGTTGTGTTACAGCCTGAATTTAAAATGGATTAAATTGAGATGTGTTCTTACTGGCATGCACACAATACCCCATAATATCAGTGGTTTAATGTTTTTAGAATATTTTACAAATTAATACAAAATTAACCTGTTGGGGGTAGGGGGCAGTATTTACACGGCCGGATAAAAAACGTACCCGATTTAATCTGGTTATTACTACTGCCCAGAAACTAGAATATGCATATAATTATTGGCTTTTGATAGAAAACCCCCTAAAGTTTCTAAAACTGTTTGAATGGTGTCTGTGAGTATAACAGAACTCATATGGCAGGCAAAAACCTGAGAAGATTCTGTACAGGAAGTGGCCTGTCTGACCATTCCTTGAGCTTCTTGCCTCTGTTTATTGAAGACTGAGGATCTTTGCTGTAACATGACACTTCCTACGGCTCCCATAGGCTCTCAGAAGGCGGGAAAAAGCTGAATGATGTAATTCCAGCCCCAGGCTGAAACACATTTGCGCTTTTGGCAAGTGGCCGATCAGAGGACAATGGGCTTAGGCGCGTGCACGAGTCGACCCCATGCTTTATTTTCTTTCGTCTTTTTACCTAAAGGCAGATTCCCGGTCGGAATATTATCCCTTTTTTATGAGAAAAATGGCATAAAAATTGATTTTAAACAGCGGTTGACATGTTTCGAAGTACGGTAATGGAATATTTAGAATTTTTTTTGTCACGAAATGCGTCGTGCTCGTCACCCTTCTTTAACCTTTCGGATAGTGTCTTGAACGCACGAACAAAACGCCGCTGTTTGGATATAACTATGGATTATTTGGGACCAAACCAACATTTGTTATTGAAGTAGAAGTCCTGGGAGTGCATTCTGATGAAGAACACCGAAGGTAATAACATTTTTCTTATAGTAAATCTGACTTTGGTGAGTGCTAAACTTGCTGGGTGTCTAAATGGCTAGCCCTGTGATGCCGGGCTATCTACTTAGAATATTGCAAAATGTGCATTCACCGAAAAGCTATTTTAAAATCGGACATATCGAGTGCATAGAGGAGTTCTGTATCTATAATTCTTAAAATAATTGTTATGCTTTTTGTGAACATTTATCGTGAGTAATTTAGTACATTTTTTGTAAATTCACCGGAAGTTTGCGGGGGGTATGCTAGTTCTGAACGTCACATGCTAATGTAAAAAGCTGGTTTTTGATATAAATATGAACTTGATTGAACAAAACATGCATGTATTGTATAACATAATGTCCTAGGTGTGTCATCTGATGAAGATCATCAAAGGTTAGTGCTGCATTTAGCTGTCTTCTGGGTTTTTGTGACATTATATGCTAGCTTGAAAAATGGGTGTCTGATTATTTCTGGCTGGGTACTCTGCTGACATAATCTAATGTTTTGCTTTCGTTGTAAAGCCTTTTTGAAATCGGACAGTGTGGTTAGATTAACGAGAGTCTTGTCTTTAAAATGGTGTTAAATAGTCATATGTTTGAGAAATTGAAGTAATAGCATTTCTAAGGTATTTGAATAACCCGCCACAGGATTCCACTGGCTGTTACGTAGGTGGGACGATTTCGTCCCACTGGCCCTAGAGAAGTTAAAAGCTGAAATGTCTTGAGTCAATAAGTGTAAGAACTGATGCTGGAGATGAGAAGCAGGTACAGTGAGTTGAACATTTAACTTCTTGGTGACAGGGGGCAGTATTCCGAAATATAGATGAATAACGTGCCCAAATTAAACTGCCTGCTACTCGGGCCCAGAAGGTAGGATATGCATATTATTAGTAGATTTGGATAGAACACACTCTGAAGTTTCTAAAACTGTTGGAATGATGTCTGTGAGTATAACAGAACTCATATGGCAGGCAAAAACCTGAGAAAAAATCCAACCAGGAAGTGACTTGTAGTTATTCTATCTAATCCCTATACAAACTGCAGTGTCTGTGTGGTCATTTTGCACTTCCTAAGGCTTCCACTAGATGTCAACAGTCTTTAGAACCTTGTTTTATGCTTCTACTGTTACTGGGCAGAGAATAAGAGCTGACTCAAGCCTGGGACCAACGAGTTGTTTACTGCGCTAGCACACATTCCTTCTTTTTCCTCTGTAATGAATATGCTATTGTCCGGTTGGAATATTATCGAAGATTTATGATAAAAAGACCCTAAGGATTGATTGTAAACATTGTTTGACATGTTTCTACGAACGGTAATGGAACTATTTGACTTTGCGTCTCTGGTTTTGCGCTTGCGCGTTATGTTTTGGAATAGTGATCTGAACGCGCGAACAAAACTGAGGTATTTGGACATAAATATGGAGTTTATCGAACAAAACAAACATTTCTTGTGAAAGTGGGAGTCCTGGGAGTGCATTCCGACGAAGATCAGCAAAGGTAAGTGAAGATTTATAATACTAATTCTGAGTTTAGTTCACTCAAGAACTTGGCGGGTAACTGTATAGCTTGCTTTGATGGCTGAGCTCTGTACTCAGAATATTGAAAAATGTGCTTTTGCCCGTAAAGCTATTTTAAAATCTGACACAGAGGTTGCATTAAGGAGAAGTGTATCTATAATTCTTTCAATAACTGTTGTAAATTCTATCACCGTTTATGATGAGTATTTTTGTAAATTGATGTGCTCATTCACCGGAAGTTTTGGAGGGAATACATTTTCTGAACATCATGCGCCAATGTAAAATGGGGTTTATGAATATAAATATGAACTTTATTGAGCAAAACACACATGTATTTTGTAACATTGAGTCCTGGGAGTGTCATCTGATGAAGATCATCAAAGGTTAGTGATTCATTTTAGCTGTATTTCTGGTTTTTGTGATGCCTCTCCTTGCTTGGAAAATGGCTGTGTGGTTTTTCTTGTTTAGCCGCTGTCCTAACATAATCTAATGTTATGCTTTCGCCGTAAAGCCTTTTCGAAATCGGACACTGTGGTTGGATTAAGGAGAATCTTATCTTTAAAATGGTGTGTAATACTTGTATGTTTGAGAAATTTGAATTAGCGTCCCACATGTCCCAGAGAGGTTAATGAACGGACAAGTGACAGAACAACAACAGCGTCAGAACAAAACGAGGGAACAAAATGACAATAACGCTGAAGCGAGGAACAACTTCGGGAACAGACAGATATACAGTAAGGGATGTAATGAAAGCAGGTGATTGAGTCCGTAGTGCTGGGCAGCCTTGCACCCTCAAGCACCAGGGAGGGAGAGCGCATTCCTGGAAAAAAACCCTCACCAATGCCCATTACAGCCCAAAAGGAATGTGGACAAACTCAAACATCTTCAGGCCCGAGCAAGAGAATCCCCCAGAGCCAGAACGCTCTGCTTAAAGACATTGTTTAAAAAAATTCTTCTTCCTGATTTTTTGTTTTTAGCAACAAGGGAGGACTTTGGTGCATCAAGTGACACTGAGACAAATGACACTGAGAAGTCCGGACTAGGGCTGGTCACGACCGTATTATGGCGCCATAGTGAAATGGCAGCAGTTTTACAGGCGCCCAATCAATTGCGCTATGTGGGTTTTTTTGTGTTATTTGTAACTTATTTTGTACATAATGTTTCTGCCACCGTATCTTACGGCAAAAAAGAGCTTCAGGATATCAGGACAGCGATCATTCACCTCTGATTAGACAAAGATTTTTTCTTCAACAAGCAAGACGCACAGGATATTCTCCAAACACCCGACAGAGCCAACATCCCCGTTATTTGTAAGAGGAAGTGATGCAGGTACAGAGGACAAAGAGCCAGATGCCTGGTCAGGACCCGGAAAAGGCAAGTGGGAAAGCTGCCATTACCATCAATACTACTCACCAACATGCAATCATTGGACAATAAACTAGATGAGGTACGATCACGAATATCCTACCAAAGGGACATCAAAAACTGCAATATCTTATGTTTCACGGAATCGTGGCTGAATAACGACATGGATTTTCAGCTAGCGGGATATACGCTGCACCGGCAAGATAGAACAGCACACTCCGGTAAGACGAGGGGGGGCGGTCTGTGCATATTTGTAAACAACAGCTGGTGCACGAAATCTAAGGAAGTCTCTAGATTTTGCTCGCCTGAAGTAGAGTATATTGTGATAAATTGCAGGCCACACCACTTGCCTAGAGAGTTTTCAGCTATACTTTTCGTGGCTGTTTATATACCACCAGAGACAGATGCTGGCACTAAGACCGCACTCAGTCAGCTGTACTGTATAAGGAAATAAGCAAACATAAAACCACTCACCCAGTGGCGGCGCTACTAGTGGCTGGAGACTTTAATGCAGGGAAACTTAAATCAGTTCTAGCAAATTTCCATCAACATGTTAACCTGTTAGGGCTAGGGGGCAGTATTGACACGGCTGGATAAAAAACGTACCCGATTTAATCTGGTTACTACTCCTGCCCAGTAACTAGAATATGCATATAATTATTGGCTTTGGATAGAAAACACCCTAAAGTTTCTAAAACTGTTTGAATGGTGTCTGTGAGTATAACAGAACTCATATGGCAGGCAAAAACCTGAGAAGATTTCATGCAGGAAGTGGCCTGTCTGACAAGGTGTCGTTCTTCTTGCCTCTGTTTATTGAAGACTGAGGATCTCTGCTATAATGTGACACTTCCTACGGCTCCCATAGGCTCTCAGAAGGCGGCAAAAAGCTGAATCGTGGCTTTGCAGGCTGTGGCTGAAAAAAAGTAGAGCGTTTGGTTAGTGGCTGGTTACAGTGCTGTGAGACTCAGGCGCGTGCCCGCGTCGATTGAATTCTTTGTTTTCTTTCCTCTGTTTACCTAAACGCAGATTCCCGGTCGGAATATTATCGCTTTTTTACGAGAAAAATGGCATAAAAATGGATTTTAAACAGCGGTTGACATGCTTCGAAGTACGGTAATGGAATATTTAGAATTTTTTTTGTCACGAATTGCGCCATGCTCGTGACCCTTATTTACACTTCGGATAGTGTCTTGAACGCACGAACAAAACCCCGCTATTTGGATATAACGATGGATTATTTTGGACCAAACCAACATTTGTTATTGAAGTAGCAGTCCTGGGAGTGCATTCTGACGAAGAACATCAAAGGTAATCAAACTTCTGTAATAGTAAATCTGAGTTTGGTCAGGGCTAAACTTGGTGGGTGTCTAAATAGCTAGCCGTGATGGCTGGGCTATCTACTGAGAATATTGCAAAATGTGCTTTCACCGAAAAGCTATTTTAAAATCGGACACCTCGATTGCACAAAGGAGTTCTGTATCTATAATTCTTAAAATAATTGTTATGTTTTTTGTGAACGTTTATCGTGAGTAATTTAGTAAATTCACCGGAAGTGTTCGGTCGGAATGCTAGTTCTGAACGTCACATGCTAATGTAAAAAGCTGGTTTTTGATATAAATATGAACTTGATTGAACAAAACATGCATGTATTGTGTAACATAATGTCCTAGGTGTGTCATCTGATGAAGATCATCAAAGGTTAGTGCTGCATTTAGCTGTCTTCTAGGTTTTTGTGACATTATATGCTAGCTTGAAAAATGGGTGTCTGTTTATTTCTGGCTGGGTACTCTGCTGACATAATCTAATGTTTTGCTTTCGTTGTAAAGCCTTTTTGAAATCGGACAGTGTGGTTAGATTAACGAGAGTCTTGTCTTTAAATTGGTGTAAAATAGTCATATGTTTGAGAAATTGAAGTAATAGCATTTCTAAGATATTTGAAAATCGCGCCACGGGATTACACTGGCTGTTGCGTAGGTGGGACGATTTCGTCCCGCCTAGCCCAGAGAGGTTAACCTGTTAGGGCTAGGGGGCAGCATTTGCACGTCTGGATAAAACAAATGTACCCGATTTAATCTGGTTACTAATCCTACCCAGTAACTAGAATATGCATATACTTATTATATATGGATAGAAAACACTCTAAAGTTTCTAAAACTGTTTGAATGGTGTCTGTGAGTATAACAGAACTCATTTGGCAGGCAAAACCCTGAGACATTTTCTGACAGGAAGTGGATACCTGATGTGTTGTATTGACTTTAAACCTATCCCATTGAAAAACACAGGGGCTGAGGAATATTTTGGCACTTCCTATTGCTTCCACTAGATGTCACCAGCCTTTACAAAGTGTTTTGAGTCTTCTGGAGGGAGATCTGACCGAACAAGAGCCATGGAACGATGATGTCCCATTAGACACCTGGCGCGCGAGTTCATGTTGGGTACCCTCGTTCCAATACGTTATAAAAGAGTATGCATTCGTCCACCTTGAATATTATTCATGTTCTGGTTAAAAAAGGCCCTAATGATTTATGCTATACAACGTTTGACATGTTTGAACGAACGTAAATATATTTTTTCCCCTCGTTCATGACGAGAAGTCCGGCTGGCTTAGATCATGTGCTAACAAGACGGAGATTTTTGGACATAAATGATGAGCTTTTTTGAACAAAACTACATTCGTTATGGACCTGTGATACCTGGAAGTGACATCTGATGAAGAGAATCAAAGGTAATGGATTATTTACATAGTATTTTCGATTTTAGATCTCCCCAACATGACGTCTAGTCTGTATCGCAACGCGTATTTTTCTGGGCGCAGTGCTCAGATTATTGCAAAGTGTGATTTCCCAGTAAGGTTATTTTTAAATCTGGCAAGTTGATTGCGTTCAAGAGATGTAAATTTATAATTCTTTAAATGACAATATAATATTTTACCAATGTTTTCTAATTTTAATTATTTAATTTGTGACGCTGACTTGACTGCCGGTTATTGGAGGGAAACGATTTCCTCAACATCAATGCCATAGTAAAACGCTGTTTTTGGATATAAATATGAACTTGATAGAACTAAAAATGCATGCATTGTCTAACATAATGTCCTAGGAGTGTCATCTGATGGAGATTGTAAAAGGTTAGTGCATCATTTTAGCTGGTTTTATGGTTTTGGTGACCCTGTCTTTGACTTGACAAAACATTACACACAACTCTTGTAAATGTACTGTCCTAACATACTCTAAATTGATGCTTTCGCCGTAAAACCTTTTTGAAATCGTAAAACGTGGTTAGATTAAGGAGATGTTTATCTTTCAAAGGGTGTAAAATAGTTGTATGTTTGAAAAATTTGAATTTTGACATTTATTTGGATTCAAATTTGCCGCTCTTGAAATGCACCTGCTGTTGATGGAGTGCACCACAGGTGGCACGCTAGCGTCCCACCTAGCCCATAGAGGTTAAATGTGCAACCAGAGGGAAAACAATTCTAGATCACCTGTACTCCACACACTTCCTCGCCCTCCATTTGATAAATCCGAACACAAATCTATCCTCCTGATTCCTGCTTACAAGCAAAAATTAAAGCAGGACTCGGTCTATTAAAAAAGTGGCCAGATGAAGCAGAGGACTGTTTTGCTATCACAGACTGGAACATGTTCCGGGATTCTTCCGATGGCATTGAGGAGTACACCACATCAGTCACTGGCTTTATCAATATGTGCATCGAGGACATCGTCCTCACAGTGAGTGTACATACATACCCCAACCAGAAGCCATGGATTTCAGGCAACATTCGCACTGAGCTAAAGGGTAGAGTTGCCGCTTTCAAGGTGGGGGACTCTAACCCGGGAAGCTTACAAGAAATCCTGCTACGCCCTGCGACGAACCATCAAACAGGCAAAGCGTCAATACAGGGTTAAGATTGAATCATACTACAAGGGCTCCGACGCTCGTCTTATGTGACAGGGTTTGCAAACTATTACAGACTACAAAGGGAAGCACAGCCGTGAGCTGCCCAGTGACACGGACCTACCAGAAGAGCTAAATCCCTTCTATGCTCGCTTCGAGGCAAGCAAAACTGAGGCATGCATGAGAGCATCAGCTGTTCCGGACGACTGTGTGATCATGCGCTCCGTAGCCGACGTGAGTAAGACCTTTAAACAGGTCAACATACACAAGGCTGTGGGGACAGACGGTATTACCAGGACATGTGCTCCGGGCATGTGCTGACCAAATGGCAGGTGTCTTCACTGACATTTTCAACATGTCCCTGATTGAGTTGGTAATACCAACATGTTTCAAGCAGACCATCATAGTCCCTGTGCTGAAGAACAGAAAGGCAACCTGCTTAAATGACTACAGACCCGTAGCACTCATGTCCGTAGCCATGAAGTGCTTTGAAAGGTCAGTAATGGCTCACATCAACACCATTATCCCAGAAAGCCTAGACCCACTCCAATTTGCATACCGCCCAAACAGATCCACCGATGATGCAATCTCTATTGCACTCCACACTGCCCTTTCCCACCTGGACAAAAGGAACACTTATGTGAGAATTCTATTCATTGACTACAGCACAGTGTTCAACACCATATACCCTCAAGCTCATCACTAAGCTAAGGATCCTGGGACTAAACACCTCCCTCTGCAACTGGATCCTGGACTTCCTGATGGGCCGCCCCCAGGTGGTGTGGGTAGGTAGCAACACATCTGCCACTCTGATCCTCAGCACTGGAGCTCCCCAGCGGTTCGTCCTCAGTCCCCTCCTGTACTCCCTGTTCACCCACGACTGCATGGCCAGGCACGACTCCAACACCATCATTAAGTTTGCAGACGACACAACAGTGGTAGGCCTGATCACCGACAATGACGAGACAGCCTATAGGGAGGAGGTCAGAGATCTGGCCGGGTGGTGCCAGAATAACAACCTATCCCTCAACAAGACTAAGGAGATGATTGTGGACTACAGGAAAAGGAGGACCGAGCACGCCCCCATTCTCATCGACGGGGCTGTAGTGGAGCAGGTTGAGAGCTTCAAGTTCCTCGGTGTCCACATCAACAACAAACTAGAATGGTCCAAACACACCAAGACAGTCGTGAAGAGGGCACGATAAAGCCTATTCCCCCTCAGGAAACCAAAAAGATTTGGTATGGGTCCTGAGATCCTCAAAAGGTTCTACAGCTGCAACATCGAGAGCATCCTGACTGGTTGCATTACTGCCTGGTACGGCAATTGCTCGGCCTCTGACTGCAAGGCACTACAGAGGGTAGTGCGTACGGCCCAGTACATCACTGGGGCTAAGCTGCCTGCCATCCAGGACCTCTACACCAGGCAGTGTCAGAGGAAGGCCCTAAAAATTGTCAAAGACCCAGCCACCCCAGTCATAGACTGTTCTCTCTACTACCGCATGGCAAGCGGTAGCGGAATGCCAAGTTTAGGACAAAAAGGCTTCTCAACAGTTTTTACCCCCAAGCCATAAGACTCCTGAACAGGTAATCAAATGGCTACCCGGACTATTTGCATTGTGTGCCCCCCCAACCCCTCTTTTTACGCTGCTGCTACTCTCTGTTTATCATATATGCATAGTCACTTTAACTATAAATTCATGTACATACTACCTCAATTGGGCCGACCAACCAGTACTCCCGCACATTGCCTAACCGGGCTATCTGCATTGTGTCCCACCCACCACCCGCCAACCCCTCTTTTGCGCTACTGCTACTCTCTGTTCATCATATATGCATAGTCACTTTAACCATATCTACATGTACATACTACCTCAATCAGCCTGACTAACCGGTGTCTGTATGTGGCCTCGCTACTTTTATTGCCTTGCTACTCTATATAGCCTGTCTTTTTACTGTTGTTTTATTTCTTTACCTACCTATTGTTCGCATTAATAACTTTTTTGCACTATTGGTTAGAGCCTGTAAGTAAGCATTTCACTGTAAGGTCTGTTGTATTCGGCGCACATGACAAATACATTTTGATTTGATTACCGGCACACTGGCAGTCAGGAGTCATGACCACAGTCAAATTCCATGTGACCTTTGCGTAACGAGGCTTCTCCAAAACTGTGCTCTGATGCCAATGATGGTCATTAGTAGGCTATCAAACTTGCTAACGGCCAGTAGCTAAAGGCCTGCTACTCAGCCCTCTCTTGTCCCTCTAATCATTCTGACATCAATGCAAATGCAATCAAAAATCAAACACTTCATGGATCCTCTGTTGCGCAGCGAGAGCCAGCTCCTCATAGTTGGTTGACACATTGAATGAAGTGCAACATTTCTATAGGCTATGCTATTAAAAAGAGGATCTCATCAGCTTTTTATAGGCTAGGCCTACTATATTTATTTCTCAACTTTCCTAATATTAAGCACATTGCTATGCTTTACAACTGGAGTAGCATGAAAACGAACCACAGAAAAGTGTCCTCCATTCTCTGTTCAAGTGCATACAGATCACGTCTTTTTTCCCCCTGCCCCGACAGGTGCATGATAATGGCCCATTCTAAATCAAAACTAATTTCACACATATTATTTAGTATATGTAAAGACAAAATCAAATTTAGAACAGTCTGATGAAGGAGAATGATGCCCAGCCTGTGCAGTATAAGGCAAGAAATAGCGCATACATTTTTTGCTACTTTTTCAAATCATAGTCACATGCATCATGTAGCCTGCCTAGACCATAGGCCTATATGTTTTAATAGGGTTTGTATAACAACTAAAGTGGCCAAATAACTCTAAAAGTAGCCTATAGACCTAGGGCTTTTGGAACTGGGTTGGAGAGCCCATAACCCAAAGAGCTTATAGTGAAACATCTGTTCTTATAAGCCCAATCATTGCGCAATCGCGTGTGAAAACAGTTTTGACTGGCTACTATTTAAAAGAGGATCCCAGCTTTTCTCTACGGTATTTATTGCTCAATTCTTAAAAATGAAGCACATTCACATTAATCTGCTTTACAGCCAGTGTAGCCTAACTGGCATATTAAAAACATAACTGCAGGAAGCGCTTCCTCCATTAGCTATTCGAGTGCAGGCTACTGATAAAAACATTTTTGTGGGCCATTTTAAATAAAAAATAATTCCACACATACAGTACCAGTCAAAAGTTTGGACACATTTACTCATTCAAGGGTTTTTCTTAATTTTACTATTTTCTACATTGTAGAATAATAGTGAAGACATCAAAACTATGAAATAACACATATGGAATCATGTAGAAACCCAAAAACTGTTAACCTTTTCATACATGAGTTCCAAATATCTCTAACAGGTCACCCCAGCATGAGTTTTTTTATGCACGTGATGTTAGAATGTTCTCTCCATTCCAGAATGTGATTGTTACGCATCAGTACATTTAATCCGCGCTGGACCTCAAACCAAGGCACGCAGCCTGTGTTTATTTATAGGCTGTTTCAACTGGTCAATTTAAAATGATTTTCAAACAAGTTTTTATTTTCAAAGAACAGTTTGAATTGAGGTGTGTTCCGCCTCCTCATTCATTCACATAAAAATAGTAATTTTTACTTTTGCGGACAATTCCTTTTTTTGACATTTCTGACCCGGACAAAATTCCCCAAGCACTTCCCAATTGTTTGTGCAGTTCAAGTCTGCAGACATTTGCACATCTCCAATCAGAACAGGATCTGCACACACGTGTTCACATTTTCCGTCTGTTGCCCGCATCACAGTCATTGTTGTTTTCATCAATAATAATAACTTTGATTGAAATGCACACATTTCCAATGTAAGTGTCTTATTACGTTATAATACTTTATGTATGTCGTTTCTACTGTAGCTTACTGTATGTATGGAGCATAATATATTTGTGTATATTCCTTATAACCACGGACACGCGAGTTAACGTAACTCATTTCATAACCTTTATGGTGTTATATTCAATCATGCTTAGGTAGCTAGCTACATTCTTCTATTAGCTCTGTAAAACAATGCTAATTGTGGCAGAGAAGTATTAGCTTGTGTTGTATTTTGAGCTACCCTGGCCTTATGACTCCCAAGTGGCGCAGCGGTCTACGGCACTGCATCTCAGTGCTAGAGGCATCACTGCAGACACCCTGGTTTGAATCCAGGCTGTATCACAACCGGCCGTGATTGGGAGTCCCATAGGGCGGCGCACAATTGGCCTAGCGTTGTCCGGGTTTGGCCGGTGTAGGCCGTCGTTAATAAT
Source organism: Salmo salar (assembly GCF_965601325.2). Taxonomy (NCBI): domain Eukaryota; kingdom Metazoa; phylum Chordata; class Actinopteri; order Salmoniformes; family Salmonidae; genus Salmo; species Salmo salar. Next base: position 86,072,146 of record NC_138305.1, read on the forward strand.
TTCATGTTAAATTACTTGCCTAGTTAAATAATGGTTAAATAAATAAAAAATATATGACCATGGTTTGTTTTCATTTGGCCTATTTAGCATAGCTCTGTCCTGCCTTGCCTTGCCCCCTTCTGGAGCTCAAAAGTTACTTTTTCTTACTGTTATAACTCAAATTTGTGATTTTGTCAATGCAGTGTTTATTATGTTACTTCTTTGTAATATTGTTTTATTTCTCTATCCTTATATTGTATTCTAATTACTAATAATTCCTCTTTATTCTGTACTTTCAGAATCCACAAACAGTATTTGCCAATATCATAACTGGAACTGGAGCTGGACATCATTCGAGCTGAAGATTGAGACCAGCTTTTGTATGCCAGCGTACACTCCTTAACAGTTTTACTGGATGAAAACACATAGTCCAATATATAATACTTGTCTATTTTATTGCAGTATTGGTGGTGGTTGGTTGAACAACAACAAAAACTTACTTTACTAGAGGAAAGAAAATGAATATGCATAACCCATATTTCATATTCATGCAGTGACTGAACAACAACTGCATTTCCACCCCCACCTCTGAAAGGCATAGTATCATGGCAGGTCACCTGTCAAGTCACCTGTCAGGTCAGTCAGTCACTAATTGAGGCAGATGTGCTCAATAGTGTTTGAGCATATGATACTCGCCAAAGCATGGTGAAATACATAGAGGAGTATCACAAACTAAACACATGTATTTTGTCAACTTCCTCTGCTTACTTCTCCTGGTGCCAGACAGGCAGACTTTGCAGTGCCTCCGTGTGCGAATACCTTGAGCAGCAGTTTGAGGGACTTTGCAGGGAAAATGCCGTGCAGTGAAGCGTATGGGGATTGTTCGCAGCAGGACGACCCCCAGTGGATGGGCACCGAGAGGTGTGGTGCTCCTCCAGCAGCTCTCTCATGATGTTCTCTCTGTACATTTGCTAGCTATTTACTTTACATATGAGGGAGTGGGGAGGATGAGGGAAGGGATAGGATGACGAGGCAGTGGGTAGGTGGGTGAGATATTGGTCATTGAGAGCAGCAGTGTCGATCAGATGGAAAAATATCTTCGTATGCCACTTGGTCGTTTCCCAAGTGCATTCCACAAAGCTGTTCATCATGTCCGCCTTATCCACTGCCCCCATTTTGAGGTTATAGTCAAGCACACAGTCTGGTTTGATTTTTTCTCTCTCCCGTCAGGTGGTCCACTTTCCCTGTGGCTGACATGGTTGCTGTATGGACAGTGTAGAGGACATGGAAGTCTCGTTTGTCATGCCACTTTACTGCCAGCTGTTGACCGTTCTCCTTGAACTCCACCTCCCCTCTCTGCATCTTCCTGCATCCGAATGCCGGCATCCCCCCTTCCTGTTCGACCTAACTGTGCCACAGGCCCCTGTGCTGTTGGAGAGCAGATGCTGGAAGAGTTTGGGACTGCTGTACTAATTGTCCACATACAAAGTGTGTCCCTTGCCGAGATGATGAGCCAGCATGGTCATAACCACGGACCCGGACACCCCAAGCCCCTTATAATGTTGGATGTCAGTGGTGGACCCTGTGTAAACTATAATGTCCTGGAGAAATCCTATCTTCACGTCGCACATGAATGACAAAGAACTTGACCCCAAACCTGTGCCTTTTGGAGGGAATATATTGACGGACCACCAGCATGCCTTTCCATAACATCAGGGACTCATCAATGCATAGGTTCTTGTAAGGCACAAAGACCCGACCAAATGCTGATGTCAAGCTGGTAAGAACGTTTCTTATTTTGTATAACGGGTCATTTAGGATGGCAGTAGCATTGTTGACGAAATGCAGGCATCGCAGCAGAACTAGGAAGTGGTCTTGGGAAAAGAGGGTGGCAAAGAAGGGAGTTGCAAACATAGGATCTGTGCTCCAGTATTCTCTTAGGGAGTTCTTCTTTACTATCCCCATGAGAAGGACTGTCACCAGGAAGGTATACATTTCATTAATTGTGGTTTTTACCCATTTAGCGAGTTTCCCCCCCACTGTCTCTCTCTTCTCCTGTAGCTCCAAGGCATAGTGATTAGTCTACTCGACTATGTCTCCCACCAGCTCCTCTGTCAGAAACAACTTGAAGCACTCTGCCTCAGATGGAAATGGCAAGGGGCATTGCAATCCAGACTGGGACTCATCAAAGGAAACAGCAGGGCCAGGAGGGGTGAGATGGCTGGCGGCCTTCCAGCTACCACAGAACTCCTGTACTTCCACTGTCGGTTTGCCTCCATCACCATCAGCATCTTCAAAGGGACCTGGGACTTCGTCAGAGAACAAGGGGTCATCAGATTCAGGGTTCTCAATGGCTACAAGGTTAGGGGGCAGCTCCTCACTGTCACTGTCATGGTCAGAATTTAAAAAAATCTCCAGAATTTCCACATTTGTGAGTTGTCTCCTTTTGAAAGACATTGCTAATGCTACAGCTTAGCTCACTAGCTACATACATGAACAACAACACTGAATGGCTCAGAGTGGGAATGAGAGGTTACGTGATTGACTACCAGCACACGCTACTTGTATCAATAAATCACAATCAGAAAATATTTTGTGTGGTAATTATTTACATATGTACTGTTTTATTCACATATTTCCAAGTACCGGTTACAAATCATGCATTCCGATTCTTGCATAGATTGTAATGGGCACATATTATGTGTGTAAAATACATTTTTGAAGGTTGTACTGATTATGATGAGCTAAGCTAATTCCAGCTGTGTGTGGAGCCATATTTGTTGACATGCAATACATTCTGGGTTTCACGTAATCGTCTGTCAGACCAAAGATGTTATAACAAAATGGGTTAACTCATTTTTTGAGAACTTCCGGAAGTGAATGGTGGGATGTGAACAATGATAGATGACATACCCCCTTCAACATGCATACTATAAACAGACCAAACTCATCTTGTCTTCTCTTATAATCTTTGGTTTCTGTGAGAGAAAAAAGCATGGCAGCGCGCAGAAACTACCCATCGTGCTTTTCCAACAATCTTGAAGGAGTTCCCACATATGTCGAGCACTTGTTGGCTGCTTTTCCTTCACTCTGCGGTCCAACTCATCCCAAACCATCTCAATTTGTAAGGACAGACGCTGGAGACGAGAAGCAAGTACAGGGAGTGAACATTTAATAAAACACGGACAGGAACAGAATACGGACAGTGTCTGGACAGGGGGAAACAAAAACAACAATAACGGCTGACACGGGGATGAAACAGAGGGGAAAGGTAATCAAAACATGAAGGAGTCCAGGTGAGTCCAATGAGCGCAGATGTGCGTATTGATGGTGACAGTTATGCGTAATGAAGGACAGCCTGGCTCTCTCGAGCGCCAGAGAGGGGAAGCGGGAGCAAATCAAATCAAATGTATTTATAAAGCCCTTCTTACATCAGCTGTTGTTACAAAGTGCTGTACAGAAACCCAGCCTAAAACCCCAAACAGCAATCAATGCAGGTGTAGAAGCACAGTGGCTAGGAAAAACTCCCTAGAAAGCCCAGAAACTAGGAAGAAACCTAGAGAGGAACCAGGCTATGAGGGGTGGCCAGTCCTCTTCTGGCTGTACTGGGTGGAGATTATAACAGAACATGGCCAAGATATTCAAATGTTCATAGATGACCAGCAAAATAATAATAATCACAGTGGTTGTCGAGGGTGCCACAGGTCAGCAGCTCAGCAGTAAATGTCAGTTGGCTTTTCATAGCCGATCATTCAGAGTATCTCTACCACTCCTGCTGTCTTTAGAGAGTTGAAAACAGCAGGTCTGGGACAGGAAGCACGTCCGGTGAACAGGTCAGGGTTCCATAGCCGCAGGCAGAACAGTTGAAACTGGAGCAGGAGCACAGCCAGGTGGACTGGGGACAGCAAGGAGTCATCAGGCCAGGAAGTCCTGAGGCATGGTCCTAGGGCTCAGGTCCTCCGAGAGAGAGAAAGGAAGAAACAGAGAAAAGGAGAGAAACAGAGATTTAGAGCGAGCATACTTCAATTCACACAGGACACCGGAAAAGGCAGGAGAAATACTCCAGATATAACAGACTGACCCTAGCCCCCCGACACAAACTACTGCAGAATAAATACTGGAGGCTGAGACAGGAGGGGTCAGGAGACACTGTGGCCCCATCCAACGATACCCCCGGACAGACCAAACAGGCAGGATATAACCCCACCCACTTTGCCAAAGCACAACCCCCACACCACTAGAGGGATATCTTCAACCACCACTTACCATCCTGAGACAAGGCCGAGTATAGCCCACAAAGATCTCCGCCACGGCACAACCCAAGGGGTGGCGCCAACCCGGACAGGAAGATCATGTCAGTGACTCAACCCACTCAAGTGATGCACCCCTCCTAGGGACAGCATGGAAGAGCACCAGTAAGCCAGTGACTCAGCCCCTGTAATAGGGTTAGAGGTAGAGAATCCCAGTGAAGAGAGAGGAACCGGCCAGGCAGAGACAGCAAGGGCGGTTCGTTGCTCCAGTGCCTTTCCGTTCACCTTCACAGTCCTGGGCCAGACTACACTCAATCATAGGACCTACTGAAGAGATGAGTCTTCAATAAAGACTTAAAGGTTGAGACCGAGTCTGCGTCTCTCACATGGATAGGCAGACATTTCCATAAAAATGGAGCTCTATTGGAGAAAGCCCTGCTTCCAGCTGTTTGCTTAGAAATTCTAGGGACAGTAAGGAGGCCTGCGTCTTGTCACCATAGCGTACGTGTAGGTATGTACGGCAGGACCAAATCGGAGAGATAGGTAGGAGCAAGCCCATGTAATGCTTTGTAGGTTAGCAGTAAAACCTTGAAATCAGCCCTTGCCTTAACAGGAAGCCAGTGTAGAGAGGCTAGCACTGGAGTATTATGATCAACTTTTTGGGTTCTAGTCAAAGTTCTAGCAGCCGTGTTTAGCACTAAATGAAGTTTATTTAGTGCTTTATCCAGGTAGCCGGAAAGTAGAGCATTGCAGTAGTCTAACCTAGAAGTGGCAAAAGCATGGATACATTTTTCTGCATCATTTTTGGACAGAACGTATCTGATTATTGCAATGTTACGTAGATGGAAAAAAGCTGTCCTGGAAACAGTCTTGATATGTTCATCAAAAGAGAGATCAGGGTCTAGAGTAACACCGAGGTCCTTCACAGTTTTATTTGAGACGACTGTACAACCATCAAGATTAATTGTCAGATTCAACAAAGATCTCTTTGTTTCTTGGGACCTAGAACAAGCATCTCTGTTTTGTCCGAGTTTAAAAGTAGAACATTTGCCGCCAGCCACTTCCTTATGTCTGAAAAACAGGCTTCCAGGGAGGGCAATATTGGGGCTTCACCATGTTTCATCGAAATGTACAGCTGTGTGTCATCCGCATAGCAGTGAAAGTTAACATTATGTTTCCGAATGACATCACCAAGAGGTAAAATATATAGTGAAAACAATAGTGGTCCTTAACAAGCGCATTCGTGAAAAAGCACTGTCGTTGCACCAATGTGTACCTAACCATAAACATCAATGCATTTCTTAAAATCAATACACAAGTATATATTTTTAAACCTGCATATTTTGTTAATATTGTCTGCTAACATGAATATCTTTTAACTAGGGAAATTCTGTCACTTCTCTTGTGTTCTGTGCAAGCAGAGTCAGGGTATATGCAGCAGTTTGGGCTGCCTGGCTCGTTGCGAACTGTGTGAAGACCATTTCTTCCTAACAAAGACCGTAATTAATTTGCCGGAATTGTACATAATTATGACATAACATTGAAGGTTGTGCAATGTAACAGAAATATTTAGACTTAGGGATGCCACTCGTTAGATAAAATACGGAACGGTTCTGTATTTCACTGAAAGATTAAATATTTTGTTTTCGAAATGATAGTTTCCGGATTTGACCATATTAATGACCTAAGGCTCGTATTTATGTGTGTTATTATATTATAATTAAGTCTATGAATCGATTTTTGATAGAGCAGTCTGTCTGAGTGGTGGTAGGCAGCAGCAGGTTCGTAAGCATTCATTCAAACAGTGCTTCAAGCATTGCGCTGTTTATGACTTCAAGCCTATCAACTCCCGAGATTAGGCTGGCAATACTATAGTGCCTATAAGAACATTCAATAGTCAAAGGTATATGAAATACAAATGGTATAGACTGAAATAGTCCTATAATTCCTATAATAACTACAACCTAAAACTTATTACCTGGGAATATTGAACACTCATGTTAAAAGGAACCACCAGCTTTCATATGTTCTCATGTTCTGAGCAAGGAATTTAAACGTTAGCTTTTTACATGGCACATATTGCACTTTTACTTTCTTCTCCGAAACTTTGTTTTTGCATTATTTAAACCAAACTGAACGTTTCATTATTTATTTGAGACTAAATAGATTTTATCGATGTATTATATCAAGTTAAAATATAAGTGTTCATTCAGTATTGTTGTAATTGTCATTATTACAAATATATAAATAACAATTGGACGATTAATCGGTTTGGCTTTTTTTAATCCTCTAATAATCGGTATCGGTATCAGCGTTGAAAAATCATAATCGGTCAACCTCTGAATCAAACCCCCTATTATTTTGCATGTCTTAAACAAGGGATACTCAGGGTCCCAGACACAATTCAGGTCTATTTCAAGATGTCAGCCAGCCTGCTCTGACGGAGCTCAGACCATACGGGTTGATGCAAGGCCCAGGGTTATTGAAGATATTAAGATTATGGTCAACAGATTACCTCCGTTCACTGAAAAGTAATTTGCCTCCCCTTCTGGCCAGACAGGCTGTGTCGAAAGCCCTGTGTTCGCATCTGGCAACCCATTAAATTAATAATCTCCCTTCTCTCACCGTCAACGGGCAAATCTCCCTAGACAGGTCTGAGTGACCTCACAGCTCCACCAAGCACAGACAGTGTGGTCGCTAGATTGGGTGAAAAAAAACACAACCTTACACACATGGAAGAATGTGGGATCTAACTGTTATAATTAAAATGCACTTGTGGAGACAGTAATTCATCACCAGAGAAGCGGCATGCTTTCTTCCTAATTATTATGTAGTATTGTCTGTGATCAACAGTAAGTAAGTACGTTTTTCTCTGAGGCAATTATCTCTCCACTCTGTTTATTTATTTCACTGTTTTGAGAGATTAGCCTAATACATATGTATGATTAAAGTAGCCAGGTCCTTTGTTACTTCATGTAGAACTAATTAGAATTTAATGACAGCTTTTTATGGTTGAAAATCTGGCAATTAATCACTATTCTATGAATAATATATGACTACATTTATCACTTATATTATGGTAATGTACAGGAATTTATGAATTGAACTGCTGACAAACCTCTAATTTATTGTGGAGTGTGTGTCTAGAATGTCTTGTTCACAGTGCCCTGGGATGCTGCAAATGGCCGAGACCATTTCAGTTGCTCTTGTTGAGGTAGAAGTTAAGCCATTTTACAGTGGCTTTTGTCACTGACCGTCTCAACTCTCAGAGCGTACAAAGTATTAAGTTGGCTCTGATGGCGAAGAGCAATCAAAGACAAAAAGGCCTGAACAAAACAATGAAATCTCTCTCATCTCTACCTGTTGACTAGGCAACAACACATCCGTCACGCTGACCCTCAACACGACGGCCCCTCAGGGGTGCGTGCTTAGTCTCCTCCTGTATTCCCTGTTCACCCACGACTGCGTGGCCACGCACGACCATCATTAAGTAGGCATGATCACCGACGACGATGAGATAGCCTATAGGGAGGAGGTCAGACACCTGACAGTGTGGTACCAGCACAACAACCTCTCCCTCAACGTGAGCAAGACAAAGGCGCTGATCGTAATCTACAGGAAAAGGGTCTGTAGTGAAACGGGTCAAGAGCTTGAAGTTCCTTGGTGTCCACATCACTAAGGACCTATCACGGTCCAAACACACCAAGACAGTCGTGAAGAGGGCACGACCACACCTATTCTGCCTCAGGAGGCTGAAAGGATTTGGTTTGGGACCTCAGATCCTTAAAAGTTCTACAGCTGTACCATCAAGAGCATCCTGACTGGTTGCATCACCGCTTGGTATGGCAACTGCTAGGCATCCGACCACAATGCGCTACAGAGGGTAGTGCATACAGCCCAGTACATCACTGGGGCTGAGCTCCTTGCCAACCAGAACCTCTATACCAGGCGGTGTCAGAGGAAGGCCCTAAAAATTGTCAAAGACTCCAGCCACTCAAGTCATAGATTGTTCTCTCGGCTACCGCACGGCAAGCGGTACCGGAGCACCAATTCTGGGACCAAAAGGCTCCTTAACAGCTTCTACCCCCAAGTCATAAGACTGCTGAACAGTTAATTAAATGGCTACCCGGACTATTAGCATTGACCCCCTTATTTTATTCTAATTTATTTTTTGCACAGACTCTCTTGCACATGCTTAATGTACACTCACTGGAGTCTAACCACACACACACACACACACACACACACACACACACACACACACACACCACACACTCCTTCACACATGCTGCTACAACTCTGTTTATTATCTATGCATAGTCACTTTACCCCTACCTACATTTACATATTAACTCAATTACCTTGACTAACTCACACCCCTGCACACTGACTCTGTACCAGTAGCCCTTGCATATAGCCTCGTTATTGTTATTTTAATGTGTTATTATTTAGCACTTTTTTCTTTCTTCATTTAAAAAAAACTGCATTGTTGGTTAAGGGCTCTTAAGCAAGCATTTCAAGGTAAAGTCTACACCTGTGACAGTAAAATCTGATTTGATCAAATGGTCAGGTCAGGTGGCTAAATCCTTTACCATTCCACTCTGTCTACACTTCATAGAATCACTCAACATGCTGTCGCCACTGGGGAATTCTAACTGTGGCCAGATCTAACATGCAATGTGTAACACATTAGTCTGAGGCCAGTCGATATCACAGCACTGGCTGTGATTGACTCTGTGGACCACCGTTCTTCAGCATCAGCATGTTTCGGCCACAGTTTTATAATTACCCATTTGACCTTTTCTGAACAACGTTATTCATCCAATCAAGGGTGCAGACCAGACAAAAAGCCACCAGAAATAATTTGATTGTCCTCAGTATATTATCAGTCCGTTACTTGTTTTCATAAAGTAATGATTAACCTCTTGACGTTACCCTACGATAGGGGGCACCACAGCGCATTTTGGAAAAAATTCGTGCCCATTTTCAACGGCCTACTAATCAGACTCAGAAGCTAGGATATGCATATAATTAATACCTGTGGATAGAAAACACCCTAAAGTTTCTAAAACTGTTTGAATGGTGTCTGTGAGTATAACAGAACTCATATGGCAGTCAAAACCCCGAGACCGATTGAACCAGGAAGTGGAATTCTGAATTGTGGACTCAACTTCACGTCGTTGCCTATTATTCACACCGTGAGATATCGTTCATTGAGTACTTCCTATTGCTTCCACAAGATGTCGCCAGTCTTTACAAAGTGTTTTGAGCCTTCTACTGTCGAAACTCAGTGAATGAGACGCGTTGGAAATTGGTCACAGGGGGAGGGCCATCACCATTATGACGCCGGCGGCCCTGTCTACCCCCACCTTTGGAAACGTTTTGAAACACAATGAAATCATCCCCCTCGAATCTTATTGGCTCTCTTGTTGAAACAGGCCCTGAAGATTTATGTTATACAACGTTTGACATGTTTGAACGAACCTAAATGGGAAAAAAATGTTTTATTTCGAAACGGCTGTGGCGCGCACGGCAGAGTAGTTGGATACACCGTTCGGACGCGCTAACAACAGCAAGCTAATGGAACATAAAGGATGGACTTTTTCGACCGAAAATACATCTGTTGTGGACCTGGGATTCCTGGAAGTGCTTTCTGATGAAGACAACTAAAGGTAAGGGATTATTGACAATATTATACAACATTAGATGTGATATGCGATTGTTCCAAGATGGCGCCGAGCTGTATTTACTAGCTCATTTTCTGAGTATCGCATCCCCTTTTATCGCTAAGTGTGATTACCCAGTAAAGTTATTTTTAAATCTGGTATGACAGGTGCTTTCAAGAGATATTCATCTATAAATCTTAGAATGACAATATTACATTTTAAACATGTTTTCGAATAGTAATTCAGTAATTTGTAGCTCTGTTTCCCCGGATTGCATTTGACGGGAAAATAGTTAGTCAACGTCAGACGCCGATGTAAAATGCTGTTTTCATATATAAATATGAACTTTATTGAACAAAAGAATGCATGCATTGTGTAACATGATGTCCTAGGTGTGTCATCTGATGAAGTTTGTAAAAGGTTAGTGCTGCATTTAGCTGTTTTTTGGTTATTTGTGATGCATGTGGTTGGTCGGAAAATGGCTATGTTGCTGCTTTTACGATGGACTCCTCTAACATAATCTAATGATTAGCTTTTCCTGTAAAAGCTTTTTGAAATCGGACGACGTGGGTCGATTCAGGAGAGGTGTATCTATAAAACGATATGCGACAGTCCTATATTTGAAAAAATATATATATATTACATTTCGTTATGCTAATGTCGCTACGAGTTTTCCCTGGATTTTGATCCCGCTGACGGGACGAGACGCTGAAGAGGTTTTAAGTGTGTTCATGGAAAGTTTCATTTATGGCAGATAATTCTATCCTTTCAGGACTTTGCCTTATAAAAGAAGCTCTACCAGTAGCTTAATTTGTGTCTCCATCCTAACCTTCAGATCTAAAAACTCAGATAGTGTTTTAGTTTGTGAAAAGGATATTTCACTCTGTGATCAAAGGATACTTCACCCCAAGATCTAAGTTTGTCAGGAGTTTCTTTAACCTCATAAGTAGAACGGATTTCATATTCCTCGCCAGCTGTTGTATCATGCATGCAAAGAAATCTGCAGGCCTCATTTAAATGAATGACATAGATGGGCACAAACTAATGGATTTGTTGTATATACAGTTGAAGTTGTACGTTTACATACACACAGCCAAATACATTTAAACTCAGTTTTTCACAATTCCTGACATTAAATCCTAGTAAATATTCCCTGTCTTAGATCAGTTAGGATCACCACTTTATTTTAAGAATGTGAAATGTCCAAATAATAGTTGAGAGAATGATTTATTTCAGCTTTTATTTCTTTCATCACATTCCCAGTGGGTCAGAAGTTTACATACACTCAATTAGTATTTGTTAGCATTGCCTTTAAATTGTTTAACTTGGGTCAAACCTTTCAGGTAGCCTTCCACAAGCTTCCAAAAATAATGGCTGAATGTTGGCCCATTCCTCCTGACAGAGCTGGTATAACTGAGTCAGGTTTGTAGGCCTCCTTGCTTGCACACACTTTTTCAGTTCTGCCCACACATTTTCTATAGGATTGAGTTCAGGGCTTTGTGATGGCCACTCTGATACCTTGACTTTGTTGTCCTTAAGCCATTTTGCCACAACTTTGGAAGTATGCTTGGGGTCATTGTCCATTTGAAAGACCCATTTGCGGCCAAGCTTTAACTTCCTGACTGACGTCTTGAGATGTTGCTTCAACATATCCACATCATTTTCTGTCCTCATGATGCCATCAATTTTGTGAAGTGCACCAGTCCCTCCTGCAGCAAAGAACCCACACAACATGTTGCTGCCACCCCCATGCTTCACGGTTGGGATGGTGTTCTTCGGCTTGCAAGCATCCCCCTTTTCTCTCCAAACATAACGATGGTCATTATGGTCAAGCAGATCCATTTTTGTTTCATCAGACCAGAGGACATTTCTCCAAAAAGTACGATCTTTGTCCCCATATGCAGTTGCAAACCGTAGTCTGGCATTTTTATGGTGGTTTTGGAGCAGTGGCTGCTTCTTTGCTGAGCGGCCTTTCAGGTTATGTCGATATATGACTCGTTTTACTGTGGATATAGATACTTTTGTACCTGTTTCCTCCAGAATCTTCACAAGGTCCTTTGCTGTTGTTCTGGGATTGATTTGCACTTTTCACACCAAAGTACGTTCATCTCTAGGAGACAGAACCCGTCTCCTTCCTGAGTGGTATGTTGGCTGCGTACTATTGTTTGTACAGATGAATGCGGTACCTTCAGGCATTTGGAAATTGCTCCCAAGGATGAACCAGACTTGTGGAGGTCTACAATTTTTTTTCTGATGTCTTGGCTGATTTCTTTTGATTTTCCCATGATGTCAAGCAAAGAGGCACTGAGTTTGAAGGTAGGCCTTGAAATACATCGACAGATACACCTCCAATTGACTCAAATGATGTCAATTAGCCTATCAGAAGATTCTAAAGCCATGACATCATTTTCTGGAATTTTCCAAGCTGTTAAAAGGCACAATCAACTTAGTGTATGTAAACTTCTGACCCACTGGAATTGTGATACAGTGAGTTATAAGTGAAATAATCCGTTTGTAAACAATTGTTGAAAAAATTACTTGTGTCATTCACAAAGTAGATGTCCTAACTGACTTGCCAAAACCATAGTTTGTTAACAAGAAATGTTTGGAGTGGTTGAAAAATGAGTTTTAACCTGTCTGGGCTAGGGGGCAGTATTTTCACGGCCGGATGAAAAACGTACCCAATTTAAACAGGTTACTACTCTGGCCCAGAAGCTAGAATATGCATATTATTAGTAGATTTAGATAGAAAACACTCTGAAGTTTCTAAAACTGTTTGGTGTCTGTGAGTATAACATAACTCATATGGCAGGCAAAAACCTGAGAAAATTCCAAGCAGGAAGTGGAAAGTCTGAGAATTGTAGTTCTTCTTTTGATTCTCTATCGAAACTACAGTGTCTGTGGGGGACGTTGCACTTCCTAAGGCTTCCATTGGCTGTCTAAAGCCTTCAGAAAGTGGTTTGAGCATTTTCCTGTCACTGGGCAGATAATAGGAGCTCCGTTTCTGAGTGGACTGCCTGGCAACAAAGGGATTGGATATGCTCGGTCCCGCGAGCGCACCCCTCCTTCTTTTTCTTCTTGAATGAATATGCTATTGTCCGGTTGGAATATTATCGCAATTTTACGTTAAAAATACCATAAAGATTTGTATTTTTTACTATCTAATTTTGCTCTGTGTTAGGCTCAAAATCAGGATCCCACCATTTTAACTTATCTATGACAAACAACAAGACTTCCACGTTATGCATAAGCAAGATGACAATTCCATGATGGTTTGTCACATCCTGACCCTTGTAAGAGGTAATTTGCCATAGTAGATTGGTCAGGGCGTGACAGGTGGTTGTTTTGGGTGGTTTTGAGTTTTCTATTTATGTGTGGGGTTTCTCTAGATTTCTATTTCTATGTTTTGTTTTCTATGTTTTGGCTGGGTATGGTTTCCAATCAGAGGCAGGTGTCGTTCGTTGTCTCTGATTGGAAGCCATACTGAGGCAGCCTGTTTTTCCTTTGGGTTTTGTAGGTAGTTGTTTTCTGTTTTGTCGATGTACCTGACGGAACTGTTGGCTGTCGTTTTTGTTATTTTTGTTTAAGTGTCATCATAAATAAAGGAAATATGAGCACTTTACAAGCTGCGCCTTGGTCCCCTTTTCGACGACCCCTGTGACAGAACTACCCACCGTAAAAGGACCAAGCAGCGTGAGAGAAGGTACCTGGAGTCGTGGACGCGGGAAGAAATCCTGGATGGGAAGGGACCCTGGAGCCAGGCTGGGGAGTATCGTCGCCTGAAGGAGGAATTCGAGGAAGCGACGATATTATGAGGCGCTGTATCCTCCAATAGGCAAGGCGGAGAGGCAGCGCATACGGGGAGTTTGTCGAGTGTATCGGAGAGAGCCATGGAGTAAACAGGAGCCAGTCTGGGAGTCAAGAGCGGAGCTCGACGCTAGATTCCGGAGAGAGGTACTGGCGGAAAGGGCACTGCGGAACTGGCATGCAGAGGGGCGAGCAATGCAGTATGGTGTGATGCGCACTCTGTCACCCATACGCACTTACAGTTCGGTGCAGTCGGTACAAGCTCCTCAACATTGCCGTGCGAGAGTTGGCCGGCAGCCAGGAAGAAGTACGCCGGCTCAACGTATCTGGTCTCCAGTGTGGCTGTTCGGCCCAGGATATCCTACACCTGCTCCACGCATGGTACCCCGCATTCCCCAGCACAGCCCAGTTCGTCCTGTGCCAGCGCCCCGCCCTTGCTGGGCTAGAGCCAGCATCGAGCCAGGACGGGTTGTGCTAGCCCTAAGTGCCAGACCTCCAGTAAGCCTCCATGGCCCAGTACGTGGGGAGCCTGCTCCGCGCACTCTTCCTCCAGTGCGCCCCACTATCCCAGTCAGCCCGGAGCCTCCAGCGACGCTCCTCAGCCCGGAGACTCCAGCGACGCCTCTCAGCCCGGGGTCTCCAGCGACGCCTCTCAGCCCGGGGCCTCCAGCGACGCCTCGCAGCCCGGAGCCTCCAGCGGCGCTCTTCAGTCCGGAGCCTCAAGCGGCGGCCTGCAGCCCAGATCCTCCAGCGGCGGCCTGCAGCCCAGATCCTCCAGCGGCGGCCTGCAGCCCAGATCCTCCAGCAGCCGCCTGCAGCACAGAAAGGGAGGGAAGGGAGGGTGACAAACGTCTATGGCGGCTCATATGCTACACCCAGACCCTCCTCTCCCTCCGATAATGATCCACAGGCCAGTGTTACAGAAGCGGAAGGATCTGCGGGCGGAACGGGGGTTAAGCCCTGAGCCGGAGCCACCTCTGTTGCTGGAGGATCGGAGGGAGAGGAGGGTCTGGGTGTAGCATATGAGCCGCCATAGACGTTTGTCACCCTCCCTTCCCTCCCTTTCTGTTTGGGGTTGTTTTTGTTGGTTTTTGTTTGGGTGCAGTCGGGGTCTGCACCTTTGGCGGGGTAATGTCACGCCCTGACCCTTGTAAGTGTCACGTCCTGACCAGCAGAGGGCGTATTGCTTAGTCTTGGTCAGGATGTGGCAGGTGGTTTGTGTTTGTTAAATGTTGTGTTGGTGATTGGGACTTCCAATTGAAGGCAGGTGTGTATAGTTGCCTTTGATTGGAAGTCCTATATAGGTGTGTGTGTTTTTCTTTGGGGTTGTGGGGAATTGATTTTGCACTGCGTTTTGTATAGCCTGCAAGACTGTCCATGTCGTGAGTACTGTCTAGTGTTGTTTTTCAAGTGGATGCCTTACATGTTTTGTCAGTAATAAACATGTGTCCACAATCCCGCTGCGCCTTGGTCCTTCTCTCTCCCATGCGACATATTCGCCGAAGAGTACAACATTTTCTGTGACAGTAAGAGGTTATTTGCCATAGTAGAGTGGTCAGGGCGTGACAGGTGGTTGTTTTGGGTGGTTTTGTGTTTTCTGTTTATATGTGGGGTTTTTCTAGATTTCTATGTTTTGGCTGGGTATGGTTTTGAATCAGAGGCAGGTGTCTTTCGTTGTCTCTGATTGGAAGCCATACTTAGGCAGCCTGTTTTTCCTTTGGGTTTTGTGGGTAGTTGTTTTGTCGATGTACCTGACGGAACTGTTGGCTGTCGTTTTTGTTATTTTTGTTTAAAACCTCTTACATCTAGATGTTCCGCTAGCGGAACACCTGCTCCAATATCCAATGATAGGCGTGGCGCGAATGACAAATTCCTCAAAAATACTAAAACTTCAATTTTTCAAACATATGACTATTTCACAGCATTTTAAAGACAAGACTCTCCTTTATCTAACCACACTGTCCGATTTCAAAAAGGCTTTACAGCGAAAGCAAAACATTAGATTATGTCAGCAGAGTACCCAGCCAGAAATAATCAGACACCCATTTTTCAAGCTAGCATATAATGTCACAAAAAACAAAACCACAGCTAAATGCAGCACTAACCTTTGATGATCTTCATCAGATGACACACCTAGGACATTATGTTATACAATACATGCATGTTTTGTTCAATCAAGTTCATATTTATATCAAAAACCAGCTTTTTACATTAGCATGTGACGTTCAGAACTAGCATACCCCCCGCAAACCTCTGGTGAATTTACTAAATTACTCACGATAAACGTTCACAAAAAAAACAAACAATTATTTTAAGAATTATAGATACAGAACTCCTTTGTGCAATCGAGGTGTCCGATTTTAAAATAGCTTTTCGGTGAAAGCACATTTTGCAATATTCTGAGTAGATAGCCCAGCCATCACGGCTACCTTTTTAGACACCCACCAAGTTTAGCCCTGACCAAACTCCGATTTACTATTATAAAAGTTTGATTACCTTTGGTGTTCTTCATCAGAATGCACTCCCAGGACTGCTACTTCAATAACAAATGTTGGTTTGGTTCAAAATAATCCATCGTTATATCCAAATAGCGGCGTTTTGTTCGTGCGTTCAAGACACTCTCCGAAGTGTAAATAAGGGTCACGAGTATGGCGCATTTCGTGACAAAAGATTTCTAAATATTCATTACCGTACTTCGAAGCATGTCAACCGCTGTTTAAAATAAATTTTTATTAAATTTTTCTCGTAAAAAAGCGATAATATTCCGACCGGGAATCTGCGTTTAGGTAAACAGACGAAAGAAAACAAAGCATGGGGTCGACTCGGGCACGCGCCTGAGTCTCACAGTACTGTAACCAGCCACTATCCAAACGCGCTACTTTTTTTCAGCCACGATTCAGCTTTTTGCCACCTTCTGAGAGCCCATGGGAGCCGTAGGAAGTGTCACGTAACAGTAGAGATCCTCTGTAATGGATAGAGATAATCAAGAAGGGCAAGAAATTGTCAGACAGGGCACTTCCTGCATGGAATCTTCTCAGGTTTTGGCCTGCCAAATGAGTTCTGTTATACTCACAGACACCATTCAAACAGTTTTAGAAACTTTGGAGTGTTTTCTATCCACAGTTAATAATTATATGCATATTCTCGTTTCTGGGCAGGAGTAATAATCAGATTAAATCGGGTACGTTTTTTTTCCGGCTGTGAAAATACTGCCCCCTAGCCATAACAGGTTAAGTGTCATCATAAATAAAGGAAATATGAGCACTTTACACGCTGCGCCTTGGTCCCCTTTCGACGACCCCTGTGACATGGTTAATTTACCAATAGAGACCTAAAAAGTAATTTAGCAGTTTAATGATTGCAGGTCCTCCTCCTCTATTCCATCACTTTCTGCTATTGTTTACTTCTGTTTCCCTCATATCCTGGCCACTGACTGTGAGAATAGCTGTAAAACAGAATATATTCCCTGAAATATTTCAATTTGGGATGAAAGACGCTTTCTTTTTACTATAAGTGAACTGATTGGCTTGCCTAATTGTCAAAGCTGTGGGTAACTGGTGAAAGGAGTCAGGCGCATGGACAAGGTATTTAATTCAAGAAAACATAAACACAATACTGTGGTGCTGAAAAATACCCGTACCACGAAATAAACGGGCGTAATAACATAACCCGGTAACAATATACCAGCCGTCAGATACAGCCTTATAATAAAACAAACACACACACAAACATGGGGAAACCAGAGGGTTAAATAATGAACATGTAATGGGGGAAGACAAAACAAATGGAAAATGAAAAGTGGATTGGTGATGGCTAGAAGGCCGGTGCCGCCGAACGCCGCTCGTACAAGGAGAGGGACCGACTCCGGCGGAAGTCGTGACAGTACCCCCCCTTTGACGCACAGCTCCAGCAGTGCGCCGACACCAGCCTAGGAGACGACCCTTAGGGCGAGGCGCAGGGCGATCTGGATGGAGACGGTGGAAATCCCGCAGCATCGAAGGGTCCAATACGTCCTCCACCGGCACCCAGCATCTCTCCTCTGGACCGTACCCCTCCCACTCCACGAGGTACTGAAGGCCCCTCGCTCGACGCCTCGAGTCCAGTACGGATCGGACTGCATACGTCGGGGCCCCCTCGATGTCCAGAGGGGGCCCCGACGTATGTCCAGAGGGGGCCCCTCCCGCACCTCAGTCTCCTGGAGTGGACCAGCTACCACCGGCCTGAGAGGGAGACATATGGAACGAGGAGTTAATACAGTAATCTGGGGAAGCTGTAAACTGTAACAAACCTCGTTCACTCTCCTCAGGACTTTGAATGGCCCCACAAACCGCGGACCCAGATTCCAGCAGGGCATGCGGAGGGGCAGGTTTCGGGTCGAGAGTCAGACCGGGTCCCCCGGTGCGAACACCGGGGCCTCACTGCGGTGGCAGTCTGCGCTGGCTTTCTGACGCCTCACGGCCCGCTGAAGGTGCACATGAGCGGCGTCCCACGTCTCCTCCGAGTGCCTAAACCAATCATCCACCGCAGGAGCCTCGATCTGGCTCTGATGCCATGGCGCCAGAACCGGCTAGTACCCCAGTACGCACTGGAAAGGGGAGAGGTTGGTAGAGGAGTGGCGGAGCGAGTTCTGGGCCATCGCTGCCCAGGGTATGAACGCCGCCCACTCCCCCGGCCGGTCCTGGCAATAAGACCACAGAAATCTACCCACATCCTGGTTTACTCTCTCCACCTGCCCGTTACTCTCAGGGTGAAAACCTGAGGTAAGGCTGACTGAGATCCCCAGACGTTCCATGAACGCCCTCCAGACCCTTGACGTGAACTGGGACCTCGACCAGATACTATGTCCTCAGGCACCCCGTAGTGCCGGAAGACGTGTGTGAATAGGGCCTCCGCAGTCTGTAGGGCTGTAGGGAGACCAGGCAAAGGGAGGAGACGCCAGGACTTAGAAAACCGATCCACAACGACCAGGATCGTGGTGTTACCCTGTGAGGGAGGCAGATCCCTCAGGAAGTCCACCGACAGGTGCGACCACGGCCATTGTGGAACGGGTAAGGGTTCTAACTTCCGTCTGGGCAGGTGCCTAGGGGCCTTGCACTGGGCGCACACCAAGCAGGAGGAAACAAACCCTCACATCCTTAGCCAAGGTGGACCTCCAGTAACACAGCGCACTGTCCGACCGATGCCCGGATGACCAGAGGAGGGTGACGTGTGGGCCCAATAGATCAAACGGTCGCAGACAACAAACGGAACGTACAGACGCCCAGCTGGACACTGGGGGGGAGTGGGCTCTGTACGTAACACCCGCTCGATGTCCGCGTCCAGCTGCCAGACTACCAGTGCCACCAGGCAAGAGGCCGGGAGTATGGGAGTGGGATCCATGGACTGCTCCTCTGTGTCATACATCCGGGACAGTGCGTCTGCCTTCACGTTCTGGGAACTTGGTCTGTAGGCCAGGATGAAAACAAAACGGGTAAAGAACATGGCCCACCTTGCCTGGCGAGGGTTCAGTCTCCTCGCCGCCCGGATGTACTCCAGATCGCGGTGGTTCGTCCAGATGAGAAAAGGGTGTTTAGCCCCCTCAAGCCAATGTCTCCATGCCTTCAAAGCCTTGATGACAGCCAACAACTCCCGGTCCCCCACGTCATTGTTTCGCTCCGCCGGGCTGAGCTTCTTGAAAAAGAAGGCACAGGGGCGGAGCTTGAGTGGCGTACCCGAGCGCTGCGAGAGCACGGCTCCTATCCCAGCCTCGGACGCGTCCACCTCCACTATGAATGCCAAAGAGGGATCCGGATAAGCCAGCACGGGAGCCAAGGTAAACAGAGCCCTCAGCTGACCAAAAGCCCTGTCCGCCTCAGCTGACCACTGCAAACGCACCGGTCCCCCTTCAGCATTGAGGTAATGGGAGCCGCTACCTGACCAAAGCCCCGGATAAACCTCCGGTAGTAGTTGGCAAACCTTAGAAACAGCTGCACTTCCTTTACCGTGGTGAGAGTTGGCCAATTACGCACGGCTGTAATGCGGTCACTCTCCATCTCCACCCCTGAAGTGGAAATGCGGTACCCTAGGAAGGAGACGGACTGTTGGAAAAACAGGCATTTCTCAGCCTTGACGTACAGGTCATGCTCCAACAGTCAACCAAGCACCCTGCACACCAGGGACACATGCTCGGCGCGTGTAGTGGAGTATATCAGAATGTCGTCGATATACACCACTACACCCTGCCCGTGCAGGTCCCAGATAATCTCATCTACAAAGGCCTGGAAGACTGATGGAGCATTCAGCAACCCGTACGGCATGACGAGGTACGAATAGTGCCCTGAGGTGGTACTAAATGCCGTCTTCCACTTGTCCCCCTCCCGGATACGCACCAGGTTGTAAGCGCTCCGGAGATCCAATTTTGTGAAGAAGCGCACCCCGTGCATTGACTCGATCGCACTGGCTATGAGAGGCAGCGGGTAACTGTACCTCACATGGATTTGGTTGATGCCTCAATTGTCAATACACGGGAGCAGACCTCCATCCTTCTTCACAAAAACGAAACTCGAGTAGGCGGGTGAAGTGGAGGGCCGAATGTACCCCTGCCCCAGAAATTCGGAGACATATGTTTCCATAGCCACCGTCTCCTCTTGCGACAGGGGATACACGTGACTCCTGGGAAGTGCTGCGTCTACCAGGAGATTTATCGCAAAATCCCCCCGTCGATGGGGTGGTAATTGAGTCGCCTTCTACTTTTACAGAAGGCGAGAGCCAAATCGGCATATTCAGAGGGGATGCGCACGGTGGAGACCTGGTCTGGACTTTCCACCGTAGTAGCACCGACGGAGACCCCTAAACACCTCCCTGAGCACTTTCGTGACCACCCCGTAAGAACCCTCTGTTGCCACGAAATAGTGGGGTCATGACAGGCCAACCAGGGTAGGCCCAGCACCACGGGAAACGTAGGAGAATCAATAAGGAATAGACTGATTCTCTCCTTGTGACCCTCCTGCGTAACCATGCCTAGTGGAGCGGTGGCCTCCCTAATTAGCCCTGACCCTAATGGTCAACTATCTAGGGAGTGCACAGGTAATGGCATATACACAGGAACAATGGGGATCCCTAAAGTATGGGCAAATAATCTGTCAATAAAATTCCCAGCTGCACCTGAATCTACGAGCGCCTTGTGCTGGGAATGCGGGGAAAACTCAGGAAAATGAATAAACAAAAACATGTGAGCAACAGGAGGCTCTGGGTGAGCCTGGTGCCGACTCACCTGGGGTGACACGAGAGTACCCTGCCTGCTGCCTCGACTCCCAGAGGAACCTCCCCAGCACCGACCGGCAGTGTGCTCTCTGCGGCCACAGATGGTGCATGGAACGGCCCATCCGCTGGTCGCCCTAACTGCAGCACTTCCCAGCTCCATGGGCGTCGGAGCGGTGGTGCTGGGGGATGGATCCAACAGACCACGATCTGGACGTCTGCAGGTAGCCAGCAGGTTATCCAGCCGGATGGACAGGTCCACCAGCTGGTCGAATGTGAGAGTGGTGTCCCTGCAGGCCAACTCCCGACAGACGTCCTCGCGCAGACTGCACCGGTAGCGATCGATCAGGGCCCTGTCGTTCCATCCCGCGCCAACGCGAACTCCTGTGCGCTCCTCGTCCCCTGCCTCAGGTGGACGAGACGTTCACCTGCCGCTCTACCCTCAGGCAAAAATTCATAGACTGCCCAGGGTGAAATCCTTGAAGTGGTCCAACAACGCTTCTTCTTCCCCCCATACTGCGTTGGCCCACTCCAGGGCTTTCCCTGAGAGGCAGGAGACGAGGGCGACGACACTCTCTCAGCCCGAAGGAGCCGGGTAGACGGTTGCCAGGTAGAGCTCTAGCTGGAGCAAGAACCCCTGACAACCCGCCGCCGTTCCATCATACTCCTTCGGGAGGGTGAGCCGTATCCCACTGGGCCCGGGTGAAGGAGGGGTAAGTGATGGTGAGACTGGTGGTGCTGGTGGAGCTGGTGGAGACGCTCGAGGGACTCCTCTTCTCTCCCAGCGCTCCATGGTTTGTAGCACATGATCCATGGCCCTGCCAAGATGCTGCAGCATGGCAGCGTGCTGCTGGACTCGCTCCTCAACCCCTACTGCTGGGGCACCTGCTCCTGCTGACTCCATTCCTTTTAGGTGCGTGTTTCTGTCAAGGCTGTGGGTAACTGGTGAAAGGAGTCAGGCGCAGGAGAGCTGAGATGCGTGGACAAGGTATTTAATTCAAGAAAACACCAGTATAAACACAATACTATGGTGCTGGAAAAATACCAGTACCACGAAATAAACGGGCGTAATAACAAAACCCGGTAACAATATACCAGCCGTCAGATACAGCCTTACAATAAAACAAACACGCACACAAACATGAGGGAAACCAGAGGGTTAAATAATGAACATGTAATGGGGGAATTGAAACCAGGTGTGTAAAAAACAAAGACAAAACAAATGGAAAATGAAAAGTGGATCGGTGATGGCTTGAAGGCTGGTGACGTCGACCGCCGAACGCCGCTCGAACAAGGAGAGGGACCGACTCCGGCGGAAGTCGTGACACTAATGAAGTGTGTGAACAAGCATTCCTTAGCTGTAGTTGGTCGTGGAATTTATAGATGTAGTTAGGAGATTTGTTTTAAATCAGAAATAATATAGAAAAGGGACTGACAACGGATTTGTGTCTGAATTTCTGCTGCAGTAGTTTGTGTCGGGGGGCTAGGGTCAGTCTGTTATATCTGGAGTATTTCTCCTGTCTTATCCGGTGTCCTGTGTGAACTTAAGTATGCTCTCTCTAATTCTCTCTTTCTTCCTTTCTCTCTCTCGGAGAGATAACTCCTTGCTGTCCCCAGTCCACCTGGCCGTGCTGCTGCTCCAGTTTCAACTGTTCTGTCTGCGGCTATGGAACCCTGACCTGTTCACCGGACGTGCTACCTGTCCCAGACCTGCTATTTTCAACTCTCTAGAGACAGCAGGAGCGGTAGAGATACTCTCAATGATCGGCTATGAAAAGATGACATTTACTCCTGAGGTGCTGACTTGTTGCACACTCGACAACTACTGTGATTATTATTATTTGACCATGCTGGTCATTTATGAACATTTGAACATCTTGGCCAGGTTCTGTTATAATCTCCACCCGGCACAGCCAGAAGAGGAGGGCCACCCCTCATAGCCTGGTTCCTCTCTAGGTTTCTTCCTAGGTTTTGGCCTTTCTAGGGAGTTTTTCCTAGCCACCGTGCTTCTACACTTGCATTGCTTGCTGTTTGGGGTTTTAGGCTGGGTTTCTGTACAGCACTTTGATATATCAGCTGATGTAAGAAGGGCTATATAATACATTTGATTTGAATTTCACCGTGATGGTAAAACAAGTGTTTACGTACTGTAAGTGGAAATACATATATTTTTGCAAACACGCTTTTGGAAATTCTTAAAAGGGACACAATGTTTCATTTTGAGGAAGTTACTTAAATAAGTTATTGATTAAAAATTAGACAACTTGCATCCAACACCTTTTCTGGTACTTGCAAAACAGCCCTTTCCCCATCCCCACAGCATACATTAACATTAAAGAACCAATACATATAAACACAGGCATTGCAGTTTCACAGTTTCTCCTCTCCATATCAACACTGTTAGATCTGACAACAAGGCACTGGCTCCATTTTCATCCCAAGCCCTTTTCCCACATTTAAGACTGGTTCCTCCCATATACAAACACTGAGAGATACCGTACTAATGTCTATTCACATCAATACACCGATTATTTTTTTCTCTGGGTTTACCCTCCTCTTCATTCTGTGACCCCACCCTCTCATCACGCTGCATGCTGGGTAAATCTTGAGTGTGTGGCGACACTCTGATGTACTGCACAAAGTCCTGAGTCGCACCCTCCCTCCAAATTGCCTTCGATGTACGAATTGTAAAATAAAAAATGTAATCAAGAAAAGAGCCTGAAAGCAACACAGTATGGGTGGCAGTAGTAAATCTAAATCATGGAAACCTAATTAGAGCTGATCCATTATGGTCCCGACGACGGGTGACTTATTTTTGTGCGGTTGCATTATTTATCACTGTTATAATTTTTGTCTCGTTGGATCGCGCCATTCTTGCAGCCACCCGTTTCACAAAATATGGATTATGCACTTTCCAGTGTAACAAGGGGAGATATCATGCTGATGAATTAAGTGGCTGTGTCATTTATGGAGTATAAATGGAATGAATCCCAGAATAGAGGAGTCTTTCATCTTTTCAGATAAGACTGTCCTGATTACATCTAAATGTAGAGCAACATTTAGAAGACTATCAATCAAGCCTACGAAAGGAATGATGCCCTATAATGGCTGTCTCCTTTAAATTTCCTGTTACACCTCTCTCAGCTAATGTTCCCATCCTCGTGTCCAACCACCCTCCACTTCCCCCTCCCATCCATGTGGGCCGTGCCACACTGTGCCAAGTTCCCTCCCCCCTGGGAGCTCGCCTTTGCATCTAGGGCTCTTTGAGTATCTTTTTAGCCTCCAATTCCAATACATTTGTTCCACTCTACCAGATCTCATTCATTTTTGTTCTCTAAGCGTCGTGCCCCACGCCTCCCTTGGGGCATGCGTTTGAAATGCTGCAAGTCTCTTTTTCCCCCCAGTACAGTAACTGGGGCACTCAACCTTAAAACAAACTAAAGGCCTTACCACACAGTACGTCTTAATCAGTGTATTACAATTATTACATGTAACGCTCTGGGATTTGACCAAATAAAAATCTTGACATCAACCTGGCCATATTGTACGATTTGCCTCAGTTCTGTTGTCACATTCTGGGATTGTCTTGCGAGGTTACGTCAACTGTGACGTAGGCTACGTTAACTGGGCGTAACAAGCATGGCGTTGTAAGAACAACAACAAGCTGTTGCTATGTTGATGATTGACAGACACTGCTCCTCCTACCTCTGTGGCTCCTTATAATGAAAAGTTCAAATTGAAGAGGCACATCACAACATGGAAACGCTTAATGCCGAAATAAAGCACCATAGCTCGAATGCGATATGCACCTCCACAAAACATTGGCATTACTCAATACAAGCATTGCAATTTTGACATTCCAGGTGTGTTCATGTTATTTGTAACTACACAAAGCCCATTACTTGCGCCAAGTTTTTATTTTACAATGTTTGAACTCTATAGACAAATTTAGAATAAAAAATGCATGGCGTCATTGCAGGCCGTGTTCCTATTGGTCAGTCACTGGGATCGGCTCGTAACACCAGCCACACTACACGATAAAGAACATACATTTCTGACACTGCCAGAACTTTATCAGAGCCTACGACCGGTGGTACTTAATCGTCAGAACTAGACCCTGTCATACTGAACAAGCCGAGATGTCCGACAATCGTTTATGACCTAAGAATTTGCCCACGATGTGGAGATTTTGTCTGGGGTGGCAAAGTGATCCGTTTACAAAGGAGACGTTTTGTCAATGTCATGACTTATTTGCTCCTCTCTAGTCTCTTGCATTTTTGGAGGGATGATACATTTTTCTGTGGCACCAGGAAAATCAAAGTGTGTGTGTGCATTTGAATGAGTGTGCGTATGCACGTTTGAATGAATATGTATGTGTGTGTGTGTGTGTGTGTGTGTGTGTGTGTGTGTGTGTGTGTGTGTGTATGTGTGTGTGTGTGTGTGGAGCTGGCAGGAACAGGAGAAATGAATTGTATTAGAGGCTGGTTCACATCATTGATGATGTTTGTCCCAGATTAAATCCCCAAAGGAGGGGCGATTAGAATGTGTAGCTGTTAAGCTTTGTCATGTCACACTTTTCTCATCACATGTAATTCCTACACACTGCCTGGTATTCATAGAATACCATACCGCTGGTGATTATGGTTTCTGTAAATACTATATGTACATGTAGAGTGCATGCAATGATATGAATGAAATATCATGCCAAATGTTTTTCATATTTTTACCAGCATGTTGCTTATGATGACTATGGATCATCATGATGCATTAATTTAATGTTGTGTCTTTCACCAGGTCCTCAAGCCCTGTATATTGCATTGGTAAACCAGCTCATAGATATTCCATGTTCAGCACCCCGCTGGGTAACGCACAGCAGCCATTTTCAACAAGGACTCTCACTATACATAAATTCATGAGGGATCACAGCCAATTCCAACATGGAAAAGAAAATAAAGCTAGACATAAGATTTAGAGGTTTAAAATGTTAAAGGGGAAGTTTGTTAGACGGTGAAGAACCATTTAAAATACTGAACTTCCCCTTTAACACTGTTTCACTCTGCATCTTAAATCGCCACAGCAGGCCAGGATATTTCTGTTTAACAGCCAAACCAAATGACAGCACCCCACACTGCACAGTATATCCATGTCACTACTGCTTCGGGGCATCGGAGGAAAGGGTGCCTCCAACTGGCCTGCTAACACCACTTTCAGCAGGAATTTGATTTTGCCTGAGGGCCACCCATCAAAGTATTAACAGGGCCCAAGCTTGTTTAGCCCTAGTAATTTTCCAGCAGAGATGGTGTCAACTTCTTTATATTTCTCTGAAGCAGACTCTAGAGGCGAAAGAAAAGCACACCTATTTAGGCGAGGTGCTGGCTAACGGAGTAGAACACTTGAGAGCCGCACACTCTAGGAGCTCAGATGCAATCATTTAATAGCCAACGTTTTTGACAGACAAGCAGACTTGCCTCTCACCTCAGAGAAAACACAAACCGCAAACAGCATACTTATGTCACATGTGGAATGAGGCAACAGTAATATGGCTAGACTCAAGTAACAGTAATAAGACTGAAGTAAAAGCCTAAATGTCATCTGGCCCAAAACGGAGCTCATGACACCGTCATCATAATTCAGTCATTTGTTGTAGGTTACTGAAGAGGGATGCTTATGGAAAGAGACATTTTGTTGACCTTATTAATTCAGCTTTTTTACAGCGAGTTTTCTAAGCATTTGACTGAAAGAAAACAAGGGATGTTGTTGGACAGAGTACCGTATGGTTGTAGATTTAAAGGGGAAGTCTGTCCAATTTACAAATAATATTTAACTGGCAAGTAATGAAATCTATGGATCCTGAGTTTGCCAATGATCATGGTCGATTATTACTCACCACCAATATGGCTTACATTAGCCTACTTTCACACAGATTAGCATTAGCTTAGAATCATCACTTCATTACATCATAGGACCCGAAGTACAGTAGCATGCTCCAAACAGCATAGATAAATCCATTCAATTTCAGTTTCAATAAAACACTCAAGCTTGCCCAGTTAAAAGAGATCTGCATCATTGCATCCTGACCATAACATTTCACATTATTTTTTTTTAACATTTTAGTCATTTAGCAGACACTCTTATCCAGAGCGACTTACAGTAGTGAATGCATACATTTCAATCCATTTCAAGCATTTTTTTTTTTGTACTGGCCCCCCGTGGGAATCAAACCCACAACCCTGGCGTTGCACACACCATGTTGGTGCTGCAAACACCATGCTCTACCAACTGAGCCACAGGGAAGACACTCCTGAAAACAGCGATCCTGAAATCAGCTGTCCTTAAAACAGTCTCTTGATTGGCCTCCCTCGGGCAGAGTCTGCAGTTCAACCCTTAAAGCTTGAGTACACTGGGATGACATAAGACGATCTAATACATTTGGAATCATGCAAAGCTTATTCTGCCATCTACAAACTGTGATTGTTGCGGAACTCCCAGAGATGCAGGTGCGTCCCTTTAAAGATCAACAGTTGAATGTCAACCTCTGATTACGAACCTGGTGTCTGTAGTTAGAGCAGACCCAGACGGAACAACATGTGGGTTTCTTATATCAGACATCAAGAAATACCTTATTTACATAAATATTCAGAACCTATCGCACGCTATCTAACAGCAGTTGTTTGTATGGAAATGTTTTGTAGCCTTTATTTTGTCTCATTTCAACAGAAGTAAATGAACTTGGCTAACTTTCGCCAGTTGATGTATCATTAGAGAGACAGCTGGCAAGAAGTTGGCTAATGTTATCAAGCTAGCTAGCTCACTAACGTAATCTATTATTTTGCATCACTCACACTAGAACTGAATCAAATGACAAAACCAGTGGCCAAACGATTGAAGACCGATATTCTTTTTCAGTGCGATGTGAGGTTTTATTAGTCAGCACAGCAATGTAATGTACTGAGCTGTCAGTTTCCCGAGCTAATTCCCTACTTTTCACACTGACATAGTAATAAACAGCTCTACAGGCTTCAGTGTCACAGTAGCTACAGGACAGAAACGTAAGGTTAAAGCTATGGTCTGGCATCTGGGAATAATGGTTATTTAAATTATTGAACCATAGATTCCATTCTTGGATAATATAAAGTCTAAATGTACACCAAAGTAATTATTTTTCACGCCTCATCTTAGGAGGATCTTTTGGTCAGGCAGCCAGGGAAGACCAGTCTGTGACAGAGCTGAGGGGAATTTTTGCAGATACAACACTTTATTCTCTCTGTGCAGCAAACACTGGACAAGCCAGATGCTTGAAATATTGAAACTATTAAAAGGCAGTCTGACAAACCACCAAAGTTGATTTCCAAACTGTATCAAGAGTTGAAAGAGGCTTTTCCTGATGACACAAAACATGTCAAACAAAAATGTGAGGAAGACCTGGTAGGAGCTATTGATGAATGGATACAGATATGTTTGAATGCCCAGTCATGTTCATGTACTGTAATCTCAGACAAAGTATTGCAGTTTAAGACCATCCACAGAACACACTTTATGCCAGTGAAACTGAATAACATGCACTGAAATGTCATTCCTGTGCTGGGGACATGTCATCCCCCTGTGCAGGGGACATGTTGACATACAGTATCAGTCAAATATATGGACACACCTACTCATTCAAGGGTTTTTCTTTATTTTTTACAATTTTCTACATTGTAAAATAATAGTGAAGACATCAAAACTATGAAATAAAACATGGAATCATGTAACCCAAAAAATATATTTTAGATTTTAGATTCTTCAAAGTTGCCACCCTTTGACTTGATGACAGCTTTAAATTCTCTCAATCAGCTTTATGAGGTAGTCACGTGGATTACTTCTCAAACAATCTTGAAGGAGTTCCCACATATGCTGAGCACTTGTTGGCTGCTTTTCCTTCACTCTGCAGTCCAACTCATCCCAAACCATCTAAATTGGGTTGGGGTTGGGTGACATTGGAGACCAGGTCAGCTGATGCAGCACTCCATAACTCTCCTTCAAATAGCCCTTACACAACTTGGAGGTGTGTTTTGGGTCATTGCCCTGTTGAAAAACAAACAATAGTCCTACGAAGTGCAAACCAGATGGGATGGCGTATCACTGCAGAATGCTGTGGTAGCCATGCTGGTTAAATGTGCCTTGAATTCTAAATAAATCACACAGTGTCACCAGCAAATCATCAAATCAAATGTATTTATATAGCCCTTCTTACATCAGCTGATATCAAAGTGCTGTACAGAAACCCAACCTAAAACCCCAAACAGCAAGCAATGCAGGTGTAGAAGATCGGTGGCTAGGAAAAACTCCCTAGAAAGGCCAAAACCTAGGAAGAAACCTAGAGAGGAACCAGGCTATGAGGGGTGGCCAGTCCTCTTCTGGCTGTGCTGGGTGGAGATTATAACAGCACATGGCCTAGATGTTCAAATGTTCATAAATGACCAGCATTGTCAAATAATAATAATCATAGTAGTTGTCGAGGGTGCAACAAGTCAGTAACACAAGAGTAAGTGTCAGTTGGCTTTTCCATAGCCGATCTTTGAGAGTATCTCTACCGCTCCTGCTGTCTCTAGAGAGTTGAAAACAGCAGGTCTGGGACAGGTAGCACGTCCTGTGAATAGCTCAGGGTTCCAGCAGGTCTGGGACAGGTAGCACGTCCGGTGAACAGGTCAGGGTTCCATAGCTGCAGGCAGAACAGTTGGAACTGGAGCAGCAGCACGGCCAGGTGAACTGGGGACAGCAAGGAGTCATCAAGCCAGGTAGTCCTGAGGCATGGTCCTCGGGCTCAGGTCCTCCGAGAGAGAGAAAGAAAGAAAGAGAAAGAGAGAATTAGAGAGAGCATATTTAAATTCACACAGGACACCGGAAAAGACAAGAGAAATACTCCAGATGTGACAGACTGACCCTAGCCCCCCGACACATAAACTACTGCAGCATAAATACTGGCGGCTGAGACAGGAGGGGTCAGGAGACACTGTGGCCCCATCCAATGAAACCCCCAGACAGGGCCAAACAGGTTGGATATAACCCCACCCACTTTGCCAAAGCACAGCCTCCACACCACTGGAGGGATATCTCCAACCACCAACATACCATCGCGGGACAAGGCCGAGTATAGCCCACAAAGATCTCCGCCACGGCACAGCCCAAGGGGGGGCGCCAACCCAGACAGGAAGACCACGTCAGTGACTCAACCCACTCAAGTGACGCACCCCTCCCAGGGACGGCATGGAAGAACACCAGCAAGCCAGTGACTCAGCCCCCGTAATAGGGGTAGAGGCAGAGAATCCCAGTGGAAAGAGGGGAAACCGGCCAGGCAGAGACAGCAAGGGCGGTTCGTTGCTCCAGCCTTTCCGTTCACCTTCACACCCCTGGGCCAGACTACACTTAATCATAGGACCTACTGAAGAGATATGTCTTCAGTAAAGACTTAAAGGTTGAGACTGAGTCTGCGTCTCTCACATGGGTCGGCAGACTATTCCATAAAAATGGAGCTCTATAGGAGAAAGCCCTGCCTCCAGCTGTTTGCTTAGAAATTCTAGGAACAATTAGGAGGCCCGCGTCTTGTGACCGTAGTGTACGTGTAGGTATGTACGGCAGGACCAAATCGGAAATATAGGTAGGAGCAAGCCCATGTAATGCTTTGTAGGTTAGGAGTAAAACCTTGAAATCAGCCCTTGCCTTAACCTGTTATGGCTAGGGGGCAGTATTTTCACGGCTGGATAAAAAATGTACCCGATTTAATCTGGTTACTACTCCTGCCCAGTAACTAGAATATGCATATAATTATTGGCTTTGGATAGAAAACACTCCAAAGTTTCTAAAACTGTTTGAATGGTGTCTGTGAGTATAACAGAACTCAAATGGCAGGTCAAGTGGCCTGTCTGACCATTTCTTGAACTTCTTTGCCATCTCTATCTTTTACAAAGGATCTCTGCTCTAATGTGACACTTCCTACGTCTTCCATGGGCGCTCAGAGCCCGGGAAAAAACAGAATGTCGTCATCCCAGCCCCAGGCTGAAACACATTATCGCCTTTCTCAAGTGGCCGATCAAGGGACTGTGGGCTTAGGCGCGTGCCCTGGCCGCCCCCGTCTTTGTGATTTTTCCTCTGTTTGCCGAAAAGGAGATTCCCGGTCGGAATATTATCGCTTTTTTACGAGATAAATTGCATAAAAATTGATTTTAAACAGCGGTTGACATGCTTCGAAGTACGGTAATGGAATATTTAGATTTTTTTTGTCACGAATTGCGCCATGCGCACGACCCTGATTCACCATTTCGGATAGTGTCTGGGACGCACGAACAAAACGCCGCTATTCGGATATAACGATGGATTATTTTGGACCAAACCAACATTTGTTATTGAAGTAGCAGTCCTGGGAGTGCATTCTGACGAAGACAACAAAAGGTAATCAAACTTTTATAATAGTAAATCTGATTTTGGTGAAGGCTAAACTTGCCGGGTGTCTAAATAGCTAGCCCGTGATGGCTGGGCTATGTACTTAGAATATTGCAAAATGTGCTTTCACCAAAAAGCTATTTTAAAATCGGACATATCGAGTGCATAGAGGAGTTCTGTATCTATAATTCTTAAAATAATTGTTATGCTTTTTGTGAACGTTTATCGTGAGTAATTTAGTAAATTGTTAGCAAATTCCCCGGAAGTATGCTAGTTATGAACGGCACATGCTAATGTAAAAAGCTGTTTTTTGATTTAAATATGAACTTGATTGAACAAAACATGCATGTATTGTATAACATAATGTCCTAGGTGTGTCATCTGATGAAGATCATCAAAGGTTAGTTATACATTATGTTATACAATAC
Source organism: Salmo salar (assembly GCF_965601325.2). NCBI lineage: Eukaryota > Metazoa > Chordata > Actinopteri > Salmoniformes > Salmonidae > Salmo > Salmo salar. The sequence goes on from NC_138305.1 coordinate 86,103,934, forward strand.
ATGCATGTTTTGTTCAATCAAGTTCATATTTATATCAAAAACCAGCTTTTTACATTAGCATGTGACGTTCAGAACTAGCATACTTCCGGTGAATTTAGTAAATTACTCACGATAAACATTCACAAAAAAGATAACAATTATTTTAAGAATTATAGATACATTACTCCTTTATGCACTCGCTATGTCCTATTTTAAAATAGCTTTTCGGCAAAAGCACATTTTGCAATATTCTGAGTAGATAGCCCAGCCATCACGGCTAGCTAATTTGACACCCACCAAGTTTGGCCCTCACCAAACTCCGATTTACTATTAGAAAAATTTGATTACCTTTGCTGTTCTTCGTCAGAATGCACTCCCAGGACTTCTACTTCAATAACAAATGTTGGTTTGGTTCAAAATAATCCATAGTTATGTTCAAATATACTCTGTTTTGTTTGTGCGTTCAAGACACTATCCGAAGGGTAAAGAAGGGTGACGCGCCCGACGCGTTTCGTGACAAAAAAAAATCTAAATATTCCATTACCGTACTTCGAAGCATGTCAACCGCTGTTTAAAATCAACTTTTATGTGATTTTTCTCGTAAAAAAGCAATAATATTCAGACCGGGAAACCCTGTTTTAGTTCAAAGACGAAAAAATAAAAACATGGTGTCGCCTCGTGCACGCGCCTCAGTCTCATGGTTCTCTGATCGACCACTATCCAAATGCGCTACTGTTTTTCAGCCAGGGCCTGCAAAGACATCATTCAGCGGTTTGCCGCCTTCTGAGAGCCTATGGGAGCCGTAGGAAGTGTCACGTTACAGCAGAGATCCTCAGTTTTCAATAAAGAGAGTGTAGAAGCCCAAGAAATGGTCAGACAGGGCACTTCCTGTAAGGAATCTTCTCAGGTTTTTGCCTGCCATATGAGTTATGTTATACTCACAGACACTATTCAAACAGTTTCAGATACTATAGGGTGTTTTCTATCCAAAGCCAATAATTATATGCATATTCTAGTTTCTGGGCAGTAGTAATAACCAGATTAAATCGGGTATGTTTTTTATCCGGCCGTGCAAATACTGGTCCCTACCCTAGAGAGGTTAATGCTTCTTGGTTGGGGTCTGAGCAGATTATTTGTTGCGATTGCGAACGTAATAAAATGGTGGTCCGATAGTCCAGGATTATGAGGAAAAACATTAAGATCCACAACATTTATTACATGGGACAAAACTAGGTCCAGAGTATGACTGTGGCAGTGAGTAGGTCCAGAGACATGTTGGACAAAACCCACTGAGTCGATGATGGCTCCGAAAGCCTTTTGGAGTGGGTCTGTGGACTTTTCCATGTGAATATTAAAGTCACCAAAAATTAGAATATTATCTGCGATGACTACAAGGTCCGATAGGAATCCAGGGAACTCAGTGAGGAACGCTGCATATGGCCCAGGAGGCCTGTAAACAGTAGCTATAAAAAGTGATTGAGTAGGCTGCATAGATTTCATGACTAGAAGCTCAAAAGTCGAAAACGTCGTTGTTGGTTTTTTTGGGGTAAATTTAAATTTGCTATCATAAATGTTAGCAACACCTCCGCCTTTGCGGGATGCGCGGGGGATATGGTCACTAGTGTAACCAGGGGGCGAGGCCTCATTTAACACAGTAAATTCATCAGGCTTAAGCCATGTTTCAGTCAGGCCAATCACATCAAGATTATGATCAGTGATTAGTTCATTGACTATAACTGCCTTTGAAGTGAGGGATCTAACATTAAGTAGTCCTATTTTGAGATGTGAGGTATCACAATCTCTTTCAATAATGACAGGAATGGAGGAGGTCTTTATACTAGTGAGATTGCTAAAGCGAACACCGCCATCTTTAATTTTGTCCAACCTAGATCGAGGTACAGACACGGTCTCAATGGGGATAGCTGAGCTGACTACACTGACTGTGCTAGTGGCAGACTCCACTAAGCTGGCTAACAGCCTGCTGCCTGGCCTGCACCCTATTTCATTGTGGAGCTAGAGGAGTTAGAGCCCTGTATATGTTCGTAGATAAGATGAGAGCACACCTCCAGCTAGGATGGAGTCCGTCACTCCTCAACAGGCCAGGCTTGGTCCTGTTTGTGGGTGAGTCCCAGAAAGAGGGCCAATTATCTACAAATTCTATCTTTGGGAGGGGCAGAAAACAGTTTTCAACCAGCAATTGAGTTGTGAGACTGCTGTAGAGCTCATCACTCCCCCTAACTGGGAGGGGGCCAGAGACAATTAATCGATGCCGACACATCTTTCTAGCTGATTTACATGCTGAAGCTATGTTGCGCTTGGTGACCTCTGACTGTTTCATCCTAACATCGTTGGTGCCGACGTGGATAACAATATCCCTATACTCTCTACACTCGCCAGTTTTAGCTTTAGCCAGCACCGTCTTTAGATTAGCCTTAACGTCGGTAGCCCTGCCCCCTGGTAAACAGTGTATGATCGCTGGATGATTAGTTTTTAGTCTAATACTGCGGGTAATGGAGTCGCCAATGACTAGGGTTTTCAATTTGTCAGAGCTAATGGTGAGAGGCTTCGGTGTCTCAGACCCCATAACGGGAGGAGCAGAGACCAGAGAAGTTTTGGCCTCCGACTCCGACTCGCTTAATGGGGAGAACCGGTTGAAAGTTTCTGTCGGCTGAATAAGCGACACCGGTTGAGCATTCCTACAGCGTTTCCCTCCAGAAGCCATGAGAAAGTTGTCCGGCTGCGGGGACCGTGCGAGGGGGTTTATACTAACGTTACTATCTGTACTTACTGGTGGCACAGACGCTGTTTCATCCTTTCCTACACTGAAATTACCCTTGCCTAACGATTGCGTCTGAAGCTGGGCTTGCAGCACAGCTATCCTCGCCGTAAGGCGATCGTTCTCCTGTATATTATAAGTACAACGACTGCAATTAGAAGGCATCATGTTAATGTTACTTAGCTTCGGCTGTTTGAAGTCCTGACAAACCATGTCCAGATAAAACCTCCGGGGTGAAAAAGTTGAATGAAAAAAGTTGAGTGAGGGAAAAACTAAAAATATACGGTAATGAAAAAGTAAAAACCGTGAAGTAGTCAGGTAGCAAAGTAAGATCGGCAACAAAACGCACAGCAGCACGTAAACAAGTCTGCAAGTTGTGACCGGAAACAGGAAAAAAGCCCCCCCACACCATCACAACTCCTCCTCCGTGCTTCACGGTGGGAACCACACATGCAGAGATCATCCGTTCACCTACTCTGCATCTCACAAAGCAACGGTGGTTGGAACCAAAAATCTCAAATTTGGTCTCATCAGACCAAAGGACAGATTTCCCCCAGTCTAATGTCCATTGCTCGTGTTTCTTTGCCCAAGCAAGTCTCTTATTATTATTGGTGTCCTTTAGTAGTGGTTTCTTTGCAGCAACTCAACCACGAAGGCCTGATTCACGCAGTCTCCTCTGAACAGTTGATGTTGAGATGTGTCTGTTACTTGAACTCTGTGAAGCATATATTTGGGCTGCAATCTGAGGTCCTCATGAGAGCCAGTTTCATCATAGCGCTTGATGATTTTTGCGACTGCACTTGAAGAAACTTTCAAAGTTATTGACATTTTCCATATTAACTTACCTTCATGTCTTAAAGTAATGATGGACTGTCGTTTCTCTTTCCTTATTTGAGCTGTTTTTGCCTTGATATGGACTTTGTCTTTTACCAAATAGGGCTCTTCTGTATACCACCCCTTCCTTGTCACATCACAACTGATTGGCTTAAACGCATTAGGAAGGAAAGAAATTTCACAAATGAACTTTTAACAAAGCACACCTGTTAATTGAAATACATTCCAGGTGACTACCTCATGAAGATGGTACAGAGAATGCCAAGAGTGTGCAAAACTGTCATCAAGGCAAAGGGTGGCAAATTTGAAGAATCTCAAATATAAAATATATTTGGATTTGTTTAACACTTTTTTGGTTACTACATGATTCCATATGTGTTATTTCATAGTTTTGATGTTTTCACTATTATTCTACAATGTAGGTCCTGTGTGCCTCAGTTGGTAGAGCATGGTGTTTGCAACGCCAGGGTTGTGGGTTTGATTCCCACGGGGGACCAGTACGGAAAAGAAAGATGTATGAAATGTATGCATTCACTACTGTAAGTTGCTCTGGATAAGAGCGTCTGCTAAATGCGTGAAATGTAAATGTAAAACTCTTGAATGAGTAGGTGTGTCCAAACTTTTGACTGGTACTGTTTGTTATGGTCTTGTCAAGGCTGGCTGAAATATGGCAAAGAGTTTGATCTTTTACCTCAGCATGTCTACCGACTCTCCCTTTTCCCTGTTTTTGTTTGCATTGAAATGTTGATACTGGAGACTGTTGTCAGAAGAAACTGTGTAACCAAGCATATATAGCGGCTAAGAAATGCATTGCCATTAATTGGAAGGTTGGTTATCCTCCCACAATGTCACAATGGATGGCAGAAATGTCAAGTTATGTATCACTAGATTTGCTTTATTACAAGATTAAGGGTATACTGGGCCTTGGCCTAACACCTGAAACCAATAATGAATGTTTCACTAAGATCCCAAAGTTGCGTGGGGTGTGTTGGGCTGGGTCCTGCAGGGTGGTGGACCTTTAGGAACAGGATGGCTGACCCAGCTATATTGTATGCAAGTAAAAAGAGCTCTACAGTACTATTAGGCCTATGAGATTAATTATATGGAGAATGTGCTGTTTTTGTTTGTTAAAATGTGTGTAGGTGTTTTACTTATTTATTTTTAACCTTACCCTGGGAAATCATTTTAAAAAAGGTGGGAAGGAAATTGTGTTGGGAGTTATTGACAATACTGGTGGGGGTCGGGTGTGCAGAAGATGATATAGAGGATGTCTTAATAAAGACAATCAAAGGTCTTTGTACTTTATTTTTTTATAGAGTTGTTCATTTGTTAGGGTATTAGTTAAAGGTGAATTACCTTTGATCTATACTGAACAAAAATATAAACCCAACAGCAACAATTTCAACAATTTTACTGAGTTACTGTCACGCCTGCTCTCACTCCAACTCCCCCTCCCTGGCGCTCGAAGGCGCCAGGCTCCCCAGCATCACGCACACCTGCCACCATCAGTACGTACACCTGCCTTTCCCCGTCACGCGCATCAGCGTATTATTGGACTAACCTGGACTCAATCATCTGTTTATTACCTCCCCTATATTTGTTCCATGCTGCGGCATTGATTGTCGAATGTCATTGTTTTGCCCGTGTGCTGACGCTGTGCCTGTCTTGATTCATGTCCGTTTCTTGATAAATGTTGACTCCCCGTACCTGCTTCTGATCTCTGGCGTCGGTTCTTGCAGAATGCTGCAGCCATCTAACAAAGCATTGGGGAGTGCTGGCGTTACGGTTGGTGGCGACGTCTTGTCCAGGGGCCGCCGCCGATGGAACCGGGGGTGCCTAAGCCAGCTCGAGAGGTTTTCTTGTCCCAGTTGGCTCGGCAGGCGCCCATCCCACGTCAGGCCTCAGCCGGATTGCCAGGGTTTTACAGTAATATCTAACAAGTAATCTAACAAATTCACAACAACTACTTTATACATAAAAATGTAAAGGGATGAATAGAATATGTACAGTTGAAGTCGGATGTTTACATACACTTAGGTTGCAGTCATTAAAACTCGTTTTACAACCACTCCAAAAATTTCTTGTTAACAAACTATAATTTTGGCAAGTCAGTTAGGACATCTACTTTGTGCATGACACAAGTCATTTTTCCAACAAATGTTTACAGACAGATTATTTCACTTATAACTCACTGAATCACAATTCCAATGGGTCAGAAGTTTACATACACTAAGTTGACTGTGCCTTTTAACAGCTTGGAACATTACAGAAAATTGTCATGGCTTTAGAATCTTCTGATAGGCTAATTGACATCATTTGAGTCATTTGGAGGTGTACCTGTGGATGTATTTCAAGGCCTACGTTCAAACTCAGTGCCTCATTGCTTGACATCATGGGAAAATCTAAAGAAATCAGCCAAGACTTCATAAAATAAATTGTAGACCTCCACAAATCTGGTTCATCCTTGGGAGGAATTTCCAAACGCCTGAAGGTACCACATTCATGGGATCACGCAGCCATCATACCACTCAGGAAGGAGACTCGTTCTGTCTCCTAGAGAAGAATGTAATTTGATGTGAAAAGTGCAAATCAATCCCAGAACAACAACAAAGCACCTTGTGAAGATGCTGGAGGAAACAGGTACAAACGTATCTATACTGCTCAAAAAAATAAAGGGAACACTTAAACAACACAATGTAACTCCAAGTCAATCACATTTCTGTGAAATCAAATTGTCCACTTAGGAAGCAACACTGTTTGACAATAAATTTCACATGCTGTTGTGCAAATGGAATAGACAACAGGTGGAAATTATAGGCAATTAGCAAGACACCCCCAATAAAGGAGTGGTTCTGCAGGTGGTAACCACAGACCACTTCTAAGTTCCTATGCTTCCTGGCTGATGTTTTGGTCACTTTTGAATGCTGGGGGTGCTTTCACTCTAGCGGTTGCATGAGACGGAGTCTACAACTCACACAAGTGGCTCAGGTAGTGCAGCTCATCCAGGATGGCACATCAATGCGAGCTGTGGCAAGAAGGTTTGCTGTGTCTGTCAGCGTAGTGTCCAGATCATGGAGGCACTACCAGGAGACAGGCCCGTACATCAGGAGACGTGGAGGAGGCCGTAGGAGGGCAACAACCCAGCAGCAGGACCGCTACCTCTGCCTTTGTGCAAGGAGGAGCAGGAGGAGCACTGCCAGAGCCCTGCAAAATGACCTCCAGCAGGCTACAAATATGCATGTGTCTGCTCAAACGGTCAGAAACAGACTCCATGAGGGTGGTATGAGGGCCTGATGTCCACGGGTGGGGGTTGTGCTTACATCCCAACACCGTGCAGGACGTTTGGCATTTTCCAGAGAACACCAAATTGGCAAATTCGCCACTGGCGCCCTGTGCGCTTCACAGATGAAAGCAGGTTCACACTGAGCACATGTGACAGACGTGACAGTCTGGAGACGCCGTGGAGAACGTTCTGCTGCCTGCAACATCCTCCAGCATGACCGGTTTGGCGGTGGGTCAGTCATGGTGTGGGGTGGCATTTCTTTGGGGGGCCGCACAGCCCTCCATGTGCTCGCCAGAGGTAGCCTGACTGCCATTAGGTACTGAGATGAGATCCTCAGACCCCTTGTGAGACCATATGCTGGTGCGGTTGGCCCTGGGTTCCTCCTAATGCAAGACAATGCTAGACCTCATGTGGCTGGGAAGGCATTGATGCTATGGACTGGCCCGCCTGTTCCCCAGACCTGAATCCAATTGAGCACATCTGGGACATCATGTCTCGCTCCATCCACCAACGCCACGTTGCACCACAGACTGTCCAGGAGTTGGCAGATGCTTTAGTCCAGGTCTGGGAGGAGATCCCTCAGGAGACCATCCGCCACCTCATCAGGAGCATGCCCAGGCGTTGTAGGGAGGTCATACAGGCACGTGGAGGCCACACACACTACTGAGCCTCGTTTTGACTTGTTTTAAGGACATTACATCAAAGTTGGATCAGCCTGTAGTGTGGTTTTCCACTTTAGTTTTGAGTGTGACTCCAAATCCAGACCTCCATGGGTTGATAAATTGGATTTCCATTGATTATTTTTGTGTGATTTTGTTGTCAGCACATTCAACTATGTAAAGAAAAAAGTATTTAATAAGATTATTTCCTTCATTTAGATCTAGGATGTGTTATTTTAGTGTTCCCTTTATCTTTTTGAGCAGTGTACAAATACCTCATAAATGCTATAACTTCAATTTCTCAAACATATGACTATTTTACACCATTTTAAAGACAAGACTCTCGTTAATCTAACCACATTGTCCGATTTCAAAAAGGCTTCACAGCGAAAGCAAAACATTAGATTATGTCAGGAGAGTACCCTGCCAAAAATAATCACACAGCCATTTTCAAAGCAAGCATATATGTCACAAAAACCAAAACCACAGCTAAATGCAGCACTAACCTTTGATGATCTTCATCAGATGACACTCCTAGGACATTATGTTATACAATACATGCATATTTTGTTCAATCAAGTTCATATTTATATCAAAAACCAGCTTTTTACATTAGCATTTGATGTTCAGAACTAGCATACCCACTGCAAACTTCCGGTGAATTTACTAAATTACTCACGATTAACGTTCACAAAATACATAACAATTATTTTAAGAATTATAGATACAGAACTCCTTTATGCAATCGCGGTGTCAGATTTTAAAATAGCTTTTCGGCGACAGCACATTTTGCAAAATTCTGAGTAGATAGCCCGGCCATCACGGCTAGCTATTTTGCCACCCACCAAGTTTGGCCCTCACCAAACTCAGATTTACTATAAGAAAAATTGGATTACCTTTACTGTTCTTTGTCAGAATGCACTCCCAGGACTTCTACAACAAATGTTGTTTTGGTTCCAAATAATCCATAGTTATATTCAAATAGCTCCGTTTTGTTTGTGCGTTCAAGTCAGTATCTGAAGGGTGACGCGTGAGCGCATTTCGTGACAAAAAAAATTCAAAATATTCCATTACCGTACTTCGAAGCATGTCAAACTCTGTTTAAAATCAATTTTTAAGCTATTTTTCTCGTAAAATAGCGATAATATTTCAACCGGGCGACGTTGTATTCATTCAAAGACTGAAAGAAAAACATGGAGTCATCTCGTGGATGCGAATCTCCAGTGTCATTGTTCCCTGCCTGACCACTCACAAAAACTCCTGCTGTTTTTCGCCCAGAGACTGCAGAGACGTCATTCCACTTTCTGGCGCCTTCTGAGAGCCAATGGAAGCCTTAGAAAATGTCACGTTACAGCAGAGATGCTGTATTTTTGATAGAGATGCCACAGAAGGAGAACAAATTGTCAGACTGGGCACTTCCTGTATGAAATCTTCTCAGGTTTTGGCCTGCCATATGAGTTCTGTTATACTCACAGACACCATTCAAACAGTTTTAGAAACTTTAGAGTGTTTTCTATCTAAATCTAATTATATGCATATTCTCTTTTCTGTGCAAGAGTAGTAACCAGTTTAAATCGGGTATGTTTTTTATCCGGTCGTGCAAATACTGCCCCCTAGCCCCAACAAGGCCTACTGCTTAATAGGAAATGATCAACACAATACAGTGTTAACATACTGTACGTTAACACATTGCAATCATAGTTTCATCATTTCACAAAGTATTTCTTTTAGGGGCAATGTTTCATTTAATTTCACTTCATGACGTCAACACATTACATGTTATTCAGCCACAACGTGCACTTATACAACTTTGTTACAGTATACACATTTAATTTTCAATTTAAACAGACCTCTTAAAAAATCTACAGGTTTGCTTACACTTAACCTGAGGGGGGAACTACAGCCTTCAGCTCACAGATGAGGCAAAGTCACCACAGTAATCAACAGTCTAAGTGTATTCATACGTCATTAACCTTCAACCTTATCCACCAACTCTCAGTGGCTGTCTGATGGACATTAGCCAAGTGATCTTAGTCACAGCGTTTGCAATATGTCACAGGTCAGGACTTTTAACTTGCTGCTTGGTACACACACACCTACAAGACTGTGCCCACATACCAGGCTCAAGACTCATTTGTCAGAGAAATATAGTTTCTTTCACAGACCAGATAAGAGCTACACTGCTCAATCTTGGCCTGTTCGACAATGATCACTTTTACTAACAGAAAAAGTACTTGTATAACTACCTCAAAGTGTGGAATCTGGAATCATATCATCAAAATGAAAAATGGATTGTATCTGGGTTTCAAAGGAGATATGGTTTTGTGGTAGCTGTTGCCTTTAGTTTTTTCTGTCCTTTGAATAAAGTGAGTCCACAGTCACAGATACACAAACAGGGTGTTGTGGTTAACTCAGATACCTTATGAAATTATGTCGAAGGGATCAGGAAAGTGCCAGCTCCAGCTCACAAATCATTTTCTATTTGTGTGTGTTCTGGGGCCAATTTCAGATTTTATCTTTACTTCCTCTTTTAAATAACACAATTTTCAAAGCACTATAATTTAGTGGCTCAAGCCTTGGAAATATCATGTCCTAAAATGTATTTATGTAAACAATATTTACTTGGTTTCCCTCCTTACTTCCCTCCGTTCCAATTGAACGGTTGCCAAGGCGATGCTTTTGGACGCTGTGTATGATTGGATCAGCGTAGATCTCTCTTGGTCTCCAGTAATTGTGGCCCTGCATCCTTTCTCCCTGCTTATCTCCTGCATCTCCAACAGCAGTTTAATGGGGATTTTGAACTGTGACCTGTAAAGGGCCCCAGATTACACACTTCTGTCAGCCCTCGTTACTGCATTTCCAACAATTGTCCTGTTTTCCGCAGCCTCTGCTGTATATTTTAGAGCTGAAACGGCCACTTGCAGTGGCCAGCATCAATTCAATTAACTGGAAGGGTTGGCCAAGGGCCAAGCTGAGGCCTCGGTGGCACTGGGAGAGCCACATGTAACAGCCAGCACAAAATACATGTTTTAAGTGAGAAGTAGGCCTGAAGCCAAAAAAGAAATAAAATGCATATGCGTACCACAATGTCTACTCCACCCATGCTCTACCAAGGATTTCCAGCACACAGCATTGACGTACTACAGTAGCTTTGTCAGTCTATTGTACTTCAAACAACGTGTATGCAGGTTGCTTAGGATTCAAACCTTCTCCGCCTAATTCATAGAGGAGGTGCTCTCACAATAATATGATTTGTATCGCATACAATGGTGTATTATGATGATTTAAGATACACTTTACATATTTCAATAAAAAGACCAAAAGCATAGCAGACAATTTGTAAAACCTCACAATAGTACAATATTTGTATTAATTTTCATGGAGAGAATATCTCTTGAAAATAAATATTTAAATGGTTAACATTTAACAGGAATTATAATGGAATATTTTTTTATCTAAAGTTTAGCAATATCAATCAACTTTAGAATCACAAACAAGAACCACCCCCCCCTCAAAAAAAAAAAAATATATCACTATGGCTCGAGAGACATCCCAAAAATACTGTATATCACTATGGCTCGATTCAGTTGACGTGCAAAACATATTCTCCTTAGCAGCTATAGCAGGTTTTATATTCTCATATTCTCTCCTTTCCTCTCATCTTGATTGCGCTGCATGCCACTGATTTAAGAAGCCAGATTGACTCGCTGCTAGGTATTTGACTTTGTCTACTCCACTCGTGTTAACAGTTATTTTCTGCCAAAGGAGTGGCAGCTCCTGCCACATGCTTGTCAATGAGCAAAGACTTGTGGTGTCAATATCTCTTAGTCCTGGGCCAGATACACATCTAAATGGCAGCAGGAGCACGGGCTCCATTAATAAATTTAATCTGATCTTAATTTATATATATAGTTTTCCCACACTACTTTAATTTATGCATGTCCAGACATCATATTTAGCCTCACAATTAAGTGTTTTTAAAATGTTATTTTCAGGACAACCAGGGATACAAAACTATTTGACATAAACAGTTTTATTGACAAAAAAATAAGATCTGCCAAGCTAAAATCTCATAAAAATGAATTTGTAAGAAAATGTTTCCTTAGTGGAAAATGAATATCCAACTACTCAGTGACAACAGTGTGGAGTTTGTGACAGTAACTATGTGAGCTTATTGCATTATTATAGACACAAAGTGCTGGGATATCCTATGATTGTCTACTGTATGTAGAATAACTCCTTACCTTCTAACGAATCTTGTGATTGTCATAGAGCAAAACATGTGCGTGTTTGTGAGAGTCTCAGCTTTTCATAGATGGGATCAGAATAGTTTGTAGCTCAAACTATTCAGACTCTACAGACGTTTGTGTGATAAAAACAGGATCCGCCCTTTAATCACAAACACCGCTCTAGCTCAAGTCTGTAGCTCAGGGGGGTTAGAAGGGGTTCTTCTAAGAGTTAGAAGTCCAAAACGTGCCGGAGTATTAACAGAGAAACTCGGTCAGACAGGGGTCTCCTTTTGAAAGGCCTGTCACTTATGCCGGGTGTACACTATACAATCTTGGCCTCGATTTAGCTGTCCCAGGCAAGTTTTTCGAGATCAGAGACAAAATCCCCATGTCATTCCCTTCTCGGGGTTAGCGACTGTCCCCGATGCTCATTTAATGTGATCGGGTAAGAGACACAATCTGAGGACTACCGATCTCGTCTTTGAGCAGTCCCCAACATGTTTGATTTTATCGGCACAAAATCTGCAATGCTCTTGTAGTGTGACAAGTTTTTAGAACGGTTATCAGAAATAGCCAATGACAGCTACGTAGATATGTTTTTAGAACGGTGCTCAGAAATAGCCAAAGAGAGCTCGCCAGATGTCACAACGTCCACAGAAGTTGGCGCCACTCCCCGGTCGGGCGGTGCTCGGCGGTCGTCGTCACCGGCCTACTAGCTGCCACCGATCCATGTTTCATGTGTTTGTTAGTTATGTCTGTTTTGTGCACACCTATTTTGTGTTTGTAATTGGTGGGAGGGTATTTAGTTTGTCAGTTTCTTGTTTGGGGTTGTGCGGGATTGTTTCGTGTCTGCTGTTTGTAGGTTGGGGAATTTATTTTCCTGTCATTTTTAAATCTTATCGTTTAGGCGTTAGGGTTGCTGGGCTGCGTCCCGAATATTTTAGAAGATTGTGCTGGTCTTCCGTTATTGGAATTTTCCCTGCCTTGTCGGCTTTATATTTTGGACTGGTTTTTCCCCTTTATTAAAATACTACGTGTTTCACGTACCTGAGTCTCCTGTGCCTGACTTCACCCCTTCCTGCAGAACTATCTTATGACACCAGAGAAGAAGCCATTGAGATGATAATTTTTTCGCATTCACCTAAAATGTGTAGATTCTTGAGCAGGAGCAATGAATACTACTAGTATGCATTTGTACTTGCTTTTAACCAAAGCCAAAGTGTAAAATTGTTACTGCTCTGAAGTGCACAAGCAATGTTATTAAATTCGAAATGTTGGCTAGACATTTCAACTCTGTATGGCAAGCGTGAATGTCTGACTGAAAACTTTCATGAGGCTTCTTTGAGCGACAGCTCATTATAGATATGTTATATCTAATCACAATATTGTTTTTGCGAGACAGCGTGGTATCAACATTCCTCACAACTAAGTGAAGAATCTTAGTGTGTGACCCCCGTCTGTGCCAAATCGTTTAGTGTGCGCACCACTACGCTTGCAAGACAAAACAAAATACAGGAAAGACGGTTGTTTAATGTGAGAGGCTCAGCAATGTTAGTATTTTAAAAGTCGTGTAGTATCCACCCAGCTTCAGGGCATGCTGTGTGGTATAACAATGAGGCAAGGTTGCATGTGTCTGAAACCACTGCAATATATCGTAACTGTTTAACCTGTTGGGGCAAGGGGGCAGTATTTGCACGGCCGGATAAAAAACGTACCCGATTTAATCTGGTTACTACTCCTGCCCAGTAACTAGAATATGCATATAATTATTGGCTTTGGATATAAAACACCCTAAAGTTTCTAAAACTGTTTGAATGGTGTCTGTGAGTATAACAGAACTCATTTGGCAGGCCAAAACCTGAAAAGATTCCTTACAGGAAGTGGCCTGTCTGACCATTTCTTGCCCTCCTTGATCATCTCTAACAAATACAGGGGATCTCTGGCATGACGTGACACTTCCTACGGCTCCCATGGGCTCTCAGAAGGCGGGAAAAAGCTGAACGATGTAATTCCATCCCCAGGCTGAAACACATTAGCGCGTTTGGCAAGTGCTCTATCAGAGGGCCATTAGACTGAGGCTCGTGCATGAGGGGATAGCATGCTTTTACTTTCGCTCTCTTTGTAATAAAAACGATTTCCCGGTCGGAATATTATCGCTTTTTTACGAGAAAAATGGCATAAAAATTGATTTTAAACAGCGGTTGACATGCTTCGAAGTACGGTAATGGAATATTTAGAAATTTTTTGACACGAAATGCGCCGTGCTCGTAACCCTTATTTACCCTTCGGATAGTGTCTTGAACGCACGAACAAAACGCTGCTATTTGGATATAACAATGGATTATTTGGGACCAAACCAACATTTGTTATTGAAGTAGAAGTCCTGGGAGTGCATTCTGACGAAGACAGCAAAGGTAATAACATTTTTCTTATAGTAAATCTGACTTTGGTGAATGCTAAACTTGCTGGGTGTCTAAATAGCTAGCCCTGTGATGCCGGGCTATCTACTTAGAATATTGCAAAATGTGCTTTCACCGAAAAGCTATTTTAAAATCGGACATATCGAGTGCATAGAGGAGTTCTGTATCTATAATTCTTAAAATAATTGTTATGTTTTTTGTGAACGTTTATCGTGAATAATTTAGTAAATTCACCGGCAGTGTTCGGTGGGAATGCTAGTCACATGCTAGTCACATGCTAATGTAAAAAGCTGGTTTTTGATATAAATATGAACTTGATTGAACAAAACATGCATGTATTGTATAACATAATGTCCTAGGGTTGTCATCTGATGAAGATCATCAAAGGTTAGTGCTGCATTTAGCTGTGGTTTGGGTTTATGTGACATTATATGCTAGCTTGAAAAATGGGTGTCTGATTATTTCTGGCTGGGTACTCTGCTGACATAATCTAATGTTTTGCTTTCGTTGTAAAGCCTTTTTGAAATTGGACAGCGTGGTTAGATTAACAAGAGTCTTGTCTTTAAAATGGTGTAAAATAGTCATATGTTTGAAAAATTGAAGTTTTTGCATTTTTGAGGTATTTGAATATCGCGCCACGGGATTACACTGGCTGTTGAGCCCATAGAGGTTAAGAGGGCTGTAAGGGAGACAGGATGTAAGGCACTCAAATGTAATGAACTTTTTCTATAATGTCTAACTTTGTTTTTGATAGCTAAATCAGTCAAGCTGTTAATAATACAGTTAATTATAGCTTGGCAGGCTCTTTCCATATTTTTTATCATCTTTATTTCAATATCAATTTATTAAAAGAAAACTGTCCGTCGATTGGATTTCAACATTTGTCACTAGATGCTGTCCTGAAGAGAAAAAACACTCCAGTTTTTTTTGCCTGCCTCGTGTGGCCAACTTTGCCAACATATTCTGTAACTTGTACGGTCATCACCTTGTACCTGAATTTCATATAATTTCCACAAGAGAAAGTTAGGTGTATTCCTGTTTGTGCAAACCAAGCGTCCCACCTAGCCCATAGAGGTTAAAGGTAAGGTTGCAGAATATATATTCCACAAATTTAACAGCGTAGATTGATTATATTCCATCCAAACTGTCTTTGTGCAAAAGTTTATACAAAAAATAATAAGAATTATACACTTCTATTTTCGCAATTTGAATTACATTTGTCAAAAACTCATAAACAAACAATACATTGCGGCTTTGACATCAAGAAATGAACAGACTGCTGGTGGCTTTGATGCATTCGTATTATTCCTCAGTGTTCCGGTGATTGAGGCGAATCGGGTAAGTAGGTACTAAAGTTAGTTATTTCACCTTTATTTAGGCAGCCCAGTTGAGAACAAGTTCTCATTTACAACTGCGACCTGGCCAAGATAAAGCAAAGCAGTGCGACACAAACAACACAGAGTTACACATGGGATAAACAAACGTACAGTCAATAACACAATAGAACAATCTATATAGAGTGTGTGCAAATGTAGTAAGATTAGGGAGGTAAGGCAACAAATAGGCCATACTGCCAAAATAATTACAATTTAGCATTAACACTGGAGTGATAGATGTGCAGAAGATGATGTACAAGTAGAGATACTGGGGTCCAAAGGAGCAAAAAAATAAAAAATAACAATATGGGGATGAGGTAGTTGGGTGGGCCATTTACAGATGGGCTGTGTACAGGTGCAATGATCGGTAAGCTGCTCTGACAGCTGATGCTTAAAGTTAGTGAGGGAGATATAAGTCTCCAGCTTCAGTGATTTTATCAATTCGTTCCAGTCGAGATCTGGAAGGAAAGGCGGACAAAGGAGGAGTTGGCTTTGGGGAAGACCAGTGAAATGTACCTGCTGGAGTGCGTGCTACGGATGGGCGTTGCTATGGTGACCAGTGAGCTGAGATAAGGTGGGGCTTTACCTAGCAAAGATTTATAGATGAGCTGGAGCCAGTGGGTTTGGCGATGAATATGAAGCGAGGGTCAGCCAACAAGAGCATACAGGTCACAGAGGTGGGTAGTATATGGGGCTTTGGTGACAAAACGGATGACATTGTGATAGACTACATCCAATTTGCTGAGTAGAGTGTTGGAGGCTATTTTGTAAATGACATCGCCGAAGTCAAGGATCGGTAGGATAGTCAGTTTTACGAGGGTATATTTAGCAGCATAAGTGAAGGAGGCTTTGCTGCTTAATAGGAAGCCGATTCTAGATTTAATTTTGGATTGGAGATGCTTAATGTGAGTCTGGAAGGAGAGTTTACAGTCTAACCAGACACCTAGGTATTTGTAGTTGTCCACATATTCTAAGTCAGAACCGTCCAGAGTAGTGATGCTAGACAGGCGGGCGG
This sequence comes from Salmo salar, assembly GCF_965601325.2. Taxonomy (NCBI): domain Eukaryota; kingdom Metazoa; phylum Chordata; class Actinopteri; order Salmoniformes; family Salmonidae; genus Salmo; species Salmo salar. Next base: position 86,120,505 of record NC_138305.1, read on the forward strand.
GTGTGTGCAGCGATCGGTTGAAGAGCATGCATTTAGTTTTACTTGCATTTAAGAGCAGTTGGAGGCCACGGAAGGAGTGTTGTATGGCATTGAAGCTCGTCTGGAGGTTTGTTAACACAGTGTCCAAAGAAGGGCCAGAAGTATACAGAATGGTGTCATCTGCATAGAGGTGGAACAGAGAATCACCAGCAGCAAGAGCGACATCATTGATATATACAGAGAAAAGAGTCGGCCCAAGAATTGAACCCTGTGGCACCCCCATAGAGACTGCCAGAGGTTCGGACAACAGGCCCTCCGACTTGACACACTGAACTCTATCTGAGAAGTAGTTGGTGAACCAGGCGAGGCAGTCATTTGAGAAACCAAGGCTGTTGAGTCTGCCGATAAGAATGTGGTGATTGGCAGAGTCGAAAGCCTTGGCCAGGTCGATGAATACGGCTGCACAGTATCGTCTCTTATCGATGGCGGTTATGATATCGTTTAGGTCCTTGAGCGTGGCTGAGGTGCACCCATGACCAGCTCGGAAACCATATTACATAGCGGAGAAGGTATGGTGGGATTCAAAATGGTTGGTGATCAGTTTGTTAACTTGGCTTTTGAAGACTTTAGAAAGGCAGGGTAGGATAGATATAGTGTCTCCCCCTTTGAAGAGGGGGATGACCGCGGCAACTTTCCAATCGTTAGGGATCTCAGAATGAAAGAGGTTGAACAGGCTAGTAATAGGGGTTGCAACAATTGCGGCGGATAATTTTAGAAAGAGAGGGTCCAGATTGTCTAGCCCAGCTGATTTGCAGGGGTCCAGATTTTGCAGCTCTTTCAGAACATCTGTTTGTCATGTTATGTTGCTATAAAAAAATTAAGATAGCCAGCTATCTAAGTACACCGGGCCATGCAAAACAAACTATCCCACTCGGATCTAGCATGGTGTTTGGGGATGGAATAAGCTAGCAAGCAAACTACAACTAAAACACTGTACGTTTTGCAGAAATGAATGGTCAAATGAATGGTCAAATACCAATCGGATTAATGTAATTGTTTATTTCAAGTTGTCTTTGTTTTTGCTGAACTGCTTGATCCTTATTGGCAGATATAATGCAGGATATCATTGTAACATTCGCCAATGTTTGTGTTAGCCATTATACCTGGATTTACTGTTACTGCTGCTAGTAACATTAGCCCTCAGATGTGTTTAACTATAGCTACCATCAGCCAACAACAGAGTTTAAGCCAGATTGATTATAGACCTTAAATGTCTACTATGATGGTAAAGGTTTATTTTGATTTTGTGTAACTGTACGAGAAATGTTGCTGTGCTGAACTGCTAATAAGTTATGTGTTTCAAGGCTGCTAGTGGTTAGCTAGTAGAGGTAAGCCAGCAGAGGGTGTAAAACGGGCTGTATAAGTGCTACAACAATTTTTTGGGCCAATACAGAAAAAATAAATCACAGGCTATATAGAGTGCCAAAATATATTTTTCTAAAACAATGACGACTCGGTATGATGTGGGTCTTTTAGTTGGAAGGATGAAACCAATCAGAATGTTTAACAGCAAATACGTTATGCAATCTTCCCTTTAAGCTGTTTATAAAACTCTAAATAGCCTGCTTCATGCTGACTTTATTCCAGAAGAGTCCGCCCCTTCACTGAGGAATGCTCCAACTAACAGGACTGGATGTGTGTGGAACTGATTATGTTTACGGAGAGAGAGAGAGATAGCCTCAAGATACTAGGGACAAACAGTGGGGAGGCTTGTGGGAGACTACAGATGTCAACCAGACATGTCAACTGTACTGTGACACTTTTGTCTACCATGACACGTCTTCATGATATTTTAACCTAACAAGAGGAAGCAGAGATAGCCAACATAAAAGGATGGCATCATAAGCCCCGTTTCCAAATTAGGGGCCAAATTATGGCTGGCTCAAATAGAATCTTCAAATTTGAGCTGGGTCAAGGGAAACCCAGACCAGCGCAGCCCAGTTTCACAACTGGTGCCAGCTGGATTAGAATTTGGGCTGGTGATGCTGTTACTATGCAACCACCAGCTGATCACTGCTGGATGCTGACAACGTTTATCTAGCTCGTCTGGGCTTGTTACTGATAGCTAGCACATGGACAAGCAATACTACAGTAGTCAGACATGACACAAATTACCACCACAGCTGGTTCCTTTCTTCATTTTTTCACTACACAATAAACGTTTATTAGAACAGCCAGCCCTCTAATGCCAGCTATCCAACGTTAACTAGCAAATCAGAGTTTAAATGCTAGCTAAGCTAGCTAACGTGAACTAGCAGGAATTTTAGCTGGCCAGGTCGTATTGAAAGTTAGCTAGCTAGCTACATAATATCAAACCTGACATCTGGTTTGCTTGGTTAGCTAGCTAGCTAATAGCCAATGCCATGGCAAGCAAGGTAGGAATTAAGCTAGCTAGCCTGTTATGCTAGCGATGATGCTAGCAATTTAGCTAGTTAATGTTACTAAGCTAAATACATGGCTCATGAGTCTGACTTGCACTGTCAGGACCATGGGGTAACATTAATTACAGCATAGTGAGGGGGAATTCAAGTCTTCAACATCTTGCTAGCTAGCTAGCTAGCAACATGACATCATTTCAAATTTCTGGAAGCAGTGGTGGAAATACAATTTGAGCTAGCCCACCAAAGCCAGCCCAACCCGGGTTGACAAAGAGCCAATGGAAATGGGGCTATAATGGCCATGTGGTATAGAGCAATCAGTTCTTTATACGTTGACCAGACACATAATTACTGAGAATATAAGTTATTATAACTCTAATGAAAATGTAAATATAGAAGTGATAATAATAATATATATAATGTATATAAATATATATATAAATATATGCTTGCCTACGGAGCTGTGAGGGGAACGGCACCTCCATACCTTCAGGCTCTGATCAGGCCCTACACCCAAACAAGGGCACTGCGTTCATCCACCTCTGGCCTGCTGGCCCCCCAACCTCTGAGGAAGCACAGTTCCCGCTCAGCCCAGTCAAAACTGTTCGCTGCTCTGGCACCCCAATGGTGGAACAAGCTCCCTCACGACGCCAGGACAGCGGAGTCAATCACCACCTTCCGGAGACACCTGAAACCCCACCTCTTTAAGGAATACCTGGGATAGGATAAAGTAATCCTTCTAACCCCCCCCCCCCCCCCCCTTAAAAGATTTAGATGCATTATTGTAAAGTGGTTGTTCCACTGGATATCATAAGGTGAATGCACCAATTTGTAAGTCGCTCTGGATAAGAGCGTCTGCTAAATAACTTAAATGTAATGTAAATATAATTCCATTTGATGGGGAATACAATTCTTCTCAGATATAAATTAAACATTCGTTATTTTCCTGATGCTAGTGCAAACAACAAAACAAACACAAAAAACAAGAGAGCGGGAGATGTTTCGGAGAGGGAATGTAGGAAATCAGAAGGCGCAGAAGAGGGTAGCTAGTGAGTCATTTAAGGAGGAGAGATGGGTCTGGCCCCTGTAGACGCCATCCTCCCATCCTTCAGCCCTCCACCTGCCACGTGGTTTAAGGGGTCTTCCATGTTGCTGGCCCTAATTGGGGCACCTTCCACGGGTTTGGGGAGACAGAGGGTCCCAGACCCATACAGGGAAGCTAGCATCATGCAGTTGGTGGCGAGAGAAGCACAAAGAGAAAATATAAAGGGCCCCATATCAAAGCCTCCTCCAAGCAACATGAAACAAAGTTGAGGCTGGGAAAAGAGCAAGCTTCTGAGACTATTTACTCTTCCAACTTGACTGCCTACCTGCCTGCGCTGAGAGGATAAGGAGAGACGAGCTGAATAGTAACAAGGCAGTGAGCCTCCACTCTCTGTCTCTCTTTTTTTTAACTCTCTCTGTCCCTCGCTCTCGCCTCCTCCTCCCATGCAGCTGGTTTGTGTTCATCTCCGTCTCTAATGATCCACTTAAATTCCATCTCTCCATCAGAAGTGTGCTGTGTTGCGATATGTGCCCCGGTTCACCAGAATATGTTCTGGCGGGGAGGTCAACAGTCCATGACCCTTGCTATATCCTAACATTCCCCCGATTAGTCAGTCTAGATGGGTGTTCCGCTTTGCTTCCCCCACCACCCCTTAACGGAATATTTTACCCCCCTTTCTCCAGGAATGTCCAGGCCCTGTTACGTGGGGCCCAAGGTGAGATGGCGGCCAAACATTTCTATTTGCCACTGTGGGGACTTGTGTGCTTAAGGGATTGATTAAGCCTCCCATCAGGCCACTGTTTGCACACTTTCTGATCCCCTAATAGGAATGGGGGTGGCCAGGGAAAGAGCAAAGACATTTAGCTGGCTAGGGGTGTATGAAGGGAAAAAGCTTTTTGAAAAAAATATCCCCATCTCCTCCTCTTTCCAAAGTTTCATTACACCATTTTATTTGAAATGAATACAGTTCATCTCATTTCAAACAATCTACTAAATAAGCGAAGCCTTTAGGCTCTCTGGTCAGAGAGCTGGGGAGTTTTCTGAAATTTCCTCCTTTTTTACATTGCCATATATCCTGTAAAATAGTGAATTAAGTGTAAAATGGGCAGTTTCTCCCCTAAAAAAAAACTCCTAATGCTGACAGAATGAACTGCTTTAAGTTAGAAGGGCTGATGAAGAGACATTTTTAGTCAGGAGCATACTTTGCCATTCAACTCCCTAATTAACCATCATGAGGTCCTGCTTCCAGAATATCCACTAGCATAATGTGGGCTTACATAAAGAACTAGGTATGCACTGTTACATGGAATGTTATTACTTGCAGATGAGTGAGAGAAAAGAAGAACACTAAAGTAGATTAGTAGGTTTGAATTGAACACTTCCTCTATTGAATGTGCTGTTTCCGACGTGTGCTGTTTCCGACAAGGACTTGGCTTGTGTGTTTCCATAGTTGAGAAAGGCATTCAGACACAATAATACTGTAAGAGGTGCGTTCAAGGCCTTGAACTGAAAGCGCATTCTAAAGTGTTGGCACAACACATTTAAGAGCTAGTTACAATTGTTTGTTGACACTACTGTGCCGTGCATTTATTGTCTTAAACCTACAGGAACAAAAACTATCTTTGCAAAAATAATGACTTATGTAGAAGAATTAGAGCATAAACTACAAATGTAATCCTGCTGTGTAACTCTTTGTACTGAAACGGGTGTTTAAACTTGGAGGATGGTGGGGATGGCATAGAGCTAGAACATCATTCGCTCTCTGTCAGTATTAGCCAGTGTAATGAAAGAGAGCGGTGGTTGTGTGTGTGAAGGCAGGAGGGCAAGGAGGCCATCCACCATGACATGAACGCCTGCCAGGCTGAAGAAAGAAACGCCAAGAAAGCAATGGAAAATGACTGTCAATCACTCTGTCAATCTACTGTGTGTGTGTGTGCCTATCCATCTGTTCATCCATGCATCCTTCCATCAATCTTTCTGTCTGCATTGTATGTGTGTGTGTTTGCATGTGTACGTGCATGTGTATGTAAATGCATGCGAGTAAACACACGTGGACATTTGTGATCGCAACAGGGTTGGTAATGTTTCCATGTTGGTACAAGTCAGATGTTAAATCTGTTGAGGTGTAAGGGGCAGTATTTTCACGGCCGGATGAAAACGTACCCAAATTAAACTGGTTACTACTCTGGCCCAGAAACTAGAGTATGCATATTATTAGTAGAGTTGGATAGGAAACACTCTGAAGTTTCTAAAACTGTTTGAATGGTGTCTGTGAGTATAACAGAACTCATATGGCAGGCAGAAACCTGAGAAAATTCCAAGCAGGAAGTGGCCTGTCTGAGAATTTGTAGTTCCTCTTTTGATTCTCTATCGAAACTACAGTATCTGTGGTTACGTTGCACTTTCTAAGGCTTCCATTGGCTCTCTAAAGCCTTCAGAAAGTGGATTGAGGTGTCTTCTGTCTCTGGGCAGAGTATAGTAGCTCAGTTTCTCAGTGGTCTGCCTGGTGACAAAGAGATTGGATATGCGCGTTCACTCGCGCACGCTGTTTTTTCTTTTACTCTTTGAATGAATACATTATTGTCCGTTTGGAATATTATCGCTATTTTACGAGAAAAATACCATAAAAATTGATTTTAAACAGCGTTTGACATGCTTCTAAGTACGGTAATAGAACATTTAGAATTTTTTTGTCTCAAAATGCGCTCGCGCGTTACCCTTTGGATAGTGACCTGAACGCACGAACAAAACGGAGGTATTTGGATATAACTATGGATTATTTGGAACAAAAACAACATTTCTTGTGGAAGTAGCAGTCCTGGAAGTGCATTCTTATGGAGATCAGCAAAGGTAATACAATATTTCTAATAGTAATTCTGAGTTTAGTGTGCCCCGAACTTGGCGGGTGTCAAAATAGCTAGCCGTGATGGCTGAGCTATGTACTCAGAATATTGAAAAATGTGCTTTCGCCGAAAAGCTATTTTAAAATCTGACATAGCAATTGCATAAAGTAGTTCTGTATCTATAATTCTTAAAATAATTGTTATGTATTTTGTCAACGTTTATGATGAGTAATTTAGTATTTTCTGAACATCACACGCCAATGTAAAAAGCTGTTTTTTTATATAAATATGAACTTGATTGAACAAAACATGCATGTATTGTATAACATAATGTCCTAGGAGTGTCATCTGATGAAGATCATCAAAGGTTAGTGCTTCATTTAGTTGTGTTTTGGGTTTTTGTGACATATATGCTTGCTTGGAAAATGGCTGTGTGATTATTTTGGTCTATGTACTCTCCTAACATAATCTAATGTTTTGCTTTCGCTGTAAAGCCTTTTTGAAATCGGACAATGTAGGTTAGATTAACGAGAGTCTTATCTTTAAAATGGTGTAAAACAGTCGTATGTTTGAAAAATTGAAATTATTGCATTTTTTTGGTTTTTGTATTTCGCGCCACGCTGTTCCATTGGATATTGGCTATTCGCTAGCGGAACGTCTAGCCTCAACAGGCTAAACTGAGTTTTTATGGATATAAAGAAGGACTTTATCGAACAAAGGACCATTTTTAATGTAACTGGGACCTTTTGGAGTGCCAACAGAAGACTTTTGTGTCACAACTCGCTGGTTGAAAATGATTTGTTATGCATTTGTGTGCTGGGCCCTGTCCTCAGATAATCGCATGGTTTGCTTTCGCCATAAAGCCTTTTTGAAATCTGACATGGCAGCTGGATTAACAACAAGTTAAGCTTTATTTTTATGTATTGCACTTCTGATTTCATGAAAGTTAAATATTTATAGTAATTTAATTTGAATTTTGCGCTCTGCAATTTCACCGGATGTTGGCCAGATGGGACGCTAGTGTCCCAATGATCCGCAAGATGTTAACACAGTGTCGAAAGAAGGGCCAGAGGTATACAGAATGGTATCCTCTGCGTAGAGGTGGATCAGAGAATCACCAGCAGCAAGAGCGACATCATTGATGTATACAGAAAAGAGAGTCGGCCCGAGAACTGAACCCTGTAGCACCCCCATAGAGACTGCCAGAGGTCCAGACAACAGGCCCTCCGATTTGACACACTGAACTCTATCTGAGAAGTAGTTGGTGAACAAGGCAAGGCAATCATTTAAGAAACCAAGGCTGTTGAGTCTGCCGATAAGAATGTGGTGATTGACAGAATCGAAAGCCTTGGCCAGGTCGATGAATATGGCTGCACAGTAATGTCTCTTATCAATGGCGGTTATGATATCGTTTAGGACCTTGAGCGTGGCTGAGGTGCACCCATGACCAGCTCGGAAACCAGATTGCATAGCAGAGAAGGTACGTGGGATTCAAAATGGTCAGTGATCTGTTTCTTAACCTCTACCTACTCAACAGCCAGTTGAATCCTGTGGCGCGTTATTCAAATACCTTAGATATGCTATTACTTCAATTTTTCAAAAATATGACTATTTTACACAATTTTAAAGATAAGACTCTCGTTAATCTAACCACACTGTCCGATTTCAAAAAGGCTTTACAACGAAAGCAAAACATTAGATTATGTCAGCAGAGTACCGAGCCAGAAATAATCAGACACCCATTTTTCAAGCTAGCATATAATGTCACATAAACCCAAACCACAGCTAAATGTAGCACTAACCTTTGATGATCTTCATCGGATGACAACCCTAGGACATTATGTTATACAATACATGCATGTTTTGTTCAATCAAGTTCATATTTATATCAAAAACCAGCTTTTTACATTAGCATGTGACTAGCATTCCCACCGAACACTGCCGGTGAATTTACTAAATTATTCACGATAAACGTTCACAAAAAGCATAACAATTATTTTAAGAATTATAGATACAGAACTCCTCTATGCACTCGATATGTCCGATTTTAAAATAGCTTTTCGGTGAAAGCACATTTTGCAATATTCTCAGTAGATAGCCCGGCATCACAGGGCTAGTTATTTAGACACCCAGCAAGTTTAGCACTCATCAAAGTCAGATTTACTATAAGAAAAATGTTATTACCTTTGTTGTCTTCGTCAGAATGCACTCCCAGGACTTCTACTTCAATAACAAATGTTGGTTTGGTCCAAAATAATCCATCGTTATATCCAAATAGCGGCATTTTGTTCGTGCGTTCTAGACACTATCCTAAAGGGTAAATAAGGGTGGCGAGCATGGCGCAATTCGTGACAAAAAAATTATAAATATTCCATTACCGTACTTCGAAGCATGTCAACCGCTGTTTAAAATCAATTTTTATGCCATTTTTCTCATAAAAAAGCGATAATATTCCGACCGGGAATCTGCTTTTAGGTAAACAGACAAAGGAAAAGAAAGCATTCGGTCGAAGCGGGCACGCGCCTAAGCCCATAGTACTCTGAGTGGCCACTTGCCAAAAGCAATAAAGTGTTTCAGCCAGAGCCTGCCTCGATATCGTTCAGCTTTTTCCCGGGCTCTGAGACCCTATGGAAGCCGTAGGAAGTGTCACGTTATTGCACAGATCCTGAGTCTTCAATAAAAAGAGCCAAGATGAAACACTACTTCTCAGACAGGCCACTTCCTGCTTGAAATCTTCTCAGGTTTTGGCCTGCCATATGAGTTCTGTTATACTCACAGACACCATTCAAACAGTTTTAGAAACGTTAGGGTGTTTTCTATCCAAAGCCAATAATTATATGCATATTCTAGTTACTGGGCAGGAGTAGTAACCAGATTAAATCGGGTACGTTTTTTATCCAGCCGTGTCAATACTGCCCCCTAGCCCTAACAGTTTAACTTGGCTTTCGAAGACCTTAGAAAGGCAGGGTAGGATAGATATAGGTCTGTAGCAGTTTGGGTCTAGAGTGTCTCTCCCTTTGAAGAGGGGGATGACTGCGGCAGCTTTCCAATCTTTGGGAATCTCAGACGATACGAGAGGTTGAACAGGCTAGTAATAACTGCCAAAGGTCCTTCAACAAAGTACTGAGTAAAGGGTGTGAATACCTATTATTATTATTATTTTTTTATAAATTTCCCAAAAATTCTACAAACCTGTTTTTGCTTTATCATTATTGACTATTGTGTGTAGATTGAAGAGGGACATTTTTTTTATTCAATCAATTTTAGAATAAGGCTATAATGTGACAGTTTGGAAAAAGTGAAGGGGTCTGAATACTTTACAAATGCACTGTATGTGTATATCAGGAAATGTACAAGGTGAACTTGTAATTACACAGAGTTTACAAAACACCTCCCTAATATTGAGTTGCACCCCCCTGCCCCCTTTTGCCCTCAGAAAAGCCTAAACTTAAAAAAAGAAAAAAAGAAAAAAACATTCATCAGTAATAAGGTCCTCAATCAGCTTTCTGAATTGCCCTAGAGAAACCAGAATATCAAATTTAACAACATTTTGAAGATTGTTCCACAAATAAGGTACAAGAAAACTAAAAGCTGATTTACCTAACTCAGTAGAGACCAAAGGAATTTCCAGAGTTAGCCACCCCTGAGACCGGGTGTGGTAACTTGTATTTCTAAAGTTTAGTACAGTGGGACTTTTTGTAAAAGGACTTTATAAATGAAAACATAGCAATGTATCAACCTACATACTGGTAGAGAATGCAGTGATGAGTACTAAAATTGTCGCCTGTAATAAAGCGCAATGTGCTATGATAAACTCCATCTAACGGCTTTAATGAAGTGGCAGCTGCATTCATATAGATTATGTCGACATAGTATAAGACCGATAGGAACGTGGACTGAATAATCTGCATTCTACTATTTAGCGAGTCAAGACCTATTTTTATAGAAGCCGATATTTTATTTTTTGCTTCTTAATTAACTCATCAATATGCTTCTTAAAAGACAGTTTTTCATCTATCAAGATGCCCAGATATTTGTAAGCAGGTACACAATTAATATGGACACCATCCAGAGTTATTTTTATGTGCTCTAGAGAACAACATATACTTAATTTAACCTGTATTCAGTACTAATTTCAGGTCAAAAGTTTAAAGTTTTTCTGTAACACAATGAAGGCAGAATTTAGTTCAGATGGAGTCTGGTCAACCGTGGGAGCAATAGCATAAACAACAGTGTCATCGGCATACAAGTGCAAGTTCCAATTTTTACAGACAATGTTTCCCACATTTATGTCTATTTGGATGGATGTCCATTAGCCTGGCTGACTCGTGACACATGCGACTACACAGCGAGCTGTGACTTACTGGTCTGGAAACTCTGGCTTGTAAAAGCGGCAGGTTAGCTCAAATTTGAAATTGCTTTGAGCAACTTTTTGATTGGTTCTCATATGCACGCTATTTGCATGCTCCATGCTTCCTCATCAATTTGCTACGCCGCACTAGAGATGTAAACAGGCCAAGCTAAAGTTAGGTTAGGGTCTCCCTAAAACTGTTGGGAGACAAGTCAGTGATAGAGCTTTCTGAAAAGGAATAGAGACGACACTATGACATAGTAACAAACAACTTAGGGATTTAATTAAAATAGGAGCAACTTGGCATTTCGAGCATTTGTGCGAGGGGAGGATGTATTAGCGGTCTTGCCAACAGGCTTTGTGGAAAAGCTTCATTTACCAGCTAGCTAACTAGTTCTAGTCTTCAAGTTAAGCTAACAAGAGGTAGGCCTGTGCGTTTTGCAAATTTCTTTAATAAAAAGTAGACCTATGGCATACCCCCTCAATTTGCGTCTTGGTTTTAACTTAACACGGTGGTAGGCTATTTAAAGAGTGCATGGTGGGTGGAGGAATTGACCGACAAATCTCAGGATATAGCAACCTATAGCCTAATTTCGTCTGTCAAACCGTTAGGCATTCCTATTATTTCTTAAATAAGAAGAAATAGGCTCCAACACAAAGCCCTCTTATTGTTAGTAAAGACTAATTAAAATGAAAAGGGTTGAAAGGAATTATGCGTACTCGAATTTGCCTACTTTCAGCACCATGAGCTGTCCATAAATCACACACAATGGCGCCGGAGGGGAGGGCTGCCGTCTTATCAGCTCTTAACCAACCATGCTATTTAAAAAAAAAAAAATCACGTTGTTCGCAACTTGTTCTGAACATAATGTTGCTGCTACCGTCTCTTATGACTGAAAAGAGCTACTGGACATCAGAACTGCGATTGCTCAAACTGAATGAAGAGTTCTTCCAGCTAACAGTACACATTAACTTGACATTAGGTCTATGCAGTTTTACTACACGATAAAAAAAAATAAAAGCCACGTTTGACATGATTACCTAGACATACAGAACAGCTCCAATAGGCAGATGTGTGATATATGGCAAACCAATACAAACTCATCGCTCGGCATGTCCAGTCTACTCATTTATCTCAGCCAATCATGGTTAGCGGGAAGGTTGCTCACTTTTTCTGTGGCTAAACCAACTGGGCTCATAATTTAACAATTTTATTTGTATTTACAGATGGCATACAAGTTTGATATTAAGGCACATGAAAGTTCACATGTTTGAGAAGGTATTTCTGCCAAAAAACACATTTTGATAAAAATAAAAAAATAATGTTCAAACAGCTATCCTGTGAAGTCGTGACTTGCGACATACGCCTAATTTTCCGGAATCGGGTCACATATGTGAACAACAGCTGGTGCACGATATCTAAGGAAGTCTCAAGGTTTTGCTCATCTCTGGTAGAGTATCTCATGATAAGCTGTACCTAGAGAGTTTTCATCTGTATTTTTCGTAGCTGTCTACATACCACCACAGACTGATGCTGGCACTAAAACCACGCTCAATGAGCTGTATATTGCCATAGGCAAACAGGAAAACGCTCATCCAGAGGTGGCACTCCTAGTGGCCGGGGACTTTAATGCAGGGAAACTTAAATCAGTTTTACCTTATTTCTATCAGCATGTTAAATGTGCAACCAGAGGAAAAAAATTCTATACCACCTTTACTCCACACACAGAGACATGTACAAGGCTCTCCCTCACCCTCCATTTGGCAAATCTGACTATAATTCTATCCTCTTGATTCCTGCTTACAAGCAACCATATCTTACGGCAAAAAAGAGCTTCTGGATATCAGGACAACGATCACTCACCTCGGATTAGACAAAGATTTTTTCTACAACAAAGACAATGCACAAAACATTCTCCAAACACCCCACAGGACCGACATCCCCGTTATTTGCAAGAGGAAGCGACGCAGGTACAGAGGACAAAGAGCCGGATGCCTGGTCAGGACCAGGTGAAGGCGACTGGGAAAGCTGCCGTTACCGTCAATACTACTCGCCAATGTGCAATCATTGGACAATAAATTAGACAAGGTACGATCACGAATATCCTACCAACAGGATATTACAGTTTTTGATGTCCCATGTTTCACGGAATCGTGGCTGAATGACGACATGGATATTCAGCTAGCGGGATATACGCTGCACCGGCAAGATAGAACAGCACACTCCGGTAAGACGAGGGGACGAGCGGGCGGTCTGTGCATATTTGTAATCAACAGCTGGTGCACAAAATCTAAGGAAGTCTCTAGATTTGTTCGCCTGAAATAGAGTATATTGTGATAAATTGCAGGCCACACTACTTGCCTAGAGAGTTTTCAGCTATACTTTTCATGGCTGTTTATTTACCACAACATACAGATGCTGGCACTAAGACCGCACTCAGTCAGCTGTTTAACCTGTTAGGGCTAGGGGGCAGCATTTGCACGTCTGGATAAAAAAAATGTACCCGATTTAATCTGGTTACTAATCCTACCCAGTAACTAGAATATGCATATACTTATTATATATGGATAGAAAACACTCTAAAGTTTCTAAAACTGTTTGAATGGTGTCTGTGAGTATAACAGAACTCATTTGGCAGGCAAAACCCTGAGACATTTTCTGACAGGAAGTGGATACCTGATGTGTTGTATTGACTTTAAACCTATCCCATTGAAAAACACAGGGGTTTAGGAATATTTTGGCACTTCCTATTGCTTCCACTAGATGTCACCAGCCTTTACAAAGTGTTTTGAGTCTTCTGGAGGGAGATCTGACCGAACAAGAGCCATGGAACGATGATGTCCCATTAGACACCTGGCGCGCGAGTTCATGTTGGGTACCCTCATTCCAATACGTTATAAAAGAGTATGCATTCGTCCACCTTGAATATTATTCATGTTCTGGTTAAAAAAGGCCCTAATGATTTATGCTATACAACGTTTGACATGTTTGAACGAACGGAAATATATTTTTTCCCCTCGTTCATGACGAGAAGTCCGGCTGGCTTAGATCATGTGCTAACAAGACGGAGATTTTTGGACATAAATGATGAGCTTTTTTGAACAAAACTACATTCGTTATGGACCTGTGATACCTGGAAGTGACATCTGATGAAGAGAATCAAAGGTAATGGATTATTTACATAGTATTTTCGATTTTAGATCTCCCCAACATGACGTCTAGTCTGTATCGCAACGCGTATTTTTCTGGGCGCAGTGCTCAGATTATTGCAAAGTGTGATTTCCCAGTAAGGTTATTTTTAAATCTGGCAAGTTGATTGCGTTCAAGAGATGTAAATCTATAATTCTTTAAATGACAATATAATATTTTACCAATGTTTTCTAATTTTAATTATTTAATTTGTGACGCTGACTTGACTGCCGGTTATTGGAGGGAAACGATTTCCTCAACATCAATGCCATAGTAAAACGCTGTTTTTGGATATAAATATGAACTTGATAGAACTAAAAATGCATGCATTGTCTAACATAATGTCCTAGGAGTGTCATCTGATGGAGATTGTAAAAGGTTAGTGCATCATTTTAGCTGGTTTTATGGTTTTGGTGACCCTGTCTTTGACTTGACAAAACATTACACACAACTCTTGTAAATGTACTGTCCTAACATACTCTAAATTTATGCTTTCGCCGTAAAACCTTTTTGAAATCGTAAAACGTGGTTAGATTAAGGAGATGTTTATCTTTCAAATGGTGTAAAATAGTTGTATTTTTGAAAAATTTGAATTTTGACATTTATTTGGATTCAAATTTGCCGCTCTTGAAATGCACCTGCTGTTGATGGAGTGCACCACGGGTGGCACGCTAGCGTCCCACCTAGCCCATAGAGGATAAGGAAATAAGCAAACAGGAAACAACTCACCCAGAGGCGGCGCTCCTAGTGGCAGGAGACTTTAATGCAGGGAAACTTAAATCAGTTCTACCAAATTTCTATCAACATGTTAAATGTGCAACCAGAGGGAAATACAATCTAGATCGCCTGTACTCCACACACAGAGACGCGTGCAAAGCTCTCCCTCGCCCTCCATTTGGTAAATCCGACCACAACTCTATCCTCCTGATTCCTGCTTACAAGCAAAAAATAAAGCAGGAAGCACCAGTGACTCGGTCTATAAAACAGTGGTCAGATGAAGCAGATGCTAAACTACAGGACTGTTTTGCTATCACAGACTGGAACATGTTCCAGGATTCTTCCGATGGCATTGAGGAGTACACCACATCAGTCACAGCCTTTATGAATAAGTGCATCGATTATGTCGTCCCCACAGTGACTGTACGTACATACCCCAATCAGAAGCCATGGATTACAGGCAACATTCGCACTGAGCTAAAGGGTAGAGCTGCCACTTTCAAGGTGCGGGACTCTAACCCGGAAGCTTCCAAGAAATCCTGCTATGCCTTGCGACAAACCATCAAACAGGAAAACGTCAATACATGGCTAAGATTGAATCACACTACACCGGCTCCGACGCTCGTCTTATGTGACAGGGCTTGCAAACTATTACAGACTACAAAGGGAAGCACAGCCGCGAGCTGCCCAGTGACACGAGCCTACCAGATGAGCTAAATCACTTCTATGCTTGCTTTGAGGCAAGCAACACTGAGGCATGCATGAGAGCATCAGCTGTTCTGGATGACTGTGATCACGCTCTCCGTAGCTGACGTGAGTAAGACCTTTAAACAGGTCAACATACACAAGGCTGTGGGGCCAGACGGATAACCAGGACATGTGCTCCGGGCATGTGTTGACCAACTGGCAGGTGTCTTCACTGACATTTTCAACATGTCCCTGATTGAGTCTGTAATACCAACATGTTTCAAGCAGACCACCATAGTCCCTGTGCCCAAGAACACAAAGGCAACCTGCCTAAATGACTACAGCCACGTAGCACTCATGTCCTTAGCCATTAAGTGCTTTGAAAGGTTGGTAATGGATCACATCAACACCATTATCCCAGAAACCCTAGACCCACTCAATTTGCATACCGCCCAAACAGATCCACAGATGATGCAATCTCTATTGCACTCCACACTGCCCTTTCCCACCTGTACAAAATGAACACTTATGTGAGAATGCTATTCATTGACTACAGCTCAGCATTCAACACCATAGTACCATCAAAGCTCATCACTAAGCTAAGGATCCTGGGACTAAACACCTCCCTCTGCAACTGGATCCTGGACTTCTTGACGGGACGCCCCCAGGTGGTGAGGGTAGGTAGCAACACATCTGCCACACTGATCCTCAACACTGGCGCTCCACAGGGGTGCGTGCTCAGTCCCCTCCTGTACTCCCTGTTCACCCACGACTGTATGGCCAGGCATGTCTCCAACACCATCATTAAGTTTGCAGACGACACAACAGTGGTAGGCCTGATCACAGACAACGACGAGACAGCCTATAGGGAGGAGGTCAGAGACCTGGCCGTGTGGTGCCAGAATAACAACATATCCCTCAACGTAGCCAAGACTAAGGAGATGATTGTGGACTACAGGAAAAGTAGGACCGAGCACACCCCCATTCTCATCGACGTGGCTGTAGTGGAGCAGATTGAGAGCTTCAAGTTCCTCAGTGTCCACATCAACAACAAACTAGAATGGTCCAAACACACCAAGACAGTCGTGAAGAGGGCATGACAAAGCCTATTCCCCCTCAGGAAACTAAAAAGTTTTGGCATGGGTCCTGAGATCCTCAAAAAGTTCTACAGCTGCAACATCGAGAGCATCCTAACTGGTTGCATCACTGCCTGGTACGGCAATTGCTCGGCCTCTGACTGCAAGGCACTACAGAGGGTAGTGTGTACGGCCCACTACATCACTGGGGCTAAGCTGCCTGCCATCCAGGACCTCTACACCAGGCGGTGTCAGAGGAAGGTCCTAAAAATTGTCAAACATCCCAGCCACCCCAGTCATAGACTGTTCTCTCTGCTACCGCATAGTAAGCAGTACCGGAGTGCCAAGTCTAGGACAAAAAGGCTTCTCAACAGTTTTTACCCCCAAGCCATAAGACTCCTGAACAGGTAATCAAATGGCTACCCAGACTATTTGCATTGTGTGCCCCCCCCAACCCATCTTTTTACACTGCTGCTACTCTCTGTTTATCATATATGCAGAGTCACTTTAACTATACATTCATGTACATACTACCTCAAATGGGCCGACCAACCAGTGCTTCCACACATTGGCTAACTGCATTGTGTCCCGCCACCCACCACCCCCTCTTTTACACTACTGCTACTCTCTGTTCATCATATATTCATAGTCACTTTAACCATTTCTACATACTACCTCAATCAGCCTGACTAACTGGTGTCTGCATGTAGCCTCTCTACTGTATATAGTCTGTCTTTTTACATTTACATTTTAGTCATTTAGTAGATGCTCTTATCCAGAGTGACTTACAGTAGTGAATGCATACATTATTATATTTTTTTCCCCCTACTGGTCCCCCATGGGAATCAAACCCACAACCCTGGCGTTGCAAACACCATGCTCTACCAACTGAGCCACATGGGACCTTTTTTTACAGTTGTTTTATTTCTTACCTTACCTATTGTTCACCTAACATCTTTTTTGCACTATTGGTTAGAGCCTGTAAGTAAGCATTTCCCTGTAAGGTCTACACCTGTTGTATTCGGCGCACGTGACAAATTTTAATTTGAATTGATTTGAGCTTCAAGTTCCTTTGTGTCCACATCAACAACAAACTAACATGGTCCAAGCACACCAAGACAGTCGTGAAGAGTGCACAACAAAATCTATTCCCCCTCAAGAGACTGAAAAGATTTGGCATGGGTCCTCAGATCCTCAAAAGTAAATTTTTCTGCTAGTAAGCGCAGTTGGGCTGCTAAACACTCCCTTGTCTAGACTAGATTTGACTAAGTCATAATTGTGTTTGACACTGGTGTTAGGTGATGACCTATAACCACTGTCTACTTCCAATTCTGACCTAGAATCTTGACACTTACTTTATGTTACTCAAATCTGGCTTATTGTGAGGTAAATAACTCAGATTAATAGGCCTACGTCATGGGCAAGAAACATATTGGTTTCAATAAAATCTATTATAGTAGTAGCAAGCTATCAAAGTTGACCTCCGGTCCTCCTCATCTTCGCGCTCTCCTTCACAAACTGAACAGAACATAGGCTAGCACAAGAGAGTGCATTTTTTGGACTATGCCTAATCAAATATTATATTCTGAAAAATCCTTTGACTCCTCCTGAACTGCCACTGTAGGCCTACACAGCACAGCCATGGGTTAGGCAGGACACCAAAAAGTTTTTGATTAGCAAGACCAGAGCAGGCCGTGGCTTGGGATTGGAATATCTATTGCAGTGTGTAATGCAGCCTAGTTTTATTTACACCATCCCAGCAGCTGTCTTAGAAATATTACTTTGCTCTGTGCTTGTCCGAGCATGCACTTCATAGCCTATAGTGTATGGATTATTTGATTAATACCAATCTACCAATCAACTGGGACCGCTGGCTGGGCATTTCTTTCTTTAAAAACACAATTCAAGAGAGTTACGAAGTACGATCACAACGTTACACATGAATACTGGCATGCATGAGTATACCTGTGCATAATTGAATACACTGTATGTTTGAATCCAATTGCACCGCTATCCTTCCTCAATGCATTCGCCAAGGCTCCTATCAATGGACAGGGTCTGATTCATATGGAATACATTACAAATACGTTATAGGATGTCTGTGTTCTGACTTTCGTGTCAGAGTGGAATACAGGATACCGCCTCGGTGGACCTGTTGCAGAAGTCTTTCAGCACGTTGGAAATAATTGAAGCGGTCAGTCCAGTTGAAAGGCAGAAAGACAGTGTGAGAGCGAATATATGTGTGTGTGTGTGTGTGTGAGAGAGAGAGAGGAATAAACAACCTTCCACAAAGGTTTCTGGGTGCTTCCCAATTATACCCACAGTCCTCTCTGGCGCTGAACCCCAATTACGGCCCGAGAGGAGAGCAGAGCCGCATTAGCCTGAGAAACTGTCACCCTCTACCAGGACTGGAGACATGAAGAGCATAGCATATAGACACATACACACATAAATAACTTCCTGCCATACACACTGTAGTAGTTGTGTGTTCTGATCTTGTTTGCCTCATCTACTGTATGAAGCCTTACCTACTGTATAAAGTTGTATTTATTGTCAGGGAAAGGTATGTGGTTGCCTTGTCAGTAGTATGTATTGTAGCCTGGATACCAGTGAATTGTGCCATCATGCCACTGCTTGTCATGACAAACATGACAAGGAGTTAACATGATAGCATAAACAGATCTGGGAACAGGCTAGCTAGATATATTGTAGAGTACTTTAAATGAATCAAGTTCTTAACTGAAGAAGTGCTGATGTTTAGATCTGTGTGTTTTTGGAGACCACTTGTGTGTAATAAACACTGATTGTCCTTCTTGTGGGTGTAACGTCTGCTTCCAACTCACACTCTCAAACATGTAGATCCCCTCTAACGCAGCTCACTTTCCAGCCCACTTTCCAGGTCACACTCTCAAACACATAGATCCCCTGAACGCAGCTCACTCTACAGATCCCAATCACCTGAATTCGGATCACCTGTTCACACACCTGTATGTCATTATCACATACTATTTAGTTCAGTTCTTTGCACCCCATCATTGTGAGGTATTGTTTGTTATGTGACACTCTTCTATTTGGAGCGCTGGGTGTCCTGTAATTTAATTCTCCCGTATGATTATTTTTGCCTATTCCCTGCCTGTACTTTAGCCTATCAGATTTCCTGTTATCAACCTATTGCCTGATCTCCCAGATGACGTTACTAGCCTTTTCCCTGCCTGTACTGTTGCCTTTTTGGACCCCCTGTGTATGACCTTCTGCCTACCTCTGGACCCAGCTACCTGTCTCCTCCTGTGGTCCTTTACAATAAACACCTGCTGCACCCTGCGCTTGAAAATGGCTCTGTCTCCCATCGTGTTCATTACAGTAGGATCTTGTGTATCTGAAATGTAGTCTTCTTTTTTTACATATTTCACATTCTGTATGCTATCACACTATCATATTAAATCCTATCCACTACATGGTATCAATGGTGAGTTAGATAAACTCTTGCCACAAAAGTCCATCGGTGCCACAAAATTACAACAATTATATGGTATCTATTATTCCTAATATTATGAGAACTGATTTATTACTTTATTTAACCACTGTTTGGAGTTGTTGGTGCCATCTTTTGTTTAGTCGATGTCCACGCCCCCACAAATAATGTAATTGGCATAATACAAAAAATCCCCATATTTATATCACGTTTTAGGTAAGACCCAGATGCAGACAACGTCAAAGTAACAGTTTATTTATTGAATAGTGGCAGGCAAAAAGCAGGTCAAGGGCAGGCAGAGGTTGGTAAACCAGATAGGTGGGGTAAAGGTACAGGATGGCAGGCAGGCTCAGGGTCAGGGCAAGCAAAGGTCAGTAATCCAGAAAGGTGGGGCAAAGGTACAGGATGGCAGGCAGGCTCAGGGCAAGCAAAGGTCAGTAATCCAGGAAGGTGGGGCAAAGGTACAGGACGGCAGGCAGGCAGAATGGTCCATACCGGGAAAACTAGGGAAACAGGAACAATCGGAAGACAGGAGCAGAGGAGAAAATGCTGGTATGCTTGACGAAACAAAACAAACTGGCAATAAAAAGAGAACACAGGGATAAATACATGGGATAATGGGGAAGATGGGCGACACCTGGAGGGGGTGGAGACCATCACAAAGACAGGTGAAACAGATCAGGGTGTGACAGTTTAAGATGGAGATTCTTTTTTTTTGCCAATGTTGGCCTTCCACATCTGTGTTGGAAGGTGGCAGAGCTACAGCGGTGTTTGACAGACCAGGAGACATCCCAAAAATCTTCATACAAAAACGTCTGTAGTGTCCAAACAGTTTGTACTAGAAGTATGACTAATATGGCCCCACCATCGAAAGGTGAGACACTCATGAACACTTGTTGTTTTGCTCTAGGACACCCACAAGCCTCACTAGACTCATCTGGATGTAGCCTGGTACCCGTTTAAAAATGTATGGAAGTATACATGGAAGTACTTTAGTGACCCCCCAAAAAAGGGGTTAAATATGGGTAAAAGAAATCTATAATTTCCATCATTTCTTATATCTCTCAGATATGACATATATTTCAAAACAAACTTCCTTTTATGTATCTGTTTTGCCTTATTCAATGCGTTTCTGAACTATTAGCAGTAAGGCGAAATTCAATGTTTAATCCAATCATTTTTTAATTAAAAACAAAAATAAATGACCTTAGACCTTTGATCGCATTGTTACTTTCTTACACAAATGAAAATTATTGTGTGGTATTTTTTTCTGTTCACAGCCCAAGGATTTTTATGTATATCCATGTTTATGCATTTGATCACTTGTCTGAAGATTTTTGTAATATTGTGTATTTAACCCTCCCTCTCCTTTTATCCCCACACTGCCTGTTTCATTTAACCACATAGAACAGTTTGATTGATATATTCATTTTGCATTCCCTGTTCACCCCTAAAGCAATACTTTCCCCCCTTATATGTACGCCAGAGCACTCCACCATCAGCAAATAGCATTTGTGCTTCAGCAGGACATTATTCAAAATGGGCCTTTAGTAAATGCCCCTGCCTCAGCCATGGTTGTTTGGGATTAATTTGATGGAATGGGAGTTCTAAATATGCAAAAACATTTGTTTTATGGAGCAGGGTCTCGGTTCATTTTTCGGACTTGTTTCTTTGGGAGAGATGTACTCTTCTGAAAATGTGCAGGGAATTGACACAGCTTTTGTGTTATAGGGCAGCTCAAATCGGAATATCCGTTGTCGTGTGTGTTAAAAATTACAATTTCGCCATGGACAACACTGTGAAATGACTGCTCAGTCAATGACCATTGACTCAGCTTTGGTACCATGGACAGCAGCATTAACTGACTTTGCATGGACTTGGTACCACGGATAGTGCCATTACATGACTTTGCATATGATGGTACCCTGGACAGCATAATCAGGCTCCATGCCGTTGCATAGGGTGGTACCATGGACAGCACCATTACATGCCCTCTCATAGACTTCGTACCACAGACGGCGTCATCACATACCTTTTCATAGGACAGTGCCACGACAGTGACATTACGTTGCATATGGTGGTACCATAGACAGTGTCATTACATGCCTTTGCATACTTGGTACAGCTCCATTGCTCACAGTGCAATGGAAAGCAAAAGTGCTATTGGTACCATGATGACTAAGGATATAAACCATGCCACATTCACACCACTGAGTAAGCTAAGCCATCAAACAACTGCTAGTGGTCAATGAGAGTGCCTGTATAGAGAAACTATCAAGCTCCAGTACTCCAGAAAATCTCACTTCCACCCCATCTTATATTTGTTGCTGGTCTTCGCAGGCAGCTTTATGGACACCTGAGCAGTGGGCCTACTGCAAATCCCTGACAACTTCAAGAGTTGCTAAAACCCAGCCAGGACTCTGGCCTAATGATCCATCTTATACTCTTTGTTGTTGGAAGGCTCCAAGTTAATCCATCTTTCAATTCTCACTTTAGATTTGGTTTCCCACTGATAAAGAATGAACGCCCAACTGGCTCCCAGCAACCTTTCCAACGGTCTCCTTGTCTCCTTGTTCTGATTATGTATTGTTAGATGCTGACGGTTGACCCTCTATTTCCTCCCACAAAGTGACCTTTCTCTGTTACTGTGAGGAGAGGGAGAGAGTTTTGTTTATGCTGCAAACAGTACGCATGAAAACACACTCATTGCTAACGCAGAATACCAGCATGAAAGACCCATCTGGCACCCTTTTGAAGTCAAACATTCAAACCAACTTTAAGAAAAAAAAAATCTCTATCTACTTTGAATGGGTATTGTCACATTGCCTCATTCAATGTGTTCTACTGTTCAGATCTGAACATACCAAGCCAAGGTCATCATGGTCCTTTCTGCCATGGCTCTTCCCTCCGTCTCGACACAATCCATCTTCACCTCGTAATTTGTTGCCATTGTTATATCTAGAGGATGTTTGTGGTTACAGTAAATATGGGATATCTACAGTATCCAGGTAACCCAGAGTAATGCTACACTACCCTCCTCTCCCTGTGGCTGAACCTAGTCTCACTACCTCATCCAGGAGTCTGTCAGTTAGCGCTGCTTCTCACGTCTTACCACTGTCCATCTATCTGACAACCAGCCCCCTGAGTGGAAGAGAGAGGTACCGCCATATGGTAAGGCCCACAGTACTGTTATACTGAAGTTGAGCCCTGGGTGATTCAGCTGGGACCAGACTGAAGAGGGAGAGGTCATGGTAAAAACGGTGAAAGGTTTACAGTGGGAATAGGGGTTATAATGGGTTAGGATAAAGAGTGGGAGTGACAGGTTGGATCAGGGTTAAAGTGGAGGATAGTTTGCAATCTGGAGCAGGGATACTGTAGAGGCCGTAGGTCAGGGTCAGGGCTTTACTAGGTGGTCTTTTCTTTACAAGATTTACGGAAAATTATAGCTAGTCCTTCTCCCTCTGCCCGATATGCTCAGGGAATCGGATAGATAGCTTCAATATGTAAATGAGCTCATGGATTACTCAACGTTATATATTACTGCCTTATTATAGGTATGAAATATTTTCCCTTCAAGACATATTCAGACAATCTCTGTCTAGACTCCTCTAGTGTGGCTCCCATCATCACCAGTCTGGAACTCTCTCTCAGGCAGCCAGTCTATAAATGTGGAGTAAATGATAAAGCCTCAGAATTTATACTGTGTGTAAGGCCTCTTGGGACTGGCCATCTTTCATTTGCTTTTCCCCCCACCAAGGATGATATTGCAGGAACTGCACATTCAATGGGGCATGTTCCCTGGCACTCACTTCATTAAAATCCGAGCGGGATCTCCCAGTCTGTCACCGGAGGATTTACTGGCTTATAAAAGGGTTTTATCTCATGTATTCTCTGCCCCCTTTTTTCGCCGGTCATGCTCACATGACATGAAAAATAAGATAAGAAGAAATCAAAGGATAAAAACACAGTAGGTGCTATCATTTCGCTATCTGTTTCATATTTGAAAGCATCGGACACTTTTGGAAAATGATTTCGGAGGGAGGAGGTTTTCTCAGATAGGACAGAATACATACACTTTTATGTCGCTTATCATACACCTCAAGGCATCTACTGTCTTGACAGTTGAATGGGTGACGTTTTCTTAGGGCCTCAAAGTATATAATCTGAGCATGACAACGACATTCTTATTCACCTGTTGGGAAATAGAATAATCTGATAGATTGATCATGTCCTATTCACCATTTACCCTTTTTTATTTCACACAAAATACAGGCCTCTTCCTGGAACTGACAGTTATCGTATTCCATCATAGCCTGTCCATTGTAGAGCTTAATGCTTTTACTGTTTTCTGCCAGATTATCCTGTCTTCAGGCCTGTGAATAAATCTTATACCGGCATTCTGAGGATAGCTTCAAGTGGAGGTCTCCCTTGGGCACAGCTCTAGGATCAGTCTAGGACCTTCATCTTTCCCATAAGGGGAGGAAAATTCACTGCTGACCAATGCTTAATGCAACTAGACCCAACTTCACCCTCCACTGTGGATAGGGGACAAAGATATAGCAGGTTTTTAGGGGCTAGACTTCAGACTGCAAGTATCAGCCTGGGGTTCATTACAAGCCAAAGGGCATAAAAGTGGAAGAAAATAACAAACTGCCTGGCAACAGAGGAGGAAGGAGGCCACAGACAACCTATCCCTCTGAGCAACAAAGAAACCCAGGCTACCTCACAGAATGAGTGAGGACTGAGCTAATGAAAGCAAAAAGGAGAAACATGGGTCTGGGGTAGTGAACCTGAACTATGATCCTTGGCATAGAAACAACTCTTTCTGGACAATAAATCGACAGCAATAAATGTATCATCGATGACAAGCATTCTTGATCTCCATTATGTAATGCCTTCGCCTACTAGAAGTTGAGAAAGAAAATCTCCATATAAATCTAGCCAGACTGCTGACACAATGGAGGAGGCTCTAAACCTGTTTTGCATGGAGCACGTTTTATTAAGGAGTAAATCCACTCCCAAGTCTTGAAGGGGGGTCCTCATTGACACGTCTTCAAATGTTACACTAATGCTTATTTAGTCTTGGGCAAACAAACTTGTTCACGTGGTCTTCTTATTACGCGCTCAATGGAAATAAACAGGCAGCTTTGCCTCTGTCGTCAGCTGTGTGTGAATGCATTAACCTCTTGGGGCTAGGTGGGACGCTAGCGTGCCACCTGTGGTGCACTCCATCAACAGCAGGTGCATTTCAAGAGCGGCAAATTTGAATCCAAATAAATGTCAAAATTCAAATTTTTCAAAAATACAACTATGTTACACCATTTGAAAGATAAACATCTCCTTAATCTAACCACGTTTTACGATTTCAAAAAGGTTTTACGGCGAAAGCATAAATTTAGAGTATGTTAGGACAGTACATTTACAAGAGTTGTGTGTAATGTTTTGTCAAGTCAAAGACAGGGTCACCAAAACCATAAAACCAGCTAAAATGATACACTAACCTTTTACAATCTCCATCAGATGACACTCCTAGGACATTATGTTAGACAATGCATGCATTTTTAGTTCTATCAAGTTCATATTTATATACAAAAACAGCGTTTTACTATGGCATTGATGTTGAGGAAATCGTTTCCCTCCAATAACCGGCAGTCAAGTCAGCGTCACAAATTAAATAATTAAAATTAGAAAACATTGGTAAAATATTATATTGTCATTTAAAGAATTATAGATTTACATCTTTTGAACGCAATCAACTTGCCAGATTTAAAAATAACCTTACTGGGAAATCACACTTTGCAATAATCTGAGCACTGTGCCCAGAAAAATACGCGTTGCGATACAGACTAGACGTCATGTTGGGGAGATCTAAAATCGAAAATACTATGTAAATAATCCATTACCTTTGATTCTCTTCATCAGATGTCACTTCCAGGTATCACAGGTCCATAACGAATGTAGTTTTGTTCAAAAAAGCTCATCATTTATGTCCAAAAATCTCCGTCTCGTTAGCACATGATGTAAGCCAGCCGGACTTCTCGTCATGAACGAGGGGAAAAAATATATTTCCGTTCGTTCAAACATGTCAAACGTTGTATAGCATAAATCATTAGGGCCTTTTTTAACCAGAACATGAATAATATTCAAGGTGGACGAATGCATAGCCTTTTATAACGTATTGGAACGAGGGTACCCAACATGAAGTAGCGCGCCAGGTGTCTAATGGGACATCACCGTTCCATGGCTCTTGTTCGGTCAGATCTCCCTCCAGAAGACTCAAAACACTTTGTAAAGGCTGGTGACATCTAGTGGAAGCAATAGGAAGTGCCAAAATATTCCTAAACCCCTGTGTTTTTCAATGGGATAGGTTTAAAATCAATACAACACATCAGGTATCCACTTCCTGTCAGAAAATGTCTCAGGGTTTTGCCTGCCAAATGAGTTCTGTTATACTCACAGACACCATTCAAACAGTTTTGGAAACTTTAGAGTGTTTTCTATCCATATATAATAAGTATATGCATATTCTAGTTACTGGGTAGGATTAGTAACCAGATTAAATCGGGTAAATTTTTTTTATCCAGACGTGCAAATGCTGCCCCCTAGACCCAACAGGTTAAAAGTTCCCTTTCACAACATTAGCAGCCCTCTTGATCAGACCGCTGACAGATCTGTGGCAGACACCAAGCGTCTTTTTATACCGTCCGAATGAGTCATCCAGCTGAGCCGCTGTCGTCATCAGCACCACCACCGCCGCCACCCCACCATGAGACTGCAGTCTGCCATGAAAAATGTAAGCAGGCTAATTCCTATGGAATATCATGAACTTTTTATAAAGGTGTTCACAGTAGCTCAACTTGGTGTGGTAATAACAGAGTTGAATGCAGTTTCCTGTACTGAGGTAATATTTTCATATACTGTATACTGTATGTCTCACATGCCAATTGTAATAAGACTATGCAATTTGTATATTAACCTCTTGGCGTTCCCCTAGGATAGGGGGCGCTAAAGCGATTTTTGGAAAGAATTTGTGCCCATTTTAAACGACCTCCTACTCAAACTCAGAAGATAGGATATGCATATTATTAATACTTGTGGATAGAAAACACCCTAAAGTTTCTAAAACTGTTTGAATGGTGTCTGTGTATAACAGAACTCATATGGCAGTCAAAACCCCGAGACAGATGGAAACAGGAAGTGGAATTCTGAATTGCGAACTCAACTTAATCACGTTGCCTATTAATCACACCTTTAGCTATGGTTCATTGAGCACTTCCTATTGCCTCCACTAGATGTCCCCAGTCTTCACAAATTGGTTTGAGCCTTCTACTGTTAAAATTGAATGAATGAGACGCTGTGGAACGTGGTCACACGGAGAGGGCCATCACCATTATGACGCCGGCGCCCCTGGTTACCCTCCACCTTTCGAAACGTTTTGAAACACAATGCAATCGTCCCCCTCGATTCTTATTGGCTCTCTTGTTGAAAAACGGCCTGAAGATTTATGTTATACAACGTTTGACATGTTTGAACGAACCTAAATGGGGAAAAAATGCATTTTCTCGAAATGGCTGTCCCGTGGCCGACGAAGCATTTGGATCAGCCTTCAGACGCACTAACAAGAACAAGCTCTTGGAACATAAAGGAGTCATTTTTTCGAACGAAAATACATTTGTTGTGGACCTGACAATAGTATACAAGACTAGATGTGATATGCGATTGTTCCAAGATGGCTAGCCTATTGCTATTGCTAGCCTATTGTTCTGAGTATCGCATCCCCTTTTATCGCAAAGTGTGATTACCCAGTAAAGTTATTAAATCTGGCATTACAGGTGCTTTCAAGAGATATTCATCTATAAATCTTAGAATGACAATATTACATTTTAAAAATGTTTTCGAATAGTAATTTAGTAAATTGTAGCTCTGTTTCATCGGATGCATTTGAGGGAAAATAGTTAGTCAACGTTACGCACCGATGTAAAATGCTGTTTTTATATATAAATATGAAGTTTATCGAACAAAATAATGCATGTATTGTGTAACATGATGTCCTAGGTGTGTCATCTGATGAAGATTGTCAAAGGTTAGTGCTGCATTTAGCTGTTTTTTGATTATTTGTGATGCATGTGGTTGGTCGGAAAATGGCTATGTGGCTACTTTTACGATATACTCCTCTAACATAATCTAATGTTTTGCTTTTGCTGTAAAGCCTTTTTGAAATCGGACAACGTGGTTCGATTCAGGAGAGGTGTATCTATAAAACGATATAATTTGAAAAAAAAAAAATAATAATAATAATAATTAAATTTTGTTATGCTAATGGCGATATGATTTTTCGCTGGATGTCGACGGAGGCCGCACAGGGGTAAACAAAGCCTGTTAAATAATTAGGTCTGAGAATTGAATAACAAAGGCATGTTTTTTGGAAAATGTATGAATTTAAATACAAGGCATACGCTTAAGTTAACCTATTACATCTAGACGTTCCGCTAGCGGAACACCTGCTCCAATATCCAATGATGGGCGTGGCGTGAATTACAAATTCCTCTAAAATCCGAAAACTTCAATTTTTCAAACATATGACTATTTTACAGCATTTTAAAGACAAGACTCTCGTTAATCTAACCACACTGTCCGATTTCAAAAAGGCTTTACAACGAAAGCAAAACATTAGATTATGTCAGCAGAGTACCCAGCCAGAAATAATCAGACACCCATTTTTCAAGCTAGCATATAATGTCACAAAAAACAAAACCACAGCTAAATGCAGCACTAACCTTTGATGATCTTCATCAGATGACAACCCTAGGACATTATGTTATACAATGCATGCATGTTTTGTTCAATCAAGTTCATATTTATATCAAAAACCAGCTTTTTTACATTAGCATGTGACGTTCAGAACTAGCATACCCCCCGCAAACATCCGGTGAATTTACTAAATTACTCACGATAAACGTTCACAAAAAACATAACAATTATTTTAAGAATTATAGATACAGAACTCCTCTATGCACTCGATATGTCCGATTTTAAAATAGCTTTTCGGTGAAAGCACATTTTGCAATATTCTCAGTAGATAGCCCAGCCATCACGGCTAGCCATTTAGACACCGACCAAGTTTAGCCCTGATCAAACTCCGATTTACTATTACAAAAGTTTCATTACCTTTGTTGTCTTTGTCAGAATGCACTCCCAGGACTGCTACTTCAATAACAAATGTTGGTTTGGTCCAAAATAATCCATCGTTATATCCAAATTGCGGCGTTTTGTTCGTGCGTTCCAAGACACTATCCGAAATGGTAAATCAGGGTCGTGAGCATGGCGCAATTCGTGACAAAAGATTTCTAAATATTCCATTACCGTACTTCGAAGCATGTCAACCGCTGTTTAAAATCCCTTTTCATGCCATTTTTCTCGTAAAAAAGCGATAATATTCCGACCGGGAATCTCCGTTTAGCTAAACAGAGGAAAGAAAACAAAGCTTTCGGTCGACGCGGGCACGAGCCTGAGTCTCACAGTACTGTAACCAGCCACTACCCAAACGCGCTACTTTGTTTCAGCGAGAGCCTGCAAAGCCACGATTCAGCATTTTGCGACCTTCTGAGAGTCCATGTGAGCCGTAGAAAGTGTCACTTAAGAGCAGAGATCCCCTGTAATAGATAGAGAAAGTCAACAAGGCCAAGAAATGGTCAGACAGGGTACTTCCTGTACAGAATCTTCTCAGGTTTTGGCCTGCCAAATGAGTTCTGTTATACTCACAGACACCATTCAAACCGTTTTAGAAACTTTGGAGTGTTTTCTATCCAAAGCTAATAATTATATGCATATTCTAGTTTCTGGGCAGGAGTACTAATCAGATTAAATCGGGTACGTTTTTTATCCGTCCGTGAAAATACTGCCCCCTAGCCATAACAGGTTAAAAGGCAATACTGGCATTAACAAAGCATTACGTATCTAGGTATGATCAGAGAGAGTGAGTTCAAGGTCTGATTGTGCATTTCCATACAGGATTCAACCCAGTGGAACTTTTCAGTTCCATCTACACGGTCTGGCAACCGTATCTCACTGGGCTATAGCTCCGAATGACCTGCTTTCACTCGGGGCCAAAGCCAGGCCACTGGTGCTTTCAGCTTGAATTTACATAATGCCTAACTGTGAACTTTAACACCTTCTCACAACGCAACTGTTTTGATTAGCAGAGGTTGTTGATTCTGCTCTTCACAAGTCCTCACTGTCAACCCTAGCTATAGAAACACAATTTCTCTAGTACAGTGAGGGGAAAAAAGTATTTGATCCCCTGCTGATTTTGTACGTTTGCCCACTGACAAAGAAATGATCAGTCTATAATTTTAATGGTAGGTTTATTTGAACAGTGAGAGACCGAATAACAACAAAAAAATCCAGAAAAAACGCATGTCAAAAATGTTATAAATTGATTTGCATTTTAATGAGAGAAATAAGTATATGACCCCCTCTCAATCAGAAAGATTTCTGGCTCCCAGGTGTCTTTTATACAGGTAACGAGCTGAGATTAGGAGCACACTCTTAAAGGGAGTGCTCCTAACCGCAGCTTGTTACCTGTAAAAAAGACACCTGTCCACAGAAGCAATCAATCAGATTCCAAACTCTCCACTATGGCCAAGACCAAAGAGCTCTCCATGGATGTCAGGGACAAGATTGTAGACCTACAACAAGGCTGGAATGGGCTACGAGAACATCGCCAAGCAGCTTGGTGAGAAGGTGACAACATTTGGTGCGATTATTCGCAAATGGAAGAAACACAAAAGAACTGTCAATTTCCCTCGGCCTGGGGCTCCATGCAAGATCTCACCTCGTGGAGTTGCAATGATCATGAGAACGGTGAGGAATCAGCCCAGAACTACACGGGAGGATCTTGTCAATGATCTCAAGGCAGCTGGGACCATAGTCACCAAGAAAACAATTGGTAACATAATACGCCGTGAAGGACTGAAATCCTGCAGCGCCCACAAGGTCCCCCTGCTCAAGGAAGCACATATACATGCCCGTCTGAAGTTTGACAATGAACATCTGAAGGATTCAGAGGACAACTGGGTGAAAGTGTTGTGGTCAGATGAGACCAAAATGGAGCTCTTTGGCATCAACTCAACTCGCTGTGTTTGGAGAAGGAGGAATGCTGCCTATAACCCCAAGAACACCATCCCCACCGTCAAACATGGAGGTGGAAACATTATGCTTTGGGGGTGTTTTTCTGCTAAGGGGACAGGACAACTTCACCGCATCAAAGGGACGATGGACGGGGCCATGTACCGTCAAATCTTGGGTGAGAACCTCCTTCCCTCAGCCAGGGCATTGAAAATGGGTCATGAATGGGTATTCCAGCATGACAATGACCCAAAACACACGGCCAAGGCAACAAAGGAGTGGCTGAAGAAGAAGCACATTAAGGTCCTGGAGTGGCCTAGCCAGTCTCCAGACCTTAATCCCATAGAAAATCTGTGGAGGGAGCTGAAGGTTTGAGTTGCCAAACGTCAGCCTCGAAACCTTAATGACTTGGAGAAGATCTGCAAAGAGGAGTGGGACAAAATCCTTCCTGAGATGTGTGCAAACCTGGTGGCCAACTACAAGAAACGTCTGACCTCTGATTGCCAACAAGGGTTTTGCCACCAAGTACTAAGTCATGTTTTGCAGAGGGGTCAAATACTTGTTTCCCTCATTAAAATGCAAATCAATTTAACATTTTTGACATGTGTTTTTCTAGATTTTTTTTTTGTTATTCTGTCTCTCACTGTTCAAATAAACCTACCATTAAAATTATAGACTGATCATTTCTTTTTCAGTGGGCAAACGTTCAAAATCAGCAGGGGATCAAATACTTCTTTCCCTCACTGTACAACATAAGGGTGTAGGCTCGGCCCTGATTTATGCGGTCTCTGTCACCTAGAGCTGCATGGCAAATAGTCCAGGAACACAAGGAAAGCACAAAGGACAATACCCAAGGACTAGTCAGCTTTCCCCCCTCTGACGGGCCAAAATGTAACTGTTACAGTATCCAGAGAACTGACTATTGAATGTGTGATGGATAGCAGACATGGATACTACATTATTCTTTCGGAAACTTGTTTACTGAGGATAATTCTATGTATGTATGATCTCTGTGCTACAGTGCCTTGCAAAAGTATTCATCCCCTTGGCATTTTTCCTATTTTGTTGCATTACAAGCTGTAATTTGAATGGATTTTTATTTGGATTTCATGTAATGGATAGTCCAAATTGGTGAAGTGAAATGTTTTTTTCGTTTTTTTTTTCTCAAAAATGTAAAAAATAAATAAAAATAAAGTGGTGCATGCATATGTATTCACTCCCTTTGCTATGAAGCCCCTAAATTAGATCTGGTGCAACCAATTACATTCAGATGTCACATAATTATTTAAATAAAGTCCACCTGTGTGCAATCTAAGTGTCACATGATCTCAGAATATATACACCTGTTCCGAAAGGCCACAGAGTCTGCAACACCACTAAGCAAGGGGCCCCACCAAGCAAGCGTCACCATGAAGACCAAGGAGCTCTCCAAACAGGTTAGGTACAAAGTTGTGGAGAAGTACAGATCAGGGTTGGGTTATAAAAAATATCTGAAACTTTGAACATCCCACAGAGCACCATTAAATCCATTATAAAAAAAATTGAAAGAATATGGTACCACAACAAACCTGCCAAGTGAGGGCCACCCACCAAAACTCACAGACCAGACAAGGAGGGCATTAATCAGAGAGGCAACAAAGGGACCAAAGATAACACCGAAGGAGCTGCAAAGCTCCACAGCGGAGATTGGAGTATCTATCCATAGGACCACTTTAAGCCGTACACTCCACGGAGCTGGGCTTTACGGAAGAGTGACCAGAAAAAAAGCCATTGCTTAAAGAAAAAAATAAGCAAACACGTTTGGTGTTAGCCAAAAGGCATGTGGGAGACTCCCCAAACATATGGAAGAAAGTACTCTGGTCAGATGAGACTTTTTGGCCATCAAGGAAAACACTGTCTGGCACAAACCCAACACCTCTCATCACTCAGAGAACACCATCCCCACAGTGAAGCATGGTGGTGGCAGCATCATGCTGTGGGGATGTTTTTCATCGGCAGGGATTGGGAAACTGGTCAGAATTGAGGGAATGATGGCGCTAAATACAGGGAAATTCTTGAGGGAAACCTGTTTCAGTCTTCCAGAGATTTGAGACTGGACAGAGGTTCACCTTCCAGCAGGACAATGACCCTAAGCATACTGCTAAAGCAACACTTGAGCGGTTTAAGGGGAAACATTTAAATGTCTTGGAATGGCCTAGTCAAAGCCCAGACCTCAATTCAATTGAGAATCTGTTGTATGACTTAAATATTACTGTACACCAGCAGAACCCATCCAACTTCAAGGAGCTGGAGCAGTTTTTTCTTGAAGAATGGGCAAAATCCCAGTGGCTAGATATGCCAAGCTTATAGAGACTTGCAGCTGCAATTTCTGCAAAAGGTGGCTCTACAAAATATTGACTTTGGGGGGTGAATAGTTATGCACACTCAAGTTTTCAGTTTTTTTGTGCTATTTCTTGTTTGTTTCACAATAAAAAATATTTTGCATCTTCAAAGTGGTAGGCATGTTGTGTAAATCAAATGATACAAACCCACAAAAAAATCTATTTTAATTCCAGGTTGTAAGGCAACAAAATAGGAAAAAGGCCAAGGGGGTGAATACTTTCGCAAGCCACTAACTTATATCTGTTAGTGCTGAGCGATTTCTGCTTTTTGAGCTTGGTTCAATTATCCAAAATAAATCCGTTTTCGATTTCATAAAAAAATGCTATAAGAGTATAACAATTATTAAAAGTCCCATGATGGTAGTGACTGCCAATTCCTGCTTATCACCTTATTTATTATTTCATTCCAAGTCATCATATCATCTCTATAGAGCTGCTGCCTGTGCGGTCTGACAAAATCACTATTTTAGTAGTTCTTCAAAGTAAATAATGCATACTTTTATGACTGCTGAAGACCAAGTATGTATTTCAGGATCGCGAAGCAACTGCTTTCTTTCCCTCTTGATAGTGTGTTCTCTCTTCTCTCAGTCTCCGTGTCTGCTTCGCACAGACCGGAGAAGTTTAAGCAGACGTGCAATGGATTATGGTCATTGTAGTTACATTAAGTACCATATTTTCTGCGCTAAACTATGTACAGTATCGGCCTGTTGGAAAATACAACTCCCTGCTACATCACACAGTTCAGGCTTGATCTGATTTATCTCTACAGAAACTGCCCATCGAGCTCACAGGAAAAAAATATTGAACTGACATTGGTCAATTAGTTGTTTAAAAACAGAAAATTAACCAACATTTTCATTAATTGTTCAACACTAATATATGTACAGGGTGATATCTAAATTACTCTATGCAAAGAAAGGGGTTTTATGGTCCTCTCAGGATTTCTGTCTTATTTACATTGGTCTCATTCCCCGCACAAGCCTTCAGATGATGTGACACTCTGTGGAGATTGGACCTTGGTCGTCAGGCTACTGTAAACTTGATATTGTTCGATTGGTCAATGGTGGTTGGTTTTGGGTTGAGGTTACAACTTCAGATGTTATCATTGGAATTAAATGCCTTTGTTCTCTCTCTTATCCAGTATCCTTTTCACGGAGGAAGGTTGTATGATCAATTCTCATTTCCTAGGCTTTTAGACCCCTAGCCTAGTAGACATCTATCTAATCATGCTTAGAATGATGCCTTGTAATACTTGTTAATGTGTTGTAACTTAATTTTATGCCTTGAAAATGTAATCAATCATTTTACAAAGTTATTAAATACACTTCTATTTAGAATTCCATTCTCATACATTTCTTGATTGCCTATAACTAACTCAATTATAGTCTCCTATTTATTTCATTTTTAAATTATATATATTTTTTAACCTTTTATTTAACTAGGCAAGCCAGTTAAGAACAAATTCTTATTTACAATGACGGCCTACCCCGGCCAAACCCGGACGACGCTGGGCCAATTGCGTGCTGCCCTATGGGACTCCCAATCACGGCCGGATATGATACAACCTGGATGGAGTCAGATATGGAGTCAGAAACAATTTGATAGGCTATTTGGCTTATTACATGAGGTAAATATAATATACATATATCAAACAATACTCCACTGCAAGGGTGTATACACTAGTGTAACGCTGGTGTTACAGTTGAAAAGTAGCAAAATACTATTTTATAAACATCTTGAGCTTTGGATTCAAAATCTGAATTGTTAACTATACTGCATACTGTAAAAGTGAACTTCATATCACATCATCAGATCAACGGGATGTTATTACAACAGCACCCCTGGTTCTCTGAGGTGTTACAGAATGGGGGATTGTGAGAGCAACACACATAATTGAGAAACACAAAATAAACCCTGCATTCAGTTTAGGAGAGTCAGGTCGGGGGCTGGGCCGCCACCCAGTTCTACACAATAGATGCAGTAAAGAGGTCAATGAAACGCAGACCGTGGGGGATAGATGAAGGGCGTTGGATTTGCGCACATTCAACAAATCTGATCTAACGGAGTGGATATTCATCAAGTCCATCATGATTGAAGTATTGTAATGGGCCCAAAATGTAGTTTCTAAAGTCCGATATGGATATATTTGGCTGTTTTCGCTCCATAGCATTTAGACGTTGTTCCTTTTCAGGTTTAGAAGAAGTCTGCTAAATGCTAACTTCCATTTCGTATAAATTGGTAACATAGCTAGCGTACAGAAATCGGTTGTGGTAGTCAAAGTATTTTTTAACTGCAATGCATTTGATTGGTGATGATGACATCCAGGCATTATACTCAGATTTTTACCTCAACATAGTGTGAAATACACATAAACAATGTCCTAAATGTAGGCTAATTTTGATGGGGGGCAATGAGGAGATATGGGATAGTCCCAGTCGCTATTAGATAGAATGTCGTGGCCTGCCCGCCTGTGGAGAAAACAACCTGTGGTTACCTAGGTTACCCCATTGGCTCACAGCAAACACTTTACCTTTTTCAAATGCAAATGTCTTGTTGTCTGGGGCGCAACTTTGCTTTAGAACTGGGGGGGCATAACCTAACGTGGGGTCTGGGGGTCCTCCCTCAGATTTTTGGTGGGCATCTAAAGCTAATTTCATGCATTTCTACACAATCCAATCTGACCCATGGCCCTTCTAGCCGTCTCTATTTAGAACAACAAAAGATAAGCAAAAGTTCCCCCCATCTATGGTAGAAAAATGAGATTTTGTTTTAATACTGTTTATGCATTGAAGAAAGGTTTCTCAGTAGTCCCTCATCTGTGTCTGTGTGAAGTGAGTTGGCCTCTGGGGTTTGGGGTAACAACTGATTTTATGATGGTCTTGTCCTCTCTCGGAGACTGCAATCCAATGATTGAATTGGTGTTTGTGTACTATGATGTACCAGGGAGGAGATGGCTCTGGTATGGATAGCTGTCACGTCCTGGCCAGTATAAGGTTAATTGGTATTGTAGTTTGGTCAGGACGTGGCAGAGGTTATTCGTTTTATGTGGTTCGGGGTGGTGTGTTTGTTGAAGGGGCATTTGATTTAAGTATTCCGGGGCTTTTGGGCACTGTTTGGTTTTCATGTATTCTATGTTGAGTCTAGTGTGTCTGTTTCTATGTTTGGTTAATTGGGGTTGGGACTCTCAGTTGAAGGCAGGTGTTGTCTATTTGCCTTTGATTGAGAGTCCCATATATTAGGGTGTGTTTGTGTTTGTCATTTGTGGGAGATTGTTCCGTGTTTAGTGTGTGTCAACATTACAGGACTGTCAGTTTATCGTTCGTTCTCTTTTGTTATTTTGTGTTCATTTTGGAGTTAATAAATGTTCAAAATGAACAACCGCATGCCTGCTGCGTTTTGGTCCTCCTTCACCGACGATAACCTTGTTTTAGGGGCCAAACCCCTCGTTTCTATACAATAGGAACAGTCTTCACAGCAAATGCTATCTGGCTAGTGGATACTCCTTTATCACATAGCAAAGCTCACCTTTTGACCCAGTCCACACATCTGTTGTTTGTAATGTAGACTAAGAGGTTGTATCTTTGCTATAAAGGGTGTAACCCAACTCTGTTTCATTGGGTTCTCAGTGATCTACCGGGGAGGGGTGGAACCAGCCATGACTAAGCATTTTTAGATCTACTATATAAGAACTCTGAATTGTCTGTATTGTGGAGCTCTCGGCATTACACTTCAGAGTGTGCGGTCGACCAGCTTCATTATTGCAATAATTAATCAATATTAAAATAAAGAAGATTGTTTTAAGAAATGACAGTCTCCCTCACTTGGTTAGAATTTCCACCACACATCAGGTAAGCAATCATTGTTAAATATGTTAAAGTGATTGATAACACTGAACTAGATCAAAGGTAATTCAATAATCAATATTATGTTGCACATTTAACCAATAGCCTAACAAATGTAACAACAAATCAAGCACAAATACTTTTGATTGTCTTTATTAAGATATCCTCTATATCAAATTTCCACCAAACTGCCCAGGCAGTCCGTGCCACCTGCACGCCCGACCCCCACCAGTCTAGTCAATACCTCAACTCTCTCCCAAAACACATTTTCCCCCACATTTTTATTTTTACTTCAAAGGGAAAGGTTTGGAAACAAAAGTAAAACATAAAAAAATACAACTACACATATACATTAACACACATTACATCCTCCATATCATTAATCTCATTGGCCTAATAGTATTGTAGAGCCATTTTTACACACTATAGCCGGGTTGTATTGTATTCCATATAAGGCATCCAGACTGAATTATACTGTTGCACAGTATACATTTCTGCCATCCATTGTGACATTGTGGGAGGATAACCAACCTTCCAATTAATGGCAATGCATTTCTTCGATGCTTGGTTACACAGTTTAGTTTGGTAACAGTCTCCAGAATGAACAACAGCCAGCCTTCACAAGGTCATAACATACGCAAATATGTCCCCTTTCGTGTTTTACATCTCCAGCAGAGGAATGATATTTCTGAGTGTATGTTATTCAGTTACACAAGCAAGTACGTTCTATGGATGGTCTTAAACTGCAGTAATTTATGTCTGAGATTATATAAACAGTGGCAACCCATCATTCAGGGCAGGTGGGGCAGATATTGTTTGTTTTTTTTGGGGGGGGGGGGGGGCTTGCTTGTTTTGCTTGTTATTTTGGCATTAATACGTGTCACATATCAGTTTGCAAACAATATTTAAAAAAAACAACATTAATTGAGTTAATAAACCGCATACAAACATTCTCTTTTTTTCTTTCTTGAGAAAGGCATCTCCAAAATGCAGGTGTTTCAGCCTAGCTCAGTGCTTTCTGTGGTGGTGGGGCGAGCCAACAGAAAATACAGAGCGTTGCACCTGATTGGCTCATATTTTTGTCATGATTGGCTCAGTTTTCTGTCACTCATGGGACAGTTTGTCACCCCCAAGTCTAAGGTTAGAGCTCAAAAAATGATGTCCCTTGGGTTCTGCCCTAGTTATATTAGAAGTGCCCTTCCAAGAAGGCTCAAGGTCATTGGCCACAGATAGAAATCAAATCACGTTATCTACAGTAGCTTTGATTGGACTGATCATGTCAACATCTTACTTTCAAAGGCTTAGCTAGCAGTCATCATAAATCAAGTCGACAATCTACTGGCAAATCCTTTTTAATCCTTGTCAAATGATGAGAAATAATTAAGAGAAATTACAGATAAAATGTATCGGTGCTCATCGGCCATTGGACATAAAGATTACACAAGTTGGAAATCGCAAATTCAACAATGAGTCGTTTGGAAGGAATCAGTGGCTAACTGCAAGCAGTGCAAAGCAATCAGTAACAGTAACCTGCTATTCAATGGAGTGGCTGTGTTTTTTTTTTCTCCAAGTTCCCACCATAAATCCAGAGAATGCCAGACTTTGATGACAAAGTTGGATGACAAAACTGCAGCGCCACCTTCATGTTTAAGTGAGCACATCACAAGCCAAGGTGAGTCCAAAAATGTATTGTATGCTGCTGCATAAATGATGTAATATGCAAAGGAGATATGTATACTATAGCTAAGAAAGTAATACTAAGTGTATGTTGTGTAGTAAGCGGTTAGTAGCCTATGTGCCTCACCCTAATCATTTGCTCTATTTTCACGTCTTAATTTCGGCTAACGTTTGTAACGAGTGCGCTGAGAGTCGGGAAGCAAGTACAGGGAGTGAGTCATTTCTGTGGCTTGTAACTCTAATGAACTTATCCTCTGCAGCAGAGGTAACTCTGGGTCTTCCTTTCCTTTGACGGTCCTCATGAGACAGTTTCACCATAGTGCTTGATGGTTTTTGCAAATGCAGAAACTTAAAGTTTTTGAAATTTTCCGTATTGACTGACCTTCATGTCATAAAGTAATGATAG
Organism: Salmo salar; assembly: GCF_965601325.2. Lineage (NCBI taxonomy): Eukaryota > Metazoa > Chordata > Actinopteri > Salmoniformes > Salmonidae > Salmo > Salmo salar. The sequence continues at coordinate 86,159,736 of NC_138305.1, forward strand.
ACTGTCATTTATTTGTCTTTGCTTATTTGAGCTGTTCTCATAATATGGACTGGCTTTTCACCAAATAGGGCTATCTTCTATATACCAACCCTACCTTGTCACAACACAATTGATTGCCTCAAACGCATTAAGAATTAAAACAATTCCACATATTAACTTTTAACAAGGCACACCTGTTAATTGAAATGCATTAAAGGTGACTACCTCATTAAGCTGGTTGAGAGAATGCCAAGAGTGTGCAAAGCGGTCATCAAGGCAAACTTTGAAGAATCTCAAATATAATTATTTTTTTGATTTGGTTATTACATGATTCCATGTGTTATTTCATAGTTGATGTCTACACTGTTATTCTCCAATGTAGAAAATAGTGAAAATAAAGAAAATCCCTCGAATTAGGTGTGTGCAAACTTGTATGTAGTAGATATAAATTCTGTCAAAATAAATGTGTTTTTTGTGTATGTTTTGCGAGGGTTCCTGTCAAGAAGTGACATGAAAATGACAGTACTGCCAGCCTTGTAAGAAAATCTCTCTCCCTTTTTCCTCTGTCTCCCTCTCTTTCCCTGTCTCCTTCCCTCCCATTGTTTTCTCCCCCCCCTCTCTACCTCTGTCCACGACCTTTCTGACTGCATCTCCTTTCCTACCACCACTGACCCTAGAAGAAAAGGTGGCCCTGTCCTGTCTGTCTAGCTAAGGCATGTGAGGACTGGAATACCAATGACTCTCATCTAAAGCTAATCAATTCTCAGAGGTAGATCTGCTGTGTGCCTGTGATATCACACCCCTGATTACTGTCTCCAAAAGCAAGACAATCAATAGCCCCAAAATGTTAATGTCAAACTGAAAGCCTCGCTTTCTAAAATGCTCCAACCTTGTTGCCCCCTACGACCTATGAAGGTTTGAAATACACATCGAACAGATTTTGAGACAGTTCTTTTGAGAAGTGTAGTGCATTAGAAATACTTTATTGGCATAACATTCCAGAATATTCTGTCAGTTCTGTATATACTAACTTCCTCTGCATTAATACAATGAGATATTGAATGATAAGACATAATGTGAAGAGAGTATGATGCTGCATCTACTCAGGCCCTGTCATTAATAACCTCTTCAGCGTCTCATCCCGTCACCGGGATCAAAATCCAGCGAAAAATCATATCGCCAATTAGCATTAAAAAAAAATCATAATTTTTTTTTTTTTAAAGTAATATATATATATATTTTTTTTTATAGATACACCTCTCCTGAATAAACCCACGTCGTCCGATTTCAAAAAGGTTTTACAGGAAAAGCAAATCATTAGATTATGTTAGATGAGTCCATCGTAAAAAGCAGCTTCATAGCCATTTTCCGACCAACCACTTGCATCACATATAATCAAAAAACAGCTAAATGCAGCACTAACCTTTTACAAACTTCATCAGATGGCACCCCTAGGACATCATGTTATACAATGCATGCATTCTTTTGTTCAATAAAGGTCATATTTATATATAAAAACAGCATTTTACATCTCTGTCTGAGGTTGACTAAATAATTTCCCCTCAAAAGCGTCCCGGTAAACAATGCTACATTTCCCTAAATTACTATCCTATAACGATTTTTTAAATTTATATTGTCAATCTAACATTTATAGATGAGAATCTCTTGAGAACACCTGTCATACCAGATTTTAAATTAACTTTACTGGGTAATCACACTTTGCGATAAAAGGAGATGCGATACTCAGAAAATGAGCTAATATACAGAGCTCAGGCGCCATCTTGGAAACAATCGCATGTCACATCTCATCTTGTATAATATTGTCAATAATCACCTACCTTTAGTTGTCTTCATCAGAAAGCATCCCAGGTCCACAACAGATGTATTTTCGGTCAAAAAGTCCATACTTCACGTTCCATTAGCCTGATGTTGGTAGCGCGTCCTATGGCTCTCTCCAAGCGCAGGGCTGAAGTTCCGGATAAAATGCGATTCTCCCGCATGTAGGTTCGTTCAAACATGTCAAACGTTGTAAAACATTAATCTTCAGGGCCTGTAACACCAAGAGAGCCAATAAGATTCGAGGGGGATGATTTCATTGGCTTTAAAACCGTTTCCAAAGGTGGGGGCAGACATGGCCGCCGGCGTCATAATGGTGATGGCCCATCCCGTGTGACCAATTTCCAACTCGTCTCATTCACTGAGTTTTGACTCTATAAGGCTCAAACCACTGTGAAAAGACTGGCGACATCTAGTGGAAGCAATAGGAAGTGCTCACTGAACCATGGTTAACGGTGTTATTTATAGGGAAAGATGAGAAGTCGAGTCCACAATTCAGAATTCCACTTCCTGTTTCAATCGGTCTCGGGGTTTTGACTGCCATTTGAGTTCTGTTATACTCACAGACACCATTCAAACAGTTTTAGAAACTTTAGAGTGTTTTCTATCCATATATAATAAGTACATGCATGCCCTAGCTTCTGAGTTTGATTAGTAGGCCGTTGAAAATGGGAACGATTTTTTTTCAAAATGCGCTGTGGCGCCCCCTATCCTCATTCTTCTGAAGTAGTGGAGAAATGATGGGGCACTAGACTTACACTGAGTGTACAAAACATTAGGAACTCTTATGATCCCTTATTGTTGTCACATGTTAAATCCACTTCAATCAGTGTCGATAAAGGGGAGAATACAGGTTCAAAAAGGATTTTCAAGTCTTGAAACAATAAAGACATGGATTGTGTATGTGTGCCATTCAGATGGTGAAACAGAACAAAAGAGTTAAGTGCGCATGAACGGGGTATTGTAGAAGGTGCAAGGCCTACCGGTTTGTGTCAAGAACTGCAACGCTGCTGGGTTTTTCACACAACAGTTTCCAGTGTATCAAGAATGGTCCACCACCCAAAGGACATCCAGCCAACTTGACACCACTGTGAGAAGCATTGGAGTCAACATAAGCCAGCATCCCTGTGGAACGCTTTCGACACCTTGTAGAGTCCATGCACTGACGAATTGAGGCTATTCTGAGGGCAAAAAGGGGTGCAACTCAAAATCAGGAAGGTGTTCCTAATGTTTTGTACACTCAGTGTATATCAAAGCATTGACGCAAAAGAGGCTGGGATGTATAAATAATAGCCCTAAGCTAGGGATGTGAATACATGCAATCACTTCATACACTTAGATACATCAAGATGTCATGATATAATTGGCTTTGCCACATAACTGACAAAGTCATATGGTGGTTGAAACTTGTGTGCGTCTAATCACTTCTGTAAAGAGTGCTAAAGAAGTTCTCCAATCATTAATATAAACATTTTCACCATAAAAAAAGCAAACTACCGATATAGTATATCAGTGGATTCGGTGAGAAATCTCAAAACACGACTTCAGAGCAACATTTAACTAAGCAGCTTACTATCAGTGTTTTACTTCTGACAACACTGGGTGAGAGATTTCATAATTTTCCTTTTGATATTTTTCTTTTCATTCTAAATCACTTCTTTATTGTGCCCATGTTCACTGACAAAGAAGAGTGGGCATGAAAAACAGAAGTCGGAGGATGAAAAATTATTATTTCTCTCGAGCTTCATGCCTGGCAGTTGTACAGCAGAAACATATACTGTCTTTGTAGTCCAATTCAAATCGCTGCCTAAACTTCAAAGAACCGTCTGAGCTACAAAGAGATTTGAAAGATCTATATCTGTATCTTTACATAATGCAACATCTGTACTGCATTTTCCCAATGACGTTACATCGCTAATGTTCTAACTGCTCTATGTCATAAATACTATACCAGTATGGATGATTGAATTAATAAGCTGAATGATAGTCAGGCCATTTCTAGCTCCGCAACCTGAAGTTGTGTTTCTGGGTTAGCTGCAGTCTCTGCCATAGAACATGTATTAGCCATTTACATTTAAGTCATTTAGCAGACGCTCTTATCTAGAGCGACTTACAAATTGGTGCATTCACCTTATGATATCAAGTGGAACAACCACTTTACAATAGTGCATCTAAATCTTTTAGGGGGGGTGGGGGGGTTAGAAGGATTACTTTATCCTATCCTAGGTATTCCTTAAAGAGGTGGGGTTTCAGGTGTCTCCGGAAGGTGGTGATTGACTCCGCTGTCCTGGCGTCGTGAGGGAGCTTGTTCCACCATAGGGGTGCCAGAGCAGCGAACAGTTTTGACTGGGCTGAGCGGGAACTGTGCTTCCTCAGAGGTAGGGGGGCCAGCAGGCCAGAGGTGGATGAGCGCAGTGCCCTCGTTTGGGTGTAGGGACTGGTCAGAGCCTGAAGGTACGGAGGTGCCGTTCCCCTCACGGCTCCGTAGGCAAGCACCATGGTCTTGTAGCGGATGCGAGCTTCAACTGGAAGCCAGTGGAGAGAGCGGAGGAGCGGGGTGACGTGAGAGAACTTGGGAAGGTTGAACACCAGACGGGCTGCGGCGTTCTGGATGAGTTGTAGGGGTTTAATGTCACACGCAGGGAGCCCAGCCAACAGCGAGTTGCAGTAATCCAGACGGGAGGTGACAAGTGCCTGGATTAGGACCTGCGCCGCTTCCTGTGTGAGGCAGGGTCGTACGCTGCGAATGTTGTAGAGCATGAACCTACAGGATCGGGTCACCGCCTTGATGTTAGTGGAGAATGACAGGGTGTTGTCCAGGGTCACGCCAAGGTTCTTAGCACTCTAGGAGGAGGACACAATGGAGTTGTCAACCGTGATGGCGAGATCATGGAACGGGCAGTCCTTCCCCGGGAGGAAAAGCAGCTCCGCCTTGCCGAGGTTCAGCTTGAGGTGGTGATCCGTCATCCACACTGATATGTCTGCCAGAAATGCAGAGATGCGATTCGCCACCTGGTTATCAGAAGGGGGAAAGGAGAAGATTAATTGTGTGTCGTCTGCATAGCAATGATAGGAGAGACCATGTGAGGATATGACAGAGCCAAGTGACTTGGTGTATAGCGAGAATAGGAGAGGGCCCAGAACAGAGCCCTGGGGGACACCAGTGGTGAGAGCACGTGGTGCGGAGACAGATTCTCGCCACGCCACCTGGTAGGAGCGACCTGTCAGGTAGGACGCAATCCAAGCGTGGGCCGCGCCGGAGATGCCCAACTCGGAGAGGGTGGAGAGGAGGATCTGGTGCTTCACAGTATCAAAGGCAGCAGATAGGTCTAGAAGGATGAGAGCAGAGGAGAGAGAGTTAGCTTTAGCAGTGCGGAGAGCCTCCGTGACACAGAGAAGAGCGGTCTCAGTTGAATGACCAGTCTTGAAACCTGACTGATTTGGATCAAGAAGGTCATTGTGAGAGAGATAGCAAGAGAGCTGGCCAAGGACGGCACGTTGAGCAACCGTAGTAAAAAAAAAATTGATACCCAAACACACAGCTAAGTAGTTTCCTCCCTCTCTGAATTCCACAAATGTCACTGCTTGTGGCCTAATACAATTTCAACAGGACCCTACAAATACTATCAGGTTTTCTTTCCCTCCAAACCGCCTGTAAACTGTCAGGTAATGAAGGAGAGCGCTTTCCATATGGGATTATAATGATGACAGAACTACTTGAGTTTGCTTTTTAAATTTCGTGGTTGCAAATTGAGTTTCGGGGTTGCAAGTACGATTAGTAAATGTGTAATTTAATGTGTGAAAGATTTAACAACGGTCAAAAACTTGTAACTTGACGTTTGAATAAATTCAATAAGATTTGCAAGCATAATTTATTATCAGAATTATTGCAAATCCATTTACGACTATGAATATTCTGCTGTGAATCAAAAATACATTTGCAGATTTTCAATCTGCACGCACTCTGAATTCTCTCACTGTTGTCATGTTGTAGAAATCAAATCAAATGTATTTATATAGCCCTTCGTACATCAGCTGATATCTCAAAGTGCTGTACAGAAACCCAGCCTAAAACCCCAAACAGCAAGCAATGCATGTGAAATAAGCACGGTGGCTAGGAAAAACTCCAGAGGAAAAACTCCCTAGAAAGGACAAAAACCTAGGAAGAAACCTAGAGAGGAACCAGGCTAGAAAGGTTTGTAAATTTGAAGGAAGAGATTTGCAAGTAAAATCTTGATTTGCACTCTGGGGCAGGACCTTTTACTCCTGACCAACCAGTTCCCTCTGTCAAAACCACAGCCGTCTAACCATTGGCTGGATTGTTCCATCAATCAAATATTAGGAAGTACCTGCGCACATGAGCAAGAGAAGATGAGGTAAAGAAAACCAAAACGATCTACTTGAAGGTAATCGTCTCTTATCTGTGTACATAGATTTTTTGGGGGTGTGAAAAGTCATAACAGTAGTTTGCTTATCATGTGAAATATCATGATATAATTGTACATTTCAGACGAATTCCAGACCAGCCTTTGGATTGACAGCCGCTGTTGCGTTAGCTATCTGGCCACTGACATTCATCCTAGCTTTACCAGGCAATTTTAGATCCGAGGGGAAAACAAATCTAGTTAACCATCTGATTGATAGTTTATATAAATACCATTTAATGTTAGCTAGCTAAATGGAAACTGCTAGGGGGATGGTAGCCAACATCACTTCACCGTGTAGCTAACGTTAAATAGGTTTCTTGAAAAGAAAAACTACAGCTATAATTTAAAGACTTGTTTCTGACTTTTGAACACTTTTTGTCAAACTACTTCATTCCACTGCTTGTTTATTTATTAATTGGTGACAGAAAAGTCTAATGCTCTTCCCAATTCCACTGCAAATAGACTACTAGACTGTGTTGGTTGGGTATTGTATTGTCATGAGTGTCCTGTGAGAATCCAAATAGGTCAGATCAGGTTTGCAATGATTAACTTCAACCAGATCCCCTCTCACCCGCAGAGGGTGAAGGAGGGAACACCTCACGCCCTGTTGTAAATCAAGGAGACAAGATTTAGGTCTCCCTCTCCAAGTTCACCAAAGGAATGTGTCTTTGTTTCAAGAGACTTTTCCTACTGAAACTCTAACACGTTCTAAAGCAAATACTGGAACAATATTTCTAACATGGGGAATGGTCAGAGGCGATCTACAGAACACTAATGTAATTTTGTGATATCATAAAAAAAGTTATAAAGGACATACTGTAACTTGAAATTATACCCACTACATGTGTGAAGTGTCCATCCTATGCATTGTAAATGAAATATGAAAAAATGATGAAAGTATTTTTAAGAGAGGGATGTGATTTGAGGAAATATAAGAGTTTCACATAACTTTGTACAAGTCACACCCCCGAGTGAGGTCAGAGAGTGTGTCAGCCTGACGAAACTGCCCCTCTCGAACAAACTGCATAAATGATGGGAAACAAAATTAACATAACAGACCAGAGAGACGTAGAGCTGCAGCTGCACGTTTAGTGGTCTGAACTTTCACGATAAACTCACCTCCCGGACAATCACTGGTATGGCTGATTCGCTGTCCTAAGTAAAGTATCTTCGAAAGTGAATTTAAATTTAAGTGGGACCATTCTACTACTCTGTTCAAACCATCATATTACGCTACTCTCATCACCCCATTAGGAACCATCGACACGGCTGTCTAGCCTATCTTCAAAGAAGCGTCTTCCAGATCGAATGGAAGGAGAATAAACTCTGTAGTTCTGTTCAGGACAACATGACAAGCCACCAGATACCGGACAACTACAGAGAGGAACTACAGTAGAAGACGTGTTTGAACCATTTTTGTACAATCGAAGCCTTACAAGCGTGTCACGAAAAGGCCCCAACCCCCTTTCCAAGGTGATCCGGTTCAGAGAGAGATACACGGCATAAATATATTAACGATTTCTTACTCCAAGCGGGCGGCGGTTCGTGTACAAAGTATAGGAGTACTTTAACCTCTTATGGCTAGGGGGCAGTATTTTCACGGCTGGATAAAAAACGTACCCAATTTAATCTGGTTACTAATCCTACCCAGTAACTAGAATATGCATATACTTATTATATATGGATAGAAAACACCCTAAAGTTTCTAAAACTGTTTGAATGGTGTCTGTGAGTATAACAGAACTCAAATGGCAGGTCAAAACCTGAGAGATTCCTTTACAGGAAGTGGCCTATCTGACCATTTCTGGAACTTCTTTGCCATCTCTATCTTTTACTAAGGATCTCTGCTCTAACGTGACACTTCCTACGTCGTCCATAGGTGCTCAGAGCCCGGGAAAAACCTGAATGTCGTCATCCCAGCCCCAGGCTGAAACACATTATCGCCTTTCTCAAGTGGCTGATCAAGGGACTGTGGGCTTAGGCGCGTGACCTGGTCGCCCCCGTCTGTGATTTTTTTCCTCTGTTTGCCGAAAAAGGAGATTCCCGGTCGGAATATTATCGCTTTTCTACGAGAAAAATGGCATAAAAATTGATTTTAAACAGCGGTTGACATGCTTCGAAGTACGGTAATGGAATATTTAGAATTTTTCTGTCACGAATTGCGCCATGCGCACGACCCTGATTTAACATTTCGGATAGTTTCTGGGACGCACGAACAAAACGTTGCTATTCGGATATAACGATGGATTATTTTGGACCAACCCAACATTTGTTATTGAAGTGGCAGTCCTGGGAGTGCATTCTGACGAAGACAACAAAAGGTAATCAAACTTTTATAATAGTAAATGTGATATTGGTGAGTGCTAAACTTGCCGGGTGTCTAAATAGCTAGCCCGTGATGGCTGGGCTATGTACTTAGAATATTGCAAAATGTGCTTTCACCAAAAAGCTATTTTAAAATCGGACATATCGAGTGCATAGAGGAGTTCTGTATCTATAATTCTTAAAATAATTGTTATGCTTTATCGTGAGTAATTTAGTAAATTGTTAGCAAATTCCTCCGGAAGTTTGCGGGGGGTATGCTAGTTCTGAACGTCACATGCTAATGTAAAAAGCTGTTTTTTTATATAAATATGAACTTGATTGAACAAAACATGCATGTATTGTATAACATAATGTCCTAGGTGTGTCATCTGATGAAGATCATCAAAGGTTAGTGCTGCATTTAGCTGTCTTCTGGGCTTTTGTGACATTATATGCTAGCTTGAAAAATGGGTGTCTGATTATTTCTGGCTTGGTACTCTGCTGACATAATCTAATGTTTTGCTTTCGCTGTAAAGCCTTTTTGAAATCGGACAGTGTGGTTAGATAAAGGAGAGTCTTGTCTTTAAAATGCTGTGAAATAGTCATATGTTTGAAAAATTGAAGTTTTTGTATTTTTGAGGAATTTGTAATTCGCGCCACGCCTATCATTGGATATTGGAGCAGGTGTTCCGCTAGCGGAACATCTAGATGTAAGAGGTTAAGTGAGAGTAGTTTCTAAATGTACCAAAGTTAAGTGTCTCTGTCTCTCTCTCTCTCTCTCTCGCCCGCTCCATGTCTTTTAGAACAAGCAGCCTTATTGTTGTCAGTCCGGTAGGGACCTGTTTTTAACGTATTAAGTGTGTATGTTTATCCTGTTACCATTTAATTAGCTAGTAAATAAATAATTCAACCAATTGGTGTAGTACTGAATCATAAGTAAGGCTCAGGTTTTTGCAGATGCAAGGAGGTATTATTTGGCTGATGTGCACATTTACATGAGTGTTTGATTAGCCTTGTTAGTCAAGTTACTGACTGATGAGGTGTATTGCTTTTCATGTTTTTGTTATTGCATTTCAGGTGGAGAGGGAGTAAGATCACTAGAAAGCAGCATGCTGCCAGACCACCAATTGACACTAGAGGTATTAGTCAATGCTTATGAATTGGATATTGTATGTGAACTGCCCATTTAGATCAATGATACTAACAAAATGGTAGGATTGTAAAGCAACATATGAAGTAAATGCTAACACAGCTTTGGTAATGAAAGGTACAAAATTATACTTCATTCCACTGCCTGTTTATTTATTGGTGACTGAAAAAGTAACAAAAACCTGTACACTCCTGTGTAAAGAACCTATGGCTGTCATGACTTCAATTGACTAAATACAGTAACCATTTTCTTTATTAATCTATGAGGGTTTGTCATGATTTCCAGGCGCCTGGTGGAGGTGAATAAAACAATACTCCAAGGCAGGTCATATCCCTGCATCCAGTTTGAGGCCTGCTACAGGCAGGAACATGGAGCATTCCATGTCAGTAAGTCATGCATATTTAAAAATATGTATAGCTAATACTCCGCTCATGAGGAGTGGAGAAGACCTAAACCTGTCTACTCCTGGAGTAACTCCCTGTCAGAGATACTGTGATTAGATAGTTTTGCAGGAGGCCCTGGGCCAATGGGAGGTCAGGGGTGAGGGCTTAGTGTTCAGAGGGAGTGAGAGCGAAGTTATAGACATGAAGATAAAACCTGAACCAAAGATTAAGGCTACCTTCAAACCAAAATGCATGAAACACATGTCCAACAAGGCTGTGTAGTGGGGAAAAACTTTATTTTACGCCTCCCATTGAAAACCAGAGCGCTGCATCTTTTTCTCATCCTTTTGTCTTTTGGACCCTTATAATCCTCAATCAACAATATAAATGTTAACTTTTGCTTTCTCTTTCAAGAGCATTTAGTACCTTTATCCATCTCTCTACAGGTGCTAAAGAGACATAATATTCCAAAGCCTTCAGCCCAACTACTGTACCTGCGATCTCTCCAGAGAACAGAGAAGTAAGCTCTGCTGGTGGTAATATACTTTATGCACTACGTAAACCTCCTTTACTATGGTAATGACATATAGCATATTCTAAACTGGGTGGCTCAAGCCCTGAATGCTGATTGGCTGACAGCTGTGGTATATCAGACCGTATACTACATGTATGACAACATTTATTTTTACTGCACTAATTACGTTGGTATCCAGTTTATAATAGCAATAAGGCACCTAGGGTTTGTGGTATATGGCCAATATATCACAGCTAAGAGCTGCATATAGGCACTCCTTGCGTCATAAGAACAGCTCTTAGTCACAGTATATTGACCATATACCACACCCACTTGGGACGTATTGCTTATTATCTAGGGCAACTGGTTGGATTGGATTTACTGTACTCACTAAAACTCATGCACTCTCCTCCCTCCAAGTCTCCTAGACTTTCATAAAAACGAACACGTCATCCCCCTATTCCCAGTCTGCTGGAACATGGAACTCTAGAACAGCACATCAAAAAACCTGCAAACCTGTTGTCAGCTATCAGCAGACAGTTTCCTAAGGAAGGATACAACTATCAAGGGTATAAATGGTCATATTTGGGAGATGACCATCAAATGCAATAAAGTTATGTATAAAGTACTCATGTTCATTTTTTTGAAGGTTACTTACTTACTACTGCTTTCTAGTGATCTTACTCCCACTCCACCTGAAATACAATAACAAAAACATGAATAACTGTACGCCTAGTCAGTCAGTAACTAGGCTAATTAACACATCAGCCAAATGATATCCAACCAATACAGCCTAGTAGTCTATTTGCAGTGGAATTGGGAGGGGCATTTTTCAGTTAATGGTAAAGCTAGGATGAATGTCAGAGGCCAGATAGCTAACGCAACAGCGAACGTCAATGCAAAGGCTGGTCTGGAGTTCATCTGAAATGTAGCATTATATTTCACATGATAAGCAAACTACTGTCATGACTTTTCACCCCAAAATCGATGTACACAGATAAGAGAAGATTACCTTCTCATCCTCTCTTGCTCATGTGGGTAGCTACTTCCTGATATTTGATTGATGGAACAATCTAGCCAATGGTTAGGTGGCTGTAGTTTTGGCAGAGGGAACTGATTGGACAGGAGTAAAAGGTCCTGCCCCAGAGCAAGGTTTTACTTGCAAATCTCTTCCTACAAATTTACAAAACTTTCTACAATGTGACAACAGTGAGAGAACTCTGAGAGAGCGCAGTTTCAAAATCTGCAGTGTATTTTTGATTCACAGCAGAATATTCATAGTCGTACAAGCTTGCAAAATTAAATTACACATTTGCGAATTGTACTTGCAAGCACAACTCAATTTATGACCACAAAATTTTAAATACAAACTCAAGCAGTTCTGTCATCATTATAATACAACATTTCAGTGCAGGCTTTTTTGCGGAAAAGCAAATCACCAAAGGGACGAATTATAAATGGATCAAGTAAGTGGGAGGTAGCTGGGCGACTGGTATGAGTTGGTCCCAACATCGGAAGAAGAGTGTGAAAGTAGCCATTTGAGGCAATTTATTGTGATCTATGAACTGTACATGACACAGACAACATTTTGAAATCATTATACTCCTTTAGTGTGCTCTAAAATTTGGAGTATGTCTACATTCTGAAATACAATTTTTCACATTAATTTATTCAACATTAAAAATACTAGTATGAATATCTCAAAAGTCCCATACTCGATTCTGATTATTTTTAGACATTGTTTGGAACAATATACTCTTCAAACACGAAAATATGACCCATTTTATACATAGAAATTGACATTATAGGTCATAATAGCCAAGAGCGTCACGTGGACGCAATTTTTTTTTTACATTATTAAACCATTTTTAAAGTCATGTCCCCCTTTTCCTGACTTTTCCTGAATAAGTCTATAGAGCAGTGTCATTGTTTTGCTATTTGGTATTTTTGTTATTTTATTAAGATCCTCATTAGCTGTGGCAAAAGCAACAGCTACTCTTCCTGGGGTCCCAACAAAACATGAAATATGACATAATACAGAACATTAATAGACAAGAATATTATTGTTACTCTTATTATTATTGCTAAATCCTGCACAGTTTAAACACTTGCTCACCAATCCCCCCCCCCCCCCCTTCCCCAAAACATGTAAATATTGGACTATAAATTGTGCCTTCCAGTATTATACTTATGCTAAAATCTTTATTCTATTCTACTGAGACATTTACTTTATGTTCATATTCTTATCTCGTATTATTTCTTAGTGTTGTTGCATTGTCGAAAAGGATCCTGCAAGTAAGCATTATAAGCAGTTTTAAGAGGACATGTCATATTTTCCTCATTCAACGGCAGTCAGTTTGCACAGCTGATGATGGACCCTCGAAACAACACCTAAACTACAAGTGCCTTCGGAAAGTATTCAGACCACTTGAATTTTGTTACGTTCAGCCTTATTCTGAAATTGATTTAGTTTTTTTCCCCATAATGATGAAGCAAAAACAGTTTTTTAGAAATTTTTGCAAATGTATTACAAATTCAAAATTGAAATATCACATTTAAATAATTATTCAGACCCTTTACTCAGTACTTTGATGAAGCACCTTTTACAGCGATTACAGCATCGAGTCTTCTTGGGTATGACGCTACAAGCTTGGCACACCTGTATTTTGGGAGTTTCTCCCATTCTTCTCTACAGATCTTCTCAAACTCTGTCAGGTTGGATGGGGAGCGTCGCTGCACAGCTAATTTCAGGTCTCTCCAGACATGTTCGATTGGGTTCAAGACCGGCTCTGGCTGGGCCACTCAAGGACATTCAGAGACTTGTCCCGAAGCCACTCCTGCATTGTCTTGGCAGTGTAATTAGGGTTGTTGTCCTGTTGGAAGGTGAACCTTCACCCCAGTCTGAGGTCCTGAGCACTCTGGAGCAAGTTTCCATCAAGGATGTCTCTGTACTTTGCGCCGTTCATCTTTGCCTTGGTCCTGACTAGTCTCCCAGTCCCTGCCGCTGAAAAACATCCCCACAGCATGATGCTGCCACCACCATGCTTCACCGTAGGGATGGTGCCAGGTTTCCTCCAGATGTGACGCTTTGCAATCAGGCCAAAGAGGTCAATCTTGGTTTCATCAGACAGGAGAATCTTGTTTCTCATGGTCTAAGAGGCTTTAGGTGCCTTTTGGCAAACTCCAAGCGGGCTGTCATGTGCCTTTTTCTGAGGAGTGGCTTCCATCTAGGCCACTCTACCATAAAAGCCTGATTGGTGGAATGCTGCAGAGATGGTTGTCCTTCTGGATGGTTCTCCCATCTCCACAGAGGAACTCTAGAGCTCTGTCAGAGGGACCACCAGAGGGTCACCTCCCTGGCCAAGGACCTTCTCCCCTGTTTGGTCAGTTTGGCCGTACGACCAGCTATAGGAAGAGTGTTGGTGGTTCCAAACTTCTTCCATTTAAGAATGATGGAGGCCACTGTTTTTTCTTGGGGACCTTCAATGCTGCAGACATTTTTTGGTACCCTTCCCCAGATCTCTGCCTCGACACAATCCTGTCTCGGAGCTCTACGGACAATTCCTTTGACCTCACGGCTTGGTTTTTGGTCTGACATGAACTGTAAACTGCGGGACCTTAAATAGACATTTGTGTGTCTTTCCAAATAATGTCCAATCAATTTAATTTGCCACAGGTGGACTCCAATCAAGTTGTAGAAACATCTCAAGGATGATCAATGGAAACACAACAATTTTGAGTCTCATAGTAAAGGGTCTGAATACTTATGTAAATAAGGTATTTCTGTTTTGTTTTTTTTATAAATTTGCTAACATTTCTAAAACCTGTTTTCACTTCGTCATGGGGTATTTTATGAGGATTTTTTATTTATATAATCCAAGTTAGAATAGGGCTGTAACGTGACAAAATGAGGAAAAAGTCAAGGGGTCTGAATACTTTCCGAATTCACTATATATTGAAACTAATTTCAGACATATAATAATAGAGAGCCTAAAGTCAATTAAAATTGACAATAGTCTGATGGGTGAGAATATTATAAATTCTATATGAAGAATCTGATTAACAGCACAGCTTGGAATTGACACAGAGGCAGGAAAACGGATCCAAAAAGGGACTTTTTAAAAATTATCCTACAGAGTAACAAGCAGGTAAAATGTTTTGATGTCTTTGTAGTATCAGAAAGAGCAGATTCTGCTGTTTCCAAACAACCTAACCTTGCCAAAAAACTTAAAAATGATCACTTGAGCTCTATTTCAAAATATAACTTCTCCACCGTTATTTACGCTCACCACCTGCACTCACAACACTCAAAGCACAGTAATATATTTAAACTCAAAATATGCCATTCTGTTCTTTTGAAATGCATTTTCTTGGTTTCATGTTCCTTCAGACCTGCCCTTAACAAATTAATAATAAATTATACTGTCACAACCCTCCTTTAGGATTGCACATTCAGCAAATCACCAGCAGAAGGAGTTTCATTTTCACTGTGTTGGTGGTGCTCATATAATTGATCATTACTTCAAAGTAGCAGAGCCCACTCTGGAAATTGTATGTACAGTCGTGGCCAAAAGTTTTGAGAATGACACAAATATTAATTTCCACAAAGTTTGCTGCTTTGGTGTCTTTGAGATATTTTGAAGCTTCCAGTCTGTTATTCGAACTCAATCAGCATAACAGAGTGATCTCCAGCCTTGTCCTCGTCAACACTCACACCTGTGTTAACGAGAGAATCACTGACATGATGTCAGCTGGTCCTTTTGTGGCAGGGCTGAAATGCAGTGGAAATGTTTTTGGGGGATTCAGTTCATTTGCATGGCAAAGAGGGACTTTGCAATTATTTGCAATTCATCTGATCACTCTTCATAACATTCTGGACTATATGCAAATTGCCATCATACAAATTGAGGCAGCAGTCTTTGTGGAAATTAATATTTGTCATTCTCAAAACTTTGGCCACGACTGTACTTGTTGAGTATATTGTTTTAAACTATGTCTAAAAATTAACAAGATCAACAATGGTACATATTTTGAATGTTGAATAAATTAATGTGATATTTGATTTATTTCACAATCTAGATATACTCCATATTTCAGAGCACACTATAAGTACTATAATGACACCAAGATGTTGTCTGTATCAAATACGGTTCACGGATCATAGGGTCTTACAGGAGGCATGAATAGGTTCCTCCCAATGCAGTTCTATGTGAGAATTGCCAGAACAATCTGAGATACCAAAAAATGTTTTCGGGCCACACTGGTGTACAGACTGTCTTTACATTCATATCGGGCTATCTGTAGTTCACGTGGTATATGTGCTGGTCAATTGATCACACTGACTAGACACTAATGTGATATGATTGATGAAGTTAGACACCTACATTACACTAGAATAATTCATTACCAGTACTCAAAACTACCCCAAACTATCCTAAACAACCTCAAAATACTAGAAACAACCACAAACTGTCATTCCCAAACAACCACCTGTTTAGTGATAGCTTGTGGAGGTTTTTGTGTATAATTTTAGGGTGACATGTTGCTAGGTGAGAGACCTGGGCTGCTCTACATCAGCTGAATCCTTGTTTTGACAGAACAGGTGACAGCTGTGACAAAAATGTTTTCAGTTTTAATGACCAAAATGAATGAACTGCATGTGAAGTTGCACTGTGTGACGCCTGGTGGGGGAAATCAACGTTTGGAACTCCAGCAGTGGAAGATAATGCTTATCTCAGTGGTGAAGATCAGTCACATACTTATGTAAGGGGGCCGAAAGACGTACATAAACTCTTGTGGGTGCTCTATTTCCAATGCAGTGCATAGTTTGGCTTGCTTATCAACACATCTCACTGTCAAGTATAGCCAGGAAACCTCAGGTACTATAGGCTACAGTAGCTGGAGAGTTGTTAGTTTCTTCTTCAGTTGTGTTCAACACAACTAGTAACACTATTAAAAAACAACACTACTGGTTAACAAATAACACAATTCTAAAATGTGGGAAGAGGATAAGAACTCCACACCACATGGCTAATCAGACCATTATGTTGTTTGTCAGTGTATCATTCAAAATACAAAGCAATTATCAAACTGATTTCCAAACCCCAATTTTGGTGTAGCAGCTGAAAGGTGCGAAGCGCAACTATTCATGAAAGCAATTAAATCCCCAACTCTGCATAGCAAAGGAACAGAAAACAACCTTTTAATACTAAACAAAATAGCAAGTAGTGGTTTAACTATGCCAGCCTTGCCTAATTACGATAATAGCTAAATGTGCCACATAGTTCAAAATACATTCTGTTGCTTGTTAATGGAACAGGTTGCAAGAGGGGCTGTTTGTGTGCATGGTAGCACACATAATTACACAAGATAGTGGCTAGAATATGAGCTTCTCAGAGATAACAAGGTGTCATCCCTGTAAAGCGGTTGACATGTTATTCTACGACACAGGGACACAGACATCTTCATTAGGCCTGTCATCTGACGAAATAAAATTCTGCTGTCTCAAAATGAGGTTTCCAGGAAGTAACAAGGAAAATTATTTTCCCCAGTGGATGCTGAGCTCTCATAACTACTCCTATTAATGGTGTTAAATCAGGTTTAATGCTTTTTGGTAGGTCAGGCAAACCTTGTGTCTCCTGATGCAAGCGTGGCGCAGACAGGATATTTACCTCCTCCATTTTCTTTCGAGACAGCAGCTTGTTACTTATTGCGTTCCATTATTATTGCCTCCAACTGGGGGAAATTTATTTAGATTAAACTGCACTGTTGTTTTCTTAATACATTTCGGGGGGGGTGGAGGAATAATATCAAATTGTCGAAGGTTGTATGAGGAACAAAATATTACCATAAAATTGTTATGACCTCCAAGAAATGAAGCAATATCCAGCTGATTCCCACAGACACTGCAGCAAAGTCAATTAAAGCCAAGATTGCGGTGTACTTTTGAATGGATAAAAATGTCTAACGAACTCAAGTACTAGAGTTTTTCATCAACACAAAGCAATTTTTTCCCGAGGCATCGCTAAACTGACAGGAGTGTCAACAATGATCCAAAGGTTAATGAGAATATTAGACAAGGGTATGGAAGAGTCCTTGAGCTGAACTGAGCTGAGTGGGGAGCCAATGTATCAACGCCAAAGTGAGGATGATTATTTTAAACATTTCTCCGCATAGACTCTTGACCGTGGACTCCCACCAAATAATCCTTCCAGCACAACCTGAAGCAGTGCTATGGTATGTGTATTGCTCTTTTGTCCGGAATTTGTAATGATATGTTGGTTATTGAGCAAGACCTAAGCCATTTTCACCATCCGTCCAAAACAATATTTTGTCAATGTAGTGATAACCTGGCAACTTAACTGCCAATATGTGTTGATCATTTAAAAAACATAAACTCGACAGACATGAAGGACTAGTCTTTTTCAGGAGCAGAACAACAGATTTTTACCTTGTCAGCTCAGGGATTTGATCTAGCAACCTTTCGGTTACTGGTCCAACACTCTAACCACTAGGCTGCTTTCCCCACTACCTAACTCCCCGTTAGAACAATATAACTTACTAAAACACTGTCTAATATTTCACAATGTCATGGTATTGTACACATGCAGGAAAACACTATTAGTAAATAAAAAAATTAAAAACATAAGTGAAGTGATATTGTAACAGTTCCAGCTTGAGCCATTTAATGCTGGTGGTAGGGAATTTAGTTGCCTAGGCGACAAAGCATCCAGGATTGCAGAAGCACAGGGTGGATAAGAGCTTAAATATATATTTTTATGAGATTGTATAAATGGGAGAAGGAAGGTGCATGGAGAATAATGGTGTCATGGTAGATTTACATAATGACTTGAGGGAGGTAAGGGGTGGCAGGTACAGTAGTGCTAACAACACATTTAAATGCTCTCTCTCCACTCTGGATGGTCATTTTGGTGACATGTTAATGTGATCCTTCACAACAGGATCATTACATAATCCAGCACAAATAGCCGGGAGTGATGCAAATGGGGGTTAATCGTAGAAAAAACTTGACGGTATTACTAGTTTGTGTAAAAATGTACGATTGTAGGTTTATTTGTATGATATAGTAATTGGTATGGTTACTGTAGTGGAAACAAAGTTTAGGGTTGGGCTCAATTCAGAATTGAATTGAGAATGCCTCATATTTCCATTCAATTCTTGAATTTTAATTGCATTTGAATTTAAGTAGTAAACAGGATACAGAAATGCAATTAGATTTTAAATTAAAGGAAATACAATCGAATTCAAATGCCTTTTTTTATTCTATATTATTAGGTGTCGTCTATACAAATATACAGTGCCTTCAGAAAGTATTCATACTCCTTGACTTATTCCACATTTTGTTGTGTTACAGCCTGAATTCAAAATGAAGTAAAAAAAAATCTCACCCATCTACACACAATACCCTTTATAGACAAAGTGACAATTTATTGAAAATATCTCATTTACATAAGTATTCACATCCCTGAGTCAATACCTGGGTGTCAGAAGGAGAAAAGTAGTTGTGTCATTCACACAGCAATGATAGGAGAGACCATGTGAGGATATGACAGCAGAGTGACTTGGTGTATAGAGAAAAGAGGAAAGGGCCTAGAACCGAGCCTTGGGGGACAACAGTAGTGAGAGTACGTGGTGCAGACAGATCCACGTCACCTGGTAGGAGCAGCCTGCCAGGTAGGATGAAATCCAATAGTGTACTGAGCCTGAGATGCCCAGACCTGCGAGGGGGGATTGGAAGATCTGATGGTTCACAGTGTCGAAGGCAGTGGATAGATCTAGGAGGATGAGAACAGAAGTGAGAGTCCACTTTGGCAGTCAGGAGAGCCTCAGTCACACAGAGTAGCAGACTCGGTTGAGTGACCCATATTGAAGCCTGACTGGCTATGGTCAAGATTATTCTGAGAGACAATGAGAGAGTTGATCAGAGACAGCACACTCAATTGTTTTGAAAATAAAATAAAGGGATACAGGTCTAGAGTGTTGATTTCCTGGAGGGGAGTGACTCGGGACATTTTGAAGTCAGAGGGGATGCAGCCAGTGGTGAGTTGAGGGAAGTGAGGTCTCCAGAGATGGTCTGGAGCAGGGGATAGGGTCGAGCGAGCAGGTTGTCGGGTGGCTAGACCTCACTAGTTGCAGGATTTCATGTGGAGTAAAAGGGGAAAAAAAATGTTTTTCTAAATTCTTGCTCAGCTACCCACAGCCCTGTTCTGTAAGCTCGCAATGAGTCACTCAGCTATGGATCAGGAGGGAAGGGGACAGTGCTACTCATAGGATGCAGAAAGGGAGGAGAGTAGGGTCAAAGAGGTACAAATCAGGAGACAGGATGGATAAGGATTTAGCAGAAGGGAGAGAGATGATAGGATAGAAGAGGAGAGAGGGCAAACATTGTGACAGCGCATGACCATCTGGGTAAGGGCTGAGTGGCTAGGGTTGGAGGAAAGGGAGACAGAAAAGGAAACAAAGGGATCAGAGACCAGGAGGAGTCTTTCGGTGAGATTTGTAGTCGAACAGCGTATAGTGTCACGATTCTCTAAGACAGAACCCAGAAGCAGACCAGGACAAGGTGAGTAAAATTAAAGTGAGTATTTATTGGTAGTCTTGATGTGTATATTGAGTAATCCAGGAGACGGAGTGGCAGCGGAGGTGAGTTGATGAGAGTAAATAGGTTGATCCAATGAAGTCACTGTATCCACCGACGGCCAGGCAAGGGAGTTGAATGTTCCGGGAGAATGACTGTAGACAGAGTAAACGGGAGTAGCCAGCAACAAGTACAAAACAACAAAACTAGCTCGGGAACCATGAGGCTGATACGCTGACACAACATACTGTTCGTTGCTAACGATCCGGCAGGGAATGGATGTCAGCTCAGGGCTTAAGAAGAGGTGATGATCAGGACCAGGTGTGCAGAAGGTTGATGAGATGCAGGTGCGGGTAATTACTAGATCTCCCGCCTAACTTCGTTGCCTAGCAACCAGACAGGGTGCGTTCAGGAACCGTAGACAACACTCCAAACAAAAAACAGTCAGCTCAGGCAGAAACAGACTCAGGAAGCGGGATTCCTGACATATAGTAAAGATGAGGTCAACCATATTGCTTGTGAGTTTGAGGGGATTGGGAAAGGGTGAGGTACATTTTTTATTTTTAATTGAACCTTTTTTTAACTAAGCATGTCAGTTAACCTGTTGGGGATAGGGGCAGTATTTACACGGCCGGATAAAAAACGTACCCAATTTAATCTGGTTACTACTCCTGCCCAGTAACTAGAATATGCATATAATTATTGGCTTTGGATAGAAAACACCCTAAAGTGTCTAAAACTGTTTGAATGGTGTCTGTGAGTATAACAGAACTCATATGGCAGGCAAAAACCTGAGAAGATTCTGAACAGGAAGTGGCCTGTCTGACAAGTTGTTGTTCATCTTGGCTCTTTTTATTGAAGACTGAGGATCTTTGCTGTAACGTGACACTTCCTACGGCTCCCATAGGCTCTCAGAAACCGGGAAAAAGCTGAATGATATCGAACAGTTTTAGAAAATTTAGGGTGTTTTCTATCCATATGTAATAAGTATATGCATATTCTAGTTACTGGGTAGGAGTGGTAACCAGATTAAATCGGGTATGTTTTTTATCCAGCCGTGTCAATACTGCCCCCTAGCCCTAACAGGTTAAGCTTGAGTGGACAGTGACAGCATGGAATTAAAATGAGTTGGATAGGTGAGAGGTAGAAAATAGAAAATCTCCAGTTAGGCGAAATGTGTAGCCCGGTGCCACCACCGCGGTGACCAGATGCTCTTGGACTATGAGAGAAAACCTAGTCAGATGAAGCGAGCAGCTGGAGTAGTAGTGTTCTTTGGGGCAATTCATGTCTCCGTCAGGGCCAAAGTGTCAAAGAACTGAAGGGAAGCATAGGATGAGATGAAGGTGGCATTCTTGACTGCAGATCAGAAGTTCCAAACGCTGCCAGAGACCTGGAATTCTACATGGGTTGTGCGAGCAGGTTACAGTAAATTAGAAGGATTGCAGCCAAGGGGTGGGGAGTGTCTGTTAAGCCTACAGGGAGCTTAGCAAATAGGTATAGAAAACACACATAGTTGCCAAAGCTGCAAAAGAGCAAAATGAGATCGGAAAATAACTAGGTAAGATACTCAAGTGAGAGACTAGTGTGGAGCCTTCCTCTCTTTCCTTCATCGACGAACACCGCCAAACAACTCTTAGTTTTGCCAACGAGACCATACTGACACGATCACCGCTTATATGGCTGCCATTGACTAATCAGGGGAGACTGAAATACTAACAATAATTACTAATTGCCTAAAAGAGGTGAAGGGCACACCTCCCAGTAGTAATTGCTGATTGCCTAGGAGAGGACAAACTCTTAAAATGAATGACTAAGGAAAGCAAAACCTGTACACAAATATTCAAAGTTATTATATTTCATTTATCACTTACATTTTTTTCAATATAGGGAAAATACTACATTTCCCAGAATGGATTAGTTTAACCCTCAAGTTGACTCTGAGGCCTTCAAAAATGCTTTGTTGACTATGAACTTGCTTGTTTAGCCAACTGTGGGACAGACTATGTTTGTTCCCACACTCGGGATTATGACTCTCTATTGGTTACACAGACTCTTGGCCTCCCATCCTATTCTAACAACCTCTCGCCGGCTTTGTATTCATGTTATCTGATGAAATTGTTGTACACGTCCTGACCAGCAGAGGGAGAAATTGTATTAGTTTTGGTCAGGACGTGGCAGAGATTTTTGTGTTACATGTGAGTGGGTTGTTGGACTCCCAATTGAAGGCAGGTGTGTTGAGTTGCCTTTGATTGGGAGTCCTATAAACAGGTGTGTGTTTTTCTTTGGGGTTGTGGGTAGTTGTTTTTGCATTGCGTTTTGTGTGCCTGCAAAACTGTTGCTGTCTTGTTTATTGTTTTTCCTGTGGATGCTTTACTTGAGTTTATTAAAAATATGAGTATCCACATTCCCGCTGCGCCTTGGTCCATTCCTGACAACAGACCTTACACTTATTGCCATCTAATGCATATTCAAATGTCATAAATCAACACCGCAGAGCTCTCCCTGTTCTCTGCCGTGCGCTGATTGTATTAGTGCTGATGATATTTGGAAATGTGCATGTACACCCTGGCCCATCTACTGTTGCTCTGATATCTGCTTCACTGATCTCTGCTCTCGTAAAAACCTGGGTTTTCTGCACGGTAACACTAGACACTTATTACCTAAAATGGATCAATTGAAAGTGTGGGTTCGTGTTGGTCATTACTGAGACGTGGTTAAGGAAGAGTGTTTTGAACACTGATGTTAACCCTTCTGATTATAACCTTTTTCGGCAAGATAGCTCTTCCAAAGGTGGTGGAGTAGCAATCTTCACCAAGGAACACCTTCAGTGCTCGGTTGTCTCCACCAAGTCTGTCCCCAAACAATTTGATTTGCTGGTTTTAAGCATTAAACTTTCAAATAGCTCTTTATTGACTGTTGCTAGGTATTATCGTCCTCCATCAGCACCGGCCTGCACCCTACCCTACCATCGCCTTCCGGCACCGACAGAGATGGCCGCCTCGCTTCGCGTTCCTAGGAAGCTATTTCTTCTGACCTAGAACGAGTATCTCTGTTTTGTCCGAGTTTAAAAGTAAAACATTTGCCACCATCCACTTCCTTAGGTTTGTTTTTTTATGTGTTATTTCTTACATTGTTACCCCAGGAAATCTTAGGTTTTATTACATACAGTTGGGAGCAACTATTGGATATAAGAGCAACGTCAACTCTCCAATATTACGACCAGGAATACGACTTTCCCGAAGCGGATCTCCGTTTTGCCCACCACCCAGGACAATGGATCGGATCCCAGCCGGCGACCCAAAACAATGACGCCGTAGAAGGGGCAGACGGAGCGGTTTTCTTAGAGAAGTGGAGGAGTCAGGCGCAGGACACAGGGATAAAGGTAAACAAACGTGTTTACTAAAAATATCAATAAATCTTCTCATAGAAAAATACATAGTTTGGAGAAACACCTCCAACCACACAAAACAGACAAACAATCACCGACAAGACAAACAGGAAATGCAGAGGTTAAATAATGAACATGATTAGCGAAATTAAAAACAGGTGTACACAATAAAGACAAAACCGTACGCACAAGGGACACATGCTCAGCGCGGGTGGTGGAGTATATGAGAATATCATCTACATACACCACTACACCCCGCCCGTGCAGGTCCCTGAAGATCTCATCCACAAATGATTGGAAGACGGATGGAGCATTCATTAACCCATACGGCATGACGAGGTACTCATAGTGCCCAGAAGTAGTGCTAAATGCCGTCTTCCACTCATCCCCTCCCCTGATACGCACCAGGTTGTACGCGCTCCTGAGGTCCAATTTTGTGAAGAAGCGCGCCCCGAGCAATGACTCTGTCATACTGGCGATCAGAGGCAGCGGGTAACTGTATTTAACAGTAATCTGGTTCAAACCTCGATAGTCAATGCACGGGCGTAAACCTCCATCCTTCTTCTTCACAAAAAAGAAGCTCGAGGAGACAGGTGAAATGGAGGGCCGAATGTATCCCTGTCCCAGAGATTCAGCGACATATGTTTCCATAGCTGCCGTCTCCTCCTGTGACAGAGGATACACGTGACTCCTGGGAAGTGCAGCACCCTCCAGGAGATTTATCGCACAATCCCCCGGTCGATGGGGGGGTAATTGAGTCGCCTTCCTTTTACAGAAGACGATTGCCAAATCGGCATATTCGGGAGGAATGTGCATGGTGGAAACCTGGTTTGGACTTTCCACCGTAGTGGCACCTAAGGAAACACCTAAACACCTCCCTGAACACTGACAGGACCATCCCTTGAGAACCCTCTGTTGCCACGAAATAATAGGATCATGAGAAGCTAACCAGGGAAGCCCCAACACAATGGGAAACGCAGGAGCGTCAATCAGAAAGAGACTAATACTCTCTTCATGACTCCCCTGCGTCACCATAGCAATGGAAACTGTGACCTCCCTCATCAGCCCAGACCCCAAAGGACGACTATCTAGGGCATGTATAGGGAAGGGAACATCAACGGGAACAATAGGAATCCCTAATCTATTGGCCAAGGACCGATCAATAAAGTTCCCAGCTGCGCCTGAATCTACTAGCGCCTTATGCTGGGAATGCAGGGAAAACCCCGGAAATCTTATAGATAACCACATGTGAGCAACAGGGGGGTCTGGGTGAGTCGCGTGCCTACTCACCTGAGATGAACCACCAGTGTTCCGCCTACCACCTCGACTACCTGGAAAACCTCCCCAGCACCGACCAGCAGTGTGTCCTCTGCGGTCACCTCTGGTGCATGGAACGGTTTTCCCTCCGATCTCCCTAGTACCAGCCCCACCCAACTCCATCGGTGTTGGGTCTAAGGGACTGGAGGATGGAACCAACGGACCCCGATCCGGACGTCCGCGGGAGGCCAGCAGGTTATCCAGCTGGATAGATAAGTCCACCAGCTGGTCCAGGTGGAGGGTGGTGTCCCTGCAGGCTAGCTCCCTACAAATGTCCTCTCGCAAACCACACCTGTAGTGATCGATCAGGGCCCGCTCATTCCATCCCGCACCAGCCGCCAGAGTTCTAAAATCCAGTGCAAACTCCCGAGCGCTCCTCATCTCCTGCCTTAAATGTAACAAGCGCTCTCCCGCCGCTCTTCCTTCTGGTGGATGATCAAATACTGCCCGAAAGCAGCGGGAGAAGTCCTCGTAGTTATCCCGAGTCGGGTCTTCCACCTCCCAGATGGCGTTGGCCCACTCCAGGGCTTTACCAGTCAAACAGGAGATGAGGGCGCTCACTCTCTCGCGTCCCGAGGGCGGCGGCTGGACAGCCGCCAGGTAGAGCTCCAGCTGCAGTAGGAACCCCTGACACCCTGCAGCTGCTCCGTCATACGCTCCCGGGAGCGAGAGCCGAATCCCACCGGATCTAGACGGCGGTTGGATATGATCCAGAGGTCCGCCGGGCAGTGGTGTGGCTGGGTCGACGGGACATCCTTTATTCTCCACTCTCTCCATGGTCAGCAGCACGCAATCCATGACAGTCATAAGATTCTGGATCATACTCGCCTGCTGCTGAACGCGCTCCTCTATATGAATAGGAGGGCTGGCTGCTCCTGCTGACTCCATTGTGTGGTCGGTGATTCTGTAATGGTTTTCTTAGAGAAGTGGAGGAGTCAGGCGCAGGACACAGGGATAAAGGTAAACAAACGTGTTTACTAAAAATATCAATAAATCTTCTCATAGAAAAATACATAGTTTGGAGAAACACCTCCAACCACACAAAACAGACAAACAATCACCGACAAGACAAACAGGAAATGCAGAGGTTAAATAATGAACATGATTAGCGAAATTAAAAACAGGTGTACACAATAAAGACAAAACCAAACGAACAGTGAAACATCGATCGGTGGCAACTAGTAAGCCGGTGACGTCGACCGCCGAACGCCGCCCGAACAAGGAGAGGGGCCAACTTCGGCGGGAGTCGTGACAGCGGTCTTCTGGTCAGGCTCCGTAGACGGGCACATCGCGCACCGCTCCCGAGGGTAGCCTTCCAGAGAGACATCAGAGACTGTAATGTTCTTTGTTTTACGGAAACATGGCTTACTCGAGACACGCTATCAGAGTCGGTACAGCCAGCTGGTTTCTTCACGCATCGCGCTGACAGAAACAAGCATCTTTCTGGTACGAAGAAGGGCGGGGGTGTATGCCTTATGATTAACGAGACGTGGTGTGATCATAACAACATACAGGAACTCAAGTCCTTCTGTTCACCTGACTTAGAAATCCTCACAATCAAATGCCGACCGCATTATCTACCTAGAGAATTCTCTTCGATTATAATCACAGCCGCATATATCCCCCCCAAGCAGACACATTGATGGCCCTGAACGAGCTTAATTTCACTCTATGTAAACTGGAAACCACATATCCTGAGGCTGCATTTATTGTAGCTGGGGATTCTAACAAGGATAATCTGAAAACAAGTCTCCCTAAATTCTATCAGCATATCGATTGGGCTACCAGGGCTGGCAAAACCCTAGATCATTGCTATTCTAACTTCCGCGACACATATAAGGCCCTCCCCCACCCTCCTTTCGGAAAAGCTGACCACGACTCCATTTTGTTGCTTCCAGCCTATAGACAGAAACTAAAACAGGAAGCTCCCGCGCTCAGTTCTGTTCAATGCTGGTCAGACCAATCGGATTCCACGCTTAAAGATTGCTTCGATCACGTGGACTGGGATATGTTCCGCATTGCGGCAAACAACAACATTGACGAATACGCTGAGTCGGTGAGCGGGTTTATTAGCAAGTGCATCGGCAATGTCGTACCCACAGCGTCTATTAACCTGTTAGGGCTAGGGGGCAGTATTGACACGGCCGGATAAAAAACGTACCCGATTTAATCTGGTTACTACTCCTGCCCAGTAACTAGAATATGCATATAATTATTGGCTTTGGATAGAAAACACCCTAAAGTTTCTAAAACTGTTTGAATGGTGTCTGTGAGTATAACAGAACTCAAATGGCAGGCCAAAACCTGAGAAGATTCCTTACAGGAAGAGCCCTCTCTGACAAGATCTTGTTCTTCTTGTCTCTGTTTATTGAAGACTGAGGATCTTTGCTGTAACGTGACACTTCCTACGGCTCCCATAGGCTCTCAGAGCCCGGGAAAAAGCTGAATGATATCGAGGCAGCCCCAGGCTGAAACACATTATCGCTTTTGGCAAGTGGCCGATCAGAGGACAATGGCCTTAGGCGCGTGCACGAGTCGACTCCATGCTTTATTTTCTTTCGTCTTTTTACCTAAACACAGATTCCCGCTCGGAATGTTATCGCTTTTTACGAGAAAAATGGCATAAAAATTGATTTTAAACAGCGGTTGACATGCTTCGAAGTACGGTAATGGAATATTTAGACATTTTTTGTCACGAAATGCGTCGTGCGCGTCTCCCTACTTTACCATTCGGATAGTGTCTTGAACGCACGAACAAAACGCCGCTGTTTGGATATAACTATGGATTATTTTGAACCAAACCAACATTTGTTATTGAAGTAGAAGTCCTGGGAGTGCATTCTGACGAAGAACACCAAAGGTAATACAATTTTTCTTATAGTAAATCTGATTTTGGTGAGTGCTAAACTTGCTGGGTGTCTAAATAGCTAGCCCTGTGATGCTGGGCTATCTACTTAGAATATTGCAAAATGTGCTTTCACCGAAAAGCTATTTTAAAATCGGACATATCGAGTGCATAGAGGAGTTCTGTATCTATAATTCTTAAAATAATTGTTATGCTTTTTGTGAACGTTTATCGTGAGTAATTTAGTAAATGTTTAGTAAATTTTTAGTAAATTCACCGGAAGTATGCTAGTTCTGAACGTCACATGCTAATGTAAAAAGCTGGTTTTTGATATAAATATGAACTTGATTGAACAAAACATGCATGTATTGTATAACATAATGTCCTAGGGTTGTCATCTGATGAAGATCATCAAAGGTTAGTGCTGCATTTAGCTGTGGTTTGGGTTTATGTGACATTATATGCTAGCTTGAAAAATGGGTGTCTGATTATTTCTGGCTGGGTACTCTGCTGACATAATCTAATGTTTTGCTTTCGTTGTAAAGCCTTTTTGAAATCGGACAGTGTGGTTAGATTAACGAGAGTCTTGTCTTTAAAATGGTGTAAAATAGTCATATGTTTGAGAAATTGAAGTAATAGCATTTCTAAGGATTTGAATAACGCGCCACAGGATTCCACTGGCTGTTACGTAGGTGAGACGATTTCGTCCCGCCTAGCCCAGAGAGGTTAACTGTAACGCGGGTCGTATAAAGGGGACCAAGGCGCAGCATGTAGAGTGCTCATACTTTACTTTAATGAAAACACTTAAAACAAAACGACAGGTAACTAACAAAACGGAAAATAACTACCCACACCAACACAGGAAAAACAGGCTGCCTAAGTATGGCTTACAATCAGAGACAACGATAGACAGCTGCCTCTGATTGTAAACCATACCTGGCCAAAACATAGAAAAGAAAAACATAGAATGCCCACCCACCTATCACACCCTGACCTAACTAAACAGAGAAAACACAGCTATCCTAGGTCAGAGCGTGACATAAACAGCCATCACTAACATTGAGTGGCTGCTGCCAACATACTGACTCAACTCCAGCCACTTTAATAATGGAAAAATTGATGTAATAAATGTATCACTAGCCACTTTAGACAATGCCACTTCATATAATGTTTACATACCCTACATTACTCATCTCATATGTATATACTGTACTCTATACCATGTACTGCATCTTGCCATCTTCATGTAATGTATCACTAGCCACTTTAAACAATGACACTTTTATATGTTTATATATCCTACATTATTCATCTCTTATGTATATACTGTACTCTATACCATCCACTGCCTATGCCGTTCTATACCATCACTCATTCATATATTTTTTTATGTACATATTCTTATTCAGTCCTTTACACTTGTGTGTATATAAGGTAATTGTTGTGAAATTGTTAGGTTAGATTACTCGTTGGATATTGCTGCATTGTCGAAACTAGAAGCACAAGCATTTCGCTACACTTGCATTAACATCTGCTAACCATGTGTATGTGACATACAATTTGATCTGATTTGATTTGACCTGCTCTAAGCTCTCTCCTGGCCCCTTACACTAAGTCTGAATTTGTCTTGCTAGGTGACCTAAACTAGAACATGCTTAAACCACCTCACTAAATCCTAAAGCAGTGGGACTCCCTAAATCTTTCTTAGATTATTACCAATCCCACAAGGTATGACTCCGAACACCCAGAAAAGCCTATTCTCCTTGATGGTATCCTCACAAATAATCCTGATAGGTATTAGTCTAGTGTTTTCTGTAATGACCTTAGTGATCACTGTTTTACAGCCTGTGTTCGTAATGGCTGCTCAGTGAAATGACCTGTCCTGATTTGTCATACACACTTGCTAAAAAACTTTAACGAGCAAGCCTTCCTTCATGACATGGCCTCTGTAAATTGATATAGAATCAGCTTGATCCCCTCTGTCGAAGACGCTTGGACCTTCTTTTTTTATATTTTCAGTGGTATTGTTAACAAACACACCCCCATAAAGAAAATGAGAATTAAAAACAGGTTCAGTCCCTGGTTCGACCATGATCTTGCAGAGTTACACTTCAAGAACTCCATTTAGCAAAAGGCTCGGCACACACATACTCAGGCTGACTGGCTGTCATTCAGGCAAATGAGAAATAAGTGCACTCTGGCTATCCAGAGGCCAAAGTTAGTTACTTTAAGGAGCAGTTCTCTCTCTGTGGGTTTAACCCCAAGAAGTTCTGGAAAATGGTTAAAGACCTGGAGAATAAACCCTCATCCTCACAGCTGCCCATGTCCCTTAATGTTGATGATGTGGCTGTTACTGACAATGAGCACCTCCCTCACCTCCCACCCCTTCTAATGCCCCGATGGTCCTCCCTCTTTTTCCCCTGCCCTGCTACAAAGTTTCTCCCTGCAGGTGGTCACTGAGTCCGAGGTGCTAAAGGAGCTCCTTAAACTTGACCCCCAAAAAAACATCTAGGTCAGATGGTTTAGACCCTTTGTGTAATGTTCCTCCCCTATCATCACCAAGCCCATCTCTGACCTTTTAAACCTGTCTCTCCTCTCTAGGGAGGTTCCCATTGCTTGGAAGGCAGCCACAGTTTGTCCTTTATTTAAAGGAGGCGATCAAGCTGATCCTAAATTTCTATTTTGCTCTGTTTATCAAAAGTGTTGGAAAAACTTGGCAATAATCAATTCTTGCTTCTATAGTATTCTCTCTGGTATGCAGTCTGGTTTCTGCTCACGTTATGGATGTGTCACTGCAAACTTAAAGGTCCTCAATGATGTCACCATTGCCCTTGAGTCTAAGCAATGTTGTGCTGCTATTTTTATTGACTTGGCCAAAGCTTTTGATACGGTAGACCATTCCATTCTTGTGGGCCGGCAAGGAGTATTGGTGTCTCTGAAGGGGCTTTGGCCTGGTTTGCAAACTTCCTCTCTCAAAGAGTGCAGTGTATAAAGTCAGAATATATGATGTCTCAGCCACTGCCTGTCACCAAGGGAGTACCCCAAGGCTCAATCCTTGGCCCCACATTCTTCTCAATTTACATCAACGACATAGCTCAAGCAGTATGAAGCGCTCTCATCCTTTTATATGCACATGGCTGACGTTTTACATTCTCCCAACCAATTGTGCTATTTTGTAATTTTTTTTGTGTAACTTCTTTTTGAACTTATTGTGTTCATAATGTTGCTGTTATCGTCTCTTATGACCGAAAATAACTTCTGGACATCAGAAAAGCGATTACTCACCGCGGTTTGGAAGAAACTTTTTCCAATAATGAGTCTGACGAGAAGGATATGCTGATTTCACTGGAACAGGCCCAGATCCATGCCTTTTGAATGAAGAAAAGATGCCGGAAAAGAGGCCGCAGATCGGGCACCCTTCTGAGAATCCGGAGGCGATCGAGTAAACTCCCATTGCCTTCCATTCTTCTTGCTAACATGCAGTCATTGGAAAATAAAATTGATGACCTACGATTAAGATAATCCTACCAACGGACATGAAAAACTGTAAGATCTTATGTTTCACCGAGACGTGGCTGAACGAAGATACAAACAATATGGAGCCAGCTGGATTTTCCATGCACCGGCAGAACAGAGATGCTACCTCTGGTAAGACGAGGGGTGGGGGTGTGTGTCTTTTTGTCAATAACAGCTGGTGCGCGATGTCTAATATTAAAGAAGTCTCGAGGTATTGCTCGCCTGAGGTAGAGTACCTTATGATAAGCAGTTAAACTTAAATCAGTTTTACCAAATTTTCACCAGCATGTCACATGTGCAACCAGGGGGGAAAAAATCCTAGACCTCCTTTACTTCACACACAGAGTTGCATACAAAGCTCTCCCCCGACCTCCATTTGGCAAATCTGACCATAATTCTATCCTCCTGATTTCTGCTTACAAGTAAAAACTAAAGCAGCAAGCACCAGTGACTCGCTCAATACGCAAGTGGTCAGATGACACGGATGTTACACTACAGGACTGTTTTGCTAGCACAGACTTGAATAACTTCTGGGATTCATCCAATGGCATTGAGCAATACACCACCTCAGTCATCGGTTTCATCAATAAGTGCATCGATGACGTCATCCCCACAGTGACTGTACGTACATATCCCAACCAGAAACCATAGATTACAGGCAACATCCGCATCGAGCTAAAGGCTAGACCTGACGCTTTCAAGGAGCGGGAGACTAATAGAGTATATGAACATTGTTAACCTGTTGGGGGTAGGGGGCAGTACTGACACGGCCGGATAAAAAACGTACCCGATTTAATCTGGTTACTACTCCTGCCCAGTAACTAGAATATGCATATAATTATTGGCTTTGGATAGAAAACACCCTAAAGTTTCTAAAACTGTTTGAATGGTGTCTGTGAGTATAACAGAACTCATATGGCAGGCAAAAACCTGAGAAGATTCCTTACAGGAAGTGCCCTCTCTGACAAGATCTTGTTCTTCTTGTCTCTGTTTATTGAAGACTGAGGATCTTTGCTGTAACGTGACACTTCCTACGGCTCCCATAGGCTCTCAGAGCCCGGGAAAAAGCTGAATGATATCGAGGCAGCCCCAGGCTGAAACACATTATCGCTTTTGGCAAGTGGCCGATCAGAGGACAATGGCCTTAGGCGCGTGCACGAGTCGACTCCATGCTTTATTTTCTTTCGTCTTTTTACCTAAACACAGATTCCCGGTCGGAATGTTATCGCTTTTTTACGAGAAAAATGGCATAAAAATAGATTTTAAACAGCGGTTGACATGCTTCGAAGTACGGTAATGGAATATTTAGACATTTTTTGTCACGAAATGCGTCGTGCGCGTCTCCCTTCTTTACCATTCGGATAGTGTCTTGAACGCACGAACAAAACGCCGTTGTTTGGATATAACTATGGATTATTTTGAACCAAACCAACATTTGTTATTGAAGTAGAAGTCCTGGGAGTGCATTCTGACGAAGAACACCAAAGGTAATAACATTTTTCTTATAGTAAATCTGATTTTGGTGAGTGCTAAACTTGCTGGGTGTCTAAATAGCTAGCCCTGTGATACTGGGCTATCTACTTAGAATATTGCAAAATGTGCTTTCACCGAAAAGCTATTTTAAAATCGGACATATCGAGTGCATAGAGGAGTTCTGTATCTATAATTCTTAAAATAATTGTTATGCTTTTTGTGAACGTTTATCGTGAGTAATTTAGTAAATTTTTAGTACATTTTTAGTAAATTTACCGGAAGTTTGCTAGTTTTGCACGCCCAATTTTTCAGTTTTTTATTTGTTAAAAAAGTTTGAAATATCCAATAAATTTCGTTCCACTTCATGATTGTGTCCCACTTGTTGTTGATTCTTCACAAAAAAGTACAGTTTTATATCTTTATGTTTGAAGCCTGAAATGTGGCAAAAGGTCGAAAAGTTCAAGGGGGCCGAATACTTTCGCAAGGCACTGTATTACCTCAACTTACCAGTGCCTCCGCCCATTGACTTTGTACCGGTACCCCCCGTGTATAGTCTCGCTATTGTTATTTTACTGCTGCTCTTTAATTACTTGTTACTTTTATTTCTTATTCTTACTCTTATTTTTTAAACTGCATTGTTGGTTAGGGGCTCATAAGTAAGCATTTCACTGTACCTGTTGCATTCGGCGCATTTGACTAATAACATTTGATTTGATTTCTGGTCTTCCCATCAATGACCGTTGGTGAGCAGGCAAGAGGGGAGGCTACAGGTTAGGTATTCGCCAGAGCCCCATTGATGGGTATGACAGCGTAGATCAGCTCCTGGCCCCTCATCAAAGATACTGGTCGGTCACACAAAAACAAGCACTTTATCAATGGTGGTTATGATTAGCATCGTGGAACCAACCTGATCCATGCATTCACCTTTCTATTTCACTTAAGATATCATGACAGCGATCCGGCTGGTTCCACCAGGCTAGGTTATGAAGGTGAATTGGGACAAAACTCAAAACTGTTTTGACCTTTGACCAGGTCAAATGTCACCAACCTAATTCAAGTGTCCTCCCTGTTCCATTTATAGGAATGCTCACAGCGAGGGCATGTCTGTGTGATGCTGAGGATCCCCCCCTTGCGGGTCTTCTCTATGTTACATGTTCGGCCGCTAACTGCACATCTCTCGAACAACTGCAGCAGGAGATCATCATAAACAATGTATTACCTCATCTGAGGTGGTGTTGACTGGGAGGGCCTGTGACAGGGTGATACAATACACAGTAAATAGCATTTTGTTATAAAGAATGAACAAAGATTTCTGATAATGCACTTCACAACCAAAATGACTCTACTACTTGTATCTGCTTGGCTGGGTCATTACTTACTAGTTTATCAAATTGGGTATTTTTTAAGGCAACTTTTCACATAACATACATTACTGTTGTTGATGAAGTCATCTGTGTCATCAGGGCAGTAACTCGGGTCAAGCTAATTCTCAAATCAAATCAAATGTTATTGGTCACATACACATGGTTAGCAGATGTTAATGCGAGTGTAGCGAAATGTTTGTGCTTTTGGTTCCGACAGTGCAGTAGTATCTCACAAGTTATCTAACAATTCCCCAACAACTACCTAATACACACAAATCTAAAAGAGGTGAATGAGAATATCTACATATAAATATATGGATGAGCGATGTAAGATATGTAAACATTAATCTTACGGCTGAAATCCCGTTAACGGGATCGATATGACAACAGCCAGTGAAAGTGCAGAGCGCCAAATTCAAAACAGCAAAAAATCTCATAATTAAAATTCATCATTTTAAAGATAATATTCTCATTAATACAACTACAGTGTCCGATTTCAAAAAGGCTTTACAGCGAAAGCACACCAAATGATTATGTTAGGTCAGCACCTAGTCACAAAAAAACATACAGCCATTTTCCAGCCAAAGAGAGGAGTCACAAAAAGCAGAAAGACGTAAAATTAATCACTAACCTTTGATGATCTTCATCAGATGGCACTCATAGGACTTCATGTTACACAATACGTGTATGTTTTGTTCGATAAAGTTCATATTTATATCCAAAA
This sequence comes from Salmo salar, assembly GCF_965601325.2. Lineage (NCBI taxonomy): Eukaryota > Metazoa > Chordata > Actinopteri > Salmoniformes > Salmonidae > Salmo > Salmo salar. Next base: position 86,194,554 of record NC_138305.1, read on the forward strand.
ATCTCAGTTTACATTGGCGCGTTATGTTCAGTAATGTTTTGCCTCCAAAACCCCCGATGACTTTGCAGAGAGCCACATCAATTTACAGAAATACTTATCAAAAACTTTGATAAAATATACAAGTGTTATGCACAGAATTAAAGATACACTTCTTCTTAATGCAACTGCTGTGTCAGATTTCAAAAAAGCTTTACGGCGAAAGCAAACTTTGCAATAATCTGAGTACAGCGCTCAGACATCAAAACAATCCATACAGATACCCGCCATTTTGGAGTCAACAGAAGTCACAAATACCATTAGAAATATTCACTTACTTTTGATGATCTTCATCGGAATGCACTCGCAGGCATCCCAGTTCCACAATAAATGTTTCTTTTGTTCGATAAAGTCCATCCTTTATGTCCAAATACCTCCTTTTTGTTTGCACGTTCAATCGAGTAATCCAAATGCACTGTGCTCGCGCAGTTAGTTCAGACGAAAAGTCAAAAAAGTTATATTACAGTTCGTAGAAACATTTCAAACGATGTATAGAGTCAATCTTTAGGATGTTTTTATCATAAATCTTCCATAATATTTCAACCGGACTATTCCTTTGTCTTCAGAAATGAAAAGGAACACACCTAATTCTCACGGGAGGACGCGCGATTGAGCTCATGTCATTTTCTCAGTCATCTGATTCCAAATGGCTCTTATTCTCTCCCCATTCACAGTAGAAGCATGAAACAACATTCTAAAGATGGTTGACATCTAGTGGAAGCCTTAGGAAGTGCAACATGACCCCACAGACACTGTATACTTGATAGGCAATCACTTGAAAAACTACAAACCTCAGATTTCCACACTTCCTGGTTGGATTTTTTCTCTGGTTTTTGCCTGCCATATGATTTCTGTTATACTCACAGACATCATTCGAACAGTTTTAGAAATTTCTGAGTGTTTTCTATCCAAATCTACTAATAATATGCAAATCTTAGCTTCTGGGACTGAGTAGCAGGCAGTTTACTCTGGGCACCTTCTTCATCCAAGCTACTCAGTACTGCCACCCATCCATAACAAGTTAAAGTGGCATTATTTAAAGTTGCATTGTTTAAAATGACTAGTGATCCATTTGTTAACCTCTTGGGGCTAGGTGGGACGCTAGCGTGCCACCCGTGGTGCACTCCATCAACAGCAGGTGCATTTCAAGAGCGGCAAATTTGAATCCAAATAAATGTCAAAATTCAAATTTTTCAAAAATACAACTATGTTACACCATTTGAAAGATAAACATCTCCTTAATCTAACCACGTTTTACGATTTCAAAAAGGTTTTACGGCGAAAGCATAAATTTAGAGTATGTTAGGACAGTACATTTACAAGAGTTGTGTGTAATGTTTTGTCAAGTCAAAGACAGGGTCACCAAAACCATAAAACCAGCTAAAATGATGCACTAACCTTTTACAATCTCCATCAGATGACACTCCTAGGACATTATGTTAGACAATGCATGCATTTTTAGTTCTATCAAGTTCATATTTATATCCAAAAACAGCGTTTTACTATGGCATTGATGTTGAGGAAATCGTTTCCCTCCAATAACCGGCAGTCAAGTCAGCGTAACAAATTAAATAATTAAAATTAGAAAACATTGGTAAAATATTATATTGTCATTTAAAGAATTATAGATTTACATCTCTTGAACGCAATCAACTTGCCAGATTTAAAAATAACCTTACTGGGAAATCACACTTTGCAATAATCTGAGCACTGCGCCCAGAAAAATACGCGTTGCGATACAGACTAGACGTCATGTTGGGGAGATCTAAAATCGAAAATACTATGTAAATAATCCATTACCTTTGATTCTCTTCATCAGATGTTACTTCCAGGTATCACAGGTCCATAACGAATGTAGTTTTGTTCAAAAAAGCTCATCATTTATGTCCAAAAATCTCCGTCTCGTTAGCACATGATGTAAGCCAGCCGGACTTCTCGTCATGAACGAGGGGAAAAAATATATTTCCGTTCGTTCAAACATGTCAAACGTTGTATAGCATAAATCATTAGGGCCTTTTTTAACCAGAACATGAATAATATTCAAGGTGGACGAATGCATACTCTTTTATAACGTATTGGAACGAGGGTACCCAACATGAACTCGCGCGCAAGGTGTCTAATGGGCCATCATCGTTCCATGGCTCTTGTTCGGTCAGATCTCCCTCCAGAAGACTCAAAACACTTTGTAAAGGCTGGTGACATCTAGTGGAAGCAATAGGAAGTGCCAAAATATTCCTAAACCCCTGTGTTTTTCAATGGGATAGGTTTAAAGTCAATACAACACATCAGGTATCCACTTCCTGTCAGAAAATGTCTCAGGGTTTTGCCTGCCAAATGAGTTCTGTTATACTCACAGACACCATTCAAACAGTTTTGGAAACTTTAGAGTGTTTTCTATCCATATATAATAAGTATATGCATATTCTAGTTACTGGGTAGGATTAGTAACCAGATTAAATCGGGTACATTTTTTTTATCCAGACGTGCAAATGCTGCCCCCTAGACCCAACAGGTTAAAGTGGCCCATGTTTGGCTCTCCATGTAGGCAGCAAGCTCTCTGAGTTAGTGATTGCTCTTTAGCAGTCTGATGGCCTTGAGATAGAAGCGATTCTACAGTCCCTTGGTCCCAGCATTGATGCACCTGTACTGACCTCACCTTCTGAATGGTAGCGGTGTGAACAGGCAGTGGCCCAGGTGATTGTTGTCTTTGATTATCTTTTTTGCCTTCCTGTGACATCGGGTGCTACAGGTGTGATGGAGGGCAGGTACCCCCCCTTGGGTTGTGCCATGGCGGAGATCGTTGTGGGCTATACTCGGCCTTGTCTTAGGACGGTAAGTTGGTGGTTGGAGACATCCCTCTAGTGGTGTGGGGGCTGTGCTTTGGCAAAGTGGGTGGGGTTATATCCTGCCTGTTTGGCCCTGTCCGGGGGTATCATCGGATGGGGCCACAGTGTCTTCTGATCCCTCCTGTCGCAGCCTCCAGTATTTATGCTGCAGTAGTTTATGTGTCGGGGGGCTAGGGTCAGTCTGTTACATCTGGAGTATTTCTCTTGTCTTATCCGGTGTCCTGTGTGAATTTAAATATGCTCTCTCTAATTCTCTCTTTCTCTCTTTCTGTCTTTCTCTCGGAGGACCTGAGCCCTAGGACCATGCCTCAGGACTACATGGTATGATGACTCCTTGCTGTCCCCAGTTCACCTGGCCGTGCTGCTGCTCCAGTTTCAACTGTTCTGCCTGCGGCTATGGAACCCTGACCTGTTCACCGGACGTGCTTGTTGCACCCTCGACAACTACTATGATTATTATTATTTGACCATGCTGGTCATTTATGAACATTTTAACATCTTTATCATTTTAACAGCCAGAAGAGGACTGGCCACCCCTCATAGCCTGGTTCCTCTCTAGGTATCTTCCTAGGTTTTTGGCCTTTCTAGGGAGTTTTTCCTAGCCACCGTGCTTCTTTCACATGCATTGCTTGCTGTTTGGGGTTTTAGGCTGGGTTTCTGTACAGCACTTTGAGATATCAGCTGATGTACGAAGGGCTATATAAATAAATTTGATTTTGATTTGATTTGAGGTAGTTTTCCCCCGGTGATGCGTTGTGCAGACCGCACCACCCTCTGGAGAGCCTTGCGGTTGCTGGCATTTCAGTTGCCGTACCAGGCGGTAATACAGCCCGACAGGATGCTCTCAATTGTGAATCTGTAAAAGTTTGAGTGTTTTTGGTGCCAAGGCAAATTTCTTCAGTCTCCTGAGGTTGAAGAGGTGCTGTTGCGCCTTCTTCGCCACACTGGCTGTGTGGGTGGACCATTTCAGTTTGTCAGTGATGTGTACGGCGAGGAACTTGAAGAGTTCCACCTTCTCCACAGCGGTCCTGTCGATGTGGATAGGGGGGTGCTCCATCTGCTGTTCCTGAAGTCCATGATCAGCTCCTTTGTTTTGTTGATGTTGGGTGAGAAGTTATTTTCATGGCACCACACTCCCAGGGCCCTCACCTCCTCCCTGTAGGCTGTCTCGTCATTATTGGCAATCAGGCCTACTACTGTCTTGTCGTCTGCAAACTTTGTCTGACTGGTATGCAGGTTTATAGGAGAAGGACATTCCATTAAAATAATCTCTCGACCCAAACTCAAAGAAGGGTCCCGGAACTTGTCAAAGTTTTGGGAAAAATCCACAGATGGTGACTCACACCCTGCTTGAGTCCACTCACTGCACATTGCAGCACTGGTTTCAAAACAACATCAATCTCGGAAACAATCAAGTCAATGGTTGACAAGTTCAGAACCACAAACTGGGCATTCGTCATGGTAGCCCCCCCTGAGGACAACAATGCAAATAGTAATAGTGAAACTTTCAAAACAACACAGATATAACGATCGTGAAAAATGTAGCGCACATAGGCACTCATACAAAACAATATCCCACATCGCAGGTGGGAAAATGACACACTAAGTATGATCCCCAATTAGAGGTAACAATTATCAGCTGCCTCCAATTGGGAACCATACACACACACACACACACACACCAACATAGAAATATAATACCTAGAAACCCCCTAGTCACGCCCTGACCTAAAACACCATAGAGAACCCCGAGGGCTCTCTATGGTCAGGGCGTGACAGACACACTAGAGGAGACCAACTCATTTAGAAGACAAACAAATCTTGAGATATGTATAGTTTTGATCTTAATCTGTATTGTATAAACAGCATAAACTGGGTGTGGTTCTTCTGAGTGCCACTCATATCAGAGTTTTGCTGATAGGACTTGTGTGTCTCCAAGACCCAGTCTCTTCGTGGGCAGAACATGGACATGTTAGTAACCTTTCAAGACTGTCAGAAATGTTCTTTTTTCCAACACAAAAGCAAAGTCATATGATATCAGCAGCTGTGCTAAAGTATTCGCCAACTGTCGCTGGATACATTTTCTCAGTCTCTTGGAGCCTTCTTACAAGATAAAAAGTGCTTCTTGCTGGCGACTGCTTAACCTGTTGGGTCTAGGGGGCAGCATTTGCACGTCTGGATAAAAAAAATGTACCCGATTTAATCTGGTTACTAATCCTACCCAGTAACTAGAATATGCATATACGTATTATATATGGATAGAAAACACTCTAAAGTTTCCAAAACTGTTTGAATGGTGTCTGTGAGTATAACAGAACTCATTTGGCAGGCAAAACCCTGAGACATTTTCTGACAGGAAGTGGATACCTGATGTGTTGTATTGACTTTAAACCTATCCCATTGAAAAACACAGGGGTTTAGGAATATTTTGGCACTTCCTATTGCTTCCACTAGATGTCACCAGCCTTTACAAAGTGTTTTGAGTCTTCTGGAGGGAGATCTGACCGAACAAGAGCCATGGAACGGTGATGTCCCATTAGACACCTGGCGCGCTACTTCATGTTGGGTACCCTCGTTCCAATACGTTATAAAAGAGTATGCATTCGTCCACCTTGAATATTATTCATGTTCTGGTTAAAAAAGGCCCTAATGATTTATGCTATACAACGTTTGACATGTTTGAACGAACGGAAATATATTTTTTCCCCTCGTTCATGACGAGAAGTCCGGCTGGCTTACATCATGTGCTAACGAGACGGAGATTTTTGGACATAAATGATGAGCTTTTTTGAACAAAACTACATTCGTTATGGACCTGTGATACCTGGAAGTGACATCTGATGAAGAGAATCAAAGGTAATGGATTATTTACATAGTATTTTCGATTTTAGATCTCCCCAACATGACGTCTAGTCTGTATCGCAACGCGTATTTTTCTGGGCGCAGTGCTCAGATTATTGCAAAGTGTGATTTCCCAGTAAGGTTATTTTTAAATCTGGCAAGTTGATTGCGTTCAAGAGATGTAAATCTATAATTCTTTAAATGACAATATAATATTTTAACAATGTTTTCTAATTTTAATTATTTAATTTCTGACGCTGACTTGACTGCCGGTTATTGGAGGGAAACGATTTCCTCAACATCAATGCCATAGTAAAACGCTGTTTTTGGATATAAAAATGAACTTGATAGAACTAAAAATGCATGCATTGTCTAACATAATGTCCTAGGAGTGTCATCTGATGGAGATTGTAAAAGGTTAGTGCATCATTTTAGCTGGTTTTATGGTTTTGGTGACCCTGTCTTTGACTTGACAAAACATTACACACAACTCTTGTAAATGTACTGTCCTAACATACTCTAAATTTATGCTTTCGCCGTAAAACCTTTTTGAAATCGTAAAACGTGGTTAGATTAAGGAGATGTTTATCTTTCAAATGGTGTAACATAGTTGTATTTTTGAAAAATTTGAATTTTGACATTTATTTGGATTCAAATTTGCCGCTCTTGAAATGCACCTGCTGTTGATGGAGTGCACCACGGGTGGCACGCTAGCGTCCCACCTAGCCCCAAGAGGTTAAACCTTCCAGATGTCAGAAGTGCTCTTCCTTCAAACTGAAAGAGGCTTCCTTGGATCCTGAAATTTAAAGAGCCCAGCACTTTCTACTAGAATGCTAATTGTCTTGCATTTGATTTGAGCAAACTTCAGAAACCAGACTAATAGTTCAGCTATTAAAATGATGACAGCTGTTACTTTGGACAAAGCCTTAAAAACCTGCTGTTTCCGAAGGCGGACGTAGGCACAATAGTTGTGCTTTCACAGAAGGAACAAGAGTGAGGCTTTTTCAAGTTCCTTTTAATCAACGTGCACAAAGGAAACCCCACTGATGGTTTTCTGGGGGAAAAGCGGCAAATTCAGCAAAAAATTAAAGTACAACAGTTCTATTGAAAAGATTTGGATACACCATTGTCACTCTAGTAATTGAATTCCTCAGTGCTCAAAGTCACAGCTCAAACTCAAGGTGTGGTTCTAAGTATACATAAGGCTCTTCGGATACCAATCCAATATAAATAACAATGGAAATCCATCTCAATATATGTATGTGAGGAAACTGAAAATGGATGTGCTACATTGCAAGGAGTTGGTAGAACTTCTTGTTCAGAGAAACTAAATACTCCCCTTATTGATTGTCATCATATGTTGAGAAGCAAGGACAACCTCCAGAGACCTTGATGTGTAAGCCGATTTTCTCCCTGGCCTCATTCCTAAATATGTTTCATTGAGTTGTTGATTGAATGCTGATATGGGGCTCTCATCATCTGATTGTTTGCCAGCTGTAATTTCTGTTTCAATCTAATCAAATTAATTGGCAACAGTCAAGAGATTCATTAAAACTGTGCATTTATTTCCCATAATCTGGACCCTTATTAAATTAATTTAATACAAACAAATTGTTTGATTAGTCAAATTTGGTCACATTTAATTGTGCCAGCCTTAATGCGAATTTATACACAAGACAATGATCTGAATGTTAGTGTCTAAAACAAATGTGTTGATTTGCTGTCATAGTTATATGCTTGTGACTGGTCATTGATGCCCATCCAGACCCTACAGACTGTGATATTTGAGTGTAGAAATTGCTCATGAATAGAAGTGAGTTTGTGAGGTCATGTTGCCATAAAAGTGCTTTGTTTAAAAATGCTGGTAAAAATGTATGGGGTAACACATGACATTTTGCATTTTGGGACACCCTAAAATCCAAAAACAATTAGTTAATTTGTCACGCATGAATTAGTGTGGAATGATATTTACAATCCCCAAGATATAGGGGCTGTGTATCAGGAACTAATTACACGCTTATTACCAACCAATTAGGGACAATGGAGCGCATGTGAGCCTACTGGAGAGAAATTTGACATCCTTCATTATCCTAAATAATTTACCAAAATCTAGAATTTTGTTCCTAAATCAAGTAAATTCACTACCTATATAGCTACCATTTTCTTTGTGTTCTGGCTCCTCCCCATGTCCCATCAACATATTATTCTCGTTTTGAGTGTGCCATTATCACAAAGCTACAGTAGTTGAAGTGGTCTCTGTCCTGATTTGTCCATGCAGCAGCTTTGTTGTAATGAGGCCCATGGAGGTTTGGTTTCAGGCTTTGTTAAATTCACCCTGTGGTTCTCTCTCTCCTCAACCAGACACACGGCCACTTTTCTGTCCCAGCTCTAATCCGCTCTCTCCCTCTTCGCATCCCCAAGGTAAGGGAAATAGTGGGAACAACAGTGGGCCCCGACTCAGCCGTGCATGTTGGGTAGTGGAATTCTTGATCCTGGTCTTGGCAATTCTTCTTACTTGGGAATTGTACGTTTAAGACACTGAGGAGCCGAGTTCAGAATAGGGGAGGCTTTTCAAAGGCAGACATAGGGGATTTTCCTTTTAAATCCCAGGCTCCTGAATGTGCTAAGATTGGATACAGTTGGGATAAAAGCAATAAATGGGATAAATTACCCTCACGGTAACCAAGAACATAAATCTGTTATTTCGATTGCCAATTTGGAGTATGATACAAAAACAATTATGGGAATAATAATCTACAGTGCCTTGCAAAAGTTTCACCCACTTGGCGTTTTTCCTATTTTGTTGCATTACAACCTGTAATTTACATCGATTTTTATTTGGATTTCATGTAATGGACATACACAAAATAGTCCAAATTGGTAAAGTGAAATGAAAAAAAAATACTTAAAAAAAAAGAAATTGCCAAAAGGCATGTGGGAGACTCCCCAAACATATGGAGGAAGGTGCTCTGGTCAGATGAGACTAAAATAGGGCTTTCATTGATGGCTAAAAAGCTCAATGTCTGGCCCAAACCCAACACCTCTCATCACCCCGAGAACACCATCCCCACAGTGAAGCACGGTGGTGGCAGCATCATGCTGTGGGGATGTTTTTCATCGGCAGGGACTGGGAAACTGGTCAAAATTGAACGAATGATGGATGGCGCTAAATATAGGGAAATTCTTGAGGGAAACCTGTTTCAGTCTTCCAGAGATTTGAGGCTGGGGTGAAGGTTCACCTTCCAGCAGGACAATGACCCTAAGCATACTGCTAAAGCAACACTTGAGTGGTTTAAGGGGAAGCATTTAAATGTCTTGGAATGGCCTAGTCAAAGCCCAGACCTCAATCCAATTGAGAATCTGTGGTATGACTTAAAGATTGCTGTACACCAGCAGAACCCATCCAACATCAAGGAGCTGGAGCAGTTTTGCCTTGAAGAATGGGCAAAAATCCCAGTGGCTATATGTGCCAAGCTTATAGAGACATACCCCAAGAGACTTACAGCTGTAATTGTTGCAAAAGGTGGCTCTACAATGTATTGACTTTTTTTTTGGGGGGGGGGGGGGGGGGGTGAATAGTTATGCACACTCAAGTTTTCTGTTTTGTTGTGTTATTTCTTGTTTGTTTCACCCCAAAATATTTTGCATCTTCAAAGTGGTAGGCATGTTGTGTAAATCAAATGATACAAACGCCCCAAAATACATTTTAATTCCAGGTTGTAAGGCAACAAAATAGAAAAAAATGCGAAGGGGGGTGAATACTTTCGCAATCCACTGTACTTATGGTTCCACTTGGAGGGCAAGAACAAGAAGAAACTCTCAACAAAAACATTTTCACTCAGAGAATTAGGGGTATACATGTAATATATTGAGGCACTGCTGTAGAATATAGAGGGTTCAACGCATGAATAGCTGGGTGCACATTTTTCTGATCTCTTTTTGAGAAATCACTTTGATGGTTATCCACTTGTTTGTTTACATTTTCATCTACCACCCTGGATTTTCCTGGAGTCAATTTCCTGGGGTTGTGTAATGTTTTGGTTTTAAAATGCTGTCTTTACTCTGCCTTAGATTGTCAGAGGAAAATAAAGCCAAATCATTGTTAAAATAATGATATTTTGAAAAGTAGCTTGATGACTCTGTTGCTGACAGTCAAGCTTATGTTTGTTATTATTTGTGTTTGGGCTCTTTTAGTGCATTTTGCCCCATTTTTGTCATGTGGTTGCTATTCAAGAGTTGAAAGTTTCATCACAATTTTGTTTTGAACGTTCGTTTTGTACTGATGCCCAACTGAGCATTCTTGTCAATGCATTGTCAATGAGCACTGATGAAGATACAGAAATACAATGGCATTCAAAATTAGGCAAATAATTTGTAGGAAAACCTTTTGTCATCATTAGCTAGTTTGCTAAGATTGAGGGGAAGTCACCTCATTTTAACTAGCTAATGCTAGCTAGCTATTTTTAACAAACCTTTCTAGCTAATGACAAAATTTCCATCTGTCTAAAGTACATTTGACAACATGATAATGATGGTAAAGTTGTTTCCTACTAAACATTTGACTAGTTCAGCATTGTCATCATATTTCCAGGCACTATAGTGTAATTTACACTATACAGTTGTTAGACTCTGTCCAGAATGACTGAGTTTATCATAACTTTAGGGCACCACTATTGTGCCAGCGGTAGAGGGCGGCTTGAGAATGTTCATAACAATGGTATGCCTCGACCGAGTGACAGAGGTGTAACCTATGCTAGAATGACTATGTATGCGGATGATTCCACTTTCTATATGTCAGCATCCAAAGTCAGTGAGCTCAATGAAATTCTAAATAAGGAGTTACAGTCAGTATCAGAATGGCTGAAAACCTAACGTATTGTATTTGGTTCAAAACATTCTGTAAGACCAAAACTTCAACTAGAGTACATAAAGAGTGTGATCATTGAGCAAGTTAAGGAAGCTTAACTCCTAGGTATAACATTGGATGGTCAATTATCATGGACAAGTCATATTTACAAAGTTGCTATGAAGAATGGGGAGGGGTGTGTGTGTTATTAAAAGCTGTTTGGTGTTTGACACAAATCAACTGTACTAGTTGTTCAGGCTCTGGTCTTGTCCCATCTTGATTTATGTCCGGTAATATGTTAGAATGCAGCAAAGAAAGACCTAGCAAAGCTTCAGCTGGCTAAAAACAGAGCAGCACGCCTTGCCCTTAACTGTACATACAGAACTAACATCAACAAAATAAAGATTAACTGATTCTCTTCTAGTTTTTATGATAAATATTACTGTGCTTAACCTGTTGGGGGTAGGGGGCAGTATTGACACGGCCGGATAAAAAACGTACCCGATTTAATCTGGTTACTACTCCTGCCAAGTAATTAGAATATGCATATAATTATTGGCTTTGGATAGAAAACACCCTAAAGTTTCTAAAACTGTTTGAATGGTGTCTGTGAGTATAACAGAACTCATATGGCAGGCAAAAACCTGAGAGGATTCTGAACAGGAAGTGGCCTGTCTGACAAGTTGTTGTTCATCTTGGCTCTTTTTATTGAAGACTGAGGATCTTTGCTGTAACGTGACACTTCCTACGGCTCCCATAGGCTCTCAGAGCCCGGGAAAAAGCTGAATGATATCGAGGCAGCCCCAGGCTGAAACACATTTACGCTTTTGGCAAGTGGCCGATCAGAGGACAATGGGCTTAGGCGCGTGCCCGAGTCGACCCCATGCTTTATTTTCTTTCGTCTGTTTACCTAAATGCAGATTCCCGGGTCGGAATATTATCGCTTTTTTACGAGAAAAATGGCATAAAAATGGATTTTAACCTCTCTGGGCTAGGCGGGACGAATTCGTCCCACCTACGCAACAGCCAGTGTAATCCAGTGGCGCGATTTTCAAATACCTTAGAAATGCTATTACTTCAATTTCTCAAACATATGACTATTTTACAACATTTTAAAGACAAGACTCTCGTTAATCTAACCACACTGTCCGATTTCAAAAAGGCTTTACAACGAAAGTAAAACATTAGATTATGTCAGCAGAGTACCCAGCCAGAAATAATCAGACACCCATTTTTCAAGTTAGCATATAATGTCACAAAAACCCAGAAGACAGCTAAATGCAGCACTAACCTTTGATGATCTTCATCAGATGACACACATAGGACATTATGTTATACAATACATGCATGTTTTGTTCAATGAAGTTCATATTTATATCAAAAACCAGCTTTTTACATTAGCATGTGACGTTCAGAACTAGCATACCCCCCGCAAACCTCCGGTGAATTTACTAAATTACTCACGATAAACGTTCACAAAAAAACATAACAATTATTTTAAGAATTATAGATACAGAAGTCCTTTGTGCAATCGAGATGTCCGATTTTAAAATAGCTTTTCGGTGAAAGCACATTTTGCAATATTCTCAGTAGATAGCCCAGCCATCACGGCTAGCCATTTAGACACCGACCAAGTTTAGCCCTGAGCAAACTCCGATTTACTATTACAAAAGTTTGATTACCTTTGTTGTCTTCGTCAGAATGCACTCCCAGGACTGCTACTTCAATAACAAATGTTGGTTTGGTCCAAAATAATCCATCGTTATATCCAAATAACGGCGTTTTGTTCGTGCGTTCCAAGACACTATCCGAAGTGTAAATAAGGGTCACGAGCATGGCCCAATTCGTGACAAAAAATTCTAAATATTCCTATACCGTACTTCGAAGCATGTCAACCGCTGTTTAAAATCCATTTTTATGCCATTTTTCTCGTAAAAAAGCAATAATATTCTGACCGGGAATCTGCGTTTAGGTAAACAGAGGAAAGAAAACAAAGTGTTCGGTCGACGCGGGCACGCGCTTGAGTCTCACAGTACTGTAACCAGCCACTACCCAAACGCGCTACTTTTTTTCAGCCAGAGCCTGCAAAGCCATGATTCAGCTTTTTGCCGCCTTCTGAGAGCCCATTGGAGCCGTAGGAAGTGTCACGTAACAGCAGAGATCCTTTGTTTTGGATAGAGATGACAAAGAAGGCCAAGAAATGGTCAGACAGGGTACTTCCTGTACAGAATCTTCTCAGGTTTTGACCTGCCATTTGAGTTCTGTTATACTCACAGACACCATTCAAACAGTTTTAGAAACTTTGGAGTGTTTTCTATCCAAAGCCAATAATTATATGCATATTCTAGTTACTGGGCAGGAGTAGTAACCAGATTAAATCGGGTACGTTTTTTATCCAGCCGTGTCAATACTGCCCCCTAGCCCTAACAGGTTAAACAGCGGTTGACATGCTTCGAAATACGGTAATGGAATATTTAAAAAACAAATGTCACGAAATGCGCCATGCTCGTCACCCTTCTTTACCCTTTCGGATAGTGTCTTGAACGCACGAACAAAACGCCGCTATTTGGATATAACGATGGATTATTTGGGACCAAACCAACATTTGTTATTGAAGTAGAAGCCCTGGGAGTGCATTCTGACGAAGAACACCAAAGGTAATAACATTTTTCTTATAGTAAATCTGACTTTTGTGAGTGCTAAACTTGCTGGGTGTCTAAATAGCTAGCCCTGTGATGCCGGGCTATCTACTTAGAATATTGCAAAATGTGCTTTCACCGAAAAGCTATTTTAAAATCGGACATATCGAGTGCATAGAGGAGTTCTGTATCTATAATTCTTAAAATAATTGTTATGCTTTTTGTGAACGTTTATCGTGAGTAATTTAGTAAAATCACCGGAAGTTTGCGGGGGGTATGCTAGTTCTGAACGTCACATGCTAATGTAAAAAGCTGGTGTTTGATATAAATATGAACTTGATTGAACAAAACATGCATGTATTGTATAACAATGTCCTAGGTGTGTCATCTGATGAAGATCATCAAAGGTTAGTGCTGCATTTAGCTGTCTTCTGGGTTTTTGTGACATTATATGCTAGCTTGAAAAATGGGTGTCTAAATATTTCTGGCTGGGTACTCTGCTGAAATAATCTAATGTTTTGCTTTCGTTGTAAAGCCTTTTTGAAATCGGACAGTGTGGTTAGATCAACGAGAGTCTTGTCTTTAAAATGCTGTAAAATAGTCATATGTTTGAGAAATTGAAGTAATAGCATTTCTAAGGTATTTGAATAACGCGCCACAGGATTCCACTGGCTGTTACGTAGGTGGGATGATTTCGTCCCGCCGGCCCTAGAGAAGTTAAAATTCCAGATTTCAAATATTATTCAGCTCAGACACCCATACTGTGCATACCCAACAAGACATGTCACCAGGGGTCTATTCAAATTGCCCAAGTCCAAAACAAATTCCCAGCAACGCACATTTTTTACAGAGCCATGATTGCATGGAACTCCTTTCCATCTCCAATTACTCAAGCAAACAGCAAAATGACCTTTAAAAAACAACTCATGGAACGGAAGGGACTGTGAGGGGACACATACAAAAACACAAGCATAGACAGACACACTCTAACTCACACATTATTTTGTTTCTGTATTGTTTTATAATTTGTTTGTTGCATTGCTTGTATGGCGTTGTATTTTACATTTGTGGGACTTTCCTTGTCTATCAATGTATCAGTGTTTTGTTACTTGTCTTACTTTGTGTTTTTTTGGGGACCCCAGGAAGAGTAGCTGTTGCTTTCGCAAAAGCTAATGGGGATCCTAATAAACAAATGGAACAAACAGCCAAGAGGCATCACTGTTTTCTCTTGCAATTTCTAGCACCTGTTTAATGCAGAAGCAGTAAATGCTCTCTTTTTTTTGCAGATAGTATTATTTTCCCATTATTTTGTTATTTGTTTATCTCTATCTTATGTAAGTCTTACTATAGAAGTCCTGGAATATAGAATCTTGGACCTACTTGATTCAAGCCTCTGCCTCTTTCAACCCTTAATCTATTTAATCATGCTGTTGTGTCTTTGGTACCAAACCTGTTAGGGCTAGGGGGCAGTATTTGCACGGCTGGATAAAAAAAATGTACCCGATTTAATCTGGTTACTAATCCTACCCAGTAACTAGAATATGCATATACTTATTATATATGGATAGAAAACACTCTAAAGTTTCTAAAACTGTTTGAATGGTGTCTGTGAGTATAACAGAACTCATTTGGCAGGCAAAACCCTGAGACAAATTCTGACAGGAAGTGGATACCTGATGTGTTGTATTACCTTTAAACCTATGCCATTGAAAAACACAGGGGCTGAGGAATATTTTGGCACTTCCTATTGCTTCCACTAGATGTCACCAGCCTTTACAAAGTGTTTTGAGTCTTCTGGAGGGAGATCTGACCGAACAAGAGCCATGGAACGATGATGGCCCATTAGACACCTGGCGCGCGAGTTCATGTTGGGTACCCTCGTTCCAATACGTTATAAAAGAGAATGCATTCGTCCACCTTGAATATTATTCATGTTCTGGTTAAAAAAGGCCCTAATGATTTATGCTATACAACGTTTGACATGTTTGAACGAACGTAAATATATTTTTTCCCCTCGTTCATGAAGTGAAGTCCGGCGGGCTTAGATCATGTGCTAACAAGACGGAGATTTTTGGACATAAATGATGAGCTTTTTTGAACAAAACTACATTCGTTATGGACCTGTGATACCTGGAAGTGACATCTGATGAAGAGAATCAAAGGTAATGGATTATTTACATAGTATTTTCGATTTTAGATCTCCCCAACATGACGACTAGTCTGTATCGCAACGCGTATTTTTCTGGGCGCAGTGCTCAGATTATTGCAAAGTGTGATTTCCCAGTAAGGTTATTTTTAAATCTGGCAAGTTGATTGCGTTCAAGAGATGTAAATCTATAATTCTTTAAATGACAATATAATATTTTACCAATGTTTTCTAATTTTAATTATTTCATTTGTGACGCTGACTTGACTGCCGGTTATTGGAGGGAAACGATTTCCTCAACATCAATGCCATAGTAAAACGCTGTTTTTGGATATAAATATGAACTTGATAGAACTAAAAATGCATGCATTGTCTAACATAATGTCCTAGGAGTGTCATCTGATGGAGATTGTAAAAGGTTAGTGCATCATTTTAGCTGGTTTTATGGTTTTGGTGACCCTGTCTTTGAATTGACAAAACATTACACACAACTCTTGTAAATGTACTGTCCTAACATACTCTAAATTTATGCTTTCGCCGTAAAACCTTTTTGAAATCGTAAAACGTGGTTAGATTAAGGAGATGTTTATCTTTCAAAGGGTGTAAAATAGTTGTATGTTTGATAAATTTGAATTTTGACATTTATTTGGATTCAAATTTGCCGCTCTTGAAATGCACCTGCTGTTGATGGAGTGCACCACGGGTGGGACGCCTGCGTCCCACCTAGCCCATAGAGGTTAATGTGATGATGATTATTTTATCAAATCAATTAACTATGTTTAATTATTATGATGATTAAATTACTCCTGTAACAATTAACTCATTAGCAATCTTGGGGCACCATGGAAAAAGTTAATTTAACGAGTTAACATTTTCCGAATTAACTCAAAGATATAACGTTTCTCTTACATTTCAGTCATCAATCAGTCATTAATTAATTGTTACCTTTTATCAGTCTCATTCTGAATGTCGCAAAACTCTTGGATATCTGCACGAACCCCCATCATAAATGATTAATCAGCGATGTACAAAATTGGTTTAATTATTTATTTACTAGCTAACTAAATAATCACACAGAATTACATAAACACACAAACAGGGTAGCTTACACATTGATTTTCTACACAATGCAATGAAAAGTCCCTAGTGGACTAACCTGATATGACTGCTTGGTAGACAATGGAAAGGGGTGGGGACAGATAGAGCGGGAAAGACAGAATGGACCCACTACATACAGTTGATAACTATGCTCCTGGAAATGCTAATACTTTGCACATGAACAGCTGCTCATTCAAAAATAATTGCAATGTACATATTTACGCTTGTATGTCTTGTCGTCTCTCTCTGTTGAAGTTGCCCGGTCCATTTTCTGTGGAGAGTAATTCATCTGAAGTCTCTGGTTGTGTTCCCCAGAAGTCACAATGTATTTTGTAACTGGAGCTTCTCATATTTCTCGGAGGTTCTGTTATAATGGTAAGTCAGAGGTACCAATGGTCATTTGATAGGGAAATATTTCTGATCTTGTCTTCGGTCAAATTTACTAGACTATTTTACATATACAGTACAGCTGCAGACTGTATATGTGTAGTCTTTAGTGTTGTAGATTTCTTAATTATCCATTTGTAACATATTCAGGGGGGTATGCACTCTTGAAAAAGGGACGTTCCATTTTGTCATTTAGAAGGCTAAGATCACATTTAATCTTCTCACAAATAGTTTCATATTTAATCATATTAGAACCACAACATTTGGATGTGAACCTGACAACTGGGAAATATACACATTCAGAGATACAGTTTTGTTATTACTGTCCTTAGTTACATCCAAATTGGTAACAAATTTGACTTGATTGTTCTTTAAGTACCCACGGACCCTTCCAACTGCTTGGATTACAGAAATAAGACATCCAGTCTTGGATGTCACAGTACTAAAAAATCTCTCTGTTGTAAAGAAGGGATTTTTCACTTCCCTTGCATTGTGTGGGAGAGAGAGTTCCTGCAGGTATTTACGACCATCATAAAACTGCCAACTTCACCCCTCTTCCCCTCTGCGGGAGAGAGAGGGCAATGCTACCAAATACTAATTGAGTGTATGTGATCTTCTGACCCCCTGGGAATGTGATGAAAGAAATAAAAGCTGAAATAAATCATTCTCTCTACTATTTTTCTGACATTTCACATTCTTAAAATAAAGTTGTGATCCTAACTGACCTAAAACAGGGAATTTTTACTAGGATTAAATGTCAGGAATTGTGAAAACTGAGTTTAAATGTATTTGGCTAAGGTGTATGTAAACTTCCGACTTCAACTGTATATGTCACGGCTGTTTTAAGAATGGGACCAAGGCGCAGCGTGTGTATTGTTCCACATCTTTATTTAACTGTGAAACTATGCAAGACATACAATAAACTAATAAACAAAAACAGCACACCGTGACAAAAAGGTACAACATACACTAACTCAAAATACAATCTCCCACACACCCAGGTGGGAAAAACAACTACTTAAGTATGATCTCCAATTAGAGACAACGATGACCAGCTGCCTCTAATTGGAGATCATCCCAAAAACCCAACATAGAAATACAGAAACAAGAACATGACAACATAGAAAATCTAAACTAGACACAACCCCGTCACGCCCTGACCTACTCTACCATAGAAAATAAAAGCTTCTATGGTCAGGACGTGACAGGACAGGACAGTATAAGAAAGCTCAAGAAATATTTGTTGACACATATTTAACCCCTTTTTTGGGGGGCTCAAAACTTCTTCCATAGTTCCATACATTTTTTAAACGGGTACAGGGTTACCTTCAAACGAGTCCCGTGACACTTGTGGGGTCATAGAGCAAAATGGAGAACACCATTGTATTCGGGAGAATCTCCTCTTTCCATAGAGTGGTCATATTAGTTGTTCAGGCCAAATCGGATGCTAGAGGCATTTTAGTGAGAAGACCGATTTTTCGGGATGTCTCCTGGTCTGACAAAAAGCACTGTAGCTCTGCCACTTTCCACCGCAGATGTGGACGGCCGACTTAGGCAGATGCCATCTACTGTTATAATCTCCACCCGGCACAGCCAGAAGAGGACTGGCCACTCCTCAGAGCCTGATTCCTCTCTAGGTTTCTTCCTAGGTTCCAGCCTTTCCAGGGAGTTTTCCTAGCCACGGTGCTTCTACATCTGCATTGCTTACTGTTTGGTGTTTTAGACTGGGTTTCTGTATTGCACTTTGACATCGGCTGATGTTAAAAGGGCTTTATAAATACATTTGATTGATTGATGAGGTGGATTGAGACAAAGCGCAACAGATACATTATCTCTAGCTTAAACAGATGGATTTTGATGGGGATTTTGAATTATGTTAATTAGATTGACTCACAGTTACATCAATGGACTTAAAGATTAAGGAAATTATATTTTAAAGACCAGGTTGTCCCTAAAATCTAAGTACTAAGTACAATGAACAATTTAATGGTAATTTGGGGATATTTGTAAAAATTTTATTGTTACACCTCTACCAAGCAGCCTCACTGAGAGACCGGAAAGCATGGAAGAGACTGGTGTCTTGGTCTCATGGCTTTCTCCAGTGTGACATTAGTCTGGCTAATTAGATTATAATGACTCTGTGTTTTCCATTACGGGGTCAGGGGAGGACACACGTGGTGTAGAGAGTTCCAAACCACCTTTCCTGTGCCAAGAAAAGTCAGCGGGGTTGACAAAGCAGCCTGCAGATAGCTCCCCCCTCTCCTTAGCTCAGAGAGCTCACACAACAACAACCATCATTTCCCAGGGCTAAGTACAAGCTGTAAGGATCTGTCCACAGACACAGCCGCATTTGCAGGTGCTGCTAACTTTGTATGTCCGGATAAGGGCCTGCTGGATACAGTACTTTGGAGGAAAACAACAAGACAAGCTAGTTAAGCTGTGGGTGAGAAATCTAGAGATGTCAGGTTTGGACTTAGTTTGTCTGTCCAGCAAGAAAGTAAAAAACAAAGTCCATTTTAACTTTGGAACTTCTGCCTTTGCTGGCATTCATCAATCTACCCACCTCACAAGTCTTTAGACAACTTGTTGTCTTGCCAAACAAGGATCTCTCTTCACTGTAGAACAATGGACTACACAAAGTGGCAAATAAACTCTCTGAAGGAAACTGCGTAAACTGACTGAAAATTACATGGGTAGAAGTGTTGTGATGTGTGTACAATAAGACAATAATGTAAAATAATATGTGGTGCTATTTTGCTGCCCTTATTCATTCACATAAAAGTATACTGTTTGGTATCTGTACAATCAGACTGTCTTAATTCAAACGTTTAAAGAGTTTATAAAAGTGTACACAAAGCAATCTTGCAGTCTATGCTGGCGATGAATGTGGGCGGACTCAGCTCCCGAAACCGTTCCCTCACCTGAACCAATCACAGCTTTCCTGAACGGAAGCCTCACCTATTTCTGTCCCAGGACTACAAAACTGAACGTGTGAAAACAGCACCTCATGTTTAGACCTTCGACCCTGGCGTGGTTGCTGTCATTTATGAACCAAATAACAATTCAAGGCCACCCCCCGCAGTGACCTTGTCAAACACTGGACTACTGAAATCCTTTTTTGGACTCTTTGTGCATGCAGAGCTCTCTGAAGAGCATTGGGGTGCAGGCAGACTAAACATAAGAGTATCCAGCTCCATCTAACCTATATTTTCTTTGATTAAACTGTGAACGTGTAAAAACGTATCTATTACTCTATTATTAGGCATTTTTTCTCCCAAAAATACAGGCCTCTGTTAGTTTAGGACTTTTAAATAACTGCTTGTCTTTTGTCCGTTCAATCAAATGCTACTTAAATACCCAACACATTTTCCCTTCGTTTCTTAATTTGATTTAATTTACCATTTTGCCAAAATCTTCATTAATCATTCATCCTGTACATTTATTGCTTAACCCTGTTTTATAGTCATAATGAATAATCAAATTAATTATACGTTATCACATAACACCCTTTCTCTGCACATGCATTGTTGTTGTCACAGCAGGGAGCCATGAAGTGGTGGTTTCAAACAACATGAGGTAAAGGAAACACTTTACTTGACACATAGCTTCATAACACATTATGACAGAGTCATAACCATGTCATAATATGTTCATAACCCTGTCATGACATATTTTCACCTGTTGTGACAAAGTATATAGCATTATTTTATGGCTGGTTATGTGATAAGAGTGTCAAAACCCACATGTATTCAAATTTGTTTTTTCCCTGCCAAGAAGTATTACACTGTTATGAAGAAATATTCCCATACTGTCACTGTAATTGGACTAAGAAAATACACTTTATAACTGTCACATCCTGACAATAGTAAGTGGTTATTTTCTATGGTAGAGTAGGTCAGGGCGTGACAGGGGTGTTTGTCTATGTTTTGTATTTCTATGTTCAGTTTCTAGTTTTGTATTTCTATGTTGGTTTTGTTTGGTATGATCTCCAATTAGAGGCAGCTGGTCGTCGTTGTCTCTAATTGGAGGTCACATTTAAGTTGATGTTTGTCCCACCTGTTTTTGTGGGTGATTATTTGTGAGTAGTGTTTGTTTCTCCTCTGTGTCACGGTTTGTTATTTTGTAGATTTCAGTTATTTGATGTATTGCATAGTTTTCACGGATTAAATAAATATGTGGAACGAAAACACACGCTGCACTTTGGTCCGATCCTTTCGACAGCCGTGACAATAACACTTTCATGAAGCATTATGTCCATCATAATCATATAATCCAGATAGGCTTATCACATACATGCCCTTATGTCAGTCATCACTCAAAAAGAGGTTGTCTTATCCTGCTCCTGAAATCTGTTCCTGCATTCAACCCAGTCATCAGCAATAAGGCATTGGGGTAGATGCATATCTGACGTCAATGTGTACGCAATTACTATGATAATTGAATATGGTCAATTTCTGAAAATGTTATGTAAAATAAAAATACTGTTGAGAAGTAGGCTATGGTGTAATGGAATGTTTTGCCTTGTGTGGTAGGTTTTGTGGGTTTTGACACTCTTATGTAGATGTCCTAACCAGCCATAAAACCCACAAAATCATGGTAGGTTTTGTGGGTTTTAACACTATTATGTAGGTGTCATAACCAGCCATAAAATAATGCAATGTGTCACAACAGATCTAAATACATGTGTCATGACAGTGTTATGACCATTTTATGACACATGTCAGCTGTTAACCATGTCAAAACGTGTCTTAACTAATTCTGAGACTACGTGTCAATTAAAGTGTTACCGGAAACACCTTATACAGTTGGTAAATCCAGGGAGGAGGATGAGAGAACTATATATTGTCAATAATGGCTTTCTAATGAACTGATTTGAGGAAAGTCCCTACTTGAAGAGATTTCTAGTGTCCATATTAGGACAGCTGTCATATGTCCATAGGACAGTTGTCTCAATATCAACACTGTATTTCACATCAGATGACTATAAATCTGGATTATGTGCATCTGTGGAATTAAATGGAAATAACGTTTAGGAGATTCAATATATTCACTGAAGGAACTAGATGTGTTTGTCAGATTTTTGTTTATGAAAGGTATCTGCGAAACTGGAGCTCATTTCAGACAATTCATAAATTTGCGTTGTCTACTGCAATCTGCAGAAAATAACCCTCCGTCACTAGTTACAGTACAGCAATGCTGTCACACTAGAATATGACCCTGTTTTAGGTATAACATTTTTACAATAGGACATTTTGTCACATCTGCTCAACTGCTGGGGCCTTTCTTACCCACTCCAAACATACATGATCAAGGCTGGACCATCCTTCCTGAATCTTATCTTTTATGGCCTCACATTGACGAATCAAACACTGAATATAGGAACTCAAACGCTGTAGAAACTCCTTAGATCTTGAGTCCTGGAGGTCTTGTTAAACCTGTATTATAGCTGTCTGTTGAACCTGGAAGCAGTTGCTGCTCAAGGTTTAAGCCGGGATGGAAGGGCTTACCAATAGATAATGGCCAATTAAGTGTGGGAGGGCAAGGGAAAACTGAAAAGAAATGGTGCAGAGAATAAAGCCCGACGCAGCACATTTCACCTAACAAACTCCTCTTAACTGATGGAAGGAGACGTCCTCAGAGACTCATCAGTGGTAAACCACAGAAAATGACTTCACAAGCCCTTTGGAAAGCCCTGATTGCCTCTTAAAAAAAGGTGAAGCGTAATAAATTGGGGGTTGAGATAAATGCCTTGAGGAAATGATGGAGGGCTCTTTGCAGCTGTCCGATAATAGAAAATGACGGCATGGATTGTATGGACAGCTCAAGGGTCTTTGTTTGAAACCCTGGTGGAGTAATGAATTTAACCTACCTAAAGTAAACATTATTAGTTTTCCTGAAATTCGGCAAGATACTTCCCATTTTACACCCTCCTTTATCAATGTGTTCGTCCTGTTGAGTAAATGCATTTTGTAAAATAAATGTGTTAATGGATGTATTCAAATAGCAGCAACCAGTTTATATTAATTAACATGATTGAATGACCATTTCAAAGTAAACAATAATGGCCATTGAAAACGAGGGACAATAGAGCACTTAAGTTTAAATAAAAAATTATAGTTTGTTTTTGTGCTTCTACCTCTACACACAGTCATTGTTCCATAACTTTCACTACTAAAGTAATTACATTGTAACTACACAGTTAACAACTGTTGCATCACCGCCTGGTATGGCAACTGCTCGGCATCTGACCTCGGCATCTGACCGTAAGGCGCTACAGAGGGTAGGCCGTACGGCCCAGTACATCACTTGGGCCAAGCTACCTGCCATCCATGACGTATATACTAGGCGTTGTCAGAGGAAGGCCCTAAAAAAATGGTCAAAGACTCCAGTCACCCAAGTTATAGACTCTCTCTGCTACCGCACGGTAAGCGGTAACAGAGCGCCAAGTGTAGGACCAAAAGGCTCCTACCCCCAAGCCACAAGACTGCTGAACAATTAATCAAATGGGCACCTGGACCATTTACATTGACACCCTGTTTTTACACTAAGGCCACTCACTGTTTATTATCTATGCATAGTCACTATGTACAAATTACCTCACATTGACCAGTACCCCCAAACATAGATAGCCTCGTTATTGCTATTTTATTGTGTTCCATTTTTTAAAACGTTTTTATTTGTTTTACTTTATTTTATTTACTAAATGTTTTCTTAACTTTCATTGTTAGTTTAGGGCTTGTAACTAAGCATTTCACGGTAAGGTCTACATTTGTTGTATTCGGCCCATGTGACAAATACAATTTGATTTGATTTGAAAAAAATACAATATTGTTACAAGAGAAACTACAGTGCAATTACACCATTGTAAGAGGAACTCAAAGTGTTACCAATGATCTAATACATGATGGATAAAATAAAGATTAAAAAAACTTGATAAACGGAGTTCTACCTTGCAAACATCAACTCAGAGTTTCTAACTTGTTTCAATTCAGAAAAGCCTTCGGTCGGTTTTGAGAAAATCGAGCCTTGAACATGTGAGTGACCCAACTCAATATACAGTGAGGTCCAAAAGTATTAGGACAGTGACACATTTAGATTGTTTTGGCTCTGTACTCAAGCACTGAAATGATACAGTGACTATGCAGTTAAAGTGCAGACGGTCAGCTTTAATTTGAGGGTATAATTTTGTATAAATCAAACCCCAAATCAAAAGCCATGGTAAATCACACATCACTGCTGACAAACTTCATCCCATCATCAGCCAAATGTTTTGGTCAGTGTTTTTCTATTTAAACGCAAATTAAGTTACCAGTTAT
Source organism: Salmo salar (assembly GCF_965601325.2). Classification (NCBI taxonomy): domain Eukaryota; kingdom Metazoa; phylum Chordata; class Actinopteri; order Salmoniformes; family Salmonidae; genus Salmo; species Salmo salar. The sequence goes on from NC_138305.1 coordinate 86,218,709, forward strand.
GGGACAGTGTGCTCTGCCACCACACTTTGTTTAAAAAATAAATAGATAGCAGCGTTTTCTTGCAACCTGTAGTGGTTTTTCATCAGGTATAGGGTAGCCTCTGCCGAGTCCCCACAACCGGATGTTACAGTTTTCAAATCAAATCAAACTTTATTTGTCACATGCGCCAAATACAAGTGTAGACCTTACTGTGAAATGCTAACTTTACAAGCCCTTAACCAACAGTGCAGTACAAGAAGAGTAAGGAAATATTTACCGAATAGACTAAAGTAAAAAAGAATAATAAAAAGTAACACAATAAGAATAACGAGGCTATATACAGGGGGTACCGGTAACAAGTCAATGTGCAGGGGTACAGGTTAGTTGAGGTAATTTGTACATGTAGGTAGGGATGAAGTGAATATGCATAGAAAATACACAACAAGTAGCAGCAGTGTAAAAAAGTGAGGGGGGGGGGGGGGTCAATGTAAATAGTCCGGTGGCGATTTTATTAATTGTTCAGCAGTCTTATGGCTTGGGGGTAGAAGCTGTTGAAGAGCCTTTTGGTCCTAGACCGCTTGCTGTGCGGTAGCAGAGAAAACTATAACTTGGGTGACTGGAGTCTCTGACAATTTTATGGGCTTTCCTCTGACACTGCCTATTATATAGGTCCTGGATGGCAGGAAGTTTGGCTCCAGTGATGTACTGGGCCGTACTCACTGCCCTCTGTAGCACCTTACGGTCAGATGCCAAGCAGTTGCCATACCAGGCAGTGATGCAACCGGTCAGGATGCTCTCGATGGTGCAGCTGTAGAACCTCTTGAGGATCCGGGGACACATGCTCCAGTCTGTGCTATTCCAGTCTGTGCTAGCAAAACAGTCCTGTAGTGTCGCATCCGTGTCATCTGACCATTTCCGTATTGAGCGAGTCACTGGTACTTCCTGCTTTAGTTTTTGCTTGTACGCAGGAATCAGGAGGATATAGTTATGGTCAGATTTGCCAAATGGAGGGCGGGGGAGAGCTTTGTATGTATCTCTGTATGTGGAGTAAAGGTGGTCTAGGATATTTTTTTCTTTGGTTGCACACATCTGATTTAAGTTTGCCTGCATTAAAGTCCCCGGCCACTAGGAGCGCCGCTTCTGGTTGAGCTTTTTCTTATTTGGTTATGGCCTTTTAAAGTTGGTTGAGAGCGGTCTTAGTGCCATCTTCATTCTGTGGTGGTAAATAAACAGCAACGAATAATATAGATGAGAACTCTCTTGGTAGATACAGCTTATCATAAGGTATTCTACCTCAGGCGAGCAATACCTCGAGACGTCTTTAATATTAGACATAGCGCACCAGCTGTTATTGACAAATAAACACACACTCTCACCCCTTGTCTTACCAGACATAGCTTCTCTGTTCTGCCGGTGCATGGAAAATCCCGCCAGCTTTATATTATTCGTACCATCGTTCAGCCATGTCTCATTCAGCCACGTCATTAATATCAGGGGAAATGGAATGGTTGCCTGTGACGTGACTTCCGCACTCTGTCTTAACTCCTCCTCAACATTTATTGGAATGTTTGAACAGTGCAGAAGAGAACCTCAAGAACCTCCCCCAACAGTTTTTTTTCTCTCATCAAGACCAGTATGTTTGGGATCTAGTTTCAGGTGTTTCTTTGACGCCTGCTACGTTAGGTATAATGTAACATAAAAGCACAATGGAACACAGAAATGGAGTCAATCCTTGTCATTGGAGGTAAACGACTGAATAACCATATATGTCTGACAAAATAGGTGACACTTACCTGCCTCTCAGGGTATATTCAGTACTTCATAAACCACTATTGGAAACATTCACCACCAGGGGTGTAGTGGAGGGTAAATGCAGTTCACTTGTGAACTGTGATGTGTGAGGTTTTCCCCACCTTTTGCAGAAAAATGCATTGAAAGTATAGGGAGCATTCATTTATTCACTGCGAATGGCAATCAGAGTTTACCTACCAATTGCTTTACTACTACATCACCGTTGAACACATTGAATAAAACCGGAATGTCAACTATTTCACTGTGGATTGTGTTATCTAAATCATTAGTATACTCCCTCTCCAGCCTCTAGGTCATCAGGCTGCTGATTATCCCGCACACCTGTCACCATTGTCAAGCGCACCAGTGCCTCATGACTCTCATCACCTCCTTGATTATCTTCCCTATATCTGTCACTCCCTTTGGTTCTTTCCTCAGGTGTTATTGACTCTGTTTCATGTTGTGTTTTGTGTTTATTGGTTTGTTTATTTATTAAAACACTCACTCCCTGTACTTGCTTCCCGACTCCCAGCGCACTCTTTACAAACGTAAATATTTTAGAAATTGTATTTCAAATAGTGAGGATCTCACCATAAAGCTTTTACAATCCTCTATATGCAGGCAGATTGTGGCTACCAACCACCCTTACACATTCAAAGTAAACCTTACATTTTCAGTCACATCTTCTACCTCCGACGCCATGCTTGTCTAGTATTCAGTAAGTGTCTCAGAGTAGGAGTGCTTTTGCATTTTAAATCATATTGCATAAGGGGGAGGAACAGATTCTCGATTGGCCCTCCTACCCTGAGACTGAGACACTGTGAATACGGGCCCATAACATTTCAACACTGAGCTTGAGTTTGTTCAGCAAAGCCATTGAATTTCCAAGGCCAGACTTCCTTGGGTTAAAACAGCGAACAATGCTGCGAAATGCGCTCTCCATTTCTCTACAACTTATTTGAGTGCCCTCTGCAAAGTAAAATGCACAGCGGTTGATACCACTACCATGGCGACATACTGGTAGACCCACCAAGGTTTCTGCCAGTTTGTTTTTATTTGGTTGGGGTTGAATGCCTTACCCTCTAGTTGCGTGAAAAGAAACATTTAATTCCATTACCCCCCCATCCCCAGAAAACACAACACAAAGCAGTAGGAACCCAACATGACAAGTGGTTTCACATTATCTTTCTGTTTGCTGGAAAGATATAGCAATTATTCCTTGTTTTCGAGAGAGCGGGAGAGAAAAAGATCCGCAACACCCGCAGAGCCCCATGTAACTACTGCCTTGCTGGATTTTCATTAAAAAAAAATGTTTCCCCCTGATCCTCAGGAGATGTAATTATTTTGCAGCCAACTTGTAAGACCATAGTTCCTGGGAATACTTCTCCCCCATCGACCAATCCTTGCGTTTATTTTTAACGGCTTGCATATTTCTCACATTACACATTTTTGTGCCGTTTCATCTGTGTGTATGAACATCATGGCAATTATGAAAACAATGAACAAGCAAAGACATCTATACTGAACAAAAATATAAACGCAACATGTAAAGTGTTGGTTTCATGGGCTGAAATTAAAGATCCCAGAAATGTTCCATATACACAAAAAGCTTATTTGTCTCAAATGTTGGGCACAAATTTGTTTACATCCCTGTTAGTGAGCATTTCTCTTTTGCCAAGATAATCCATCCACCTGACAGGTGTGGCATATCAGGAAGCTGATTAAACAACATGATCATTACACAGGTGTACCTTGTGCTGGGGGCAATAAAAGGCCACTCTAAAATGTGCAGTTTTGTCACACAACACAATGTCACAGATGTCTCAAGTTTTTAGGGAGCGTGCAATTGTCATGCTGACTGCAGGAATGTCCACCAGAGCTGTTGCCAGATAATTTAATGTTAATAAGCCGCCTCCAACGTCGTTTTAGAGAATTTGGCAGTACAGTGGTTACTCCTTTAAAAGTTGCTCGCTTGCACCGTGGGACTTAGAGGTACCCAGCGTCACGGCTTCATTGCTCCAGACCACCACAAGGGGGAGTTAGAGCACTCATTATGCATTTGGGTCCCAAGGTTTTTATATGACCAATCATATTGAGTGGTTTCAATGACGAATTTTGACGCGAGCCACCCTTGCGGCGTTCTTCACAAAGATGGCTGACAAAACATTATGGTGGAACCAGATGTAAGTTGTTATGTCATAACGAGTCAAGCAAAAAATGTACAATTGAGAGGAATATGTTAGTTAATGTAGAGACAAACGTTTGTGCATATTTTTTTGTCATAAAGTTAATTTACGAAAATCGCTATTTAGCAAGTTATCTGACTAGCTAACATTAGCCAGCTAGCTAGTGTTAAGAGAATGAATTTGTAATTCGTGTTGTTTAATGTTTTAGGGACTCCTGAGAACCAGAAAACCAGGCTGTCATCTTGTGAAACAGTGGATGTAAAGAATCTAGCTAACTAAAGCATTTACTGCAAATTAAATGTACAATTGTGTAAGCTTGCCTTGCAATGCAGCTGAAGTAACATATCTAGCTAACGATTTACTTGCATATTGTGTAGTGGAGGATAAAAATAACTGTATGTCTATGGATGTGTAGCTAGCTACAGTATGTAGCTGATCTGTGTATGGGCCCTAAAACGTTTGGTATGAATATTAGTTCAGAACCTATCTATGAACCTGAGCTATCATAGTTGTATCAACTTCAAGTCTGAATGGCATTAATGAAGCCTATGGATAGAGTAGAATACAATAACTTCTTTATGCCAAAGATGCAAGTCCTATATACACATGTACTGTAGTTATTACCACACATGAGATTACCGCATTGTAGCCTGTACATTGAATATATTTACTGATCATGTACTCTTCTTTGGCAAATAAAGGTGCGGTTCAGGTATGAATCTCTGAGACATTATTTTTCAGTCATATCAAACTACATTATTTGAATGATGCTGTGTCTGCATGTATGTATTACAATTATACACTTCAACAGTGTTTACAACTCCTGCTCCTGGGACATCAATGATTACACATTGTAACTATGCAATAGACTAGAAACATGATTGATTTGTAATTCATATATACAGAAAAAAACTATGCATATCTAACTGCATTAATCCGAGGACACAGGATCGTATTTCAATGAGATACTTAATTTCAGGTAGGAATCTGAGACATTATTTTTCAGTCATATCAAACTCCATTATTTCAATGAGATACTTAACTTCAACCAGTGGAGAATGGAGAATGTGAAACGCTTTATTGAAAGAAGTTGCTAGTGTTTTATCCAGGTGTTATAAATACATACATGCATTATAATTATGATAATTGTAATATTATAAATACAAGTTCAATCTGTACTTCAACGCACATATGGTGTGCATTATCAAACGAGGAAGAAAGACGATGTGGGGAGAGAGGTGTAAGAACAGCGGCAGACAGCATATGATTCATGAATTACAGTGCTACCCTAATATTCTCTCAATTCATCACAATTGTGGCGTCTCCTAACCAGCCTTGGGTCCCCAGTTGGCCCGAAGGATATCTTAAGAGTGGGTAAGGTGGCGATGACGGGATTGGCTTCCTCTCTCACATCAAAACATACCTGCAGACGAGAGAGCATGATTAAGCCTTGTTTTTTTCATTCTAACTTTTCTAATGTTATTCTCAGTAATCTTAAATCAGGAGGTGAAATGCAAAACTGACCTTGGATCATTAACTCTGGGACTACTACATCTCTGTCTGTATTTCAATGTAAAGCATCTCTTTAATAATACCTCCGATTGACCTGACCAAGTGACATCTCACCTATGATCATGCTGTGCCCTCTGTGTCAGCCAGTTCAGATGCGGGAAGGGTTCACCAAAACAGCTGATATACCCTAGAAGATTTAGGGAGGAGGGGGAGAGGGATGAAGTGAAGAAGAGAGACTGTTATTGTGTGTGTGTGTGTGTGTGTGTGTGGTCTCACCTGGTGTCTACACTAAGTGGCTAGAGAGTACTTTATGCTGAAAAACAGACACGAGGACAAACAATAGAAGATAATATCAATAGAAGATACTGTATGTGATGCAGACACCTATTGGAGTGTACCTGAAGCATTTAAATATAGAGGGCTATGTGTCTCACCACCTGGCTATTGCAAGGCTAACCCCAGGGAAATCATGACTTGGCAGCAACAGATAGTCCAGTGAAAATGGCTTTGTTTATGTGGTGTAAATCTGAAAATTAGCAACTGACATCTTAAGGGTTTTTTAATTAATGCATGTGAGACAGGTTCCATGTACAACAAGACAGGCAGAGATGGAGAAAAAGAACACAGAGCAGTTTAATTACCTCTGGTTATGGACACTTTTGCCAGCAATAAAGCTTCCACAGTCTGTTCCTCGGACAGTGAACATCTGGCAATATCTACATTTTCCACCCCTTAGTCAGCTCGCTCTCTGAAAGTAAAGAAAACAGCTTATTTTTTATAGATATGAAAACAATTACTGAGATATGACTGTTCAATCTAAAGCAGCAGATGTCATTTTTAGGATACGTCAATACAGCCCAGTGCTGCTTACCTGAGATGCCATCTTCGTCGGTGTCTGTTTTGACTTCCTTTGTGTTGGAAAAAAGTTGCTTACAGAACAATTCTTTTTGATTGAAAAAAAAAAAATGTTGCTCTCGACAAGAAGACACATATGTACCTCCATAGCATATAACAATTTGCCTGTGAATAACCACAACTTCATACAAACGTGCTACTGTATGCAGAATTCTTGATGCACAACCGAAGATGCTGCCATATCCTGCCAGCACGCCCACAAGCGAGTCACTCGGGAGCAGAATGATGACGCGTGTAAGAGGGAAAGGAATGAGATAGGAACAGCAATTTGTTGCAAATTATGGAGGAGGGCTAATAGCTGAACAATAGACTATTCAACTTTTACTAAAGAATAGTCTCTTAGCCGAGCTAGGTGTGAAACCCCCCCCCCATCACAGACCAGATTTGCCCTAACGACCAAGGGGTAGCTTGCTACTCAATGAAAAAAAGTAATGACTTTTCAAATAAGTTACCTTACACGTTATGTTGGCTGACAATTTGGTAGCTACACTGTCCTTACGAACCACATAGCATATCATTACAGCAGTATGTACCGGTATGTTAGCTAGCTACCTAACATTAGTAGTTATACATCAAACTTGCCAGTATATTAACTTGATTTTTCTTGTCATTCTTAGCTTAGCTTAATGGTATAGTCATTGTGCTTTCTCAATGGACATTCGGGTGCTTTCGTAAATTCGCTCTGGCTATCTATGGGCTGGACAATAGAACGAATCAAAATTCACCCAAGGCTGAAAAACGGTTTAAGAACGTTGGCTTAACTGGAACACTTGCACGAGCCCATAGCAAATTAATAGAATTGAACGTTTGCAGAGCCTGTTTTGATTGGAGTGATGCTAAGAATTCCATAAAAAATCGTATCCCTTTTTATTTTACCACTACAATCTGTTCATTGGACGAAACTGGAAAAAAACAACTTGTGTAGAAAGTAACGTCACCGATTGAAACGCTATTAGCGCGCACCCCGCTAACTAGCTAGCCATTTCACACCGGTTACACCCAACTTAAAAAAAATCTAAATATACACATTGCGAGATATTTGGCAAAATAGACAGACATGCCTATATTTCCCCCATAGGAAACAATGGGAAGACAGCAGAGTTCCAATATTATTTTTGTTGTTTACATTTTGTTGTTTACATTTCAACTATAAAACAATGTGAGCAGGTCTCATTGCCAAAAATAGCGAAGCAGGCATTGTGACGTTGAACAATAAGCTGGGAATAGAACGTTCGGAAGGCGAGTTGGTGCCACGATGCTCAATAGAACTAATAGGAGCTGGCAGGGTGAAAAATGCACTAAAATAAGGCCTGTTTTTTCACGATTACTTCAAAACGGCATTTGAGAAGTATTTTACTCACCTCCTAACCTGAATAACTCTGAGGATGGTTCTGTTGTATCCTGGAGATGACCTCATACCTAACCTGGTCAGAGTGGTCTCATTTGTGTCTGGAAGTAGCTAGCCAACGTTAGCTTGTGTGCTTGACTGCCGTTGCAAAGGCCAGAATGCTCAAATCAACCCTACTCCTCGGCCCGAACGTCCTGTGTGCGTTCCGGGAGCGAAACGGTATGAATATACCAACTAACTTTTCCCTGAATGGTAACACCATAATATTAATCAAATTAATTAAGCCAAATATCTTAAAATCAATCCCATATACTGTCTTATTACAAAAAGGTTTTAAATTCTCTGGTAATGCCAATAAGGAATACTATCAAATGCTTCTCAAAGATGCCCTCTGGTGGTCAAACTAGCAATAACTTGCAGTAACAGAAGAAATGTCTGAGAATTAAATGACGTGCCACAGAATGCTGCAGCAGCACACAGGGTGTGCCGCAGTATGACACAACTTTTAAAGGAGGAATCACTGTACGTCCAACCGGCCTTACATCCGCAGACCATGTGTAAATACTGCACCAAACACCTTAGTTTGATGTACAATTGTGCAACTAAAACATTGGCAGAAACATCAACATTCATTGAGTTATCTTAGATCCATTCTGGGGATTTTGAGGAAGTGAAATAGGCGTCTACAGTGTCTCATTGGGAGACAAACGTCATTAACCAAACATGGAATCGGTCAGGAAATACGCCTCCAACAGTGTCTCATTGGGAGACAAACGTCATTAACCAAACATGGAATCGGTCAGGAAATACGCCTCCAAGAATTGCGCACATGTTGTTACACAAAACTCAACTGACTGAAGATTAAATTGATTTCAATATTATTTAAATACATAGGCCTATGTAGCCTTTATTTTTTATGCAATCTTTTCAGTTTTCATATGAAGCCTATTTTTATTCATTCATTGTTTGTAACGATTGTAAAGACATTTGTCAACTTTTATATTTGTGGTCAACTTCAATCCGAAGTTATCGGCGGTCACAGAGAAACAGATAAACAGCTTGATTCTATGTATAGTGGAGATCTTGTGTACAGTATTAAGTGATCCAACGGCGCACTTAGCTGTTCTACGAGTGGTCTGAAGCAGTCGGCAATTAACAAACATTTTCAAGTGTAACTTTAGTAACGATGGTTGTGGGAAACAGCGCAGAGATTTAACGATGCGCCCACTAAAGTTCTAACGAGGAAATTAGCCTTAACCTGTTGTGGTATAGGGGGCAGTATTTTCACGGCCGAATAAAAAACGTACCCGATTTAATCTGGTTACTACTCCTGCCCAGAAATACAGCATCTGTGCTGTAACGTGACACTTTCTAAGGCCTCCATTGGCACTCTAAAGCCGCCAGAAAGTGGAATGGGGTGTCTGCTGTCTCTGGGCAAAGTACAGCAGCAGAGTTTGTAAGTGGTCAGCCTGGGGACAGTGAGACTGGAGATGCGCGTTCACGAGAATTCTCCATTTTTTTCTTTCAGTCTTTGAATGAATACAACATTGCCCGGTTGGAATATTATTGCTATTTTACGAGAAAAGTAGCATAAAAATTAATTTTAAACAGCGTTTGACATGCTTCTAAGTACGGTAATGGAATATTTTAAAAAATGTTGTCACGAAATGCGCTCGCGCGTCACCGTTTGGATAGTTACCTGAACGCATGAACAAAACGGCGGTATTTGGATAACTATGGATTATTTTAACTATGGATTATTTGGAACCAAAACAACATTTGTTGTTGAAGTAGAAGTCCTGGGAGTGCATTCTGACGAAGAACAGCAAAGGTAATCCAATTTTTCTAATAGTGATTCTGAGTTTAGGTGACCCCGAAGTTGGCGGATGTCAAAATAGCTAGCCGTGATGGCCGAGCTATGTACTCAGAATATTGCAAAATGTGCTTTTGCCGAAAAGCTATTTTAAAATCGGACATAGCGATTGCATAAAGGAGTTCTGTATCTATAATTCTTAAAATAATTGTTATGTATTTTGTCAACGTTTGTCAACGTTTTGTCACCATTTTAAAGACAAGACTCTCGTTAATCTAACCACACTGTCCGATTTCAAAAAGGCTTTACAACGAAAGCAAAACATTAGATTATGTCAGCAGAGTACCCAGCCAGAAATAATCAGACACCCATTTTTCAAGCTAGCATATAATGTCACATAAACCCAAAACACAGCTAAATGCAGCACTAACCTTTGATGATCTTCATCAGATGACAACCCTAGGACATTATGTTATACAATACATGCATGTTTTGTTCAATCAAGTTCATATTTATATCAAAAACCAGCTTTTTACATTAGCATGTGACTAGCATGTGACTAGCATTCCCACCGAACACTGCCGGTGAATTTACTAAATTACTCACGATAAACGTTCACAAAAAGGATAACAATTATTTTAAGAATTATAGATACAGACCTCCTCTATGCACTCGATATGTCCGATTTTAAAATAGCTTTTCGGTGAAAGCACATTTTGCAATATTCTCAGTAGATAGCCCGGCATCACAGGGCTAGCTATTTAGACACCCAGCAAGTTTAGCACTCAGAAAAGTCACATTTACTATAAGAAAAATGTTATTACCTTTGCTGTCTTCGTCAGAATGCACTCCCAGGACTTCTACTTCAATAACAAATGTTGGTTTGGTTCAAAATAATCCATAGTTATATCCAAACAGCGGCGTTTTGTTCGTGCGTTCAAGACACTATCCGAAAGGGTAAATAAGGGTGACGAGCATGGCGCAATTCGTGACAAAAAAAATCTAAATATTCCATTACCATACTTCGAAGCATGTCAACCGCTGTTTAAAATACATTTTTATGCCATTTTTCTCATAAGAAAGCGATAATATTCCGACCGGGAATCTGCGTTTAGGTAAACAGACAAAAGAAAATAAAGCATTCGGTCGACTCGGGCACGCGCCTAAGCCCATAGTACTCTGATCGGCCACTTGCCAAAAGCGATAAAGTGTTTCAGCCAGAGCCTGCCTCGATATCATTCAGCTTTTTCCCGGGCTCTGGGAGCCTATGGGAGCCGTAGGAAGTGTCATGTTAGAGCAAAGATCCTCAGTCTTCAATAAAAAGAGCCAAGATGAAACACAACTTGTCAGACAGGCCACTTCCTGCATGGAATCTTCTCAGGTTTTGGCCTGCCATTTGAGTTCTTTTATACTCACAGACACCATTCAAACAGTTTTAGAAACTTTAGGGTGTTTTCTATCCAAAGCCAATAATTATATGCATATTCTAGTTACTGAGTAGGAGTAGTAACCAGATTAAATCAGGTACGTTTTTTATCCGGCCGTGTCAATACTGCCCCCTAGCCCTAACAGGTTAAATCAATATTTTTTGTTTGGCATACGTTTTAAAGTGAAAAATGAGTCTCAGCAAATTGTCGTTAATGTGGAATTGCCTTTAAGGCTTAAACCTTTTAAATATTCTTTCAGACTCTGTAGATGATCACTGATAATGAAACCTTGATCAAAGTGCACTTCAATACAGTAGGATTCAACCTACTTAATTCAATCCAGCCAAATGTATGATCTCTTACCCAAGTGTGAAAAGGAAGAAGTGTCAGGGTCTCTTTTGTGCCACAGCTAGCTGTGTGTGTAATGTACCCTTAAGAGCTCCTTAAGAGGTATATTATGTGACTGGAGGTCTTACGATTACAGATTGTAGAAAGGGAATTAGGGTTTCTTCACCGCCTGTTACTCACAACCCAATCTCAGCAAATGGCTGATAGCTGAGTTCAAGAGCAAATGACTGTTTACCACTTGTTCTCCAGGGGTATTTATCACTGGACTGTTAGTTTTTAGCTTCATACAGTCAACGTTTCTATAGAATAGAACAATAATACAATGGTTTCACTACTGTCAGTTCTACGTCTTCAGTTTTTTTTATACATAACTTACTTAAAGCGTGAATCAGCGATCATCGTCCGCCCCACTACTTGTGTTGTGAATTCAGTTTGAATGAAAATATGGGGGTTGGCCCCGAGGTGCTCTGGACTGGGCTTTTGGGCAAGGTGTGTCTTTGTAATAAATCCCACCCACTCAAAGGACGTGGCTAAAGAGAGACAAACTTCAAGCTAGCAGCTTACTGCTAGGTTGTTTGAATGACCACGATGTTAGCTACTTTTCCAGCTTGCTGATGAAGTTGTACTGCACCAAAGTTATGGGACTGTTTTCAGAAATCAGCATGTCTCTGACTGACAACTGACACTGGTGTTCCTCGCTACTTTGTAACATTCGGCCAATGAGATAATGTCATAGCTAGGGCAGTCAGCTGCTGCTGCAGGACTCAGTGCACTAATCATGGCAGAACAACAACTGACTTATCATGAAAAATAATTGTGTTATTAGCTAGAACTACACTACTACTTTATTACACTAGCTACCTTGAGGAGGGAGTATTTATTCAGAATTGAGTGTGTGAACTGGTGTTAGGATTGGAGACGAGCTCAGCTAGCATGTTAGCTAGCTAGCTATTTTCGTGCACATTTTATATTTAATGTAAGATTCTACAACCACAAAAATTGTTAGCTAGATGTGGAATTAAGTAGTTAAGACTTGTTCAGGAAGTAAACGTCAAAATTAACAGAACTCAGGTACCGAGAGACAGGCGGGTACCGAGAGGGAGGTGAGTGGCGAGTGGTGTAATTTTACACTTGAAGGGTGAGACAGCCGCAGTGCAAGTAGCATAGTTTCATCGACTGCTGATTTCAGCTTTAATAGATTGGATTCTATTCAATTATATCAGCTGACCAATTTGGTTTATGTGTTCAATAAGGCCCTAGTTTACAGCATCCAATGGTTTTAATTATGTACATTTACTGTTGTGCAATGTTAATAGGGTTCTGTAATAACTTTTGAAAATAGAAGTCCAGTTATGTGACTATGTTGCTATTGTCCAAGCCGAAGTGCACTTTACATTTATTCCAATAGAATGCCTGTTCGTCCTTTCAATCATTGTGTTCTTTTCAAATGGAAACTGCAGACCGTTCAAGGTTGGCTTACTGTTGCAGAGCTGCGTCAATGGCGTTGTTTCAAGCTGAACAAAAACAAATCCATCCAATCCTTCCACTGTGTGAAAATGCTAAAGGGAAAGGTAAACCTCAACAATACTGGCAGCACCTAAACCGACCCTGACGTTGTCAATTGTTAAAAAAATAACTATGTGCAGAAATATTAAATCAAGAAATGTCCTCAGGGTGTCACCAGTTTTATGTGCACCTTGGAAACCACAATGCTTTATAAATGATTGAGAGTGTTATGTAAGCCACTCCAGGATGTTATTCGTACCGTGAAGGCTTTTAAAAAAAATACACATTCTCTGCTATGTGCCCCCCAAAAATACCTTTCCTCTTTCAAGCAGCAAAACTGGTGCCAGCAAGTATCTTCTGTCCGTGTTTCGTCAATCATGCTTGTGATGGAGTGTTGAGGCTTACTCCCATTCTAACCTGTTCAAACAACTGTGGCAAGTGCCTGTCAACAAGCTGATCCTGATGTGACAAGTCATCAAAACGTAAACGTTCCATCTAAGGCGCTCTCTGAGTAGACACGGAGCCCCAGTAAGCACTCTCTCAAAGAGATCGGGGAATTTTGATCAGGTGAGATTGATCAGGGGAGATTGGTACACCAACATCTGGAGCTGGTTGAAAGGAAAGAAGAAGAAGTGCTTAAGGAATGGGACCAGTGCTCAATCATTACATCACCACACCCAACACACATACAATGTGGTTATGCTTAAACCTGTTGGGGCTAGGGGGCAGTATTGAGAATTTTGAAAAAAATATGTGCCCATTTTTAACTGCCTCCTACACCAACTCAGAAGCTAGGATATGCATATTATTACCAGATTTGGATGGAAAACACTCTGAATTTTCTAAAACTGTTTGAATGGTGTCTGTAAGTAAAACAAAACTCATATGGCAGGCAAAAACCTGAGAAAAACACAATTTTGTGGCTGTACTATTTTTTCGAGTCATTGTTAATAGATCACACAGTGAGAAAGGATTCATTTCGCACTTCCTACGGCTTCCACTAGATGTCAACGATCTTTATAAAGTTGTTTGAAGTGTCTATGATGAACAGAGACCGGATGACAAGGAAGAGAAGTTGACCTCCCTGGGATGTCGTCACTTCATTATTGGCTGCACCTGCGCAATCATGTGATGCGAGACATTTTTCAAAAACGTTTTTCAAGACACAGGAGAGGTCGGGTTGAAACATTACTGATGTTTCACGTTAAAAATGGCTCTAAAGATTGATGCTAAACAACGTTTGACATGTTTGAACGAACGTAAATAGATTTTTTTTTTACTTTTCGCCGTGACTCCCCCCCCCCCCCCCACCCCGCGCTACTTTTTAGTAGCCTACCGAAGCGCTAACAACTTGGAGTTATTTGGACATCAATTATGAACTTTGTTGAAAGAAACCACATTTGTTGTGGACATGGGATTCCTGGAAGTGCCAATGGATGAAGATAATCAAAGGTAAGGGATTATTGACAATAGTAATTTTGATATTACATGGTTACAAGATGGTGCTAACCTGTATAGCCTAGCCTATTGTTCTTAGCACAGCACCCGGTTTATTGCAAATTGTGATTTCCCAGTAAAGTTATTTTGAAATCTGGCAATGCAGTAGCATTTACGAAATGTTAAACTATAATTATTTGAATGACAATATTATAATTTACCAATGTTTTCGAATAGTAATTTTGGAAATTGTAACGTTGTTCACCGGAAGCATTTGAGAGAAGAAAAAAAAATCGGAATTTCACCGCTACTGTAAAATGCTGTTTTTGGATATAAATATGAACTTGATGGAACAAAAAATGCATGTATTGTATAACATAATGTCCTAGGAGTGTCATCTGAGGAAGATTGTCAAAGGTTAGTGCATAATTTTAGCTGGTTTTAGCTTTTGGTGACGCCTGTCTTTGAATTGACAAAACATTACACACAGCTATTTTCAATGTACTCTCCTAACATAACCTAACTTTATGCTTTCGCCGTAAAGCCTCTTTGAAATCGGACAATGTGGTTGGATTTAGGAGATGTTTATCTTTCAAATGGTGAGAAATAGTTGATTGTTTGAGAAATTGAAATCGTTAGATTCTTGCAGTTTTGAATTTCCCGCCATGGTCTCTTGACAATGAATCCCATTACCGGGCACGGATCCCCAAGAGGCAGGAAGCTCTCAATATGCTCTTTGATCTTGCAGCTTACATAATATAATTAAGCAGTTTAAGCTGGCTTTCTTCACGCATACAGAAAACACTGCAATGGCGAGAGGTGGTTGTGCAAGGACGAGAGGTGACCCCATCAGCAGCCTCCATACAATACAGTGCATTCGGAAAGTATTCAGACCCCTTGACTTTTTCCACATTACAGCCTTATTCTAAAATTGATTAAATCGTTTTTTACCCTCATCAATCTACACACATAATACCCCATAATGACAAAGTGAAAACAGTTTTTTAATGTTTGCAAATGTATGAGATGTGGCAAACCTCTAGAGTGGCTGCCTGCCACTCTAGAGATTTGAGTCCCGTTCACTGCCAGCAGGAATCGGTTGGTTCCACTGCTCTCTGTGTTTTCTTACCCAGAAGCGCTGCATCCTCCTTAAGGCTTCTACAAAGAGATTCTGGAGAGGTGGCCTCACAGATATGATTCAGGACAGGCAGATGGATTATGACCAGGAACAGTAGGAAATAGAGAAGATATAGAAACTATGGGATCCATTCCATTTGATTATCACAACCATTTGAATAATTTAGAAAGTAAATGGGAAAAAGAGGGGGGTATTATGGATGGAGCATTCAGGAAAAATATAACTGTACAAATCTAGCCTTGAGTGGTGAATTTTAAGGACGGCATCATGCATTATTCATGATTATTCATTTCTGGCAATGATTGCATGAAAACAAATTGCACACTGTGTAGGGAATTGACAAACACATTACAGTGAAAGTAGAAATATTAACAAAGCAGTTCCCCGCTCCCATTCAGGTAAAAAGCTGAGGGATCGGGATGGAGAAATGTAACAACTCTCAAATTCAAAGACAGAGCTATGGATCCAAGAACTGGCCAGCCATGATATCATTATAGTTTTAACCTTTTTGAAGCTAAACTCTGCAAAAGAAAGAAATGTCCTCTCACTGTCAACTGTGTTTATTTTCAGCAAACTTAACATGTGTAAATATTTGTATGAACATAAGATTTACAACTGAGACATAAACTGGACAAGTTCCACAGACATGTGACTAACAGAAATGGAATAACGTGTCCCTGAACAAGGGGGGGGGGTCAAAATCAAAAGTAACAGTCAGTATCTGGTGTGGCCACCAGCTGCATTAAGTACTGCAGTGTGTCTTCTCATGGACTGCACCAGATTTGCCAGTTCTTGCTGTGAGATGTTACCCCACTCTCCCCCCAAGAACCTGCAAGTTCCCGGACATTTCTGGGGAGAATGGCCCTAGCCGTCACCCTCCGATCCAACAGGTCCCAGACGTGCTCAATGGGATTGAGATCCGGGCTCTTTACTGGCCATGGCAGAACACTGACATTCCTGTCTTGCAGGAAATCACACACAGAACGAGCAGTATGGCTGGTGGCATTGTCATGCTGGAGGGTGATGTCAGGATGAGCCTGCAGGAAGGGTACCACCTCCAACTCCAAATTGATCCCGCTCCAGAGTACAGGCCTCGATGTAACGCTCATTCCTTCAACGATAAACGCGAATCCGACCATCACCCCTGGTGAGAAAAAAACGCGACTTGTCAGTAAAGAGCACTTTTTGCCAGTCCTGTCTGGTCCAGCGATGGTGGGTTTGTGCCCATAGGTGATGTCTGGTGAGGACCTGCCTTACAACAGGCCTACAAGCCCTCAGTTGAGCCTCTCTCAGCCTATTGCAGACAGTCTGAGCACTGATGGAGGGATTGTACGTTCCTGGTGTAACTCGGGCAGTTGTTGTTGCCATCCTGTACCTGTCCCGCAGGTGTGATGTTCTGATGTACCGATCCTGTGCAGGTGTTGTTACACGTGGTCTGCCACTGCGAGGACGATCGGCTGTCCATCCTGTCTCCCTGTAGCGCTGTCTTAGGAGTCTCGGTACGGACATTGCAATTTATTGCCCTGGCCACATCTGCAGTCCTCATGCCTCCTTGCAGCATGCCTAAGGCACGTTCATACAGATAAGCAGGGACCCTGGGCATCTTTCTTTCAGTGTTTTTCAGAGTCAGTAGAAAGGCCTTTTTATTGTCCTAAGTGTTCATAACTGTGACCTTAATTGCCTACCGTCTGTAAGCTGTTAGTGTCTTAACGACCGTTCCACAGGTGCATGTTCATTAATTGTTTATGTTTCATTGAACAAGCATGGGAAACAGTGTTTATACCCTTTACAATGAAGATCTGTGAAGTTATTTGGATTTTTACGAATTATCTTTGAAAGACAGGGTCCTGAAAAGGGATGTTTCTTTTTTTGCTGAGTTAGATTTTTGCTGAGTTAGTGTTAGATTCAATGTACTTTGTTTACAAACATTGGAGTAAAACAAGCTTATATTTTGCGTTTTGATGGCGTACTACAGTTAACTAAGCTCATGAGGCTTTTTAAGTTATATTCTTCAAGAATCAACGAGTACAAATCATTAATTTATAAGTCAAAAAATGATGCAGCAACTTCTGATTGCCCCTTTAATGTCTCGTTTTAAGCCGGCATGTTACAAGGACTTGATAATTGTTAGTATTTGACAACTTGTCATACCATATGAATTTGAGCTCAAGTGATGATACAGAAAAGGAGCTATTTTTTGGGGAATAGTAGCTTGCAGCTGGATGATGACTGTGATGACCAGGCCTGAGTTGCTGCTCTCTCCCTAGTTATGTGTATTATAAGCATTTTTGTTGTTTACAATTTAAAAAAGACAAAACTGGCTATTTGGTGAGGTCTAGATACTTATTGTAAAGTCAGGGATGTGTGACAGAGGTGAAATTGCACCCCTACTAGGGTGTGGACTCACAACCCTCCACATCGTAATGCAACACACTCAAGAAACACCATCAATACCACTGACCCAGAAAATCCAAGGCATTTCTGAATCAGACAGTACTTCTAGGTCTCAGATGCACACACTCTGCCATAATATACACAGTATTGAAACCACTGACACATATGAAAAAGACTATTCTTGTACTGACAAGTAGTTCCCTTCATAGTGACAATATAGTACTAAAATCGAAACATAGGCCTATCCCAAGTGTCTTCTGCGGAGCACTCATTTACATTTAATGATCTGAGGCACTAAAATGGCAGCGTGACCTCACACAGTCAGCACTACTCACACACACACATTTCACATTCACACATACACTTTACAAACGCCTGAAAGAAAACTTCTGAATATACAGTATTTAAATTCCCCAAATTCACCACTCAAAGCATTGCTATCGAAATAGTTTAGGAATTCGGAAATATGGCTTTCAAATGTACAGGTTGCCAGTTGTTCCTTGACTTCGGGAGTCGCTCCATTTCCCTAAGAGGAGGCCTTTTTTTAGCCTACGTTGATGGATTAGACAGATATGACGTTAGTAAACTGTAATTAAACCCAGTCTGTCCAAATCTGTCAGATTTTTAGATACCTTCTGTCACTAATCAAAATAACGTGTGAAAAGGGGGTGTGGGGGGAGGATGGAAACCTATTTTCAGTCTGGCTGGAGGAATTAACAGAGACGGTGAGAGAGCGGCATCAGAATGTGAGAAAAAGCCTGTCACACGCGAGGCAAAAAGAAGCAGCTCTCATGCAACTGTGGGAGCAAAAGGAAGCCCACTCCCATAAAATACAACAAGGTACATTAAAGTACAAGACAGTGGAAGACCACCAGAATAAGGTCATACAATGTCATTATAACACTTTCATCTCAATGTCTGAGTGTACAGTACCAGTAAAAGGTTTGAACACACATACACACCTTTTCTTTATTTTTACTATTTTCTAAATTGTTGAATAATAGTGAAGACGTCAAAACTATGAAATAACACATTTGGTGTTAAAGTGTTAAACAAAACAAAACATATTTTATATTTGATATTCTTCAAAGTAGCCATCCCTTGCCTTGATGACAGCGTTGCACACTCTTGGCATTCTATCAACCAGCTTTATTTATTTTATTTCACCTTTATTTAACCAGGTAGGCTAGTTGAGATCAAGTTCTCATTTACAACTGCGACCTAGCCAAGATAAAGCAAAGCAGTGTGACAAAAACAACAACACAGAGTTACACATTGAATAAACAAACATACAGTCAATAATACAATAGAAAAAGTGTGTGCAAATGAGGTAGGATAAGAGTTCATGAGGTAGTCACCTGGAATGCATTTCAATTAACAGATGTGCTTTGTTAAAAGTTAATTTGTAGAATTTATTTCCTTCTTAATGCGTTTGAGCCAATCAGTTGTTTTGTGACAAGGTAGGGGTGATATACAGAATAAAGCCTTATTTGGTATAAGACCAAGTCTATATTATGGCAAGAACAGCTCAAATAAGCAAAGAGAAATGACAGCCCATCATTACTAAGAAATTAAGGTCAGTCAAAACGGAACATTTCAAGATCCTTGAAGGTTTCTTCGTGTGCAGTCGCAAAAACCATCCAGCGCTATGATGAAACTGGCTCTCATGAGGACCGCCACAGGAAAGGAAGACCCAGAGTTTCCTCTGCTGCAGTTATAAGTTCTTTAGAATTAACTGCACCTCAGATAGCCGACCAAATAAATGCTTCACAGAGTTCAAGTAACAGACACATCTCAACATCAGCTGTTCAGAGGAGACTGCATGAATCTGGCCTTCATGATCAAATTTCTGCAAAGAATCCACTACTAAAGGACAGCAATAATAAGAAGAGACTTGCTTGGGCCAAGAAACACGAGCAATGAACATTTGACCAGTGGAAATCTATCCTTTAGTCTGATGAATCCAAATTTGAGATTTTTGGTTCCAACCGCCGTATCTTTGTGAAAAGCAGAGTAAGTGAACCAATGATCTCCGCATGTGTGGTTCCACCGTGAAGCATGGAGGAGGAGGTGTGATGTGTGGGGGATCTTTGCTGGTGACACTGTCTGTGATTTATTTAGAATTCAAGGCACACTAAACCAACATGGCTACAACAGCATTCTGCAGCGATATGCCATCCCATCTGGTTTGCGCTTAGTGGGAGTATCATTTGTTTTTCAACAGGAATGACTGTAGTATTGACTGTAGGGTTTTGCGGACATGACTGTAGTATACTATAGTATTCACTGTAGTGTTTTTGCGGATATGACTGTACTATACTGTAGTATTTACTGTAGTGTTTTTGCAGACATGACTGTAGTACACAGCAGTTTTTACTGTTGGAGTTTTATGAAATGACTGCAGTATATGTAATATTTACTGTAGTATTTTTGCAGACAGGACTGTAGTATACTATAGTTTGCACTGTAGTGTTTTTGTAGACTTTACTGTAGTATTCACCGTAGAGTTTTTGCGGACATGACTGCAGCATACTGTAGTATTGACTAACGCGTTTTTGTGAACATGACTGTAGTATACTGTAGTATTTACGGCAGTGTTTTTGCAGACATTAATGTAGTATTCACTGGAGTTTTTGCGGACATGACTGCAGTATACTTTAGTATTTACGAACATGTTTTTGCGGACATGACTGTAGTTTACTCTAGAATTTACTGTAGTGTTGTTGCGGACATGACCAGTGTTCTCTAGTATTTACTGTAGTGTTTCTGCAGACATGACTACAGTATACAGTAGTATTTACTAAAGTGCTTTTGTGGACATGATGACCGTAGTATATTGTAGTAACACCTGCCAACTAGAGTTAGCTAAAATAACTACCAGACTAGGTTAATGACAGGCCACTTATTGAGTTGGGTCAACAGTTCTGAGCAATGCAACAGACCAGTCAATACCTTAGCAAAAATGTATAGTTGATATCGGCTTCTAATGGCTGCAAAATGCTAACGGCTCAGTCAAACAGCCAATTTGATTCTATTAATCTATTGATCTCTTCACTACTTGTAGTGTTAATGGACACATGTTAGTAATTGTTGCACTTTTGTGCATTCATTGCCTTTCTTATGATCACTAGACCTGCCATGCCACGCAGCCATTGATAAATTAACCTACTATAGCTCCGGCCTAGCATGCCACGTGCTCTTGCACCCCCTTTCTGGCAATTCATTGTTAACTGTTGCTATATTTATGCATAGCTTTACCAATTGATTGCTTATTTTATTTGCATATTGTCATTGATTATTGCCATTAATTAACAGCCGTTTAATTGTCCATGTTAATTTCTGTTATTGCCGTTATTATTTGAACCTTTCTGTGTCTCCTTTTAGATAAATCATACTCCATACAAAGCCAACAATTCAAGACAAAGTCTCAATTCAAGAGAAGTGTCTGATGCAACAACTGTAAATGATTCCCTGCCATGTATCATTACCTGAATCTATAAAGGCTCAAAACTGAACTGCAGCTCTGCCTCCGCCTGCTCTTTGACTGGAGTCCCACAGTAGATGGGCATCACCATAACCCTAACCTCAGTCAGTGACAGGCTAGGTAACAAAGTTCTGGTCAGTATTTCCCTGGGCACCCTTATTAGAGGAGGACATGCAGGAAATGTATACAAAACATGTTTAGGTGAGAGTTTTGTACCTGTGTGTATAGGATGTGTGTATAGGATGTACGGCGTTGTTGCTGTTGGTTTATTTCTGTGTGCAATCATTTTGTGACCATGCTGTCTTGAGGAAATGTTTGGGGTGTGGTCAATTGTTCTGAATGGTATGTGTTGAGCTTGACCATTAGTGAGTTTATTCATTTGTGACAATATTCATGATGTTCATTGTGTAATGCCACTGCAATACATTAATTTTGTTTTCAGTAGTTTTTTTTGGAGAGGCTTTGCTGGTTTGAGGTCCAGGCAGTTTATTGACAGCTCACTCCAATTTAAGTAAAGTAATTTGTATTTCTAAAATATCTATTGTTTATGTAAATGCAGTGGTTAAGTTTTTTTTATTTTCTACCATCAGATGCACAGTATTGCTTGTCACTGTTTTTGTTCATCATGTGAATTTAGTCAGCTGAATCTCTGAAAGCACTGTAGTATTTCAGAAAGCTACTGTATCTAGTGGAAGTAACAGCTCTAAGAAGTCATTTTGGTGTTCTCTTGTTAATGTGTATACCACATTAACGTGTGTGAGTGTGTGTGTGTAACAACAATGACTTCGTAGATCTGTCAAACTTGTTCTTTCTATCTGCTTCTGTGCTGTGTCCGTTCAATGGGCTGAGCCCTAGAACCTGCGTGACCTAACGTTTAGATGTTAGAACTAAGGTGTTGTCTGGTCCGTTGCATTGGCCTGTCACGAACCTATGTCTTATGTTCTCGTTGAGGAGTTCCCCTCAATAAACAGTAGGCCTAGTCTGGTAGTTGTGCCATTTTAGCTAACCCTAGTTGGCATTTGTTACTACAATATACTACAGCATAGTGTGCAAAAACAACACAGTGAATACTATAGTATACTACAGTCATTTTTGCAAACACACTACAGTGAACACGATAGTATAAAATTCATGTCCACAAAAACTCTACAGTGAAGTCTGTTACAACACTAAAGTGAATACTACACTGAGTATACAACACATTAAGGAAACCTGCTCTTTCCATGACATAGACTGACAAGGTGAATCCAAGTGAAAGCTATGATCCCTTATGTCACATTTTAAATCCACTTCAAATCAATGTAGATTAAGGTGAGACAGGTTAAATAAGTATTTTTAAGCCTTGATACAATTGAGACATGGATTGTGTATGTGTGCCACTCGGAGGGTAAAGGGGCTAGACAAAATATTGAATTGCCTTTGAACAGGGTATGGTAGTAGGTGCCAGGCACACAGATTTGTGTCAAGAACTGAAACGCTGCCTGATTTTTCACACTCAAGAATGGTCCACCACCCAAAGGAAATCCAGCCAACTTGACACAACTGTGGGAAGCATTGGAGTCAACTTGGGCCAGCATCCCTGTTGAATGCTTTCGACACCTTGTAGAGGCTGTTCTGAGGGCAGAAGGGGGTGCAACTCAATATTAGGAAGGTGTTCCTAGTCTTTGGTATACTCAATGTATAGTATATATATTTATTTAGACCATAGTATGTTATATAATTTCATGTGGGTTTTCTGTAAATGTGTAATATCTTTGAACTAGGTCCACAATGGGAATAAATGTTAATCTTTTGTGTTATTCTCAACAAATTTCTAAATGCATTGTACCAGCAGCAATGAAGGTCCCCAAGAACACAGTGGCCTCTGCCATTCTTAAATGGAAGAAGTTTGGAACTACCAAGACTTTTCCTTGAGCTGGCCGCCCAACCAAACTGAGCAATCGATGGAGAAGGGCCTTTGTCAGGGAGGTGACCAAGAACCCAATAGTCACTCTGACAGAGCTCCAGAGTTCCTCTATGGAGATGGGAGAACCTTCCAGAAGGACAACCATCTCTGCAGCACTCCACCAATCAGGCCTTTATGGTAGAGTGGCCAGACGGAAGCCACTCCTCAGTAAAAGGCACATGATGTTTTGCTATCAAAGACTGGAACATGTTCCGGGAATCTTCCGATGGCATTGAGGAGTACACCACATCAGTCATTTGCTTTATCAATAAGTGCATCGAAAATGTTGTCCCCACAGTGACTGTATGTACATACCCCAACCAGAAGCCATGGATTACGGGCAACATTCGCACTGAGCTAAAGGGTAGAGCTGCCGCTTTCAAGGTGCGGGACTCAAATCCGAAAGCTTACAAGAAATCCTGCTATGCCCTGCAACGAACCACCAACAGGCAAAGCGTCAATACAGGGCTAAGACTGAATCACACTACACCGGCTCCGACGCTCATGTTATGTGGCAGGGCTTGCAAACTATTACAGACTACAACGGGAAGCACAGCCACGAGCTGCCCAGGAGCTAAATCACGAGCTAAATCACTTCTATGCTCGCTTCTATGCTCGCTTCGAGGCAAGCAACACTGAGGCATGCATGAGAGCATCATCTGTTCCGGACGACTGTGTGATCACGCTCTCCGTAGCCGACGTGAGTAAGACCTTTAAACAGGTCAACATACACAAGGCTGCGGGGCCAGACGGATTACCAGGACGTGTGCTCCGGGCATGTTTTGACCAACTGGCAGGTGTCTTCACTGACATTTTCAACATGTCCCTGATTGAGTCTGTAATAGCAACATGTTTCAAGCAGACCACCATAGTCCCTGTGCCCAAGAAAACAAAGGCAACCTGCCTAAATGACTACAGACCCGTAGCACTCACGTCCGTAGCCATGAAGTGCTTTGAAAGGTTGGTAATGGCTCACATTATCCCAGAAACCCTAGACCCACCTCAATTTGCATACCGCCCAAACAGATCCACAGATGATGCAATCTCTATTGCACTCCACACTGCCCTTTCACACCTGGGCAAAAGGAACACTTATGTGAGAATGCTATTCATTGACTACAGCTCAGCGTTCAACACCATAGTACCCTCAAAGCTCATCACTAACCTAAGGATCCTGGGACTAAACACCTCCCTCTGCAACTGGATCCTGGACTTTTTGACGGGCCGCCCCCAGGTGGTGAGGGTAGGTAGCAACACATCTGCCACGCTGATCCTCAACACTGGAGCTCCCCAGGGGTGCGTGCTCAGTCCCCTCCTGTACTCCCTGTTCACCCACGACTGCATGGCCAGGCACGACTCCAACACCATCATTAAGTTTGCAGACGACACAACAGTGGTAGGCCTGATCCCCGACAATGACGAGACAGCCTATAGAGAGGAGGTCAGAGACCTGGCTGGGTGGTGCCAGAATAACAACCTATCCCTCAACATAGCAAAGACTAAGGAGATGATTGTGGACAACAGGAAAAGGAGGACTGAGCATGCCGCCATTCTCATCGACGGGGCTGTAGTGGAGCAGGTTGAGAGCTTCAAGTTCCTTGGTGTCCACATCAACAACAAACTAGAATGGTCCAAACACACCAAGACAGTCATGAAGAGGGCACGACAAAGCCTATTCCCCCTCAGGAAATGAAAAAGATTTGGCATGGGTCATGAGATCCTCAAAAGGTTCTACAGCTGCAACATCGAGAGCATCTTGACTGGTTGCATCACTGCCTGGTACGGCAATTGCTTGGCCTCTGACCGCAAGGCACTACAGAGGGTAGTGTGTATGGCCCAGGTTAAGCTGCCTGCCATCCAGGACCTCTACACCAGGCGGTGTCAGAGGAAGGCCCTAAAAATTGTCAAAGACCCAGCCACCCCAGTCATAGACTGTTCTCTCTACTACCTCATGGCAAGCGGTAGCGGAATGCCAAGTTTAGGACAAAAAGGCTTCTCAACAGTTTTTACCCCCAAGCCATAAGACTCCTGAACAGGTAATCAAATGGCTACCCGGACTATTTGCATTGTGTGCCCCCCCATCCCCTCTTTTTACGCTGCTGCTACTCTCTGTTTATCATATATGCATAGTCACTTTAACCATATCTACATGTACATACTACCTCAATCAGCCTGACTAACCGGTGTCTGTATGTAGCCTCGCTATTTTTATAGCCTCGCTACTGTATATAGCCTGTCTTTTTACTGTTGTTTTATTTCTTTACTTACCTATTGTTCACCTAATACCTTTTTTTCAACTATTGGTTAGAGCCTGTAAGTAAGCATTTCACTATAAGGTCTACACATCTCTGGACAGACCTGAAAATAGCTGTGGAGCGACACTCCCCATCCAATCTGACAGAATTTGAGAGGATCTCCAGAGAAGAAGGGGAGAAACTCCCCAAATATCGGTGTTCCAGGCTTATAGCAAAATACCCAAGGATACTCAAGCCTGTAATCGCTGCAAAAGGTGCTTCAACAAAGTATTGAGTGAAGGGTCTGAATACTTGTGTAAATATAATATTTCAGTTTTACATTTTTTATAAATTTGTTTTTGCTTTGTCATTATGGGTTAGTGTGGGTAGATTGATGAGGGAAAAATGTAATCAATTTGAGCCCCACACTAACGGCGCCGCCCCCCCTCCTTGAATACCTTCCCAACACCCTGCACCCCTGCTACCAGCTCCCAGTCCTTTCCCTTCCTCCCTGGTCACCCTCTGCCCCTACCACTCACTAAACACACATGCTTTGTTTGTAAATTATGTCTGAGTGTTGGAGTGTTCCCCCGGCTATCTGTACAAAAATAAAACATAGAAAATGGTGCCATCTGGTTTTTATAATAAGGAATTTAAAATGATTTATACTTTTACTTTGGATACTTAAGTATATTTTAGCAATGACATTTTTGATGCTTACGTATATTTAAAACCAAATGCTTTTACTCAAGTATTATTTTACTGTGTGATTTTCACTTTTACTTGAGTTGTTTTCTATTAAGGTATGTTTACTTTTATTCAAGTATGACAAATGGGTACTTTTTCCACCACTGAGTATTCTACAGTATACTGCAACATTTTAAGTAAGCACTACATGATCAAGGGATACTACAGTGTGTAGTGTAGTTTTCTACTCTACAATATGCTACAAAAAGCTATCGTGAGCACTACACGATCGAGGGGATATTACAGTGTGTAGTATAGTATTCTACGGTTTACTGCAAAATGTTATAGTAAGCGCTACATGATCGAGGGATACTACAGTGTGTAGTATAGTATTCTCCAGTATACAACAAAAATATATTGTAAGCACAACAAAATCGACAGATCATACAGTGTGTAGTATAGTATTCTCCATTATACTACACAATTCTAAAGTAAGCACTACACAATAAATCAAATTTCAATCAAATGTATTTATAAAGCACTTTTTACATCAGCCGATGTCACAAAGTGCTATACAGAAACCCGGCCTAAAACCCCAAACAGCAAGAAATGCAGATGTAGAAGCACGGGGGTTAGGAAAAACTCCCTAGAAAGGCAGGAACTTAGGAAGAAACCTAGAGAGGAACCAGGCTCTGAGGGGTGGCCAGTCCTCTTCTGGCTGTGCCGGGTTGAGATTATAACAGTACATGGCCATGATGTTCAAACGTTCATAGATGACCAGCATGGTCAAATAATAATAATAATCACAGTGGTTGTAGAGGGTGCAACAGCTCAGCACCTCAGGAGTAAATGTCAGTTGTCTTTTCATAGCCAAGCATTCAGAGTTAGAGACAGCAGGTGCGGTAGAGAGAGAGAGTCGAAAACAGCAGATCCGGGACAAGGTAGCACGTCCGGTGATCAGGTCAGGGTTCCATAGTCACAGGCAGAACAGTTGAAACCGGAGCAGCAGCACGACCAGATGGACTGGGGACAGCAAGGAGTCATCAGGCCAGAGGAGGGAGAGGGAGAGAGAGAGAATTAGAGGGAGCATACTTAAATTCACACAGGACACCGGATAAGACAGGAGAAATACTCCAGACATAACAGACTGACCCTAGCCCCCCGACACAAACTATTGCAGCATAAATACTGGAGGCAGAGACAAGAGGGGTCAGGAGACACTGACAGGGCCCTGCCTGGTTACCCACCGACAGGGCCAACCAGGCAGGATATAACCCCACCCACTTCGCCAAAGCACAACACTAGAGGGATATCTTCAACCACCAACTTACTACCCTGAGACAAGGCTGAGTATATAATCAAAGGATACTACAGTGTGTAGTATAGTATTCTACAATATAATACAACATTCTAAAGTAAGCACTACATAATCGAGGGATACTACGGTGTTAAGTATAGGATTCTACAGTTGACTACATAATTCTATAGTAAGTTCTATAGTATTTTTCTATGTGGGTATGTATTTCCACGAAGACTCAGCTCATAGACACATGCTGGAGAAAACCATCCTCAGCCTACAGTGACACAATGCAGGAGGACAGATTCTTGACTAAATATATGATATACTCAAAGTGCCAAAATCTGTTAACTCCCACAGCATAAAAATAAATAGAGTTTCACACTCTATATATAAATCTATATATAAACTCCCAGTCATTTATTGGGTAAAACACCAACCTTTCGGCATCACTGTGCCTTCTTCAGGGTAATGTCATGAATGCCTGAACTAGGTTATGTAGACAAACAGTGCAATTAGTGCAACCAATGACAATGGTGAGGGGTGTGTCATAATTATTAGGTTGATAAGAATGAATTGAGTGAAACTATAAAAAGACAATAGTTTACAGCATGTTGAATACATTAGACTATTGCCACATAATTAGATACATCAACATACATTACTATTTAATTGTTTCCAATTTCATACCATTTTTGTTACATGTAATCTTTTGGTTCAACCATAATGCATAAAAAGCATAATCAACAGGGGGAACATATTGGGTGTACGCTGATAAGATGTAGAAATAATATATTAATTTTGTAAGACCTTTCAAATGTTCATAAGAAGGGCCTGAGATCAGGTAATGTTTTTTAGATAGGATATCCAATAGGCCTCCCTCTGTATTAGTAGGATGTTTATGTTACCTCCTCTCTTTGGTAGAATAACATGCTCAATGCCTGTGTATTTGAGGGAGGAGATAGGATGGTTATCTTCAACAAAGTGAACTGCTCCTGGATAGTCAGTGTTCTTACACCTGATGCACTGTTTGTAGGACAAACAAAAATTGTATTTTTACGTAGGCTTTCCCACATGAACAGGTGATGAGATGTCTTGCATGAAATGATACCCCCTCCACGAAGACTCAGCCCATAGACACATGCTGGAGAAAACTATCCTCATCCTTCAGTGATACAATGCAGGAGGACAGATGCTTGACTAAATACATGATATACTTGTGTTCCACTACAGAGTACACAAAGTGCCAAAATCTGTTAACTCCCACAGCATCACCACAAGTGTGCCCATTTAGGACCCATTTAGGTCAGAGCCCTGGTGGGCACAGACAGGACAGAATGGTCCAGTGAGCATGTGCTGTAAATGGAATGATTGTCCAGGGACAGACAGCCACAAACAGTGTGACTAAAATGTCGGTAGTAACAGGGCCCCACCGCAATACCTAGCGGTCCAAGTCCAGTGCCAAGTGCTTACTCACCTCACTCTTGAAACATTTTACATGTCGATTTATCCTTTGCTATATCACTCTTAATTAGCTTGTATGTCTTGGCACATAATTCATGTTGGCTATCAAATCAATCTCTCCCGTGAACTTGTTAAATGGGAAGTGGGGTACGGGAATGAGTGGCATGCCTCAACGTCCATGTTTTATCCACGTTGAGTAGGTGTTTTGTTCGAGATGTTACATACTATTAGCCAACATGATAGGCTTGTCAGTGCATGTCGGTCTTGCCGGATTATAATATCAGCTGTCAGTTAGTGTAACGGTTTTGCCTTCATGATGATGAGAAAGAAGCTAAGTTAGGTACAGAAAGAGAGGGAAAGATAAATATTTCATGGAACTCTTGATAAAAGGCCTAACAAGCTAAATTATTGAGAGGACAAGTCTCCATTGAACTGCACCCACAGCCAAACAGTGTACCGTTAATTATTTACCTCCTTTTACTCCAAAATACCTCATCAGTTTATAAGTTAGCTGACCTATGACATCTGGGAGCGTCCCTCACCTGAGGTGAAATATGTCTTCAGACAGGGCTTGTATTGACATGGGAAAGAAGGATGACAGATTTATTTCAGCACCTTGCAGGTTTTAGAAGTCCGTATAGTGGTACGTTTAGTGGTCTTAGCTCAGTTGGTAGAGCATGGTGCTTGTAATTCCCGGGTAGTGGATACGATTCCGGGGACCACCCATACGTAAATTGTATGCATGCATGACTGTAAGTCGCTTTGGATAAAAGCGTTTGCTAAATGGCATATAATAGAAGCCATTTTCTGGAGCTTGAGTGGCTGTGGTTTGAGCCAACGGGTCTAATGAGACTGAGTGATGGATCTCTCATCTTGTTCCAAATAGAGATACACATTAAAGAACAGATATGGCAACCATAATACAAATGTTCTCTAGCTGTGCCAGTGCTCTTGGTGCTCTGTGCTCGACGGCATCATGCGAGAGCCACCTTCATAATATGTTGTGAGGCAATATTCAGAGATATGTTTAGGCTGCATTATTAGCTTCTTAGATATAGTGTAATAGATGGGTTTATTAACATGGTAATCTGCCTAGATATGATTAACATGATTGGTTAATCCTGTGGCTTATTAACTTTGATATGTTGATAGAACATGCTGCCTCGAACATGCCCCTTTGTTGTACTACCATGCCCCTTTGTTGTACTACCATGCTTTGGATTAGTAAAGTTACCAAATGGAGCTCCTCTCCAGAGATAATGGACTAGAGTCAGATGACTTGGACTCGAGTCTGACTAGTCACACATTTGCAGTGGTGGAAAAAGTACTCAGTTGTTATACTTAAGTAAAAGTAAAGATACCTTAATAGAAAATTACTCAAGTAAAAGTGAAAGCCAGCCAGTAAAATACTACTTGAGTAAAAAGTAGTTGGTTTTATGCATACTTAAGTATCAAAAGTAAAAGTATAAATCATTTCAAATTCCTTATATTAAGAAAACCACACGGCACCATTTTCTTGTTTTTTATTTACGGATAGCCAGGGGCACACTCCAACATCATTTACAAACGAACCAGATCAAAGGCAGTAGGGATGATCAGGGTTGTTCTCTTGATAACTGCGTGGATTTTAAAATTTTTCTGTCCTGATAAGCAATCAAAATGTAAAGAGTACTTTTGGGTGTCAGGGAAAATGTGTGGAGGAAATGTAGTGAAGAAAAAGTAAATAGTAAAGTCAAGTACAAATATAGCCAAAAACTACTTAAGTAGTACTTTTACTTAAGTGTTTTACACTGCTACAAATTTTCTGACGTGAGACTCGACTTGATATAAAATAACTTGACTTGGACTTGGAGCCTCAAGACTCGGGACTGAACTTTAACTTGAGACTGATGACTAGAAATGATCTGGCCAATGTTTTGTCACTCATTTTGTGGCACAGAGTCTACATGGATTACTCTACTCGCAGCCAGAGACAGTAGCCGCAGCATCACCCTTGTAAATAAAAAACATGCAAATTGCAACAGATTGGCTAGTGAAACCCACACTTGAATGGACCAGCAAACTGTCAATCAACACAGGTCGGGTGAGCTAGCAAACAGATTGCTTATTTGCTGTAGAGCTATAGGATTGGGTGCAGCTCGAATGTCAAATTGTAGGGAGAGGATTGTAATAATATATAAATATGCAGCTCCAAAAATTGCAAAAATTGTGATCAATAATATTAACTGTTTACTTTGCAAGCTCCCCAGTAATGGGGCAACAATTACTAGCATAGGCTTACTGGTCTTTTGGTGAGTAACAATTACTTGAAATTGATCATTTACTTATGAAGCTTGCATTTGGAATTTGTTGTTATAATGAATTATTAGCTACTGTGGGAAGACACTCTCAAAACTCCCACTGAGTACTTTTTTCTATTGTTGAAATATTTGCTTTTGCTTTCACAAGTTTAAATGCACAGGCCCTATGTGGTAAATCTATATTCTATTTAATATTAAAATATTTGCTAGCGTTTCCTCATTCCATCCCGTACTGTTTATTGCAACATGTAGACATTTCTCTTTCATGTTTGATAGGCCTACGATACATTTTCAATTAGCCAAACATTTCTTACCCTGCTCTGAGTTGGGCGCGATGTTTATAGTACAAATGAACATTCACAAGATTCATGAGGTAGATGTTCTGTTTATTTAATTCAATGAATGGTTCCTTTGTTCATATTTCCTGGGTTATGTCAGAGTTCTGTGTGTCTGTGTCCTATGTCTGTCATTTTTGTTGTGCATAATAGGAGGGCGCACCTCTCAGTGCGCGAATGCTTTGAGCCAGAGCGTTGAATAAGAGAAAATGATTGTTCCATGTGATGGGTTCGGTTTTCTAAACTTTAAACATCATTAATCATTAGTTATAATAGAGACATGAGGGGTGCCATAGCCGAGGGGTGCCATAGCCGAGGGTCTACACCAGGAGTTAATGGTTATCTGTAGGAGGAAGGGTTATGGTGGGTGCAATTAAGCTTGGAATTGGCTGAGTGCAGGGAAAACGGTTACATGTGGCAGTACTGATAAGGGGAGAAAGCTGTGGACAAGGGGATCGAGGTCAGGTCACGTTGAGGGAAAAGGAACCGCTTATTGCCTGTATCACTTAGTTTCCTGCCTAGCAATAAAGATGCAATGTTTAGCGATGAGGAGACTCCACCCAAATTGGGTATGTATACTGCTATGGGTGGAACCATGTCTTGGTCAGTACAGCCGTTTGATCCTCTGGGATGAATAAACTTGGGTTAAGCTTTCATAGTGTCTGTCGAGTTCTTGCTCTGATAATTAGAACCTAACACATGTAAGTGTGGTGTTGAAATATCATAAAAAATAATTACGTCTGATTAAGATGAATGTACCACTGTAACAATGGATGTGGAAATTGCCTTTTACATTGTAGAACCAGTTTATTGGTTGCAATTGCCAATTGCGTAATTGTATGGTCCAGGAGACCAGTTTGTTTGACCTGTTGGATAGATTTGATTTGGTGTTTCAAGGGGAGGCTGTATAGTCTTACCCTCTACCTGTGTTTGTTCAGATAGCCTCTGTATCAGGTTTAACCTGTCCTATTTCTTTTGGGCTATTGCCCATGTCACATCCTGACCAGTAAAGGGGTTATTTGTTATTGTAGTTTGGTCAGGACGTGGCAGGGGGTGTTTGTTTTATGTGGTTCGGGGTTTGTTGGGATATGTTCTTATGTAAGAGGGGTGTTTGTTTTATGTGTTCCGGGGTTTTTGGGTTTTGTTCTATGTTTTGTATTTCTATAGTTTTTCTATGTTGTGTATTTCTTTGTTGGCCTGGTATGGCTCTCAATCAGGAACAGCTGTACATCGTTGTTGCTGATTGGGAGTCATACTTAGGTAGCCCTTTTTCACCTGTCTTTTGTGGAAGTTGTTTTTGCATAGCTGTGTGTGTAGCCTGCAATACTGTGCGTTCGTGCGTTTTCTTGTTTTGTTTTGTTACGTGCCTCAATAAAAGTAAATATGAGCACTCAACCCGCTGCGCCTTGGTCTACTCCATACGACAACGTTACAGAACTTCCCACCACCAACGGACCAAGCAGCGGGGGAAGGAGCAGCAGAGGAACTATGTGGACTACAAGGAATCACGGACATGGGAGGAAATTCTGGACGGGGCTGGACCAGGGCACCAGGCTTGTGAATACCGTCGCCCACCGGAGGAGATAGAGGCAGCCAAGGCGGAGCGGCGCCGGTATGAGGCTTTATACACACCGATTGGGAAGCACGAGAGGCACCCCCAATAATTTTTTTTGGGGGGGCACACGGGTAGTTTGGCTGGGCCAAGCGTGAGCCCTAAGCCAACTCCCCGTGCTTATTATGGGGAGCATATGGAGTGGAGCGCGCCGGAGTATGCGAAAGTGCGCACGATCTCGCCCATGCGCACGCACAGTCCGGTGCGAGCGAACCCAGCCCCACCCAGCCTGGAAGGAGGATGCCTGCGCAGCACATCTGGCCACCGGTGCGCCTCCTAGGCCCAGGCTACCCTACGCCTGCTCTACGCACGGCAACCATCAGGCCTCTGCACAGCCCAGTTCGCCCTGTGCCAGCACTCCGCTCGTGCAGGGCTGCGATTACTATCCAGCCAGGACGTGTTGTGCAGGAGGTGCGCTCCAGACCTCCAGTGCTTACCCATGGCCCGGTGTATCCAGTTCCTGCTCCTTGTACTAGCCCTGAGGTGCGTGTCTCTAGGCTGGCGCCTCTAAAGTAGTGAATGCATACATTTCATACATTTTTTCTCCATACTGGCCCCCCGTGAAGGAAATAAAAGCTGAAATGAATCATTCTCTCCACTATTATTCTAACAATTCACATTCTTAAAATATAGTGGTGATCCTAGCTGACCTAAGACAGGGACTTTTTACTAGGATTAAATTTCAGGAATTGTGAAAAACTGAGTTTAAATGTATTTGGCTAAGGTGTATGTAAACTTCCGACTTCAACTGTACAACTCCAGCACCTACAAAAAGTACCCGGATGTGCGTATGTTCTTCAGTTTTTGTAGTTGTTAAAGGAGACAGACTTGCACTGATGGGCGGTAAACTGGATAGAGAAACTACAGCTGAACTGGTAGAACATCTTTACAGTGGAAAAGGGTGGTGTTTTCAGAAGGGCCAAATTTCATCAAAGATTTCAAAGCAAAGATCAGGATGCCTTGATGCTCAGCCCATTTTCCAGAAGGCAAGACTAGTGCCATACGCATTGAAGGAAGTGGTGGACAAAGAGTTGGATAGGCTCGAGAAGACAAATATCATCACCAAAGTCGAAAGGAGTGACTGGGCCACGCCAATAGTCATTGTTCCAAAGAGTGACAAATCCATTCGGATATATGGCGATTTTAAGGTCACCATCAACCAGGGTGTGGAAGAGGAGATTTATCCCTTACCAAACACTGAGGACTTTTTCACTACACCAGCTGGAGGGACATAATTCAGAAAATGTGATCTTTCGCAAGCGTACCAGCAGCTCCAGTTGGACACAGTTGGACACCATGGGCTGTACTGTACAGGTATCATCGCCTCAGCTATGGTGTCTCAAGTGCTCCTTAAATCATTCAGTCGGTTATGGACCAGCTCCAACAAGGAATCAAACATGTCACTTGTATCACAGCTGGTTCTAAGGAGGAACATCTGAAAAAGCTGGATGAAGTGCTCAAACATCTGGAGAAGTACAGAGTACGAGTGAAACTCTCAAAGTGCAAGTTTTTACAAAGCAGTGTGGAATACATGGGTCATCAGATTGACAAGGAAGGACTGCATCCCACAGACAAAAATAGTTGCAGCTCTTGTCAAATCAGCCAAGCCAACCAACGTAACAGAACTGAAGTCGTTACTAGGCCTGCTAAACTATTATGGCAGATTCCTATCAAACCTGTCGACCTTGCTCC
Organism: Salmo salar; assembly: GCF_965601325.2. Lineage (NCBI taxonomy): Eukaryota > Metazoa > Chordata > Actinopteri > Salmoniformes > Salmonidae > Salmo > Salmo salar. The sequence continues at coordinate 86,253,553 of NC_138305.1, forward strand.
AGCAGTTGCACAATCTGTTGAGAATAGAAGAACCATGGAGGTGGACTGTCGCATGCGACGCAGCATTTGAGAAAAACAAACAGCTGCTTCTACAGAGTAATGTCCTGGTGCACTATGACACCCAACGACCCTGAAGCTTCCCTGTGATGCATCACCATATGGTGTGGGCACCGTGATCTCCCACATCATGGATAATGGAGGAGAAAAACCCATCGTGCTTGAATCGCGGACGATATCAGATGCAATGAATTGCGTCCAGATTGAAAAAAAGGCCCTGTCAATCATTTTTGGAGTCAAGAAGTACCTACAGTATACGGACAAAAGTTAAGGTTAATCACAGATCACAAGCCTTCGCTGCCCATCTTGTGACCCAAGTCTGCGGTTCCAACCTAAGCGGCATTAAGAATGCAAAATGGGCACTCATAACCATGACGTACAGCTATGACATTGAATACCAGAAGTCAGCTGATCACAGTAATGCAGACGCGTTGTCATAACTACCAAGAGAAGAGAAAGACATCCGAGCTGAGGAGGGAAGCATATTCTACTTGTCACAAGTGGATGAGCTGCCAGTGTGTGCAAAAGACATTGAGAAAAGTACAAGAAAAGATCTGCTACTCAGTGTGGAAATAACCCTGTAAATGGGTGGCCAAGCTACGTGACGGATGAAGCACTGAAACTATACTTCATGCGAAGACACAACTTGTCTGAAGATCAAGGCTGTGTACTCTGCGAGGGATCATACCCCTAGCACACAGACAGAGACAGTTGGAAGACTTTCACCACGAACATCCTGGCATCCGTCGGATGAAGGCCTCATCCCGTAGCTACAATACATGACCAAAAGTATGTGGACACCTGCTGGTCGAACATCTCATTCCAAATATGGAGTTGGTCCCCCCTTTATTGCTATAACAGCCTCCACTCTTCTGGGAAGGCTTTCTACTAGATGTTGGATCATCGCTGCAGGGACTTGCTTCCATTCAGCCACAAGAGCATCAGTGAGGTCGGCACTGATGTTGGGCGATTAGGCCTGGCTCGTAGTCGGCATTCCAATTCATCCCAAAGGTGTTCGACGGGGTTGAGGTCAGGGCTCTGTGCTGGCCGGTCAAGTTCTTCCACACCGTTCTCAACAAGCCATTTCTCTTTGGACCTAGCTTTGTGCACGGGAGCATTATCATGCTGAAACAGGAACAGGCCTTCCCCAAACTGTTGGCACAAAGTTGGAAGCACAGAATCTTCTAGAATGTCATTTTATGCTGTTGCGTTAGGATTTCCAGTTGACATTTATTGATTTCTGTTCAACTGAATTGGGCTTAGCTCACAATTGTTGTAATGCTTATATATATGTGAGAAGTTACAGGGTAAAATCTTAAGGAGAAGGAGTGTAATAGATTGGTCTATTAACATGGTAATCTGCTCACTCTGACCCTACTCAGATGGTATTGCGCCGTCGCAACCTTCGCTCTCTCTCTCCTGCTACTCTCTCCTCTTCCACCCTATCATCTCTTCCCTCTGCTCAATCCTTCTCCAACCAATCTCCTGCTTCGTGGCTTGACGACTCATTGCGAGCTCACAGAACAGGGCTCCGGGCAGCCAAGCGGAAATTGAGTAAAACTAGCCTCCCTGCGGACCTGGCACCTTTTCACTCCCTCCTCTCCACATTTTCTTCCTCTGTTTCTGCTGCTAAAGCCACTTTCTACCACTCTAAATTCCAAGCATCTGCCTCTAACCCTAGGAAGTTCTTTGCCACCTTCTCCTCCCTCCTGAATCCTCCCCCCCCCCTCCTCCCTCTCTGCGGATGACTTTGTCAACCATTTTGAAAAGAAGGTTGACGACATCCGATCCGCGTTTGTTAACTTGTTATGGATAGGGGGCAGTATTTTCACGGCCGGATAAAAAACGTACCCGATTTCATCTGGTTATCACTCCTGCCCAGAAACTAGAATATTTATATAATTAGTAGCTTTGGATAGAAACCACTTAAGTTTCTAAAACTGTTTGAATGGTGTCTGTGAGTATAACAGAACTCAAATGGCAGGCCAAAACCTGAGAAGATTCTGACCATTTCTTGGCCTTCTTTGTCATCTCTATCGAAAATAGAGGATCTCTGCTGTAACGTGACACTTTCTAAGGCTCCCATAGGCTCTCAGAAGGCGCCAGAATGGGGAATGATGACTCTGCAGTCCCTGGCTGAAAAACAGTAGCGCATTTGGATAGTGGTCGATCTGAGAACAATGAAACGGGCGCACGACGTCTCCCGGTCGGAATATTATCGTTATTTTACGAGAAAAATCGCATAAAAATTGATTTTAAACAGCGTTTGACATGCTTCGAAGTACGGTAATGGAATATTTTGACATTTTTTGTCACGATATGCGCCGGCGCGTCACCCTTCAGATAGTGTCTGGAACTCAAGAACAAAACGCCGCTATTTGGATTTAACTATGGATTATTTGGAACCAAAACAACATTGGGTGTAAACTAGAAGTCCTGGGAGTGCATTCTGACGAAGAACAGCAAAGGTAATCCAATTTTTCTTATAGTAAATCTGAGTTTGGTGAATGCCAAAGTTGGTGGGTGTCAAAATAGCTAGCCATGATGGCCGGGCTATCTACACAGAATATTGCAAAATGTGCTTTCACCGAAAAGCTATTTTAAAATCAGACATAGCGATTGCATAAAGGAGTTCTGTATCTATAATTCTTAAAATAATTGTTATGTTTTTTGTGAACGTTTATCGTGAGTAATTAACCTGTTAGGGCTAGGGGGCAGTATTGACACGGCTGGATAAAAAACATACCCGATTTAATCTGGTTACCACTCCTACCCAGTAACTAGAATATGCATATACTTATTACATATGGATAGAAAACACCCTAAATTTTCTAAAACTGTTTGAATGGTGTCTGTGAGTATAACAGAACTCAAATGGCAGGTCAAAACCTGAGAGATTCCTTTACAGGAAGTGGCCTGTCTGACCATTTGTTGAACTTCTTTTCCATCTCTATCATTTACTAAGGATCTCTGCTCTAACGTGACACTTCCCACGTCGTCCATAGGCGCTCAGAGCCCGGGAAAAAACAGAATGTCGTCATTCCAGCCCCAGGCTGAAACACATTATCGCCTTTCTCAAGTGGCCGATCAAGGGACACTGGCTTATGCGCGTGACCCCGACCGCCCCCGCCTTTGGGATTTTTTCCTCTGTTTGCCGAAAAGGAGATTCCCTGTCGGAATATTATCGCTTTTCTACGAGAAAAATGTCGTAAAAATTGATTTTAAACAGCGGTTGACATGCTTCGAAGTACGGTAATGGAATACTTAGAATTTTATTGTCACGAATTGCACCATGCGCGTGACACTTCTTTACTATTTCGGATAGTGTCTGGAACGCACGAACAAAACGCCGCTATTCGGATATAACGATGGATTATTTTGGACCAAACCAACATTTGTTATTGAAGTAGCAGTCCTGGGTGTGTATTCTGACGAAGACAACAAAAGGTAATGAAACTTTTATAATAGTAAATATGATTATGGTGAGTGCTAAACTTGCCGGGTGTCTAAATAGCGAGCCCGTGATGCCTGGGCTATGTACTTAGAATATTGCAAAATGTGCTTTCACCAAAAAGCTATTTTAAAATCGGACATATCGAGTGCATAGAGGAGGTCTGTATCTATAATTCTTAAAATAATTGTTATGCTTTTTGTGAACGTTTATCGTGAGTAATTTAGTAAAATGTTAGCGAATTCCCCGGAAGTATGCTAGTTCTGAACGTCACATGCTAATGTAAAAAGCTGGTTTTTGATATAAATATGAACTTGATTGAACAAAACATGCATGTATTGTATAACATAATGTCCTAGGGTTGTCATCTGATGAAGATCATCAAAGGTGAGTGCTGCATTTAGCTGTCTTCTGGGTTTTGGTGACATTATATGCTGGCTTGAAAAATGGGTGTCTGATTATTTCTGGCTTGGTACTCTGCTGACATAATCTAATGTTTTGCTTTCGTTGTAAAGCCTTTCTGAAATCGGACAGTGTGGTTAGATTAACGAGAGTCTTGTCTTTAAATGGCTGTAAAATAGTCATATGTTTGAGAAATTGAAGTAATAGGATTTTTAAGGTTTTGAAAATCGCGCCACAGGATAGCAGTGGCTGTTACGTAGAAGCGTCCCACCTAGCCCATAGAGGCTAGCATATAATGTCACAAAAACCAAAACCACAGCTAAATGCAGCACTAACCTTTGATGATCTTCATCAGATGACACTCCTAGGACATTATGTTATACAATACATGCATGTTTTGTTCAATCAAGTTCATATTTATATCAAAAACCAGCTTTTTACATTAGCATGTGATGTTCAGAACTAGCATACCCAACAACCTGCCCGCTTGACCCTCCTCTCTTCTCCAGACCATCTCCGGAGACCTTCTCCCTTACCTCATCTCGCTCATCAACTCATCCTTGACTGCTGGCTACGTCCCTTCCGTCTTCAAGAGAGCGAGAGTTGCACCCCTTCTCAAAAAACCTACAGTCGATACCTCCGATGTCAACAACTACAGACCAGTATCCCTTCTTTCTTTTCTCTCCAAAACTCTTGAGTGCGCCGTCCTTGGCCAGCTCTCTTGCTATCTCTCTCAGAATTACCTTCTTGATCCAAATCAATCAGGTTTCAAGACTGGTCATTCAACTGAGACTGCTCTTCTCTGTGTCACGGAGGCTCTCCGCACTGCTAAAGCTAACTCTCTCTCCTCTGCTCTCATCCTTCTAGACCTCTCTGCTGCCTTTGATACTGTGAACCATCAGATCCTCCTCTCCACCCTCTCCGAGTTGGGCATCTCCGGCGCTGCTCACTCTTGGATTGCGTCCTAACTGACAGGTCGCTCCTACCAGGTTGCGTGGCGAGAATCCGTCTCCGCACCACGTGCTCTCACCACTGGTGTCCCCCAGGGCTCAGTTCTAGGCCCTCTCCTATTCTCGCTATACACCAAGTCACTTGGCTCTGTCATATCCTCACGTGGTCTCTCCTATCATTGCTACGCAGACGACACACAATTAATCTTCTCCTTTCCCCCTTCTGATAACCAGGTGGCAAAATCGCATCTCTGCATGTCTGGCAGACATATCAGTGTGGATGACGGATCACCACCTCAAGCTGAACCTCGGCAAGACGGAGCTGCTCTTCCTCCCGGGGAAGGACTGCCCGTTCCATGATCTCGCCATCACGGTTGACAACTCCATTGTGTCCTCCTCCTCCGAGAGTGCTAAGAGCCTTGGCGTGACACTGGACAACCCCCTGTCGTTCTCCGCTAACATCAAGGCGGTGACCCGATCCTGTAGGTTCATGCTCTACAACATTCGCAGAGTACGACCCTGCCTCACACAGGAAGCGGCGCAGGTCCTAATCCAGGCACTTGTCATCTCCCGTCTGGATTACTGCAACTCCCTGTTGGCGGGGCTCCCTGCCTGTGCCATTAAACCCCTACAACTCATACAGAACGCCACAGCCCGTCTGGTGTTCAACCTTCCCAAGTTCTCTCACGTCACCCCGCTCTTCCGCACACTCCACTGGCTTCCAGTTGAAGCTTGCATCTGCTACAAGACCATGGTGCTTGCCTACGGAGCTGTGAGGGGAACGGCACCTCCGTACCTTCAGGCTCTGATCAGGCCCTACACCCAAACAAGGGCACTGCGTTCATCCACCACGCCTGCTCGCCTCCCTACCTCTGCGGAAGCACAGTTCCCGCTCAGCCCAGTCAAAACTGTTTGCTGCTCTGGCACCCCAATGGTGGAACAAGCTCCCTCACGACGCCAGGACAGCAGAGTCAATCACCACCTTCCGGAGACACCTGAAACCCCACCTCTTTAAGGAATACCTGGGATAGGATTAAGTAATCCTTCTAACCCCCCCCCCCCCCCCCCCCAAAAAAAAAAAATATAGATGTACTATTGTAAAGTGGTTGTTCCACTTGATATCATAAGGTGAATGCACCAATTTGTAAGTCGCTCTGGATAAGAGCGCCTGCTAAATTACGTAAATGTAAATGTAAATGATCAGTGAGCTGCAATCGTACAAGTTAATGATCACATAAATTAAGGTTTATTTGTGTGCAGCGTTTTACAAATGCTTTGAGCAAGCATAGCCAGTGGCAAGGAAAGGCAAGAGGAAACATTTGCCTCATTCCCATTATAGAGCCAAACTCAGCCAAACTGTACTGGGCTTGGCGGGGTTATGTATCCATCCTACTGTAGTTGCTGGAACCATGCTGGAAAGAACAATGTGAAAAGAAAATATCCGAGCCAGCACAGTATGTTTCGGGTCGACCCTAAAGTGTGAATCAGGCAACAGAAAGACAAGACTGAGGAGCCCATCCTCCTTTGGCTGCAGCCTGGTCTCATAGACTAGACGTAACATAGTATAAATAAATCCAGGACACTCAAATTGGTATGATAACATAAGACAGATGGTTACTTAAGGTAAAAATAAGAATAATGCGAACATCTAGCAACCCAAAGGTTGTGAGTTCAAATCTCATTACAGGCATGCCACTAAGACATGCCACCAAATGTCTCTTCACAATCCCCAAGTCCAAAACAGACAGTGGGAGGCACACAGTACTACAGTACATAGAGCCATGTCTACATGTAACTCTGTTCCACCTCAGGTAAGTGATGCAAGCAGTAGAATCAGACTTTAAAAAAGAGATAAAAATACACCTTATGGAACAGCAGGGACTGTGGAGAGATGCACATACACATGATAAGACACGCACTCTACACACACGTGCACATGGATTTTGTATTGTAGATATGTGTACGTAGAGTAGTGGCCTGAGGGAACACACTTAATGTGTTGTGAAAAGTGTTATGAAAATACAATGCAATATTTTAAATTGTATATAACTGCCTTAATGTTGCTGGACCCCAGGATCGTTTATAAATACAAATACAAACTTTAGCATTTTAGCTAATTATTAACTTTTCAACTACTTACTACTTTTTCACTACTTCCCCTGACCCTAACACTTTTAGCTAACCCTTCCTCTAACCCTAAGCATAACTCTTTAACCTAAATCCTAAACTCAACCCTAACCCCTAGCGTAGCTAACGTTAGCCAGCTACCCACCTAGCTATAATTCGTAACTTCGTAACATATTGTACGTTTTTTAATTTTTTTAACATATTGTACACTTTGAAAATTCATAATATATCATACGAATTGTAATTGGGTGATGGACATCCGCAAATTAATACATATTATAGGAAATGGAGTGTCTCGGATTTACGTAGAGAATAATCTGAAATGCTCTGAGACCAGGTTGTTGACTAAAATACTTTGTGCACTGCCTTCACCAATTAGTCTCCAAAAGTTTTCATCAACCTATTTCTACAGTCATGAAAAGTAAATGAGACTCCAACTCAATTGGCAGTACACTGTGATCATATCTTCTTTGTTGAGTTTCATCACATTTCTTTCTGTTTCCATTCCGTTTCTCTATGCCATCAGGTTCATGGGAACTAAATAATCCTTTCCTCACATTTGTTTCAAACCGGGACAAGATGTTCTTGTTTATCCACAATGCTTTCCCGCTGGCATGGATGGGGTTCTGGTAAATGTTTTATTTGTCAGTAAAGTGGGTTTTCTAATTAACCTCATTGCGTATGCGGATTGAGGCTATCGGCAGCAGGAAACTAAACTGGTCTCCGATGTGTTGTCTATTTTATTAAGACCTAGTTCTACAGCCCAAAACATAGCCTGTGAAGTTAACTACAGTAGTCTCCAGTAAGCCTTTGCCAGAAATATACACAATGCATTGACAATATCCACAAGTTTCCCTTTGAAAATGTCCAAACATTTACTGTCATTTGTTTCACTCCCTTGCACTATAAAAACATACCATGTTACACATTTTAATGCTACATTACTGATGAAACAGCAGCAAACAATATGAACGTCATTGGCCCACTAACACAGTTTTTCTTTCACTTTCTTTGTGTCCTCTCTCTAGTCTAACAGCCAAAATAACACATTTGATGACAGCTGCACCTTTGGCATATCAATGCAGGCCCTGTAGCGGAAGACCTTGGGGGGAGACGGTTCCATCTATTATTTTGTTATCTCGTGTGGGGGAATTGAATTGGGTGAGAGCATCTATACAGTAATCATCCTGTCAGATTCTATTAATTTTGTGTTTCAGTAAGCGTGATGCAAACAACTTCCTTGGTAGACTGGCTGTGAAGATTTGTCCCATAACTGTTGAAGCGCAGATTGTTTGACATTCTATCAGTTTGTCAAGATGCTAAGGAGAGAATATTTCCTCCAGCGTATCCTTGAACATAGCTTTGTTGTCAGGCATGCTGGTAAGGAAGAAATTGAAAATATGATGGAAAGGAACATGTTAGCCTTTGTCAATATGGAATGGGAAATTTGTGGGCATGTATTGCATTCCAGTTTAGCAGAATGGCTTTTCCATGTAAAAGGACTCATGAGCACTGTAGCACAAGAACTCAGGGAACCCGAGTGTATGACTGATGTTTCCACTCTGTAAATCAGTTTTGTTAACCACATTACACATTGCAAAGAAATGTAAATGTTCAAGTTCAAAGCTGGGTGGTTGTTACAGTGACAAAACACTGATCGATAATACCCAACAAAGCTTGGGGGATGTTAATGGTTTATTATTTTGATGTATCCACTTTCTAAAAATCTGTACCAGAAAATGATGGAAAAGGTGTCTGTATTTCATTATTTTCCAAGGTAACCTTGAGTTAAAGAGTGCATTGTTGGAAAACTCAAATTTGATCACAAACCCTTGCTGTTCAATTGAAATTTGATGCAGAGTGGACAAATTGTATGAAGTATGCTCCTATGAAACTACGGCTGAACGAAATAAAACACTGTCTGTGTTTGTCTGGCCTCTTGCTTTGCGGCATCATGACCCTGATCTCATTTGATGGTAATCATCCCCAAACCTTTGACACAGAGGTTGATTTGAATAAAAATTGTGGCTAACAACACTATATTGCAAGCACTTAAAGTGACTTCTGTAACTGTGAAAGCCTTGGTTTCATGCATGTTAACATTAGAAGCCTCCTCCCTAAGTTAGTTTATTTCACTTCTTTAGCACACTCTGCCAACCCAGATGTCTTAGCCGTGTCTGAATCCTGGCTTAGGAAGACCACCAAAAACCCTGAAATTTCAATCCCTAACTATAACCTTTTCCGACAAGATAGAACTGCCAAAGGGTGCGGAGTTGCAATCTACTGCAGAGATAGCCTGCAGAGTTCTGTCTTACTATCCAGGTCTGTGCCCAAACAATTTGAGCTTCTACTTTTAAAAATCCACCTTTCCAGAAACAAGTCTCTCACCGTTGCCGCTTGGTACAAACCACCTTCTGCCCCCAGCTGTGCCCTGGACACCATATGTGAATTGATTGCCCCCCACCTATCTTCAGAGCTCATGCTGTTAAGTGACCTAAACTGGGACATGCTTAACACCCAAGGCCATCCTACAATCTAAGCTTGATGCCCTCAATCTCACACAAATTATAAATGAACCTACCAGGTACAACCCCAAATCCGTAAATACGGGCACCCTCATAGATATCATCCTAACCAACCTGCCCTTCAAATACACCTCTGCTGTCTTCAACCAGGATCTCAGCGATCACTGTCTCATTGCCTGCGTCCGTAATGGGTCTGCGGTCAAACGACCATCCCTCATCACTGTCAAACGCTCCCTAAAACACTTCAGCGAGCAGGCCTTTCTAATCGACCTGGCCTGGGTATCGTGGAAGGATATTGACCTCATTCCGTCAGTAGAGGATGCCTGGTTATTCCTTAAAAGTGCTTTAATAAGTATGCTCCACTCAAAAAATGTAGAACCAGAAACAGATATAGCCCTTGGTTCACTACAGACCTGACTGCCCTTGACCAGCACAAAAACATCCTGTGGCTTACTGCATTAGCATTGAATATCCCCTGCGATATGCAACTTTTCAGGGAAGTTAGGAACCAATATACACAGGCAGTTAGGAAAGCAAAGGCTAGCTTTTTCAAACATAAATTTCCATCCTGTAGAACAAACTCCAAAAAGTTCTGGGACACTGTAAAGTCCATGGAGAATAAGAGCACCTCCTCCCAGCTGCCCACTGCACTGAGGCTAGGAAACACTGTCACCACAGATAAATCCACAATAATTGAGAATTTCAATAAGCATTTTTCTACGGCTGGCCATGCTTTCCACCTGGCTACCCCTACCCCGGTCAACAGCCCTGCACCCCCACAGCAACTCGCCCAAGCCTCCCCCATTTCTCCTTCACCCAAATCCAGATAGCTGATGTTCTGAAAGAGCTGCAAAATCTGGACCCCTACAAATCAGCCGGGCTAGACAATCTGGACTCTCTCTTTCTAAAATTATCCGCCGAAATTGTTGCAACCCCTATTACTAGCCTGTTCAACTTCTCTTTCGTATCGTCTGAGATCCCCAAAGATTGGAAAGCTGCCGCGGTCTTCCCCCTCTTCAAAGGGGGAGACATTCTAGACCCAAACTGCTACAGACCTATTTCTATCCTACCCTGCCTTTCTAAGGTCTTCGAAAGCCAAGTTATCAAACAGATCTCCGACCATTTCGAATCCCACCATACCTTCTCCACTATGCAATCTGGTTTCTGAGCTGGTCATGGGTGCACCTCAGCCACGCTCAAGGTCCTAAACGATATCATAACCACCATCGATAAGAGACAATACTGTGCAGCTGTATTCATTGACCTGGCCAAGGCTTTCGACTCTGTCAATCACCACATTCTTATCGGCAGACTCAACAGCCTTGGTTTCTCAAATGATTGCCTCGCCTGGTTCACCAACTACTTCTCAGACAGAGTTCAGTGTGTCAAATCGGAGGGCCTGTTGTCCGGACCTCTGGCAGTCTCTATGGGGGTGCCACAGGGTTCAAGTCTCGGGCCGACTCTTTTCTCTGTATACATCAATGATGTCGTTCTTGCTGCTGCTAATTCTCTGATCCACCTCTACGTGGACGACACCATTCTGTATACTTCTGGCCCTTCTTTGGACACTGTGTTGGACACTGTGTTGGACACTAACCTCCAGACGAGCTTCAATGCCATACATCACTCCTTCCGTGGCCTCCAACTGCTCTTAAATGCAAGTACAACTAAATTCATGCTCTTCAACCGATCGCTGCCCACACCTGCCCACCTGTCCAGCATCACTACTCTGGACGGTTCTGACTTTGAATATGTGGACAACTACAAATACCTATGTGTCTGGTTAGACTGTAAAATCTCCTTCCAGATTCACATTAAGCATCTCCAATCCAAAATTAAATCTAGAATTGGCTTCCTATTTCGCAACAAAGCATCCTTCTCTCATGCTGCCAAACATAGGATAGGATAGTAAGACTATCGGTAGGATAGTCCGTAAGATGGACTATCCTACCGTTCCTTGACTTCTCATTTACAAAATAGCCTCCAAAACTCTACTCAGCAAATTAGATGCAGTCTATCACAGTGCTATCCGTTTTGTCACCAAAGCCCCATATACTACCCACCACTGTGACCTGTATGCTCTTGTTGACTGGACCTCGCTTCATATTTGTCGCCAAACCCACTGTCTCCAGGTCATCTATAAGTCTTTGCTAGGTAAAGCCCCGCCTTATGTCAGCTCACTGGTCACCATAGCAGCACCCACCTTTAGCACGCACTCCAGCAGGTATATTTCACTGGTCACCCCCAAAGCCAATTCCTCCTTTGGCCGCCTTTCCTTCCAGTTCTTTGCTGCCAATGACTGGAACGAACTGCAAAAATCACTGAAGCTGGAGACTCATATCTCCCTCACTAACTTTAAGCACCAGCTATCAGAGCAACTCATAGATTACTGCACCTGTACATAGCCCATCTGTAAATAGTCCATCCGTAAATAGCCCATCCAACTACCTTATCCCCATGCTGTCATTTATTTTATTTATTTTGCTCCTTTGCACCCCAGTATCTCTACTTGCACATCTATCACTCCAGAGTTTAATTGCTATATTGTAATTGTTTCACCACTATGGCCTATTCATTGCCTTACCTCCCTTATCCTACTTCATTTGCACACACTGTACATAGACTTTTTTCTATTGTATTATTGACTGCATGTTTGTTTATTCCATGTGTAACTCTGTTGTTTGTGTCGCACTGCTTTGCTTTATCTTGGCCAGGTCGCAGTTGTAAATGAGAACTTACTAGCCACCTGGTTAAATAAAGGTAAAATAAATACATTTTTTTTTAAAGTAATCTGTCCACAATCCACATACACAAGGTTCGACATTGGACTCATCATAGACAGGAGACACGCAGATCATGAATATGGACCTAATACATTTCTCCTAGATCCAAGATTTTGGAAATATTGTATGTTGACGTAACGTCTGTCACATTCTTCCCATGAAAGGTAACAGGCTTACTTCATCCATTTGAATATAAACCAATACTTTGCTTTTGTCTTTCTTTCCCCCTGAAGCTTAGTAGTAGGCAGACTAGGCACATCATTCACAGACTGAGTTTACTTGGCGTTCCGCATACATCCCAGACAGGAACAGGAAAACCTAGCTAGGCATGAGAGAGAATGTGAGTGGCACCTGCCACAAATATGGGTCAAAGCATGAGAGGGAGATGCCTTGTGAGTGACATCTGAGACCCAAGCACAACATCGCATGAGGCATGGCAAATGAAGACTGACACAGCAAAGTAAAAATTCACTGTTTTTGCGCCTGCTCAGTGCTCGTTGGTCTCTGTCTCTTGCTTTTGCTGATTCTACAGGTTCAAATGATTGGTCGAACAGATGAATGCCAACAGTGTGCATGAATGAACAAGTCATCACCAATAACTGCTTTGTATACGAGGGGTAAATTGGTTCAAGTGTGCCTCTAAATATTTGCCTATCAATCTAACAAATTGCGAGACTGTTGCATTTGTACCGGTACCCCCTGTATATAGCCCCACTATTGTTATTTACTGCTGCTCTTTAATTATTTGTATTTCTTATCTTTTACTTTTTGGGGGGTATTTTCTTAAAACCGCATTGTTGGTTTTAAGGGCACATGTAACAAAAATAATTTGATTTGATTTCTCATCTCATCCAACTTCTACAGTGCCTTTGGAAAGTATTCATACCTCTTGACTTGTTCTTAAGTTACAGCCTTATTCTAAAATTGATTAAATAAAACATTTTCCTCAAAGATTTAGACACAATACCCCACAATGACAAAGTCATTAAAGGTCCCCAAGAACACAGTGGCCTCCATCATTCTTAAATGGAAGAAGTTTGGAACCACCAAGACCCTTCCTAGAGCTGGCCGCCCAGCCAAACTGAGCAATCGGAGGAGAAGGGTCAGGGAGGTGACCAAGAACCCGATGGTCACTCTGACAGAAAACCAGAGTTCCACTGTAGAGATGGAAAAACCTTCCAGAAGGTAGAGTGGCCAGATGAAAGCCAGTCCTCAGTAAAAGGCACATGACAGCCCGCTTGGAGTTTGCCAATGATGAAACCAAGATTGAACTCTTTGGCTTGAATGCCAAGCGTCACATCTGGAGACAACCTGGCGTGGTGGTGGCGGCATCATGCTGTGTCAATGTTTTTCAGCGGCAGGGACTGGGAGACTAGTCAGGATAGAGGCAATGATGAACAGAGCAAAGTACAGAGGGATCCTTGATGAAAACCTGCTCCAGAGCGCTAAGGACCTCAGACTGGGGCAAAGGTTCACCTTCCAACAGGATAACGACCCTAAGTACACGGTCAAGACAACGCAGGAGTGGCTTTGGGACAAGTCTCTGAATGTCCTTGAGTGGCCCAGCCAGAGCCCGGACTTGAACACGATCGAACATCTCTGGAGAGACCTGAAAATAGCTATGCAGCAACACTCCCCATCCAACTTGATGGGGCGCTTGAGAGGATCTGCAGATGGAAATGAGAGAAACTCCCCAAATACAGGTGTGTCAAGCTTGTAGCATCCTACCCAAGAAGACTCGAGGCTGTAATCGCTGCCAAAAGTGTTTCAACAAAGTACTAAGTAAAGGGTCTGAATACTTATGTAAATGTGATATTTCCATTTTTTATTTTTAATACATTTGCAAAAATGTCCAAAAACCTAGGGTATTGTGTGTAGATTGATGAGGGGAAAAAAACTATTTTATACATTTTAGAATAAGGCTGTAACGTAATAAAATGTGGAAAAAGTCAAGGGGTCTGAATACTTTCCGAATGCACTGTACATATTTTGGAGCATGTATTTTAGCATCCCTAAACTCAAGCCTTTAGGAACTCAATCAGTAAACAGTTTGATGAATCTTGAGCTCTGATTTCCATGCCGTTACAGTATATGAAATCAATCAGTGGAGGCTGCTGAGAGGAGGACGTCTCATAATAAATGGCTTGAATGGAGAAAATGAAATAGCATCAAACACATGAAAACCATATGTTTGATGTATTTAACTTACCATTCCACCTATTCTGCTCCAGCCATTACCACGAGCCCCAATTAAGATACCACCAACCTCCTGTGTCTGAAATACAGACATGAATCTGAATGTTGCCAAAGCCAAATGCAATTACACCCCCCCCCCCCCCCCCGTTGCCCTCAGAACAGCTTCAATAGTCCGGGTGTTGAAAGCGTTCTACAGGGATGCTGGCCCATGTTGACTCCAATGCTTTGCACAGTTGTACAGTCCAGTTGATTGGATGTCCTTTGGGTTTTGGACCATTCTTGATACACATGGGAAACTGTTGAGCGTGAAAAAACCAACAGCATTGCAGTTCTTGACACAAACCGGTGCAGCTGGCACCGCGTTCAAAGGCGCTTAAATCTTTTCTCTTGCCCATTCACTCTCTGAATGGCACACATACACAATCCATGCCTGAATTGTTTCAAGTCCTAAAAATCCTTATTTAACCTGTCTCCTCCCCTGCATCTAAACTGAATGAAGTGGATTTAAAAAGTGACATCAATAAGGGATCATAGATTTCACCTGGATTCACCTGGTCAATCTATGTCATGGAAGGAGCAGGCATTCTTCATGTTTTGTACACTCAGTGTATTTGTTTGTGTTATCCAATCAGATCATGGTTTGAATACTCACTCTTGGGAGCGCCAATGTTAAAGTTCTAGTACATTGGGCTAGTTGCCCAAACACAGGTTAAGGCTCGTCTTGGGAAAAAAAAACGGATTTTCCATACAGCATTCTTTTTAGTCCAGAACTAGCCTTAGTCTGTGGCCGGGGAACTGGCCCAAAGTGTAGAGAGGCCCTAACTTGTTATGGGAATCACCCGTCATCAAACAATTTCTGATGGCTTCTTGTCACTTACACCAGAAATATTGATAACATTTTACATTTTGTATATTGATTTTAATTTAATTTAAAGCAGGTTTCTTTATCCATTAAAATATAAAATTGATCAGAAATACAGTGTAGACATTGTTAATGTTGTAAATGACTATTGTAGCTGGAAACAGCAGAATGTTTATGGAATATCTACATAGGCGTACAGAGGCCCATTATCAGCAACCATCATTCCTGTGTTCCAATGGCACATTGTGTTAGCTAATCCAAGTTTATAATTTTTAAAGGCTAATTGATCATTAGAAAACCCTTTTGCAATTATGTTAGCACAGCTGAAAACTGTTGTCCTGATTAAAGAAGCAATACAACTGGCCTTCTTTAGACTAGTTGAGTATTTTATTTAACCTTTATTTAACTAGGCAAGTCAGTTAAGAACAAATTCTTATTTTCAATGACGGCCTAGGAACAGTGCGTTAACTGCCTTGTTCAGGGGCAGAACGACAGATTTTCACCTTGTCAGCTCAGGGATTCATTCCTGCAACCTTTCAGTTACGTGTCCAACACTCTAACCACTAGGCTACCTGCCACCCCGTATCTGGAGCATCAGCATTTGTGGCTTTGATTACAGGCTCAAAATGTTGTTTCCAATAGTCATCTACAACATTAACAATGTATACACTGTATTTCTGATCAATGTTATGTTATTTTAATGGTCAGAAAATGTGCTTTTCTTTAAAAAACAAGGACATTTCAAAGTGACCCCACACTTTTCAACAGTAGTGTATATATTAGGAAAAAAGTGTTATTTGTATCCTGGTATTGACCACTCAGAATTAACAGTCAAGGCAATGAATTTCAAACCCAATGTCAAACTCAAGGAAAGGCCAATCTGGCATGTACGGGTGTGGAGACTGCAATTGCAAATCCAATTTAGGTTTGATTGATTACTGTGCTGGCTACTTAATTAGGTGAGCAAGCAGGCTAATAACTGACGTAGCTACATAGAGCACATTTCCTAGAGCCTCTCTGAACATGTCCTAGTGGCCATGTTATGATTGGCACTTATCTGTTGAGTTGTATCCTCCATAATTTGGTTAAATTGATCATCGATTAATTCCACTCCCAATTTTGCAGTCTTTGCTCAATGAACTCGGAGGAATTTTACATCTTCCCTCCATGACACATAATCTTCTGTCGGGTTTGTGAATGACAGCTCTGGAGAAAAAAAACTTGACCTTGTGATGCTTAAATCGACCAGGAATTTATGCAGGACAGAGAGCTGCTGGACAATATCATGATTTTACTGGATGCAATCCTTTTGTTGTTATCAGTAGAGACAGCCTTTTGGATGATAACCCCAGGTGAGGCTGCTACTAGATAAATAGACTCAAGTACAAAATACATTTAATTCAGGTTTACCGTCAACACCAGGTACGATGCGATGTAGATCATACTAAACCGATTGGACGATCTGCCAGCCTGCAATGGATGTCATGGTTGGATATCTCATGCAAATTGTATTTCTTCAGCAGAGTGATGTTTTGGATAGTGATGCAACTGAGCTGAAACACTAAGCATTATTTTTTTAAGTCTTAAAGGGACAGTTCACTCTAAAAATCTGTACTTGTCCACCTCAGACCTCGAAGGTAGTCTAATGTTGAAATGAGTCCATGTCCATGTGATCTGTTGTGTGGATCAGTCCTAAATGAATGAAAAAGCAAGCCACAGAATAAAACGGGGAATTTATAAAGAATCTATCGTTCCCATTCATTGAGGCATAGCTGGCATGTGATAAGGATTTATTTCCCTTGAGTTGTGAAAACATCTGACCCATTATAATTTATAAATGCCTCAAACTTAGATTAACTGTCTAAAAAAATCCCGACCTACCATCAGAACCCAAAATATAAGCTTGTTTTACTCCAATGTTTGTACACAAATAAAATGTAAACAAATACTATACAGTATAGCATCAAAACATGGTTAAAACTATAATTTGGTTAAAATCATAGACGGTCAATCTTTGCAACCATAGCTCTGTCTATGAACTTGAGAGTGAATACATTTATCCAGCCCCATCCCGCTTTTTTGTTATTGTTTCTACTGCTGATTGCTGTTTTAAGATGTAAGCCTAAATATCCATGTGCTTAGTGGTGCTACACTACAGTATAGGTCTGTCACGTCATGACATGTCATAGGGCTTAATGCATGCAGCATGGCTTTGCACTGCATCATTTTAGCACTTTTTTAACATTAAATTACCTCCAAATTAAACTATACATACAGTATAATATGCGTTTCTGCTTTCATGAAGTAGAAACTACTTCAAGTGTATAGGAAAGTACAGGAATCATCAAATCAAAATAGTCATTCCATGCAATTTCAGCAAGCCATGAAACCCACCATCTCAGATTGTTCTGAAATTGTTCCTGTAGTTAGAAACAGATGAGATTAGCATTCCTGAAACAATTTATTGAAATGTTATTCGATTTCGGAGAATTTAAGCTAATTGATTGCACCCCAATTGGACATTTTAGTTTGTAGGTTTCAGATAATATTCAATAAATATAGTACCCAACACCTGAACCATCACCAGATTCACACAGAATACATTACATAGTATGCAGAAGCAATATCACATCTTCATACTACTTTAGTCCAAATCGGATGTTGGGTACTATATTTATTGAATATTATCTGAATCCCATAAATTAAAATGACAAATGTTGGTGTAATCAATTAGCTACATTTCTCAGAGATCAAATCATATTTGAACAAAATAATGTTTCAGGAATGCTAATTGTATCTGTTACTAACTATATAACTGATTTCAGAACAATCTGAGATGGTGGGTGTCGAAATCCTCTTTCTTGTGCTTTTTGAGGTGGAACAACACCACATTCTCATATGCAGCAGGGATTTCAAGCCAAAGCAAACCATCATTAGCATGCAGTTTGCAAACACAGCAGCGTTGAACCTCTGTTTTCTGATGGTTGAAGTGCCAGGGTGGGCTGAGTGACATGGCTGACTCCAAGAGGCTGGAGTGCATTCATTAGAGACTGTTGAGTGATGTCAGAGAGACAGATGGTAATGTAAGACAATGCACTGGAGTGAGAGGTGGGGGGAAGGCGGCAGAAAGGAGATGCTGGCACATCAAAGCAGGATAGGAGACTTTTGATGCAGCAGAGGCTAGCAGGACAAGACTCAAGCCATGACAGCTAGCCAATGTGTGCTTTTGTAGAGTTGTTGTTTTGTCTGGTCCCGGGGGGAAAGTCTTACAACAGGAAAAGCAGCCATCAAACTGTGAGAACGCACGATCATGACGTGCTACCGGGGCTATGTTCAGGGTGGTGAAACGTTTAGAACGTTGCAGATAGAGCTGATTCGATTCCCTATTTTACCTGACAGACAATCTGTTCAACACAATACATTTATTTCTGAACAGGCCCTCTTGGATAGATACGCGTATGTATACAGTACATAAAGTGACAGAATGGGTCACGACCTGGAATGGTTCGAACCCTCTGCACAAAAACACTTTATACCCAATAAGCATTGTCAATACCACTGACACAGATAGGCCAAGGTGGGCAGCAGAATCCCCAAAAGATCAGATATATCCAGCAGCAATGAATGAAAAAGGGAAATATCTTACTAGTTCAGTTCTAGGCCTTGTTTCCCAGTTGCGATGTAACTTAAGCATTACAATGACTGTACCAGATGCATCGTTATTTACTATCTAACTTTTTTTATTATTACATGAATATCGACTCAGAGTATGGCAGTGACGTTCTATTTGCTAATGAAAACATTGGGTCGCTGACCATAATGTAAGTGTCAGAGTTTAATAAATCTGATACGGTAGCCAACATTCTTTTTTTGGGGGGGGGGTGTAATGTTAAATAATGCTACTATGGCTGCTTTGACTTGTGAATTGTATATTTTCTGTAACACACCTGATAGTCACTCTATGGTTTTTGTACTTCCATCTGTAAGCCCCCTACTTTGAGTCTTAGAACTGCCAGCATACAGCTGGCACGAAGGAATGTTTACCACTAAAGGAGTTGCGGTTTACTGTATATAGTATTTGTAATTTACCCCTTAAATGCATATTTGCAATTCCATTGTGTGGGTTGTTGTCTTACAGTTGAGGTAGCTTTTGTCATTGTGGCTAATCATGAGGATTCCATCTCCTTTTGTCTTTCCACTATCATCAAGCTGTAATGATAGGCATTTTAGAAAATTCAACATCTACTTTGCCTGCAAAGGTCTCCCGGCAACCACCAGAGCAGGAATGCTGTGATACAAAATCAGCATTCGGAAGGCAAAGAATGGGAAATATGCTGTGAAGCCTGTGAAGACCAGACCCAACATTGTCACACCCTGATCTGTTTCACCTGACATTGTGCTTGTCTCCGCCCCCCTCCAGTTGTCGCTCATCTTCCCCATTATCCCCTGTGTATTTATATCTGTGTTCTCTGTTTATCTGTTGCCAGTTCGTTTTGTTTTGTGAAACCTACCAGCGTTTGTTCCCCTGCGCCTGGCTGTTCTTGCTCCTGTTTTCTAGTCCTCCAGGGTTTTAACCGTTCTGCCTGCCCTGAGCCTGCCGTTTTACACCTTGCCACACCTCACTGGATTATTGACCCCAGCCTGCCCTGACCCTGAGACTGCCTGCCGTTCTGGACCTTTTGCACCCGCTCTGGATTACTGACCTCTGCCTGCCTTTTACCTGTCGTTTGCCTGCCCCTGTACTAGAAATAAAGGTTTGTTTCTTCAACACTGTCTGCATCTGGGTCATACCTGATACAACATATTGTAAGTCATAGTTTTTCATTTCAAATCAGCATCAATGGAACATTTCAGACACACACAAATGCCAAATGCAAACATTGAACAGTTTTTCAAAAGAAGTGCACAATCAAATATTGCATAATTCAAATTGAGTACTTAAAAAACACCAGAAAACACATTGTAGAATGAGTAGATCACTAAATCATCAAATTGATACCATAACTCAGAACAGTTAACCTCTTACACCTAGACGTTCCGCTAGCGGAACACCTGCTCCAATATCCAATGATAGGCGTGGCGCGAATTACAAATTCCTAAAAAATACGACTATTTCACAGCATTTTAAAGACAAGACTCTCCTTTATCTAACCACACTGTCCGATTTCAAAAAGGCTTTACAGCGAAAGAAAAACATTAGATTATGTCAGCAGAGTACCCAGCCAGAAATAATCACACCCATTTTTCAAGCTAGCATATAATGTCACAAAAACCCAGAAGACAGCTAAATGCAGCACTAACCTTTGATGATCTTCATCAGATGACACACCTAGGACATTATGTTATACAATACATGCATGTTTTGTTCAATCAAGTTCATATTTATATCAAAAAACAGCTTTTTACATTAGCATGTGACGTTCAGAACTAGCATACCCCCGCAAACTTCCGGGGAATTTACTAACAATTTACTAAATTACTCACGATAAACGTTCACAAAAAGCATAACAATTATTTTAAGAATTATAGATACAGAACTCCTCTATGCACTCGATATGTCCAATTTTAAAATAGCTTTTTGGTGAAAGCACATTTTGCAATATTCTAAGTACATAGCCCAGCCATCACGGGCTAGCTATTTAGACACCCGGCAAGTTTAGCCTTCACCAAAATCAGATTTACTATAACAAAAATGTTATTACCTTTGTTGTCTTCGTCAGAATGCACTCCCAGGACTGCTACTTCAATAACAAATGTTGGTTTGGTCCCAAATAATCCATCGTTATATCCGAATAGCGGCGTTTTGTTCGTGCGTTCCAGAAACTATCCGAAATGTTAAATCAGGGTCGTGCGCATGGCGCAATTCGTGACAAAAAAATTCTAAATATTCCATTACCGTACTTCGAAGCATGTCAACCGCTGTTTAAAACCAATTTTTATGCAATTTATCTCGTAAAAAAGCGATAATATTCCGACCGGGAATCTCCTTTTCGGCAAACAGAGGAAAAATCACAAAGACGGGGGCGGCCAGTGCACGCGCCTAAGCCCACAGTCCCTTGATCGGCCACTTGAGAAAGGCGATAATGTGTTTCAGCCTGGGGCTGGGATGACGACATTCAGGTTTTTCCCGGGCTCTGCGCGCCCATGGAAGACGTAGGAAGTGTCACGATAGAGCAGAGATCCTTTGTAAAAGATAGAGATGGCAAAGAAGTTCAAGAAATGGTCAGACAGGCCACTTCCTGTAAAGGAATCTCTCAGGTTTTGACCTGCCATTTGAGTTCTGTTATACTCAGACACCATTCAAACAGTTTTAGAAACTTTAGGGGGTTTTCTATCCAAAGCCAATAATTATATGCATATTCTAGTTACTGGGCAGGAGTAGTAACCAGATTAAATCGGGTACGTTTTTTATCCAGCCGTGAAAATACTGCCCCCTAGCCATAACAGGTTAATAAAAGGAAATCAAATTAACTACCCATGTAACAAACATTTTCCTTTTAAAAAACAGTACAAGCTCCTGCATCTTCTCTTCAACTAGGTCACCCTTGATCCAGCACCGTATGTGGGGAAGCTGTTTGAACTATTCATCCCAGGGCCGCTGTTTGCCCAGTGTGAGGAGGCCATAGCTGGATTTGTTTCCAGCTTCAATCTTGGGGGTGATTGAAGCCAAGTGGGTGACTGAAGCCTGCTTGATTGAAGCGGGGTACATTGGTCCCCCACATTTTGTTACTTTGTAGTCTTTTTCATTCAGACAGGAGATGAGTGTTACAAATTTTACAAATCAATGGGCCTGCACACTGTAGGGTGGCCGGGTGCCTATAATAGGCTTACTGCTCAAATCTTTTATGTCATGATATCTCACCATTATTTCTCAGTTTAATTTCTCATGAGTGTTCATGTTGATAAATGTTTTGGCTATGCTGGTCGACTGTAAATTATCTAATAAATATCAATACAAACAATTCATAACATACACTACCTGGTGAAAAGTATGTGGATACGCCTTCAAATTTGTGGAATTGGCTATTTCAGCCACCCCCGTTGCTGAAAGGTGTATAAAATCGAACACACAGCAATGCAATCTCCATAGCAAACATTGGCAGTAGAATGGACCGTACTGAAGAGTTCAGTGACTTTTAACATGGGATCGTCATAGGATGCCACCTTTCCAACAAGTCAGTTCGTCAAATTTCTGCCCTGCTAGAGCGGCCCCGATCAACTGTAAGAGCTGTTATTGTGAAGTGGAAAAGTTTAGGAGCAACAACGGCTCGACCGCGAAGTGGTAGGCCACACATGATCACAGAACAGGACTGCCAAGTAAAGAAAAATCATCTCCTCGGTTGCAACACTACCGAGTTCCAAACTGCCTCTGAAAGCAACGTCACCACAAGAACTGTTTGTCGGGAGCTTCATGAAATGGGTTTCCATGGCCGTGCAGCTACACACTAGCCTAAGATCACCATGCACAATTCCAAGCGTCGGCTGGAGTGGTATAAAACTTGCCGTCATTGGACTCTAGAGCAGTGGAAACGCATTCTCTGGAGGGATGAATCACGCTTCACCATCTGGCATTCGAATCTGGGTTTGGCGGATGCCAGTAGAATGCTACCTGCCCGATTTCATAGTGCCAACTGTAAAGTTTGGTCGAGGAGGAACAATGGTCTGGGGCTGTTTTTCATGGTTCGGGGTAGGCCGCTTAGTTCCAGTGAAGGGAAACCTCAACCCCATCTAACACCTTTGGGATGAATTGGAACGCCAACTGCGAGCCAGGCCTAACCACCCAACATCAGTGCCTGACCTCACTAAAGCTCTTGTGGCTGAATGGAAGCAGGTCCCCGCAGAAATGTTCCAAAATCTAGTGGTAAGCCTTCCCGGAAGAGTGGAGGCTATTATAGCAGCAAAGGGGGAACAACTCCATAATAATGCCCATGATTTTGGAATGAGATGTTCGACGAGCCATGTAGTGTATTGTCATTTATACATGACATTCTAAGCCTAAATAGTATGCTAATGCAGAGGCAGTAATAAATTGTCCAGTACACTTGTTGTATACTCATGGACATTCCCTTATGTCTAAGCGTCTAAGGGGACTCAGGCTTTAGTCATTCTTGTGAAGAAGTGTATCAGTGCACTGTATTCTGTAATTACTTACAAAACAATAGAAATGCAATTGTTTATTGCTGCTGTTTGTCTGACATCCAACAGTCCATGATCAGCTCTGTTGACCATGAGAGCATTTTGCTGAAAAAATGGGTTGGGGCATACTATTTCGGCTTGGAATGACATGTGGCTTATACTCCAAGTCGATATTCACATAATACTAAGGAATTGCCCTCAAGCATGCCCACAAATTGGGGAAAACAAACATTCTTTGCCATTGACCCCAATTGTAAAAGAGCTAACTTTGTCATATACAGAAATAACCAAACATGCCGAGAAAGCTTCTGTGTTGTTCAATGTACATGTAGCCAGGTCAAAAATCCCGACCTACGGTTTGCAATGCTCCCACATAGGGAAATAGAGCCTGCGAGAAGAGACCTTTGGTTTCAGGCTATTCGTCATGGGATAGTGGGAAATGTGGGGACCCGTTGTCCAAGTAGGCTACAGGTAGCTATGTGTCTGGAAAACATTTGTGACTTGTTTTAGGAAACTAGGCATATGTCACGCGTCAATACTTCACAGGAGAGCCATTTCAACGCAACCCCTTTTTTTAATCAAAATGCGTTTTTTGGCAGAAATGCCTTCTGGAACATGTGAACTTTCATGCCATATGTAAATAAAAATAAAATTGTTAAATTACAAGGCTAGTTGGTTTAGCCACAGAAAAAGTCAGCAAGCTTCCCGCTAGCCATGATTGGCTGAGATATTGAGTGGGCTGGACATGCCAAGAGATGAGTTTGGATTGTTCTGCCATGTAGCACGCTTCTGTCTATTTGAGCTGATCAGTATGTGTAGGTAATCCTGTCTAACACAGCTTTTAAAAACATATATTGCGTAGTACAACTGCACAAGTGTTGCTCTCCACTTTCTGGAGGACCGAGTTTTGTAATCAGTGGAATTAGATTATGATACAGAAGCTAAGGAGATGGAGAAAACACCTGTCTCTGGATTACATCTTCAAAGTAAGGACAACCATGACATCTGTGAGAAAGGGAGAAACGTCCATCCATTTATACGGGTAAGATAGTCAGACTAACTACATTTGCAGATATTACACGTCTCTAATTTGGTCAGAAAGTCATTCATTTCAAGCTGGCTCGCAAGCTAAAGTTACTTGCAAGATCTGTGTAGTAATATTACAGTGCCTTGCAAAAGTATTCACACCAAGCAAGCGGCACTATGTCGTGTCCTTGGCATCATTAAAACTGAAGACCTATTTATCAAATAACTCTGTAATTATTATTATGCAATTAAAGTGATTAATCATGTAACTGTAATTAACTAGGATGTCGGGGCACCAAGGAAAATATTCAGATTACAAAGTTATAATTTTCCTAATATAACTTTCAGATATTTTAATATCTGATCAATTTGTCTTCGAATTAATGAATTATTATTTACCTCACGTTAGTCTCATTCCAAACGTCGTAAATTGTTGGTTATCTGCATGAACCCAGTCTTCACTATGAGTCATCCATACATCAATTGTCTTAACCTCTCTGGGCTAGGTGGGACGAATTCGTCCCACCTACGTAACAGCCAGTTGAATCCTGTGGCGCGATTTTCAAAACGTTTGAAATGCTATTACTTCAATTTCTCAAACATATGACTATTTTACAGCTATTTAAAGACAAGACCCCTGTTAATCTAACCACACTGTCCGATTTCAAAAAGGCTTTACAACGAAAGCAAAACATTAGATTATGTCAGCAGACTACCCAGCCAGAAATAATCAGACACCCATTTTTCAAGCTAGCATATAATGTCACAAAAACCCAGAAGACAGCTAAATGCAGCACTAACCTTTGATGATCTTCATCAGATGACAACCCTAGGACATTATGTTATACAATACATGCATGTTTTTTCAATCAAGTTCATATTTATATCAAAAACCAGCTTTTTTACATTAGCATGTGACGTTCAGAACTAGCATACCCCCCGCAAACCTCCGGTGAATTTACGAAATTACTCACGATAAACGTTCACAAAAAGCATAACAATTATTTTAAGAATTAT
Organism: Salmo salar; assembly: GCF_965601325.2. NCBI lineage: Eukaryota > Metazoa > Chordata > Actinopteri > Salmoniformes > Salmonidae > Salmo > Salmo salar. The sequence continues at coordinate 86,279,085 of NC_138305.1, forward strand.
AGATACAGAACTCCTCTATGCACTCAATATGTCCGATTTTAAAATAGCTTTTCGGATGAAGCACATTTTGCAATATAATCAGTAGATAGCCCGGCATCACAGGGCTAGCTATTTAGACACCCAGCAAGTTTAGCATTCACCATAATCAGATTTACTATAAGAAAAATGGTCTTACCTTTCCTGTTCTTCGTCAGAATGCACTCCCAGGACTTCTACTTCAATAACAAATGTTGGTTTGGTCCCAAATAATCCATCGTTATATCCGAATAGCGTCGTTTTGTCCGTGCGTTCCAGAAACTATCCGAAATGGTAAATAACGGTCGTGCGCATGGCGCAATTCGTGACAAAAAAATTCTAAATATTCCTTTACCGTAATTCGAAACATGTCAACCGCTGTTTAAAATCAATTTTTATGCCATTTTTCTCGTAGAAAAGCGATAATATTCCGACCGGGAATCTCCTTTTTGGCAAACAGAGGGAAAAAATCACAAAGACGGGGGCGGCCAGGTCACGCGCCTAAGCCCACAGTCCCTTGATCGGCCACTTGAGAAAGGCGATAATGTGTTTCAGCCTGGGGCTGGGATGACGACATTCTGTTTTTTCCCGGGCTCTGAGCGCCCATGGACGACGTAGGAAGTGTCACGTTAGAGCAGAGATCCTTTGTAAAAGATAGAGATGGCAAAGAAGTTCCAGAAATGGTCAGACAGGCCACTTCCTGTAAAGGAATCTCTCAGGTTTTGACCTGCCATTTGAGTTCTGTTATACTCACAGACACCATTCAAACAGTTTTAGAAACTTTTGGGTGTTTTCTATCCATATATAATAACTATATGCATATTCTTGTTACTGGGTAGGATTAGTAACCAGATTAAATCGGGTACGTTTTTTATCCAGCCGTGAAAATACTGCCCCCTAGCCCCAACCAAAATCTGAGAAGGTTTCATTCAGGAAGTGGCCTGTCTGACAAGGTGTCGTTCTTCTTGTCTCTGTTTATTGAAGAGTGAGGATCTTAGCTGTCCCGTGACACTTCCTACGGCTGCCATAGGTTCTCAGAAGGCGGCAAAAAGCGGAATCGTGGCTTTGCAGGCTCTGGCTGAAAAAAAGTAGCGCGTTTGGGTAGTGGCTGGTTACAGTACTGTGAGACTCAGGCTCGTGCCCGCGTCGACCGAAAGGTTTGTTTTCATTCCTCTGTTTAGCTAAATGGACATTCCAGGTCAGAATATTATCGCTTTTTTACGAGAAAAATGGCATAAAAATGGATTTTAAACAGCGGTTGACATGCTTCGAAGTACGGTAATGGAATATTTAGATTTTTTTTGTCACGAATTGCGCCATGCGCACGACCCTTCTTTACCATTCGGATAGTGTCTGGGACACACAAACAAAACTCCGCTATTCGGATATAACGATGGATTATTTTGGACCAAACCAACATTTGTTATTGAAGTAGCAGTCCTGGGAGTGCATTCTGACGAAGACAACAAAAGGTAATCAAACTTTTATAATAGTAAATCTGATATTGGTGAGTGCTAAACTTGCCGGGTGTCTAAATAGCTAGCCCGTGATGCCTGGGCTATGTACTTAGAATATTGCAAAATGTGCTTTCACCAAAAAGACATTTTAAAATCGGACATATCGAGTGAATAGAGGAGTTATGTATCTATAATTCTTAAAATAATTGTTATGCTTTTTGTGAACGTTTATCGTGAGTAATTTAGTAAATTGTTAGCAAATTCCCCGGAAGTTTGCGGGGGGTATGCTAGTTCTGAACGTCACATGCTAATGTAAAAAGCTGTTTTTTGATATAAATATGAACTTGATTGAACAAAACATGCATGTATTGTATAACATAATGTCCTAGGTGTGTCATCTGATGAAGATCATCAAAGGTTAGTACTGCATTTAGCTGTCTTCTGGGTTTTTGTGACATTATATGCTAGCTTGAAAAATGGGTGTCTGATTATTTCTGGCTTGGTACTCTGCTGACATAATCTAATGTTTTGCTTTCGCTGTAAAGCCTTTTTGAAATCGGACAGTGTGGTTAGATAAAGGAGAGTCTTGTCTTTAAAATGCTGTGAAATAGTCATATGTTTGAAAAATTGAAGTTTTTGTATTTTTGAGGAATTTGTAATTCGCGCCACGCCTATCATTGGATATTGGAGCAGGTGTTCCGCTAGCGGAACGTCTAGATGTAAGAGGTTAACATCATTACATAGCATCCCATCATCTCACAAATAGCTTCATCCTTATTCATTAATTTTATACAACCATTAGATGTAAGTCTCATACCTGAGACTCTTCTATAAACATGGTAATGTGGCGGTATTGTCTCTCATGAGTTTCACAAAATTGTACCAAACGGACCAGTTCGTAGCTGGATTCTTCACCAATCTTTTATACCTTCTCCAGAACATAAATGTCGTTCGGTTCTCCAGTTCTGTGAGGTGTAAGAAATTCCTTTGTTCTCTCTATGAAAACTCACTCTCTCTCTATATTGTGGCCATGAGGAGATAGTCTCCTCCAGGAATTTACAACCTCTCTGACCACAGCAGCCTGGGCGTAGGAGACAGAGGGGTCAAATGTTTCAGGTAGCCTTCCACAAGTTTCCCACAATAAGTTGGCAGAGCTGGTGTAAATGAGTCAGGTTGGTAGGCCTCCTTGCTCGCACATGTTTTTCAGTTCTGCCCACAAAATGTATATAAGATTGAGGTCAGGGCTTTGTAATGGCCACTCCAATACCTTGACTTTGTTGTCCTTAATCCATTTTGCCACAACTTTGGAAGTATGCTTGGGGTCATTGTCCATTTGGAAGTCCCATTTGTGACCAAGCTTTAACTTCCTTCCTCATGATGCCATCTATTTTGTGAAGTGTGAAGTCCCTCCTGCAGCAAAGCACCCCACAACATTATGCTGCCACCCGGTTGGGATGCTGTTCTTCGGCTTGCAAGCATCCCCTTTTTCCTCCAAACATAATGATGGTCATTATGGCCAAACAGTTCTATTTTTGTTTCATCAGACCAGAGGACATTTCTCCAAAAAGTACGATCTTTGTCCCCATGTGCAGTTGCAAACCGTAGTCTGGCTTTTTTATGGCGGTTTGGAGCAGTGGCTTCTGCCTTGCTGAGCGGCCTTTCAGGTGATGTTGTTATAGGACTCGTTTTACTGTGGATATAGATACTTTTATTCCTGTTTCCTCCAGCATCTTCACAAGGTCCTTTGCTGTTGTTCTGGAATTGATTTGCACTTTTCGCACCAAAGTGCGTTCAGCTCTATGAGACAGAACGCGTCTTCTCCCTGAGCGGTATGACGGCTGCGTGGTCCCATGGTGTTTGAACTTGCGTACTTTTCTTTGTACAGATGAACGTGGTACCTTCAGGCATTTGGAAATTGCTCCCAATGAAGAACCAGACTTGTGGAAGTCTACAATTGTTTTTCTGAGGCCTGATTTCTTTTGATTTTCCCATGATGTCAAGCAACGAGGCACTGAGTTTGAAGGTAGGCCTTGAAATACATTCACAGGTACACCTCCAATTGACTCAAATTATGTCAATTAGCCTATCAGATGCTTCTAAAGCCATGACTTCATTTTCTGGAATTGTCCAAGCTGTTTGAAGGCACAATCAACCTAGTGTATGCAAAACTTCTGACCCACTGGAATTGTGATACAGTGAATTATAAGTGAAATAATCTGTCTATAAACAATTGTTGGAAAAATTACTTGTCATGCACAAAGTGGATGTCCTAATCGACTTGCCAAAACTATCGTTTTTTTCAACTGTATGTCTATCTACTCTGATTTCAGATCACTCTTGTCAGAGTGTGCCAGAGCGCAGAATAACTGACAAATTTACAAACGCTCAACACCTGTTGAATATGGCAACAACCACATGGCAATGACCACAAGATTAAGAATTGTTGACTTGACATGCATAAAGCAGCAAATGGTTACAAAAGTATCTCTAAAAGCCTTGATGTTGATCAGTTCACGGTAAGACAAATTGTCTATAAATGGAGAAAGTTCAGCACTGTTGCTACTCTCCCTAGGAGTGTCCGTCTTGCAAAGATGACTGCAAGAACACAGCGCAGAATGCTCAATGAGGTTAAGAAGAATCATAGTGTCAGCTAAAGACTTACAGAAATCTCTGGGACATGCTAACATCTCTGGTGACGAGTCTACGATACGTAAAACACTAAACAAGAATGGTGTTCATGCGAGAACGCCACGGAATAAGCCACTGCTGTCCAAAAAATACATTTCTGCATGTCTGAGGTACACAAAAGAGCACCTGGATGTTCCAGGCATAATATTCTGTGGACAGATGAAACTAAAGTCGAGTTGTTTGGAAGGAACATACAACACTATGTGTGGAGAAAAAAGGGCACAGCACAGCACACCAACATCAAAACCTCATCCCCACTGTAAAGTATGGTGGAGGGAGCATTGTGGTTTGGGGCTGCTTTGCTGCCTCAGGGCCTGGACAGCTTGCTTTCATCGAAAAAATGAAAAATGAATTCCCAAGTTTATCAAGACATTTTGTAGGAGAATGTAAGACTATCTGTCTACCAGTTGAAGCTCAACAGAAGTTGGGTGATGCAACAGGACAACAACAAAAAACACAGAAGTTAATCAACAGAATGGTTTCACCAGAAGAAAATACGCCTTCTGGAGAGTCCTGACCTCAACCCGATTGAGATGCTGTGGCATGACCTCAAAAGAGCCGTTCACACCAAACATCCCAAGAATATTGCTGATCTGACATGGTTATGTAACGAGGAATGGTCCTAAATTCCTCCAGACCATTGTGCAGGTCTGATCCGCAACTACAGAAAATGTTTGGTTGAGGTTATTGCTGCAATAAGGAGGGTCAACCAGTTATTAAATATAACGGTTCACATACTTTTTCCACCCTGCACTGTGAATGTTTACATAGTGTGTTCAATAAAGACATGAAAACATATAATTGTTTGTGTGTTATTAATTTAAGCAGACTGTGTTTGTCTATTGTTGTGACTTAGATGAAGATCAGATGAAATTTTATGACAAATCTTTGCAGAAATCCAGGTAATTCCAAAGGGTTCACATACTTTTTCTTGCACTGTAGTTCACTAGTTAGTTTTTAAGGAAGCTAATTTTCCAACTTTTTGCCTCAGGTTTGGCTGCCCTAACAAGCCTGAGTGGAATCAGGTGTTCGACGAGCAGGTATCCACATACTTTTGGTCATTTAGTGTACGTACATACAAACAGACACAGACATGACTTTCCTTTAGAGAAAAAGCTAACCTAAAGCGCCTCAACCTCGTCTCTCCCCAACACACACACGACTCAGGGGATACCATCCACACTAGCTTTCAATTTGAAAATAAACCAGCTTAATTACAAATAACTGTTGGCTGTGCCCAAAGCCCTAAATTACTTTCCATGGCAGGGGGAGAATTGGTTAGTTACATCTCATGCAATATCTATCAACTACTTAAATACAAGCAGAATGTCCAGAAGTGGAGAGCACACAACAACCCAATCAGCTGAAATGGATGGCTTCACCCAGTGTGAATCAATATGTATCCAACACATGTTGAGAATAAAGCAACGGATCAAACTGAGCTGTCTATAAACTAATCAGATTGATCATGTTGTGGGTCAGTGTAATTGGAGCAACTTCAAGCTCCGACTGTATGTAACCGATGTGAAATGGCTAGTTAGTTAGCGGTGGTGCGCGCTAATAGCGTTTCAATCGGGTGACGTCACTCGCTTTGAGACCTGAAGTAGTTGTTCCCCTTGCTCTGCAAGGGCCGTGGCTTTTGTGGCGCGATGGGTAACGATGCTTCGTGGGTGTCAGTTGTTGATGTGTGCAGAGGGTCCCTGGTTCAAGCCCAGGTTGGGGCGAGGAGAGGGACGGAAGCTATACTGTTATATGTGGAGCTTGTCTTTGGGACATCTTCAACAGAACAGGAGCCATGTCCACACACTGTAGGATTACTGAAAAGAGAAACACAAAATCTAATATGATGAATGCAAATCATACAGTTTTAGAACAGGGCAGGAGTGTATAGTCTATCATCAGAGGGCAAGGTGAGGCTATTAGGCTACCTTTGCTATCCAATCCTCTCAGATCTTCTCGAAGAGGAAGTGCATATGGGGTAGGGTGAAAAGACTCAATTTGGGATTGGGCATATAAAGGGCACCTTGAGGTTAGGTTATCAAAGTTGCTAACAGCCATATGATTGCTTGTGGATACCAATGTCACAGACTTTGGTTCACAAAGCCATATTACTTCTCCCCTGTAAAATTGTTGCCACACTTCATTCGGGCACAACATAGGCTACAGCACTTTTTACAACTGAAATCATGTCATTTTCACACAATGTTACACATGAGAAATGTGACATTGCCTTAGAGAAATATACAAACCACAACTTGCGTTGCTGGTGTGGTTCCACACTATCATGACTTTTGAGCTCTGTTTCAAATCATCTTACTGCATCCTATCTCACCACCTCCTCAATGATATTGGGGAAGAAGGTCCAAGGTCCTTCTCATCAGGACTTTGAAGGTGAGAAGAGAGCATGTGAGGAAAGAATAATTGAAAAACTCTCATCTCTGTTGCCATTCCCAAAAGTCAGTGATTGCTGTTCCTACTCCCGTTTACAACACCTCAAAAGGAGGTTGATAATTACTAGAATTAGTGGCCAGCTAATTCCTGGTGCCTGAATGGGCACACAATACAGATAAAAAAATATGTTCTAACAAAACAAGAAACAATTAACCTCCTGACTGAACGACAATGCCAGACAAAAGTCTAGGAGAAGTCAGAGTTCCATTCTTAGCAAGTCTAGGAGATTGGCAGAGTTCCATTCTTAGCATGGGGCAAATAAGGCAGACCAACTTTTTCAGTGTTTGCTTTTGAAAAATCACAATTTGTTTTGTGAGGAACAGTTGCATCTCACTGTACTTGTCAAAGATTTTGTCAACAAATTCTCTGACAACATTTTTAATTTTTTCTAAATTTCAGGAAATAATGCACATTCTCAAAAGTGCAACCTATCTTGACAGCCTAAAGCAGAAATAAAAAATGAGTTCCCCCAGCATATCAAGAATATCGAGCAGTGTGACATCACATGTTCTGTATGATCCCTTGGGAGATTCTCAATTTGGCTAAGAAAGTCTGTACTCTCCTTGACTCCTCTGTCCTCCTTTCCTCCGTGACCCAGAAACCGATGTGGTCGCCATATGTAGGAGAGTGTCAATTCGTTAATGGGTGAACAGACGAGTTTGCTCCTCTACTTGATTGCCTCGTCCGGCAGAGGATGCTCATGTGTATCTTGCCGCAGAACAGTTTTGAAATCCAACACACCCCCTTTATAACAACTGTGGTGTTCTCAGATAAGAAAAGCATGCACACATTTAAAGACTAAACACTACTTATCCTTTTATCAATAAAATGTCTAGCACAACTAGCTACAGTATATTTATTTTTACCACTTTACACATGTATTTTGGGATTCCACCTCTGGAAACGTAATTTGCCTGCTGACATGTAGAAGGGAGCGTCTCATTTCATACAAGCACATTAGTTTCCACGTTTCCTCTACTCGCCTCCTCTCTTCAATTACTTTTTAAAAAATTAAAGGAGGCGAGGAGAGGATGGAGGAGAGGGCGCAAGGAATTGAGGAAATACAATTGATATGGGTCTTAATGAGGGGACACACCAATGGGCAGTGTTTCAAATGTGAATAACATTATCCTGACGTAGATCTAAAAACCAGTGAGCCAGTCGCTACTGTTGGAGCTCCGAGGAGGCTGCAGCCGGAGTACTGTGATTGCTAAATTAAGCAGCAACCGACATGCTTTGTGGTGCAGATGAGTCCCACTGAAACAGGTCAGGCATTAAGAACAGAATTCCGCAACACGCTTCGCACCACATACCCAAAGCATCCTTCACTGGGATGGCTAATGTGTGATTAAGGGGAAGGAGACTAAGTGGATATTAAAGATTGGCTTTCTTAGGGTTGTTGTCTTGATGATGAGCAGTGTATTGAATTCATGCTGTGCAGTATAGCGGTTTTATTCCCTCTCTCATCTCATAGGATGAAGGGGGGTTCTTGAATTCAATCATTGACATTCTAGGAACAGTTTTACAACATAGTTGTATACTCCCATACATTGCAAATGTGCAAAAACAAACTTGTACTGACTATATCAGTCAGTCTCAAATACCTTTAAATACCAAGAATCTTTAAATACCTTCAATTTAGAACCTCTTGACCTTTGCTGAGAATTAGTGCAATTTATCTGTTGCATATGTATGAAATAAAGAAGCACATTGCATGGTAGTGTATGTAACTGTACATACCAGCAATTCAATAATAGTCCCATCAGATATTGGCAGTGAAATGATATACAATGTGACCAGCATGGGGAATAGCACTTAGACCTCATCTCAGATATTATTTGTTTGGTGCTTAGTCAATATGGTGGCAGCTCTATCTCCATGATTGATAAGTCTTGGGTGCATGGGCTTCAGCTTTCCATTAGAGAGGAATGGCTCCCTGCTGATTCATGCTGCCATGTGAAGAGGCTCATTTCCTCATAATCCATTGTTTCTGTCCATGTTTACAGGGATGCTATTCACTAAGTGGTCACTCACTCACACACACACACACACACACACACACACACACACAGGCTCAGAGAGACATAGACATACACCACACACACACACCACCTTGTTGCATTTAGGCTAGGCTCTATTCTCCCGTGGAAGCAGATTAAGTGTACACTTCCTCATTTCATTTATTTACCCATTTGAGCGTGCAGCAACTGCGCCTCTCTCTCCAGGCTGGGTGGGTTTGTGTGTTGGTGGGTGGGTGGGGGATAGGCCAAATCTGTTTCTGAGAAGGTACAGCAGGCTCTCCCAAGCAAACAGAGCCACTGGTTTCATGACATGAGGGCAGGGGCATATCCGCATTGGATTTCTCATTTTGGCAGAGGCACTCTGTGTACATTCACATTAGGAGAGCACTGAGAAAGTGAAGGGAATGTATTTTTTTTAGGCTTTTAGCAGATGCTCTTATCCAGAGCGACTTACAGCAACAATTAGATTTAAGTGCCTTGCTCGAGCACATTGACAGATTTTTCATTTAGTCAGATTGTGGAGTCGAACCAGCAACCTTTTTGGTTACTGGCCCAACACTCTTAACCACTAGGCTACCTGCAGCACATTGTCTCTCCATTCTGTAGTCATTATGCTGTCTCAGTGCTGTAGCTACTAATTAGTCTCAGATGGAATTATTTAGTGCATCCATTTCTTGAAATAATCAGGCATCTTTACAATGCCTTGTTTTGCGAGCGATTAATCACCCTAAAACAATAGGATTTTTAAATGTGTATACAAATTCAAAAACCTCATTCCTCAGCTCACCACGAGTGCTGTTGCTGCACTCCTCTCAAAACCATTCCCTGATGCTACAGGAGGAAACGAGGGGCCATGCACAAATTGCCTGTGTATTTGATTCCATAAGGAAGGAAAGTGCACACTCACGCTGCACTGGGATGGGCGAGATGGAATTGTACATTTGTTTTAACACACTGATACGTGGGTCCTTGACATTTAGAATTCATTGTCAATATCCTTTGGTAGTAAATAAGAGATGTTGCCTTGTTGTTAATAGCCCGGTCCCAGGCAGCGCTGCTCTCTGTAATTCGGGTGTGGGCGGCTGGCGTTTTCTGGTGGAAAGACGATGGTCTAATTGACTTCTCCAGTCCAGTGGTGAGGATGATAGCACAGAGCAGCTGTGCTTGAGACACTTGACTCGTGGCAGTCCTTGTTTTAGCTTTACAAATGAATGACATGGACACATGAGAGGACTGAAAGCAGGTGAAATCTTCCCAGCTAGCACATTTGGTTCCTTGGAAGTTGTGGGAATGTGACTTTTTGGTTTCCCATTGGTTCTGGGAACGAAGCCATACGTTTCCTGACCTGTAAAACTAAACAGTTTTTAAAAATTCTGAGAACGGAAGTGAAAATGTAGACTTCTAGGAACATAGATTTTTAGTTTGTGGGGAGGTTCTGAGAATGTTTTACTATGGTTCCCTGAAAGTTTTATTAATGTTCTGATTTGAAGGTAATTAAATAATGTTATGCGAACATGTTTCAATAAGACTTTTAAAAACAATGCTGAGAACAGAACGTATATGTTTTAAATAACATTCTTAGAATGTTTTGTGGTTTTTAATGGAAAGTTTTGTTAATGTTCTTTGAACAATTTGACAACATGACTTTAAATAAAAGCATGAAGAAACCTGTAGGAAATGTTATGCTGAAGTACTGAAATTTCCACAGATGAAATCAAAATCAAATCAAATCCAAATGTATTTGTCACATGCGCCGAATACAACAGGTGTAGACCTTACTGTGAAATGCTTACTTACAAGTCCTTAAACAGAAATTCAGTTAAGAAAAATTCCTAAAAAAAATAAATAAATAAAAGTAACAAATAATTTAAGAGCAGCAGTAAAATAACAATAGCGAGGCTATATACAGGGGGTACCGGTACAGAGTCAATGTCCCGGGGCACCGGTTAGTCGAGGTAATTGAAGTAATATGTACATGTAGTTAGAGTTATTAAAGTGACTATGCATAGATAATAACGGAGAGTAGCAGCAGCATAAAAGGGGGGGGGGGGGCAATGCAAATAGTCTGGGTAGCCATTTGATTAGATGTTGTTTAGAACCATAAGGAAACCTGTAGGAAACGTTATGCTGTTGTTGTGAAATTCCACAGAAGAACATTGTTTCTCAACGTTCTTCGTACAATTTGAAAACATTCTCAATGTCAAACCAGTTGGAGAACTTTCCTAGAACATTACCAAAATTGAAATTAAATGTAACCATAGATTATCCTGATTGCTACTACTGCTACTACTAATGAGTCTAATCCATATCATCTACTGTAGGCTGTGTCTGAGGTCAAGAAAACATGCTTCAAATAAAGCCTCTGATTCAATCGCTGCGAATTGAATTCACTAAGTATGGATTGGTACCTCTTATGATCCATCTTTAGTGTTGTCTGGCCTTTCCCAGGACCTTTATCTTGACTTAATGCAAAGAGTATACTATGAGATAAGCCTGTTCTTTTCCTTTGAAGGTTGAACACCAACACTGTTTTCAGAGACATTTCAGTTTGATCCCAAGTCAAAACGTATTTTTGGAAAGCTATTCCTCACATCTTCCTCAGACCATGTTCTCTCCATCTAAAGCCAAAAGTTTCATCCCAATACATAGCCCCCCACCCATGCAAATATAAATAATTACCATATCAATCAACTCAATAAACATTTAATGTCTGTAATCAGTGAGACAGCACGGGTGAATTGTCTTTTGGGATCACCACATCACTGTTCTGTAATTGTAGAAAAGAGCACTTGACATTTTTTAGCCCTTGTGATGAACCTTCAGGATTAGCAACTGAGCTGCCAAGACCACTGAGTCAGAACTAATATTATTTTCTGAATGCCGTGCAAGAGGACAAGAGGTACAGTATACTTGGAAATTGTATTCATATTAAACTACTTATAATATAGCAAACAATAAACAATATTAACAAAAAACAATGCAACACCGTATAAGGTTGAAGTCGGAGGTTTACATAGACTTAGGTTGGAGTCATTAAAACTCGTTTTTCAACCACTCCACAAATTTCTTGTTAACAAACTATAGTTTTGCACATCGGTTAGGATATCTACTTTGTGCATGACACAAGTAATTTTTCCAACAATTATTTCCAGACAGATTATTTCACTTATAATTCACTATCACAATTCCACTGGGTCAGAAGTTTACGTACACTAAGTTAACTGTGCCTTTAAACAGCTTGAAAAATTCCAGAAAATTATGTCATGGCTTTAGAAGCGACTCATAAGCTAATTGACATCATTTGAGTCAATTGGAGGTGTACCTGTGGATGTATTTCAAGGCCTACCTTCAAATTCAGTGCCTCTTTGCTTGACATCATGGGAAAATCAAAAGAAATTAGCCAAGACCTCAGAAAAAAATTGTAGAACTCCACAAGTCTGGTTCATCCTTGGGAGCATTTTCCAAACGCCTGAAGGTACCACGTTCATCTGTACAACAATAATACGCAAGTTTAAACACCATGGGACCACGCAGATGTCTCCTAGAGATTAATGTACATTGGTGTGAAAAGTTAAAATCAATCCCAGAACAACAGCAAAGGACCTTGTGAAGATGCTGGAGGAAACAGGTAAAAAAGTATCTATATCCACAGTAAAACGAGTCCTATATCGACATAACCTGAAAGGCCGCTCAGCAAGGAAGAAGCCACTGCTCCAAAACAGCCATAAAAAAGCCATACTACAGTTTGCAACTGCACATGGGGACAAAGATCGTACTTTTTGGAGAAATGTCCTCTGGTATGATGAAACAAAAATAGAATTGTTTGGCCATAATGACCATCGTTATGTTTGGAAGAAAAAGGGGGAGGCTTGCAAGCCAAAGAACACCATTCCAACCGTGAAGCACGGGGGTGGCAGCATCATGTTGTGGGGGTGCTTTGCTGCAGGAGGGACTGGTGCACTTCATAAAATAGATGGCATCATGAGGCAAGAAAATGATATGCCTATATTGAAGCAACATCTCAAGACATCAGTCAGGAAGTTAAAGCTTGGTCGCAAATGGGTCTTCCAAATGGACAATGACCCCAAGCATACTTCCAAAGTTGTGGCAAAATGGCTTAAGGACAACAAAGTCAAGGTATTGGAGTGGCCATCACAAAGCCCTGACCTCAATCCTATAGAACATTTGAGGGTAGAACTGAAAAAGCGTGTGCGAGCAAGGTGGACTACAAAACTGACTCAGTTATACCAGCTCTGTCAGGAGGAATGGGCCAAAATTCACCCAACTTATTGTGGGAAGCATGTGGAAGGCTACCCACAACGTTTGACCCAAGTTAAATCATTTAAAGGCAATTCTACCAAATACTAATTGAGTGTATGTAAACTTCTGACCCACTGGGAATGTGATGAAAGAAATAAAAGGTGAAATAAATCTTTCTCTACTATTATTCTGACATTTCACATTCTTAAAATAAAGTGGTGATCCTAACTAACCTAAGAGGGAATTATTATTAGGATTAAATGTCAGGAATTGTGAAAAACTGAGTTTAAATGTATTTGGCTAAGGTGTATGTAAACCTCCGACTTCAACTGTATTTGGTACAATTTTTCATTGAGAACGTATATCCAGCAGGAGACCTTTGAAATGTACTGAGATGTTAATTTCTCCCCGGAAAGAGAGTTGTGGCTTTCCTCTCAATATGTTCAAATTGTGTAAAAGTATAATTTGATAAAGCCTTTCCACAATGAAAATAACAACAGAGATTGTTTATCAGATTTCCCCGTCGCTGAGTAAGAACTATTGCCCTGAGGTGCTGTGTTGCCATTACATAACAACCAATATAGGGCATTGTGGGACTGAACTGGAAAATACTGGAGGAAAGAAAAGCTTTGCCTTTCTCAAGAGATACAAGCCATGAGGTAGAGAAGGAAGCCGCAAACTCTTCATCTCACCGTGAGAAGAAAAGCTGAAGTTGTTGTTTGACATGTAGACAGTTAAGTATTGAAAGCCTTGAATACCAGATATGTAATTTGACATTGTAGGAGCAGTGACACATCCACACCAGACGACAAGGACAAAGGGAATACACACCAAACCCCCTTTTACCGGCCAGAGAGCACAGAGGGGGGTACAGAAGGGTCCAAAAAGGAACCCTTGCCCATTCGCCTTCACCAAATGGCACTCAGACTTGTGCCAGAGACAGAGACACTGCTGGGTCCCGATGAAGACTGAGGATTGCTACGGGTCAGTCAAGGAGCTTCTTTCATTGGAAAGCAATGAACTGCACACAAAGTGCCTCAAAAACTCTTATATCCTCAAGGAAGCAATGTAAATTAACTTAAAATGACATGGTTAAAAGTGTTGAGATGTGTGTATAATAAGAACTTGTATTTAAGATGTGTGTGATATATTTTCCTGACACTTAACAATTAATAGGTATTACCCACACTTGTCCAAGGAAAAGCATGTTGCTTGATATCGGTGCAGCCACACAGTCTTCACACGGATGTTGGAATATGTTATGAATGTGTACAGAATACCCTCCCTTTGGTGTGGGAAATGTATTGATTCATAGGCTGTGCAGATCATAAAACAATGCAGGCGATGAATGGAGGCGGACATGGCTCTTGGAACTTTTCCCTAATCTGAGTCAATCAACGCTCTCCTGACAAGAGGCCTCACCTCTTCCTGGTTCCAGGACTATAAACTGAAAATGTGAACACACCTCCTTGTGTTCGTACAGACACCAGCCATATGGTTGCTGTCAATTTATGAACTACAAACCAATTGAAGGCCACCCCGTGAAGGACCTTGCAAAAATTCTACTTGGACTACTGAAATCCTTTGTTTTAGACTCTAGTCTACACCATGGAAAGTTCACTGAAGACCGTTGGTTTCAGACATAATACGTAATGTCTGGGGTTTCATCTCACCTATCTTTTCCCTGATTTGAATGTGAGCGCATAATCTGTATCTGTGACTTTATTACTACAATCAATATTTCTCCTATAATCCCTGCCTTGTTTCATTCTGAAATATCAAGAAAAACTGTTTGTTAGATCCCCATTCTCTGTTTATGACTGAATCTGTAGCCTCTCATATTAGTATATTATTTTGCCAAAATCTTCATTAATAATTCCTCCTGTAAACTCATTGTTTTACCCTGGTGTAATCTAAATAAATCTCCTTCATTTTATTAAATATCTACTATCTCTATCTACTTTGTCATTTTAAGAACTGAATTGCCTTCAGAATTAATAATTTCATAATAATAAGTCTACACACTGTTACATACAGTACCAGTCAAAAGTTTGGACACACCTACTCATTCAAGGGTTTTCTTTTATATTTTAGATTCTTCAAAGTAGTCACCTTTGCCTTGATGACAGCTTTGCACACTCTCTCAACCAGCTTCACCTGGAATGCTTTTCCAACAGTCTTGAAGCAGTTCCGAAATATGCTGAGCATGTGTTTGCTGCTTTTCCTTCACACCGCGGTCCAACTCATCCCAAACCATCTCAATTGGGGTTGAGGTCGGGTGATTGTGGAGGCCAGATCATCTGATGCAGCACTCCATCACTCTCCTTCTTGGTAAAATAGCCCTTACACAGCCTGGAGGTGTGTTAGGTCATTGTCCTGTTGAAAAACAAATGATAGTCCCACTAAGCGCAAACCAGATGGGATGGCATATTGCTGCATAATGCTGTGGTAGCCATGCTGGTTAACCTGTTAGGGCTAGGGGGCAGTATTGACACGGCTGGATAAAAAACATACCCGATTTAATCTGGTTACCACTCCTACCCAGTAACTAGAATATGCATATACTTATTACATATGGATAGAAAACACCCTAAATTTTCTAAAACTGTTTGAATGGTGTCTGTGAGTATAACAGAACTCAAATGGCAGGTCAAAACCTGAGAGATTCCTTTACAGGAAGTGGCCTGTCTGACCATTTCTTGAACTTCTTTTCCATCTCTATCATTTACTAAGGATCTCTGCTCTAACGTGACACTTCCCACGTCGTCCATAGGCGCTCAGAGCCCGGGAAAAAACAGAATGTCGTCATTCCAGCCCCAGGCTGAAACACATTATCGCCTTTCTCAAGTGGCCGATCAAGGGACACTGGGCTTAGGCGCGTGACCCGACCGCCCCCGCCTTTGGGATTTTTTCCTCTGTTTGCCGAAAAGGAGATTCCCTGTCGGAATATTATCGCTTTTCTACGAGAAAAATGGCGTAAAAATAGATTTTAAACAGCGGATGACATGCTTCGAAGTACGGTAATGGAATATTTAGAATTTTATTGTCACGAATTGCGCCATGCGCGCGACACTTCTTTACTATTTCGGATAGTGTCTGGAACGCACGAACAAAACGCCGCTATTCGGATATAACGATGGATTATTTTGGACCAAACCAACATTTGTTATTGAAGTAGCAGTCCTGGGTGTGCATTCTGACGAAGACAACAAAAGGTAATCAAACTTTTATAATAGTAAATATGATTATGGTGAGTGCTAAACTTGCCGGGTGTCTAAATAGCGAGCCCGTGATGCCTGGGCTATGTACTTAGAATATTGCAAAATGTGCTTTCACCAAAAAGCTATTTTAAAATCGGACATATCGAGTGCATAGAGGAGGTCTGTATCTATAATTCTTAAAATAATTGTTATGCTTTTTGTGAACGTTTATCGTGAGTAATTTAGTAAAATGTTAGCGAATTCCCCGGAAGTTTGCGGGGGGTATGCTAGTTCTGAACGTCACATGCTAATGTAAAAAGCTGGTTTTTGATATAAATATGAACTTGATTGAACAAAACATGCATGTATTGTATAACATAATGTCCTAGGGTTGTCATCTGATGAAGATCATCAAAGGTGAGTGCTGCATTTAGCTGTCTTCTGGGTTTTGGTGACATTATATGCTGGCTTGAAAAATAGGTGTCTGATTATTTCTGGCTTGGTACTCTGCTGACATAATCTAATGTTTTGCTTTCGTTGTAAAGCCTTTTTGAAATCGGACAGTGTGGTTAGATTAACGAGAGTCTTGTCTTTAAATAGCTGTAAAATAGTCATATGTTTGAGAAATTGAAGTAATAGGATTTTTAATGTTTTGAAAATCGCGCCACTGGCTGCAAGTGGCTGTTACGTAGGTGGGACGAATTCGTCCCGCCTAGCCTAGAGAGGTTAACCTCTTGACGTTACCCTAGGATAGGGGGCGCCACAGCGATTTTGGAAAAAATTCGTGCCCATTTTAAACGGCCTACTAATCAAACTCAGAAGCTAGGATATGCATATAAATAATACCTGTGGATAGAAAACACCCTAAAGTTTCTAAAACTGTTTGAATGGTGTCTGTGAGTATAACAGAACTCATATGGCAGTCAAAACCCGAGACCGATTGAAACAGGAAGTGGAATTCTGAATTGTGGACTCAACTTCACGTCGTTGCCTATTATTCACACCGTGAGCTATCGTTCATTGAGCACTTCCTATTGCTTCCACAAGATGTCCCCAGTCTTTACAAAGTGTTTTGAGCCTTCTACTGTCGAAACTCAGTGAATGAGACGCGTTGGAAATTGGTCACAGGGGGAGGGCCATCACCATTATGACGCCGGCGGCCCTGTCTACCCCCACCTTTGGAAACGTTTTGAAACACAATACAATCATCCCCCTCGAATCTTATTGGCTCTCTTGTTGAAACAGGCCCTGAAGATTTATGTTATACAACGTTTGACATGTTTAAACGAACCTAAATGGGAAAAAAATGTTTATTTCGAAACGGCTGTCCCGCGCCTGGCAGAGCATTTGGATACAGCATTCAGACGCGCTAACAACAGCAAGCTAATGGAACATAAAGGATGGACTTTTTCAACCGAAAATACATCTGTTGTGGACCTGGGATTCCTGGAAGTGCTTTCTGATGAAGACAACTAAAGGTAAGCGATTATTGACAATATTATACAAGATTAGATGTGATATGCGATTGTTCCAAGATGGCGCCGAGCTAGATTTACTAGCTCACTTTCTGAGTATCGCATCCCCTTTTATCGCTAAGTGTGATTACCCAGTAAAGTTATTTTTAAATCTGGTATGACAGGTGCTTTCAAGAGATATTCATCTATAAATCTTAGAATGACAATATTACATTTTAAAAATGTTTTCGAATAGTAATTCAGTAAATTGTAGCACTGTTTCCCGGGATGCATTTGACGGGAAAATAGTTAGTCAACGTCAGACGCCGATGTAAAATGCTGTTTTCATATATAAATATGAACTTTATTGAACAAAAGAATGCATGCATTGTGTAACATGATGTCCTAGGTGTGTCATCTGATGAAGTTTGTAAAAGGTTAGTGCTGCATTTAGCTGTTTTTTGGTTATTTGTGATGCATGTGGTTGGTCGGAAAATGCCTATGTTGCTGCATTGCATTGTGTAACATGATGTCCTAGGTGTGTCATCTGATGAACTTTGTAAAAGGTTAGTGCTGCATTTAGCTGTTTTTTGGTTATTTGTGATGCATGTGGTTGGTCGGAAAATGGCTATGTTGCTGCTTTTACGATGGACTCCTCTAACATAATCTAATGATTAGCTTTTCCTGTAAAACCTTTTTGAAATCGGACGACGTGGGTCGATTCAGGAGAGGTGTATCTATAAAACGATATGAGACAGTCCTATATTTGAAAAAAATATATATAAAATTTCGTTATGCTAATGTCGCTAGGAGTTTTCCCTGGATTTTGATCCCGCATACGGGACGGGACGCTGGAGAGGTTGTGTGCCTTGAATTCTAAATAAATCACTGACAGTGTCACCAGCAAAGCACCCACACACCATAACACCTCCTCCTCCATGCTTCACGGTCTTATCTTTAAAATTATGTAAAATAGTTGATTGTTTGAGAAAATGTAATTATGGTATTTTAGTTGGTTTTGTATTTCGCGCCGTGTGATGCCATTGGCTGTTGGCTAGGGGTTCCGCAGTCGGAACGGGGTTCCGCTAGCGGAACGTCTGTCCTCAACAGGTTAAATAGAGTGCTCCTAATCTCAGCTTGTTACCTTTATAAAAGACACCTGTCCACAGAAGCAATCAATCAATCAGATTCCAAACTCTCCACCATGGCCAAGACCAAAGAGCTCTCCAAGGATGTCAGGGACAAGATTGTAGACCTACATAAGGCTGGAATGGGCTACAAGACCATCGCCAAGCAGCTTGGTGAGAAGTTGATAACAGTTGGTGTGATTATTCGCAAATGGAAGAAACACAAAAGAACTGTCAATCTCCCTCGGCCTGGGGCTCCATGCAAGATCTCACCTCGTGGCGTTGCAATGATCATGAGAACGGTGAGGAATCAGCCCAGAACTACACGGGAGGATCTTGTCAATGATCTTAAGGCAGCTGGGACCATAGTCACCAAGAAAAAAATTGGTAACACACTATGCCGTGAAGGACTGAAATCCTGCAGCGCCCGCAAGGTCCCCTGCTCAAGAAAGCACATATACATGCCTGTCTGTGAAGTTTGCCAATGAACATCTGAATGATTCAGAGGACAACTGGGTGAAAGTGTTGTGGTCAGATGAGACCAAAATGGAGCTCTTTGGCATCAACTCAACTCGCCGTGTTTGGAGGAGGAGGAATGTTGCCTATGACCCCAGAACACCATCCCCACCGTCAAACATGGAGGTGGAAACATTATGCTTTGGGGGTGTTTTTCTGCTAAGGGGACAGGACAACTTCACCGCATCAAAGGAACGATGGACGGGGCCATGTACCGTCAAATCTTGGGTGAGAACCTCCTTCCCTCAGCCAGGGAATTGAAACTGGGTCGTGGATGGGTATTCCAGCATGACAATGACCCAAAACACACTGCCAAGGCAACAAAGGAGTGGCTCAAGAAGAAGCACATTAGGTCCTGGAGTGGCCTAGCCAGTCTCCAGACCTTAATCCCATAGAAAATCTGTGGAGGGAGCTGAAGGTTCGAGTTGCCAAACGTCAGCCTCGAAACCTTAATGACTTGGAGAAGATCTGCAAAGAGGAGTGGGACAAAATCCCTCCTAAGATGTGTGCAAACCTGGTGGCCAACTACAAGAAACGAGCTGACCTCTGTGATTGCCAGTACTAAGTCATGTTTTGCAGAGGGGTCAAATACTTATTTCCCTCATTAAAATGCAAATCAATTTATAACATTTTTGACATGTGCTTTTCTGGATTTTTTTGTTGTTATTCTGTCTCTCACTGTTCAAATAAACCTACCATTAAAATTATACACTGATCATTTCTTTGTAAGTGGGCAAACGTACAAAATCAGCAGGGGTTCAAATACTTTTTTCCCTCACTGTAGGTAGTTGAATGCTTTGCTGAAAATCACTGTTCCGTAAGCCCTTTTCTTTATTCTGTATAATGTTTTCATTTGCATTTTTTGGTTATGTCTTTTCTTTTGAATAAACGCTGTGTGATTACATTTCTGTTAACAAACAGTTCTAGCAGCTCTAAAGAATTCACTATACTTTCAGGAAACAAGATCGTAATTTATAAACCTTAACTTACATACAGTATGACTATAGAGTATCTTGCTGACTTAGAGCAACTGGTACTTTAATAATTTCTTAGTTATAAGTGTACACACTCCGTTACAACATGGGGGTGGCTGTAAAAGTTGAAATCCGTGTCGTGGGAAAAATATATATCCTGTTGCCCTTTAGTAATTATAGTATACAAAGCAACAAATTGAGTTTTGGCACACAAAATATCTAGCAAAAATGAAAGCTTGGATATTACATTTTATGAGGGCATGGTGAACGCAAGTGAGTCACCTTATCTTGCTGAGCTAATCAATGAAGAGTGGGCCTAGCAAAGGGAGAACCTCTATTTTATTCACTGTGGTGGAGAGATATCAAGGCCTGTTGGAAGCCCCCCATCTCGTTCCCACTCGTTGCACTGCGCTAATGGATTTTGCATTAAGGGTGCATCTCTTGGCGGTTTGAAGATGCAATTATGCCGGTAATAGTGGTGCCAGTGTAATATGAAAGCATTAGCAAATGATAATACACAGAACCCCAACAGTGTCCTGCATGATTGGTTTAAACTCATGGTGGTTCTGATCCAACCCACAATGGTCGTTCCTTAGTTGTCAACAGAGAAAAGGAGTGTTGTTCCCTCAGCGAAACATAGAATAACAGTGATAGATAATCATAATGAAGATTATCCTGACTTCAGGAGCCTCAACACCTTTGTTGGTTTTTCGTTGATTATGATGAAGTGTGCGCAGTAACAAATCATATGGCTCTGTGCGCTGCAGGACTATAATTTATGACATGTCACTCGAGGATGCATTTTTCTTTGTTACTTAGCATTGTGTTTTATTGTACCATGAATAAATGAGTACTCTTAATCTACCCATTCATTTTATGGGTAAGAATTACAATTAGAGAATGGTACATGCAAAATCCAGAAACAATTCATGGCCGGGAATCAAAGGCGCATTGTCGACAAGTGCAATGCACTTGACTTTTACAAGACGCATTGTTGAGAGTGCAGTTTGCTTGTTGACAATGCACCTTTGACTGAGTCCCGGCCCATGAAAGAGCATAATCAAATAACATTATAAATAGATCTACTTTGAAGATAGTGGAAAAGAGATCGTTTTCTATAGGTCACTTCATCTCTCAGAGTCTATGTTTTTTATGGATTCTTCTCAAGCTGTGTGTAAATATCTTCAGTCCTGGAAAAAAGTTGCTATGACCTGAGATGAGGACATATTTATTCCCTTCGGAGGAAATTGTTTATTATATTTGATCCATGCTGTGAATATGATTTAGGTAGTGCAACACTGTTTAACACTTTAAAATGTCCAAGACCTCTCAGGTTGGATGGTGATTTGGGAAAAGCTATATTAGGCTCTTTCAAAGTCTGTTTGTGACTGTGTGATGTGAGCAAAATCCACAATCTGGTTCACTATTCGTCATTGTGCCATTTCCTTTTTCGGTCCCATACCTCAACAGTTTGAAAGCACTCCAAAGACTTTGATTACTAGGGAGGGAAGCAGTAAGATAATGGCTTTGATAGCTGTCACTGAAATGCCACTCAAACCCAGGAGCCGTGTGTATTAAAAAGAGAATGCAGAAAGTACAGTACATTGGGGGGGGGGGGGGGGGTAGACCTATGTCTTTTTCTTTGCTAGCCTGCCAATATTTCTCTAAATAAAATATATTTAAAACCAAATAAAAGTCCCTATTTTAACTTCAGAGTGTAAGTGTAACTTTTTTGGAGGGGAAAGTATTCAGAAAAGGTAGGGCTTCTCTGCCCACTGAGGCGTGTAGTATATTGCTGCCTCGTGGCAGGCTAGAGCGTGAAGAGGGCTTAGGTATGGAGTTATCAGAGGGAGACTAAAGACTCTCTGCCTGTCACTTTAGCCATGACAGTAGAGGTACCTGTAGGCTGCCCATGGGCTAGGCCCTCTCCTCTGCCTGTTCCCCAGGGCCATCCTCTCTACAACTTGCTCCCCCAGATGTCCTGCAATGGACACCTTCCAAATCCTCCTTAGTGTTCTACCAAGCAAGAGGAAGGGCTTTTGTCTGATGTTGTCATCCAGGATTGTACCTGACAGGTACACTATTGAGAGGGAGGAATAGAGATGATCGAGGGGTCTAGGGAACTGAACATGTATGCTAGCTGTGGCTGCTGCTACTGATTAAACTTGGACATATTTGGAAGACATTTCTGCAAAGACTTTGTGGAATTCATTGACTTGTATAATCCTTTGTTAAAATAACCTTTATTGAGCCATAATGTACTGGATTTTCCTTTCAACTGCAGTAGTGTACAGGATTTTCCTTTCACCCACAGTCAGTATATTCCGGCTCTCAACACAGGGCAGGATTACTGAACGGACATGCAGGGCACATACCCCAGGGCCCCGAGCTCCAGGGGGCCTATAACGAAAAATGTATATATTTACAGTGTCTTCAGAAAGTACTCACACCATTTGACTTGTTCCATTTTTTGTTGTGTTGCAGCCTGAATTTCAAATGGATTAAATATAGATTTTGTGTCACTGGCCTACACACAATAACCCATCATGTTGAAGTGGAATTATGTTTTAGACATTTTTACAAATTAATTAAAATTGAAAAGCTGAAATGTCTTGAGTCAATAAGTATTCAACCCATTTGTTATGCCTAAATAAATTCAGGAGTAAAAATTTACTTATTAACAAGTCACATAATATACTGCTCAAAAAAATAAAGGGAACACTTAAACAACACAATGTAACTCCAAGTCAATCACACTTCTGTGAAATCAAACTGTCCACTTAGGAAGCAACACTGATTGACAATAAATTTCACATGCTGTTGTGCAAATGGAATAGACAACAGGTGGAAATTATAGGCAATTAGCAAGACACCCCCAATAAAGGAGTGGTTTGGCAGGTGGTGACCACAGACCACTTCTCAGTTCTTATGCTTCCTGGCTGATGTTTTGGTCATTTTTGAATGCTGGCGGTGCTTTCACTCTAGTGGTAGCATGAGACGGAGTCTACAACCCACACAAGTGGCTCAGGTAGTGCAGCTCATCCAGGATGGCACATCAATGCGAGCTGTGGCAAGAAGGTTTGCTGTGTCTGTCAGCGTAGTGTCCAGGCGCTACCAGGAGACAGGTCAGTACATCAGGAGATGTGGAGGAGGCCGTAGGAGGGCAACAACCCAGCAGCAGGAATGCTACCTCCGCCTTTGTGCAAGGAGGAGCAGGAGGAGCACTGCCAGAGCCCTGCAAAATGACCTCCAGCAGGCCACAAATGTGCATGTGTCTGCTCAAACGGTCAGAAACAGACTCCATGAGGGTGGTATGAGGGCCCGACGTCCACAGGTGGGGGTTGTGCTTACAGCCCAACACCGTGCAGGATGTTTGGCATTTGCCAGAGAACACCAAGATTGGCAAATTCGCCACTGGCGCCCTGTGCTCTTCACAGATGAAAGCAGGTTCACACTGAGCACATGTGACAGATGTGACAGAGTCTGGAGATGCCGTGGAGAACGTTCTGCTGCCTGCAACATCCTCCAGCAAGACTGGTTTGGCGGTGAGTCAGTCATGGTGTGGGGTGGCATTTATTTGGGGGGCCGCACAGCCCTCCATGTGCTCGCCAGAGGTAGCCTGACTGCCATTAGGTACCGAGATGAGATCCTCAGACCCCTTGTGAGAACATATGCTGGTGCGGTTGGCCCTGGGTTCCTCCTAATGCAAGACAATGCTAGACCTCATGTGGCTGGAGTGTGTCAGCAGTTCCTGCAAGAGGAAGGCATTGATGCTATGGACTGGCCCGCCCGTTCCCCAGACCTGAATCCAATTGGGACATCAATTGGGACATCATGTCTCGCTCCATCCACCAACGCCACGTTGCACCACAGACTGTCCAGGAGTTGGCGGATGCTTTAGTCCAGGTCTGGGAGGAGATCCCTCAGGAGGCCATCCGCCACCTCATCAGGAGCATGCCCAGGCGTTGTAGGGAGGTCATACAGGCACGTGGAGGCCACACACACTACTGAGCCTCATTTTGACTTGTTTTAAGGACATTACATCAAAGTTGGATCAGCCTGTAGTGTGGTTTTCCACTTTAATTTTGAGTGTGACTCCAAATCCAGACCTCCATGGGTTGATAAATTGGATTTCCATTGATTATTTTTGTGTGATTTTGTTGTCAGCACATGTAAAGAAAAAATTATTTAATAAGATTATTTCATTCATTCAGATCTAGGATGTGTTATTTTAGTGTTCCCTTTATTTTTTTGAGCAGTGTATGTTGCATGGACTCACTCTGTGTGCAATAATAGCGTTTAACATCGTTTTTTCTCTGTACCACACACACACACACACACACACACAATTATCTTTAATGCCCCTAAGTCGAACACTGACTTTCAAACACGGATTCAACCTTGAAGACCAGGCAGGCTTTCCAATGCCTTGCAAAGAAAGGCATCTTTTGGTGGATGGGTAAACATTTTAAAAGCAGACATTGAATATCCCTTGGAGCATGGTGAAGTTATTAATTACACTTTGGATGGTGTGTCAATGCATCCAATCACTACAAAGATCCAGGCGTGCTTCCTAACTCAGTTGCCGGAGAGGAAGGAAACCGCTCTGGGATTTCACCATGAGACCAATGGTGACTTTAAAACAATTACAAAGTTTAATGGCTGTGATAGGATGGATCAACAACATTGTAGTTACTCTACAATACTAACCTAAATGACAGAGCGAAAAGAAGGAAGCCTGTAAAGAATAAAAATATTGCAATACATGCATCCTGTTTGCAATTAGGCAATAAAGTAAATCTACAAAAAAATGTGGCAAAGAAATGAACTTTATATCCTGAATACAAAGTGTTATGTTTGGGGCAAATCCAAAACAACACATCACTGAGTAGCACTCTTCATATTTTCAAGCATGGTGGTGGCTGCATCATGTTTTGGATATGCTTGTCATTGGCAATGACTAGGGAGTTTTTGGGGATGAAAAGAAACAGAATAGAGCTAAGCACAGGCAAAATCCTACAGGAAAACCTTGTTCAGTCTGCTTTCCAACAGACACTGGAAGACAAATTCACCTTTCAGCAATAACTTGAAACGCAAGACCAAAAATACACTGGAGTTGCTTACCAAGATGACATTGAATGTTCCTGAGTGGCCTAGTTACAATTAAATTGGCTTGAAAATCTATGGCAAGACTTGAAAATGTCTAACAATGAACAAGAACCAACTTGACAGAACTTAAAGAATTTGACAAAGAATTAGGTGGAAATATTGTGCAAAGCTGAGAGTTACCCAGAATGACTCACAGCTGTAATTGCTGCCAAAGGTGATGCTGACATGTATTGACTCAGGGATGCGAATACTTATGTAAGTTATTTATTGATCTATTTAATTTATAAAACCTTTGTAAAAACATGTTTTCACTTTGTCATTATGGGGTATTGTGTGTAGATGGGTGAGAAAAATATTTAATCAATTTTCAATTCATGCTGGAACATAACAAAATGTGGAGTAAATATATCTCCTCATTTCCAACGCTTTAAATGAAAATGTTTTTGATTTGTAATTTTTTTCCCCCTTGGAGATCATGTAAATCTAATATTTCAGTAGATTTTTTTAAATAAATGATTTATCAATTTCTAAAATCAGTTTTCTTTTTGTCATAATTTTTATTTATTTTTTTCACCTTTATTTAACCAGGTAGGCAAGTTGAGAACAAGTTCTCATTTACAATTGCGACCTGGCAAAGATAAAGCAAAGCAGTTTGACACACACAACAACACAGAGTTACACATGGAGTAAAACAAACATACAGTCAATAATACAGTACAAAAATAAGTCTATATACAATGTGAGCAAATGAGGTGAGATAAGAGAGGTAAAGGCAAAAAAAGGCCATGGTGGCGAAGTACATACAATATAGAAAGTAAAACACCGGAATGGTAGATTTGCAGTGGAAGAAAGTGCAAAGTAGAAATAGAAATAATGGGGTGCAAAGAAGCAAAATAAATAAATAAATACAGTAGGGGAAGTGGTAGTTGTTTGGGCTAAATTATAGATCGGCTATGTACAGGTGCAGTAATCTGTGAGATGCTCTGACAGCTGGTGCTTAAAGCTAGTGAGGGAGATGTGTTTCCAGTTTCAGAGATTTTTGTAGTTCGTTCAAGTCATTGGCAGCAGAGAACTGGAAGGAGAGGCGGCCGAAGGAGGAATTGGCTTTGGGGGTGACCAGTGAGATATACCTGCTGGAGCGCGTGCTACAGGTGGGTGCTGCTATGGTGACCAGCGAGCTGAGATAAGGGGGAACTTTACCTAGCAGGGTCTTGTAGATGACCTGGAGCCAGTGGGTTTGGCGACGAGTATGAAGCGAGGGCCACTATGGGGTATTGTGTGTAGATTGATCAGGAAAAAAAACTAGAAACTTAGGTTTCAGCCTTATTCTAACAAAATGTGGAAAAAGTCAAGGGGTATGAATACTTTCCAAAGGCACTCTAGGCTACGTGTAATATAAATGTTATATAAAATACCACAATTCCCATAATATCTTCCAATAGCAACAGCTTATTATTTTTAGTTTAGTTTAAAAAAATGTTGCATTAAAATGTAGGCTATAGAGATGTTTATGAATTTCATTTAGGAACAATATCCCTTTCATGCATTTGATTTATATAAAGACAACTTTGTTGTGCTGAGATACTTTTAAAGTGTATTTATCAGATAATTTGTTTTGTTTCATTGACAATCAATCCTTTGTAATACTATTTATGCATATTTTGTTATTATCATGTGTATAAATTCATTG
Source organism: Salmo salar (assembly GCF_965601325.2). Lineage (NCBI taxonomy): Eukaryota > Metazoa > Chordata > Actinopteri > Salmoniformes > Salmonidae > Salmo > Salmo salar. The sequence goes on from NC_138305.1 coordinate 86,306,047, forward strand.
AGACATTAATTGTTTGAATATTGCTGAGAATGTATAATCTACTACCCCTTTTCACTCCTTTTAGGAACCATGGCTGCAAACTAAACTTGTCAAAATAAAATAATGGATCCTTTGATATTCTGCTCCTTCGACTTGCCTAGTTAAATAAAGGTTAAATACTCTCGGCTCGTGTGGATTGTGTAGCTCTACTTGAACTCACAACTCTCCTTCAGTTTATACACAAAAATATCACTAGAGCGACTCATTTAAGAAGACTGAAGCTGCAAACATTTTTGCAACATGTGAGTGGCCATCTGGCTGGCTACTTGGGTTGTTGGCATGTGTGAGTGTGATGTGACAGACAAAAACATTTATTAGTATGCACCGGTAGGTGATAATGACCGAGAAGCCATGGCTTCGGCTACATATTGACACAGTGTTGTTAGGCCCAAGAGACTAAGTTGAGTAAATACTGTAAATTGCTTTTTGTATTGAAAACATTATCCATGCTATTATAAATGTGGCAAAGATAGACTAGTCTAACACTGTCTCAACATATATAATATATTCCCTTGAGTGTCAGTTGCTTAAGCCATTGTCAAATTCATGTTGGTTTGTGTTCCTTCCATTTTGATGCTCTTCACAGGAGGGACTTCAGCTCTCCGAGACATCGACTTTTGACATGACATTGCTCATTATGTTGAGAAAATGGCATGAATATTAAAACAAACACATACCTCCTCCGTTGCTCCATGATGACAGTGATTGGCAGTTCCATTTGGAATTTATAATTTCATAGATAATTTAAGAAAGTGGGAAGAAGAGATCAATACCGTCTGCCTGTCTCTCTGGTGTATTTATTCTCAACCAAGGGCCTGCTGGTATAACACTGTCAAACTTCGAGCTCCCGCAATAAACATCACTCACAGTGGGATTCCAATCATGTCCCGGTAAAAACATGAAACTGGCTGCTCAACTGTACCTTCAGATGAGCTTGTGAATCAAACTAGAGGATTGTGAACTCCACATAATATCTTATTTGCACAAAACAATTGAAGGAATAGTTATCTTAAAAGACAAATGTACAAGGTTTACACCAGCTGCCATGACTGTTGGTGTACTAGTTTTAAGTTTTAAACTACTCCTTTAACTCACTATAGATTTACTCTTACTGGTCATCAAGCCAACTAACTGTCATGACACTGGTCATAACCAGTCATTCAAAGTTTTCTGTTGTCAATCGACTGGATAAATGTTTACTCTTTCTGTGCTATTCATCTCCAACAAAAACCATCCATCAGCATACTGCAGCCTTCTACAGTACATGTTAGCTATTGAGGCTAAGCCAAGCTGTGTGTGGTACTGCGATGGGAGATCAAGTGGTTGCTAAAAGTAATGTTGGAGTGCCAGTATGATACAATTCCCACTGGTCTAGGTCTCTTCTCATACCATAGTAGAACAGTGACAGGGACATGTGTACCATGAATGTAGGGAACCGTGTACCATTACTTTCAGATGAGAGTAACCTATCACCAGAACCAACCATATAGCTACAACTACTGTAACGCATTGGCTAGTCAGCTGTTAAATTGTTGCAGGTGCAACCCATTTGCCCAGTCCAATCAATTTGCCAAAAGATGACCCACATGCATTTACTATAAACTGTGGAGGCAGGTCCACTCGTCCTTCCCTTGCTCATTACCTAGCAATGTCCGAATACCTCAGAGTTCCAGAGCAATCAATAAGACTCACACAATACAGGAACCATTATTGGCGGCCGAGCCAGAGTCTGGGGAATGACCAGCCATCAAAAGGCAATGACGGAGTCAATTATCCCAGCTAGCCAGCTACTGACAGTGTGTAAGCATCCTCCACTCCCTTCCTCCCTCCGTCCGACAGACAATTCTCCCGCAGGTGGATTAGGCCTTAATGGCAGCTAAGGGACTATGTTAAAAACAAGCCAAAAACATTACCAGTGGTGATGTAGCCCAGCTGCCCATTCTTATTAAAGGCATTACTCTCCCACAGGCGCTTCTGCTAGTGGAGAGTGCAAGAGGGAGGGAGGTGGGGGGTGTAGAGCAGAACTGTGTACCCCTGCATTGATTGGTGCTCAGCTTGGGAGAAATTCAGTGTTTGCTGCAACAGGAGGGTGACACATCCACGGACCCAAACCTGCTGGGGCGGCATGGGGGCTCAACTCAATCCCAGATACATGAGAAGGAAAAAAGTGGTGCGTCTCTGGAGTTGTTGTTGTTGTTGTTACTCTGTATGAATGAAAGCTAGCCCCATGAGCAGACTTGCTGCCCCAAGACATCCCAGTACGTGTCTCAGTGATTTAATATGCTAGACATGGTGTGTTGTTTAACTTGAAGTTGCAGCTTTGTCAGAGGGCGAGACACCATGCATGTACACAAAAACTCAGATGGATGTTTTTGTGGGTTTCCTCTCAAAACCAGACAACTATGAATCCGATGAAGTCAGTTTCATGCTGTTCTACTGTATCTAACACATGCAGGTGAATGTGCTGCTGATTCCTAAGGCCTTTCCAACCTCACGCTTGAATGTAATCATTGACAGTCTAAAGTCTAAATAAAATCCACACTCTAATGCAGGGCTCTCTAATCCTGTTCCTGGAGAGCTACCCTCCTGTAGATTTTCGCTCCAACCCCAGTTGTAACTAACCTGATTCAATTTATCAACCAGCTAATTATTAGAGTCAGGTGCGCTAGATTAGGGTTGGAGTAAACCTACAGGACGGTAGCTCTCCAGGAACAGGGTTGGAGAGCCCTTCTCTAATGAATCCAATTGGAACAAGTACTATCTACAGTATCCTAGCCAAACTTGAAGGAAAAGAGTTGACTTATCAATACTTTACTGATAATATAATCCGGGCCAGGGGCCTCACAAATAGCATATGAACACGTCATAAGCAATGGCAAAATGTCTAGAATTGCAGGAAATTAGCTTAAAAACGGCAACGTTTTCTCTCAACCTCCTAGAAAAATGTGTGGAATAGCAGGAAATGTGCTTTAAAACAGCAAAATCTTCTCTCATTCTGATGGCAAAATTTGAAGAATAGCATGAGATGAGCTATTAAACAGCAAAAAACAATCTGTCCCATGTACAAATACACTTATCAGAGCCAAATGTTTAAATGCCATTTAAATAAATGTCAATGACTAGTCCTACTGCAAGTACTGTGCAGCAAGTTATCACACCTTCACAAACTCAACTGTTACAGTTTCCCCTTTCAGCCTACACTACAGCATTGAACTGATTAATTGACTGACAGAGGAATTTATTAATCCATGAGACGGAAATGTGTCTTCTGCTGTACCCCACCCCTCCGATTTATACATACACAAACACACATTAGGTTGGGGAGGCCAGAGTAGAGGGCAGCCACAGTGCCGCACCTGTTCAAGTTTAGGGGGTTAAGTTGTTTGCTCAAGAGAACATTGGAAGTATGAACACTATGTCACAACAGTGGGAACTGTCCAGAAATGTCTGAGTAATTTCTGATGATGGAATGTTCTGGGCCTTCCAGGGCATGCAAAGACATTTTAAAAAGTAAAATGTTTATACAGCCATTGAGACCTTGGCAGTGCCGAACGTACCCCTTTGGATTTCAACGTCTTCAACATGCTAGAAAGAATTCTGCAGGCCCCAGCGCAAATCACTGTAACACTGTAAACGTTCCCCATAATATTTAGTCATCTGGATGTCGACAGTATAGGATTAGATGTCCTGTTGGTTTTCTCCTGGATGGATGTCTTTTCTCTCTACGTCTCTCTTTATGGCAGGTTTAATGCCGAGAGACGCTGGTGGTCTCATGCATTATGTATCAGGGACATTTGATTAATGCCACATTTAAAAAGCGGAATCTTTTCAATTTCCCTGCAAAACACTTTGTCAAATGAAGAACGAACACTATAGGTTGTGGGAGACTCTGGGAGGCTGTGGGTCTCGTGCGATACATTTAATACTGATGAAATAGTTATTTGTGTTCAGGATCAAGACGTGACTTTGAACGACGTGCCATCTTGTGTTGTCATCCTATCAAAGAGAACAATTCATACTAGGTCTATACTGTATAGTTTGGACCCCAGGAAGAGTAATGGGGATCCTAATAAATAAAAGTACAGTAGAATATACTGTACTTTGAAACTCAGTCATTGTTGGTCGAATAAATAATTGATAGTCATCTATCATACAGCATATACTGTATGCTGTGTATATACAGTACAGTAGTCTGCTATGTATACAGCCTGACACATTTAACACTGATCCTTCCCAAGACAGCCAAGCCTCAGCAGTAGGTGTCTATCCATATGGTTCATTAATTAACACAAATATCTATAATGACATAAAGCACAGCTCATTATTGTACTGTATGGCAACTTGCCCTCTCCCTCAGTTTTTTTTCCAAAGATATTTGTAGTTTGTTCCTTGCGTTTGTGTTACTGCTCTAAAAAGATGTCGTCCTTGTATAAAAGCAGGAGAAAAGTGACATTCCGTGTTGGGGAAGGCCCTGGGAGTGTGAAGAGTTAGAGCAAATCCAATTGTTCTCTATTTATTTTCATGTTGAACAGCATCAGAGGCATGCCAAGAAAAAAAACTGTCAAATGTGATTACTCTCTCACTGTGTGTACCGCCAAGCCACACGGCACAGGACTTTCAAATTACCTCTGTCCCTGAGGTATAAGAATATGCTTTAGCCTTTATGACTGATTATACAATTATTGTCGAAGCTCAAAACAGAGCGAAGGGAAAGTGCTGGAATAAAAGCTTTCCCTCTCTGACTGTGTCTCTCTGGGGGTGTTGTGGGGCTACAGGGAATTGTAGAGAAAATAGACTGGGTATCTCAATGAAAGTACACGTGTGCTGTGGTTGTGTATGTTTGTGTGGAGTCTGTCGGCTTCCAGAGTTGTGTAAGCTTGTGTACTTGGTGTTGTATGGACATGTTGAGTAAGTGTTGTTGCAGAGGCTCTCTGTAGTTGTGTGTAGTGTATTCCTGTCTCTGTCTGTGTGGAATACAACATGTCTCTATCATCAAGATTACAATGTGTAAATCATCTTTGAATGGACGTGAATAATAAGAACCGTGTAAATCCCTCTAGGACAAGGTGACTTTCAGCAATATATTTGGCTGTAATTACCCCCTAAAAATGAAATACTAATTAGCTGCTAATGTGGCTATCAGAAAGAACTACAAATGCCATGATTATCTGGATGAAACTGCCGAATCAAGGCAAAGGTAGAATCTCTGGATTAACTACCTAATGTTAGCTAAATGTAGTAATGAATAAATTGTCTACATTTTTTTAACTGGACTAGTCTGAATAAAAGAAAGGCGCTGGAAAGGATGACTGCCATTTTACATGCTCCTAACCAACTGTGCTATTTTGTTCATTTTTTTCGCGATGTTTTAACATTTTTTTTACTTCTTTTGTACATAATGTTGCTGCTACCGTTACTTATGACCGAAAATAACTTCTGGACATCAGACAAGCAATTACTCACCGCGAACTGGACAAAGTTTTTTTCTTTAACCTCTTACATCTAGACGTTCCGCTAGCGGAACACCTGCTCCAATAGCCAATGATGGGCGTGGCGCGAATTACAAATTCTTCAAAAATACAAAAACTTCAATTTTTCAAACATATGACTATTTTACACCATTTTAAAGACAAGACTCTCCTTTATCTAACCACACTGTCCGATTTCAAAAAGGCTTTACAACGAAAGCAAAACATTAGATTATGTCAGCAGAGTACCCAGCCAGAAATAATCAGACACCCATTTTTCAAGCTAGCATATAATGTCACATAAATCCAAACCACAGCTAAATGCAGCACTAACCTTTGATGATCTTCATCAGATGACACCCCTAGGACATTATGTTATCTCAATACATGCATGTTTTGTTCAATCAAGTTCATATTTATATCAAAAACCAGCTTTTTACATTAGCATGTGACGTTCAGAACTAGCATACCCCCCGCAAACTTTCGGTGAATTTACTAAATTACTCACGATAAACGTTCACAAAAAACATAACAATTATTTTAAGAATTATAGATACAGAACTCCTCTATGCACTCGCTATGTCCGATTTTAAAATAGCTTTTCGGTGAAAGCACATTTTGCAATATTCTCAGTAGATAGCCCGGCATCACAGGGCTAGCTATTTAGACACCCAGCAAGTTTAGCACTCACCAAAGTCAGATTTACTATAAGAAAAATGTTATTACCTTTGCTGTTCTTCGTCAGAATGCACTCCCAGGACTTCTACTTCAATAACAAATGTTGGTTTGGTCCCAAATAATCCATTGTTATATCTAAATAGCGGCGTTTTGTTTGTGCGTTCAAGACACTATCCGAATGGTAAAGAAGGGTGACGAGCACGACGCATTTCGTGACAAAAAAAAATCTAAATATTCCATTACCGTACTTCGAAGCATGTCAACCGCTGTTTAAAATCAATTTTTATGCCATTTTTCTCGTAAAAAAAGCGATAATATTCTGACCGGGAATCTGCGTTTAGGTAAAAAGACGAAAGAAAATAAAGCATGGGGTCGACTCGTGCACGCGCCTAAGCCCATTGTCCTCTGATCGGCCACTTACCAAAGGCAATAATGTGTTTCAGCCAGAGGCTGCCTCGATATCATTCAGCTTTTTCCCGGGTTCTGAGAGCCTATGGGAGCCGTAGGAAGTGTCACGTTACAGCAAAGATCCTCAGTCTTCAATAAAAAGAGCCAAGATGAACAAGAACTTGTCAGACAGGTCACTTCCTGTATGGAATCTTCTCAGGTTTTTGCCTGCCATATGAGTTCTGTTATACTCACAGACACCATTCAAACAGTTTTAGAAACTTTAGGGTGTTTTCTATCCAAAGCCAATAATTATATGCATATTCTAGTTTCTGGGCAGGAGTAATAATCAGATTAAATCGGGTACGTTTTTTATCCGGCCGCGAAAATACTGCCCCCTAGCCATAACAGGTTAACCTCTTGGGGCTAGGTGGGACGCTAGCGTGCCACCCGTGGTGCACTCCATCAACAGCAGGTGCATTTCAAGAGCGGCAAATTTGAATCCAAATAAATGTCAAAATTCAAATTTTTCAAAAATACAACTATGTTACACCATTTGAAAGATAAACATCTCCTTAATCTAACCACGTTTTACGATTTCAAAAAGGTTTTACGGCGAAAGCATAAATTTAGAGTATGTTAGGACAGTACATTTACAAGAGTTGTGTGTAATGTTTTGTCAAGTCAAAGACAGGGTCACCAAAACCATAAAACCAGCTAAAATGATACACTAACCTTTTACAATCTCCATCAGATGACACTCCTAGGACATTATGTTAGACAATGCATGCATTTTTAGTTCTATCAAGTTGATATTTATATCCAAAAACAGCGTTTTACTATGGCATTGATGTTGAGGAAATCGTTTCCCTCCAATAACCGGCAGTCAAGTCAGCGTCACAAATTAAATAATTAAAATTAGAAAACATTGGTAAAATATTATATTGTCATTTAAAGAATTATAGATTTACATCTTTTGAACGCAATCAACTTGCCAGATTTAAAAATAACCTTACTGGGAAATCACACTTTGCAATAATCTGAGCACTGTGCCCAGAAAAATACGCGTTGCGATACAGACTAGACGTCATGTTGGGGAGATCTAAAATCGAAAATACTATGTAAATAATCCATTACCTTTGATTCTCTTCATCAGATGTCACTTCCAGGTATCACAGGTCCATAACGAATGTAGTTTTGTTCAAAAAAGCTCATCATTTATGTCCAAAAATCTCCGTCTCGTTAGCACATGATGTAAGCCAGCCGGACTTCTCGTCATGAACGAGGGGAAAAAATATATTTCCGTTCGTTCAAACATGTCAAACGTTGTATAGCATAAATCATTAGGGCCTTTTTTAACCAGAACATGAATAATATTCAAGGTGGACGAATGCATAGTCTTTTATAACGTATTGGAACGAGGGTACCCAACATGAAGTAGCGCGCCAGGTGTCTAATGGGACATCACCGTTCCATGGCTCTTGTTCGGTCAGATCTCCCTCCAGAAGACTCAAAACACTTTGTAAAGGCTGGTGACATCTAGTGGAAGCAATAGGAAGTGCCAAAATATTCCTAAACCCCTGTGTTTTTCAATGGGATAGGTTTAAAGTCAATACAACACATCAGGTATCCACTTCCTGTCAGAAAATGTCTCAGGGTTTTGCCTGCCAAATGAGTTCTGTTATACTCACAGACACCATTCAAACAGTTTTGGAAACTTTAGAGTGTTTTCTATCCATATATAATAAGTATATGCATATTCTAGTTACTGGGTAGGATTAGTAACCAGATTAAATCGGGTACATTTTTTTTATCCAGACGTGCAAATGCTGCCCCCTAGACCCAACAGGTTAACAAGTCCGACGCAAAGGATATACTGCTTTCTCGGGAATGGGCCCAAATCCCCATCAATTGCGTGAAGAAAAGACAGAGAAAAAGGGGGTGGAGGTCGGGCTGCCTTCTGAGAATTTGTAGGCATGTGAGTAAGACCCCTCTACCATCAGTCCTATTAGCCAACGTGCAATCATTGGATAACAAAATGGATGAGCTCCGATCAAAGATATCCTACCAGCGGGACATTAAAAACTGTAATATCTTATGTTTCACCGAGTTGTGGCTGAACGACGACATGGATAACATACAGCTGCCGTGGTTTACGGTCCATCGGCAAGATGGAACAGCTGCCTCCAGTAAGACAAGGGGTGGCGGTCTGTGTCTATTTGTAAAAAAACAGCAGGTGCACGAAATCTAATATTAAGGAAGTCTCGAGGTTTTGCTCGTCTGAGGTAGAGTATCTCATGATAAGCTGTAAACCAAGAGAGTTTTCATCTGTATTTTTTGTAGCTGTCTATTTACCACCACAAATCGATGCTGGCACTAAGACAGCTCTCAATGAGCGGTATAGAGCCATAAGCAAACAGGAAAATGCTCATCCAGAGGCGGCGCTCCTATTTGCCAGGGACTTTAATGCAGGGTAACTAAAATCTGTTTTACCTCATTTCTACCAGCATATTAAATGTGCAACTAAAGGAAAATAAACTCTAGACCACCTTTACTCCACACACAGAGACACGTACAAAGCTCTCCCTCTCCCTCCATTAGGCAAATCTGACCATAACTCTATCCTCCTGATTCCTGCTTACAAGCATAAAACTGAAGCAGGAAGTACCAGTGACTCGCTCAATAAGGAAGTTGTTAGAGGACGCAGATGCTAAACTACAGGACTGTTTGCTAGCACAGACTGGAATGTGTTCCTGAACTCTTCCAATGGCATTGAGGAGTATATCACATCGAGCACTGGCTTCATCAAGTGCATCAATGATGTCGTCCCCACAGTGACCGTAAGAGCATACCCCAACCAGAAGCCATGGATTATAAGCAAAGGGTAGAGCTGCCGCTTTCAAGGAGCGGGACTCCAACCCGGATGCTAATAAGAAATCCTGAAAATACCTTCCGACGAACCATCAAACAGGCAAAGCATCAATACAGGATTAAGATTGAATCATACTACACCGGCTCTAATGCTCGAAGGATGTGTCAGGGCTTGCAAACTATTACGGACTAGAAAGGGAAGCACAGCCAAGAGCTGCCCAGTGACACGAGCGTACCAGACAAGCTAAATAACTTCTATGCTCGATTCGAGGCAAGCAACACTGAAGCATGCATGAGAGCATCAGCTATCAGACTGTGTGATCATGCTCTCAATAGACGATATGAGTAAAACCTTTAAACAGGTCAACATTCACAACGCCGCAGGGCCAGACGGATTACTATGACGTGTACTTGCACTGACTAACACTAGCATGCACTGACTAACTGGCAAGTGTCTTCACTGACATTTTCAACCTGTCCCTGACCGAGTCTGTAATACCAACATGTTTCAAACAGACCACCATAGTCGCTGTGCCCAAGAACACCAACGTAACCTGCCTAAATTACTTCCCAACCGTAGCACTCATGTCAGTAGCCATGAAGTGCTTTGAAAGGCTGGTCAAGGCTAACATCAAAACCATTATCCCTGAAACCCTAGACCCACTCTAATTTGCATACCTCCCCAACAGATTCACAGATGATGTAATCTCTATTGCTCTCCACACTCCACATTTCCCACCTGGACAAAAGGAACACCTACGTGAGAATGCTATTTATTGACTACAGCTCAGTGTTCAACACCATAGTGCCCTCAAAGCTCATCACTAAGCTAAGGACCCTGGGATTAAACAGCTCCCTCTGCAACTGAATCCTGGACTTCCTGTTGGTAAGGGTAGGTAACAACACATCTGCCACGCTGATCCTCAACACGGGGGCCCCTCAGGGGTGCGTGCACAGTCCACTCCTGTACTCCCTGTACACCCATGACTACATGGCCAAGCACAACTCCAACACCATCATTAAGTTTGCAGATGACATAACAGTGGTAGGCCTGATCACTGAGAACAATGAGACAGCCTATAGGGAGGAGGTCAGAGACCTGGTAGTGTAGTGCCAGGATAACAACCTCTCCCTCAACGTGATCAAGACAAAGGAGATGATTGTGGACTACAGAAAAAGGAAGACTGAGCACGCCCCCATTCTCATCGACGGGGCTGTTGTGGAGCAGGTTGAGCGCTTCAAGTTTCTTGGTGTCCACACCACCAACAAACTATCATGGTCCAAACACACCAAAACAGTCGTGAAGAGGGCACGACAGTGCCTATTCCCCCTCAGGACACTGAAAAGATTTGGCATGGGTCCTCAGATGCTCAAAAAGTTCTACAGCTGCACCATCAAGAGCATTCTGACAGGTTGCATCACCGCCTGGTAAGGCAACTGCTCGGACTCCGATCGCAATGCACTATAGAGGGGTAGGGCGTACGGCCCAGTACATCCCTGGGACCAAGCTTCCTGCCATCTAGGACCTCTATACCAGGCGGTGTAAGAGGAAGGCCCCAAAAATATACCAGGACTCCAGCCACCCTAGTCATAGACTGTTCTCTCTGCTACCGCATGGCAAGCGGTACCGGAGCGCCAAGTCTAGGTCAAAAAGGCTTCTTAAAAGCTTCTACTGCCAAGCCATTAGACTCTTGAACAGTTAATAATATGGCTACCTGGACTATTTGCATTGTCCCCACCTCACTCCACATTTTTTCGCTGCTGCTACTCTCTGTTTATTATCTGTGCATAGGCACTTTACCTCTACCTACATGTACATATTACCTCAATTACCTCAACTAACCAGTGCCCCCGCACATTGACTGTACCGGAACCGCCTGTATATAGCCTAGCTACTGTTTATTGTTGCTCCTTAATTATTTGTTATATTTCAATTTTTATTAAAACTGCACTGTTGGTTAAGGTTTTGTAAGTAAGCATTTCACTGTAAGGTCTACATTGATTTGATTCTGTAAGCTGTGTTATGCAAGTATTACATTTACATAAATCCTGTTAGAAAAAGGTGTCAGCTAGGGTAAGCTTACATGAAACACAGCCATTATTTTAAGTCTTTCTAAAATCCAAAATGGTGGAAACATGATTGGAACCATTTCCCTGTTTGACCTCTTGGTTTTATGGGTATTATGACACCACTTTGAAGCTCTATGTCCATCCTAATAGAACATAACAGAACAAAACAGAACTCCAGCAGGTATATTTCCCTGGTCATCCCCAAAGCCAACACTTCATTTGGCCGCCTTTCCTTCCAGTTCTCTGCTGCCAATGACTGGAACGAATTGCAAAAATCACTGAAGTTGTAGTCTTATATCTCCCTCTCTAAATTTAAGCATCAGCTGTCAGAGCAACTTACCGATCACTGTAACTGTACACAGCCAATCTGTAAATAGCACACCCAACTACCTCATCCCCATATTGTTACTTATCCTCTTGCTCTTTTGCACCCCAGTATCTCTACTTGCACATCATCATCTGCACATCTATCACTCCAGTGTTAATCCTATATTGTAATTATTTCGCCTCTATGGCCTATTTATTGCCTTACCTCCCTACTCTTCTACATTTGCACACATTGTACATAGATTTTTATACTGTGTTATTAATTGTACGTTTGTTTATGTGTAACTCTGTGTTGTTGTTTTTGTCACACTGCTTTGCTTTATCTTGGCCAGGTCACAGTTGTAAATGAGAACTTGTTCTCAACTGGCCTACCTGGTTAAATTTAAAAAAAACATAACCTCTCCCATGCTTTAAGTCAAGCCTCATTTTCTGGTAAGGACAACATTAATCTGCTGTGTTCTCCTAATTGGGTACATGTCCACACACATCTGATCATAAGATGGACGGAGGGGACAGGGACCTCAGGGTCGATGGATTTGGCCCAATGTGTTTTGTGATGTTTGGCCCTCTAACTGGGAGCCAGGGCCAGCTCCAGAAATAAGACATAAGCGGTCGTTTTGTGCCCCCAGCCCCAACCCAAAAAATATATTCTTAATATTGAACTTAATATTGAGAGTAAGAATAGTAAAATACACCAGGCGCAATTTTGAAATGTGGTTGTGCATCAGCAGTTTATTTTGTTATGTCAGACATTCCATTATCTGATAATTAGCCATGTCAATTTTTATATTAGCAGATAGTCTAGCCAGCCATTTAAACTTATAGTAATCATGGCCGAATACTGACCGGGCATGCAGGGCACATGCCCAGGGGCCCCTTGTCACGAATCCCTTCATTTTCGGGCGGTGCTCGGCGGTTGTCGTCACCGGTCTACTAGCGGCCACTGATCCCTTTTTCCCTTTTTGGTTGGTTGGGTCTGATTGTTTTCACCTGTTCCTCGTTGGGGTTTGATTAGGAGCTATTTAAGCTGGAAATGCCCGCTTGCTGTTGTGCGGGCTTGTTTCTCCTGTGTAGTGTTGGTGGATGTGTTTATTTGCTTTTACGCAGTACTGTAGTGGGTCCTGTTTTGGCCCGGTCTGGGTTTTGTGCCTAGTATATTTGGCGTGATCGTATTCAGTCCTGTATTAAATTGCATTTGTCCTACCCTCTGCTCTTTGCGCCTGATTCCTGCACCCACGCGTTACAGAAGCCCACACCTCGATGGAATCAGCAGGAGCAGCGGACACCCCTCTTCCATCTATGGAGGAGCACGTCCTCCATCATACGACCATTTTCCATCGTATCGAGCCTGCGATGGACCAGATGATGGAGCGAATGGAGCGATGGGAGAGGAGTGGTTCCTGCACCCACGTGTTACACCCCTATTCATTTTGTTAGTCATTCTCACTCATAAACTCAGCAAAAAAAGAAACATCCTCTCAATGTCAACTGCGTTTATTTTCAGCAAACTTAACATGTGTAAATAGTTGTATGAACATAACAAGATTCAACAACTGAGACATAAACAGAACAAGATCCACAGACATGTGACTAACAGAAATTGAATAATGTGTCCCTGAACAAAGGGGGGGTCAAAATAACAATCAGTGAAGAGCACTTTTTGCCAGTCTAGTCCAGCGACGGTGGGTTTGTGCCCATAGGCGACGTTGTTACCGGTGATGTCTGGTGAGGACCTGTCTTACAACAGGCCTACAAGCCCTCAGTCCAGCCTCTCTCAGCCTATTGCGGGCAGTCAGCACTGATGGAGGGATTGTGCGTTTCTGGTGTGACTCGGGCAGTTGTTGTTGCCATCCTGTACCTGTGATGTTCGGATGTACCAATCCTGTGCTGGTGTTGTTACACGTGGTCTGCCACTGTGAGGACGATCAGCTGTCCGTCCTGTCTCCCTGTAGTGCTGTCTTAGGCGTCTCACAGTACGGACATTGCAATTTATTGCCCTGGCCACATCTGCAGTCCTCATGCCTCCTTGCAGCACGCCTAAGGCACGTTCACACAGATGAACAGGGACCCTGGGCATCTTTCTTTTGGTGTTTTTCAGAGTCAGTAGAAAGGCCTCTTTAGTGTCCTAAGTTTTCATAACTGCGACCTTGATTGCCTACCATCTGTAAGCTGTTAGTGTCTTAAAACCTGTTATGGACAGACGGACAATAGCGTATTCATTACAGAGGAAAAAGAAGGAACGGCACCCCTGTGTGACTGCGCAGTAAACAACTCATAGGTCTCAGGAAGTCCACTGGTTGAATCGGCTCTTATTCTCTCTCCAGTAACAGTAGAAGCATGAAACAAGGTTCTAAAGACTATTGACATCTAGTGGAAGCCTTAGGAAGTGCAAAATGAGCCCACGGGCACTGTAGTTTGGATAGGCAATCACTTGGAAAAACTACAAGCCTCAGATTTACCACTTCCTGGTTGGATGTTTCTCAGGTTTTTGCCTGCCATATGAGTTCTGTTGTACTCACAAACATCATTCAAACAGTTTTACAAACTTCAGAGTGTTTTCTATCCAGATCTACTAATGATATGCAAATACTTGACTCTGGGCCCGAGTAGCAGGCAGTTTACTCTGGTCACGCTTTTCACCAATACAAATATAACAACAGCACAAAATAGATAAACAAGTTTGTGGAATTTTCTTTCGTAGGTGCCTTTTCATTTTAGGTTAGACACTTGTGATTTCTAGTTGCACCAATCAAAGCAGTGGAGCATGGTCAAAACCATTCATGCAATCATATCACATGTAATTTACCATTTTATAAAATGGTCATATATGTTATTTTTATACAGACTTGCTCAAACATGAGTGAAACTTGATTAATTATCCAATAGTTTATGATAGTTTGCTGTAAAAAAAAGTGGAGGTGCAAAAACATACATTTTAGGAAAAGTTTTTGTAAAACATGCACCTTACATCGGATCATCTTGAAACTTTCTCTGTAAAGCTAACTTTCATTCTCTTTATTCATTGTCAGTATCCTTTTTTTAGCATTATGATATCCATTACATCCATAACGGTTGTGGATGTGATGGATATTGATGTATCATATCTTAGCTTCACTACCATTTGTGTGCTTGTTCTGGGATGTACAGTAGTCTTCAGACTTTTGCAGAATAAATTGTTGATATCTTGTTCTAGCGAAGATTATTTTGTAAAATATATGCTGAAATGCATTTCTCATACATGGCAGATTAGAAGAGTGTTTTTAAACAATCTGTGAATAATCCTGGAGTGTCTTTTTCAAATGAAAGTGTCATGAATCCCGCTTCCTGAGTCTGTGTTCTGCCTGAGCTGCCTGTTTTCTGTTTTGGAGTTGTTTCCTGAGGTTTCTGAACACACCCTGTCTGGTTGCCGGGCGACGAAGCTAGGCGGGAGATCTCTCAATTACCCGACCCTGCATCTCATCAGCCATCTGCACACCTGGTCCTGATCATCACCTCTTCTCTTCATAAGCTCTGACCTGACATCCATTCCCTGCCGGATCATTGGCAATGAACAGTATGTTGTGTCAGCGTATCAGCCTCAAGTCACTAGAGTGAGTTTTGTTGTTCTGTACTTTTTACCTGTTACTCACCTCCGTTTACTCTGTCTACAGTCGTTCTCCCGGAACATTCACCCCCCCCCCCCCCCCCCCTGCCTGGTCATCGGTGGCTTCTGTGACATCATTGGATCTGCCTATTCACTCACCTCCGCTACCGCTCCGTCTCCTGGATTATTCTGTTTTCACCTTGACTCTGTAAATAAATACTCACCTTCATTTTACTCACCTTGTCCTGGTCGGCTTCTGCATTCTGCTTTAGAGAATCGTGACAGAAAGACCCCCAAAATATACCGATTTCATCCAGTGTCCAGAAAAGTGTATTGGCAGTATTGGCACATGTATATTGTCGTATTTGCATATTTGAATTGTAATAGAAAAACAAAATATTTGTCTACATTCAACTGGTAAAGGTTAATTTTGATATATAAAGTGTGAAAAATACCAGGGTGCTATGCCTGGCCTAGTATACAGGCTAACAATGCCATCCTAAGGTACTATGCCTTCTGCTGACCTTGTTGCCAATATTTAGAAATCTGCTTCCTAGGGCACACACTTCCCCAAGAGGTACTATAGACACACTGTCACGCCCTGACCTGAGAGAGACGGTTTATTTCTCTATTTTGTTAGGTCAGGGTGTGGGGTGGGCATTCTATGTTTTATATTTCTATGTTTTGGCCAGGTATGGTTTCCAATCAGAGGCAGCTGCCTATCGTTGTCTCTGATTAGGAACCATATTTAGGCAACCTTTTTCCCTCCTTGAGTTGTGGGATCTTATTTTTGTACTGCTCAGTAAAGCCTGCAAGACGTGACGGTCATTTACCATGGTTTATTATTTTGTTTAAGTGTTCTGAGTAAAAATAAATATCAAGATGAACACTTACCACGCTGCACCTTCGTCTAATCCTTTGGAAAACCGTTACACACAACCATCACAAAATGCATTTATATTTTGTTTGACCATTCTGTGAGACATTAAAGTTGTGATTTTGCATGCAAATGTAATGTCCATAACACTGGAATTGCCCTATTATGCATTAAAATCACTACACCACAGACGACACATTGCACGCACCATAATAAACAATCCCAGAAATGAGTATACAAACGTTATTAAATGTGGGTTACGATCAGAAATAGGCAAACTCCCATATACAGTTGAAGTCGGAAGTTTACATACACTTAGGTTGGAGTCATTAAAACTCGTTTTTCAACCACTCCACAAATTTCTTGTTAACAAACTATAATTTTGGCAAGTCGGTTAGGACATCTACTTTGTGCATGACACAAGTAATTTTTCTGACAATTATTTACAGACAGAATATTTCACTGTATCACAATTCCAGTGGGTCAGAAGTTTACAGTGCCTTTAAACAGCTCGGAAAATTCTTGATAATGAAGTGATGGCTTTAGAAGATTCTGAAAGGCTAATTGACATAATTTGAGTCAATTGGAGGTGTACCTGTGGATGTATTTCAAGGCTTACCTTCAAACAGTGCCTCTTTGCTTGACATCATGGGAAAATCAAAAGACATCAGAAAACAAATTGGAGACCTCCACAAGTCTGGTTCATCCTTGGGAGCAATTTCCAAACGCCTGAAGGTACCACGTTCATCTGTACAAACAATAGTATGCAAGTATAAACACCATGGGACCAGGCAACCGTCATACGGCTCAGGAAGGAGACGCGTTCTGTCTCCTAGTGATGAACGTACTTTGGTGCGAAAAGTGCAAATCAATCCCAGAACAACAGCAAAGGACCTTGTGAAGATGCTGGAGGATACAGGTACAAAAGTATCTATATCCACAGTAAAACGAGTCCTATATCCATATAACCTGAAAGGCTGCTCAGCAAGGAAGAAGCCACTGCTCCAAAACTGCCGTAAAAAAAGCCAGACTACGGTTTGCAACTGCACATGGGGACAAAGATTGTACTTTTTTGAGAAATGTCCTCTGGTCTGATGAAACAAAAATAGAACTGTTTGGTCATAATGACCATCATTATGTTTAGAGGAAAAAGGGGGATGCTTGCAAGCCGAAGAACACCATCCCAACCGTGAAGCACGGGGGTGGCAGCATCATGTTGTGGGGGTGCTTTGCTGCAGGAGTGCACTTCACAAAATAGATGGCATCATGAGGGAGGAAAATTATGTGGATATATTGAAGCAACATCTCAAGACATCAGTCAGGAAGTTAAAGCTTGGTGCAAATGGATCTTCCAAATGGACAATGACCCCAAGCATACTTCCAAAGTTGTGGCAAAATGGCTTAACCTCTATGGGCTAGGTGGGATGCTAGCGTGCCACCCGTGGTGCACTCCATCAACAGCAGGTGCATTTCAAGAGCGGCAAATTTGAATCCAAATAAATGTCAAAATTCAAATTTTTCAAACATACAACTATTTTACACCCTTTGAAAGATAAACATCTCCTTAATCTAACCACGTTTTACGATTTCAAAAAGGTTTTACGGCGAAAGCATAAATTTAGAGTATGTTAGGACAGTACATTTACAAGAGTTGTGTGTAATGTTTTGTCAAGTCAAAGACAGGGTCACCAAAACCATAAAACCAGCTAAAATGATGCACTAACCTTTTACAATCTCCATCAGATGACACTCCTAGGACATTATGTTAGACAATGCATGCATTTTTTGTTCTATCAAGTTCATATTTATATCCAAAAACAGCGTTTTACTATGGCATTGATGTTGAGGAAATCGTTTCCCTCCAATAACCGGCAGTCAAGTCACCACCACAAATTAAATAATTAAAATTAGAAAACATTGGTAAAATATTATATTGTCATTTAAAGAATTATATATTTACATCTCTTGAACGCAATCAACTTGCCAGATTTAAAAATAACCTTACTGGGAAATCACACTTTGCAATAATCTGAGCACTGCGCCCAGAAAAATACGCGTTGCGATACAGACTAGACGTCATGTTGGGGAGATCTAAAATCGAAAATACTATGTAAATAATCCATTACCTTTGATTCTCTTCATCAGATGTCACTTCCAGGTATCACAGGTCCATAACGAATGTAGTTTTGTTCAAAAAAGCTCATCATTTATGTCCAAAAATCTCCGTCTTGTTAGCACATGATCTAAGCCAGCCGGACTTCTCGTCATGAACGAGGGGAAAAAATATATTTACGTTCGTTCAAACATGTCAAACGTTGTATAGCATAAATCATTAGGGCCTTTTTTAACCAGAACATGAATAATATTCAAGGTGGACGAATGCATACTCTTTTATAACGTATTGGAACGAGGGTACCCAACATGAACTCGCGCGCCAGGTGTCTAATGGGACATCATCGTTCCATGGCTCTTGTTCGGTCAGATCTCCCTCCAGAAGACTCAAAACACTTTGTAAAGGCTGGTGACATCTAGTGGAAGCAATAGGAAGTGCCAAAATATTCCTCAGCCCCTGTGTTTTTCAATGGGATAGGTTTAAAGGTAATACAACACATCAGGTATCCACTTCCTGTCAGAAAATGTCTCAGGGTTTTGCCTGCCAAATGAGTTCTGTTATACTCACAGACACCATTCAAACAGTTTTAGAAACTTTAGAGTGTTTTCTATCCATATATAATAAGTATATGCATATTCTAGTTACGGGGTAGGATTAGTAACCAGATTAAATCGGGTAAAAAAAATTATCCAGACGTGCAAATGCTGCCCCCTAGCCCTAACAGGTTAAGGACAACACAGTCAAGGTATTGGAGTGGCATTCACAAAGCTCTGACCTCAATCCTATAGAAAAGTTGTGGGCAGAACTGAAAAAGCGTGTGCGAGCAAGGAGGCCTACAAACCTGACTCAGTTACACCAGCTCTGTCAGGAGGAATGGGCCAAAATTGACCCAATGTACAGTCCACAAGGACTGCACAAGGAAGCTTGTGGAAGGCTACCTGAAACGCTTGACCCAAGTTAATCAATTTAAAGGCAATGCTACCAAATACTAATTGAGTGTATGTAAACTTCTGACCCACTGGGAATGTGATGAAAGAAATAACAGCTCAAATAAATCATTCTCTCTACTATTATTCTGACATTTCACATTCTTAAAATGAAGTGGTGATCCTAACTGACCTAAGACACGGACTTTTTACTAGGATTAAATGTCAGGAATTGTGAAAAACTGAGTTTAAATATATTTGGCTAAGGTATATGTAAAACTCTGACTTCAACTGTATAGTGTATGGGTGAAATAGGTAATCATTTCCTTTTTTTTCGGCATCAGACCTGCCTAATTCTCACTTGAAACATCATTTTATACGGCTAATTTACACATTCTGTTAATCTTGACGTTACCCTAGGATAGGGGGCGCCACAGCGCATTTTTGAAAAAATTCGTGCCCATTTTCAACGGCCTACTAATCAAACTCAGAAGCTAGGACATGCATATACCTATTATATATGGATAGAAAACACCGTAAAGTTTCTAAAACTGTTTGAATGGTGTCTGTGAGTATAACAGAACTCATATGGCATTCAAAACCCCGAGACCGATTGAAACAGGAAGTGGAATTCTGAATTGTGGACTCAACTTCACGTCGTTGCCTATTATTCACACCATGAGCTATTGTTATTTGAGCCTTCACAAAGTGTTTTGAGCCTTCTACTGTCGAAACTCAGTGAATGAGACGCGTTGGAAATTGGTCACAGGGGGAGGGCCATCACCATTATGACGCCGGCGGCCCTGTCTACCCCCACCTTTGGAAACGTTTTGAAACACAATACAATCGTCCCCCTCGAATCTTATTGGCTCTCTTGTTGAAACAGGCCCTGAAGATTTATGTTATACAACGTTTGACATGTTTGAACGAACCTAAATGGGAAAAAAATGTTTTATTTCGAAACGGCTGTGCCGCGCCCGGCAGAGTATTTGGATACAGCATTCAGACGCACTAACAACAGCAAGCTAATGGAACATAAAGGATGGACTTTTTCGACCGAAAATACATCTGTTGTGGACCTGGGATTCCTAGAGGTGCTTTCTGATGAAGACAACTAAAGGTAAGCGATTATTGACAATATTATACAACATTAGATGTGATATGCGATTGTTCCAAGATGGCGCCGAGCTGTATTTACTAGCTCATTTTCTGAGTATCGCGTCCCCTTTTATCGCTAAGTGTGATTACCCAGTAAAGTTATTTTTAAATCTGGTATGACAGGTGCTTTCAAGAGATATTCATCTATAAATCTTAGAATGACAATATTACATTTTAAAAATGTTTTCGAATAGTAATTCAGTAAATTGTAGCACTGTTTCCCTGGATGCATTTGACGGGAAAATAGTTAGTCAACGTCAGACGCCGATGTAAAATGCTGTTTTCATATATAAATATGATCTTTATTGAACAAAAGAATGCATGCATTGTGTAACATGATGTCCTAGGTGTGTCATCTGATGAAGTTTGTAAAAGGTTAGTGCTGCATTTAGCTGTTTTTTGGTTATTTGTGATGCATGTGGTTGGTCGGAAAATGGCTATGTTGCTGCTTTTACGATGGACTCCTCTAACATAATCTAATGATTTGCTTTTCCTGTAAAACCTTTTTGAAATCGGACGACGTGGGTCGATTCAGGAGAGGTGTCTCTATAAAACGATATGAGACAGTCCTATATTTGAAAAAAAAAAATATTACATTTCGTTATGCTAATGTCGCTAGGAGTTTTCCCTGGATTTTGATCCCGCATACGGGACGAGACTCTGAAGAGGTTTTAACATATCGTGGTATCCCAGGAGGTCTACCCCGGAGGATAGTAATAGAGGGGAGGTACGTGAGGCGACGTTGGCTCCCTCTGCTGGGAATACGGGAGCTGGGCATCCCGACACGGACAGCTCTAAGTGGAGGTAATTAGAGGAAAGTGCCAACCAGCTGTGGAGGCCAAATAAAAGGAGCACGGTGGCACACCGCGAGAGAGAATGGGGAGAGACCGACACCAGGCAAAAGCAGAGAAGAAAGACCGAACCAAACATAAGTGATTTTCCTTATGTTTATTTTCTTTCTTAGTGAAGTTGTTTTTGCAGACTAAAGCCTCCCTGTCTCTGTGTCAATCTCTGCACGCTCAACCCAACACCCCACGGTTTACCACATATGGTGGAGAATGCGGGCAACTCAGTAGCTTTGGGTGCCGTGGGGTCGAGCGTATGGAGATTACCATGGAGGAGTTGGTGGCTCAGTTCATCTTCAGCCAGCAGAAGCGGAGGAAGCCCAGTTGAAAGTTGGGAGGGCTCAGGAGTCTGGCCCAAATCAGTTCCTGGTTCACTTAAGGGAGGAAGATGATGTGGAGTCGTATTTGTGCACCTTCAAGAGAACGGCACAGAGGGAAGGATGGCCCAAGTCCAAGTGGGCCAGCGTGTTATCCACCATACCTATCTGGAAAGGCCCAGAAGGCCTACTTTGATTTGAACACTGACCAGGCCATGAATTATGAGGGACTCAAATGGGAGCTACTGAGCCATTATGGGTTCAATCTAGCACGCCATGCACAACTTGTCCACAAATGAGCCTTTTCGGCCCACCCAATTCCCCCTGTGCTCAGATGAGCTACCTGGTGTGCCTGACCAAGGGCTGCCTACTGATGGAAGTACCGTCCCTCCCGATGCTCGACAAGCTCGTCCTGGATAAATACCTTTGGGCCCTGCAATACAAGATGAAGAAGTCGGTGAACAGAGCCTGGCGGAATTGCTGACCATGGTGGAAATTCACCAGAACAGAGGCCCGGGCGGAGAGAGGAGACACGGTGAGGGGGACGAACAACACAAAGAGAGGCGAGGGGCTGAAGGGGGCCCGGACGGAACCAGCCGAGGCTGTGAAGCGGGAGGGTGACCCAAACCGACGACGTCAGCGGCTGCTGGACCCAGATCAGAGACGCTGCCATGAGTGCGGTGAGCTGGGGCACCTCGCGTGGAGCTGTCCCGGCCGGGAGGAGGCCATGCTTGGGGCACATCTGGGGATGGAGAAAACGGATCGGGAACCGGTTCCACTGGCCTGGAGTCAAGTGCGCCGTGGAGGACTACTGCCGTAGTGGCCCGGAGTGCCAGATCACAACTCCAAGGGTGCATTATTGAAACCCTTTGGTTCCCTTGCCCATTATAGAAGTGCCATTCGAGCGGGTGGCAATGGATCTGGTGGTTCCGTTGGTGAAGACCGCGAGGGGACACCAATACATCCTGGTAATTGTGGATTACGCCACCCGGTATCCTATGGCAATCCCGCTACGCATGGCGGCAGCAAAAGGTATCGCACGGGAGCTCTTCCATTTATTTAGCTGGGTGGGTATTCCACGGGAAATCCTGATGGACCAGGGCACAGCGTTCATGTCTTGTGTGATGAAAGATGTCTGCAAGCTGTTACGAATAAAACAGGTGAGGACCAGTGTGTACCATCCACAAACGGACAGTCTGGCGGAACACTTCAATAATACCCTAAAACAGATGCTGAAGATGGTCGTCGAGAGAGACGGGAGAAACTGGGACCAGCTGCTGCCCCACCTGATGTTTTCAGTGCACGAGGTACCCCAAGCATCCACGGGATTCTCCCCCTTTGAGCCCCTGTATGGCCGTCGGCCCCGCGGGCTGCTGGACATTGCCAAGGAGGTCTGCGAAGTGCAGCTGACCCCCTTCACAGCGTAGTCAAACATGTGGAGGAGATGAGGGAGAGGATGATGGCGATTTGGCCAGTGGTGAGAGGGCACATGGCGCAACGTGCCCAGGTGCGTGTATACAACCGGGGGGCCCAACCACGAGAGTTCCAACCAGGTGAGAAGGTCTTGGTGCTGGTCCCTACAATGGAGAGTAAATTACTGGCTACGTGGCATGGGCCCTACGACATCGGTGAGCGGGTAGGTGACGTCAACTATAAGGTCCGCCAACCGGGGTGGAGAAAACCCCTACAGCTTTACCATGTGAACTTACTGAAGAAATGGCACGCACGTGAGGCGCTGTGCGTAACATGAACCCGGCCACAGCAGGGCCCGCTCTCGGTCGAAGTTGCAATGGGGGAAGACCTCAGCCCGACCCAATGACAAGAGCTCAGAGAGTTGGTCCAGCGGAATACGGCCGTGTTCTCCGAGCTGCCGGGGCACACAGATCTCGTGGAGAAAAAGTGCATAAACGGCCATATAGGACACCAGAAGCCCGGAGGGTGGCGGTCCAGCAAGAAGTGATAACAATGCTCGAAATGGGGGTACTGGAGGAGTCACACAGTGAGTGGTCTAGCCCCATAGTACTGGTTCTGAAACCGGACGGAACCGTCCGCTTCTATAATGACTTCCGGGGCCTGAACGAGGTCAGTAAGTTCGATGCCTACCCCATGCCCCGGGTGGACGAACTGATCGACTGCTTGGGGATGGCGAGATACGTCAGCACCTTGGATCTGACAAAGGGGTACTAGCGGGTGCCACTGGCAGCGGCCTCCCGGGAGAAGACTGCCTTCTCCACCCCGGGGCGGGGCTATACCACTACCGTGTTCTGCCTTTCGGGCTCCACGGGGCACCTGTGACCTTTCAGCAACTCATGGATCGCGTCCTGCGGCCGCACAGTGAGTACGCAGCTGCTTATCTGGATGGCATAATTGTGCACAGTGACAGTTGGGAGTCACATCTTTGTAGGTTACAGGCCGTGGTTTATGCGGTAAGGGATGCAGGTCTGACCGCGAATCCCCACAAGTGCAAGCTAGGCTACGCCGAGGTGGAGTACATGGGCTATCAGATCGGGAGGGGAAATGTGAAACCCCAAGAAAAAAAATCGCTGCCATTAGGGGATGGCCGGTCCCTTGATCCAAGAGGCAGGTGAAGTCATTCCTGGGGTTAGCAGGGTACTACAGTATATTTGTACCTAACTTTGCCACAATAGCTTCTCCCCTCACAGACTTAACAAAGACACGACTACCCCAGACAATGCGATGGACGGAGGACACAGAGGCGGCGTTCCAGGCCCTGAAGGATACACTATGTTCGCACCCGGTACTCGTCACCCAGGACTTCTCAAAAAACCTCCTGGTCCAGACAGACACGTCTGACACAGGGATAGGGTCCGTTTTGTCCCAAGAGCAGGAAGGCGAGGAGCACCCCATCATGTATGTCAGCAGGAAGCTCCTCCCGAGGGAGAAGAAATACTTGTTTGTCGAGAAGGAGTGCCTCGCCATGAAGTGGTCCCTGGACACCCTCAAGTATTACCACCTCGGGAGGAAGTTCACCCTGATCACTGATCATGCCCCCTTGTGTGGATGGCAAGAGGTAAGGACACGAATGACTGTGTCACCCGCTGGTACAGCGATTCTCTTTCTGTCATCCACAGGTCGGGGACCCAACACGGCAATATGGACGCCCTATCCAGGAGGGATGCAATCCTAGCCCTGAGCATGCCTCCCTCACAGTCAGGGCTAAGGGTGGGGGGGGGGGTAAAATATAGGGGCGGTACGTGAGGCGACGTTGGCTCCCTCTGCTGGGAATACGGGAGCTGGGCACCCTGACACAGCCGTGGAGGCCAAATAAAAGGAGCACGGTGGCACACCGCGAGAGACCAACACCAGGCAAAAGTAGAGAAGAAGGACCGAGCCAAACCTAAGTGATTTTCATTGTTATGTTTATTTTCTGTCTTAGTAAAGTTGTTTTTGCAGACTAAAGCCTCCCTGTCTCTTTGTCAATCTCTGCACGCTCAACCCAACACCCCACGGTTTATCACAATATGATCCTAAAGGGAACTGTTCTTGCAGTTTGTAGTCTATGACATTTCAGATTTACATTTGTTAATGTTTCATGAAGTAGTTTATATGTTGTTTTCAAAGTAACTTTAGTTAAGTAAACTATTTTTCTTAAGGGTAGCTTAATGCCTTCCAGTTTGAAGTAATTGGTAACTTGGTGAACTATATTTTCAGAGTAGCTTCCCCAACACTGATAAGCACCTTTAGGGAGCTTCCTTACTCAAAGAAAACCAATCAAAATAACAATACAACAGAGAAGTGACCATGAATGCTTTATTAGCTCAAGTGATTTTTTAAAAACATTGTTTGCCAACTGATATAATATAAAGTTGACATCAATGACTAATAGAATTATACGCAAATCAGGGTAATCTCCTAGATAGTGGTGCGGCCCACCTGCCCTGAATGACGCGCTGCCACTGTACATCAGAAGAACTAACATGATATCATGTTACATGAAGGTAATGTGTGTGTTTGTCTAGGAGAGTGTGTGTGTGTGTCAAATCAAATCAAAGTGTATTGGTCATGTACACAGACTTGCAGATGTTATAGATGTAAAGCAGAAGCATTCGATTACCCTTGAAAATGTCTCAAACTGACAGACCATGCCGTGACCAAAAAATTAGCTGATCTTTGACCCCAAGCCTTATGGGATGTGACACGGAGGAAGGGAGAGATCAGAGGGCCACATTATCTCTGAGGGCCATAGGAGTGCTCTCTCATTTGTGAATATTTATAAGGAGCAGAGGTCAGGATATTTAACTACATATACCTTTGAACTGATGTTTAGCAGGCTGATGTGCAATAGAATAAGTAATAAAAGTATAGCCCCTCCTGTTAACCTATCATCTAGGACAGGGGTAATCAACTCTTACCCTACGAGGTCCGGAGCCTGCTGGTTTTCTGTTCTACCTGATAATTAATTTCACCCACCTGGTGTCCCAGGTCTAAATTATTCCCTGATTAGAGGGCAACAATGATGCAGTGGAACTGGCTTCTAGGTCCAGAGTTGAGTTTGAAGGATCTAGGGTTTCCAATAGCTTCCTAAGCCACAAAGTCAGATTCCACAGCCATAGTCAAAAGTGTCTACAAAAATGTGCTTTTTTAATTTAAGGTTAGGCATAAGGTTAGCAGTGTGATAAAGGTTAGGTTTAAAATGCAATTTTAAGAAGATAAATTGTAGAAATGGGCGGGTTTATGGATTTGTGGCTATGGAAGCTAGTGACAACTGTCATCTAGTGGGTTAAGTAATTTCCTGGTTAGAGGCCTCAGTTAAAGAGTGACTACCCCAAAAAGCAACTTCTTGTTTTGAAAAATGGCCTATGTGGCATAGATATGAGTCGGAAACATTTATCCTAGTGTCAAAGTTGACTACAAAGTTTAAATTCTGTACGGTCATTTTGGTGACAGGACGATAGGAAAGAATTGTATGACACGGAGTGAAGTAACCTCTCCCTTAACGTCAACAAAATGAAGGAGCTGATCATGGACTTCAGGAGACAGCAGAGGGACCATACCCCCATCCACATCGACAGGGCAGCAGTGGAGTAGGTGAAAAGCTTCAAGTTCCTTGGTATACACATCACTGACCTAACAGTTTTCCTTAGGTTGGGTTTATTTTAATCCTGCCTACATGCCCACAACTGGCAGCACCCAAGTATTCATCAATTCGGCGTGCAGCTGCACACAACCAGATCGTAATGCCCATGGTCAATTTAGTATGACCACAGATTATTCATTATATTGACCCTCTAGTAGCCTCTCCAACAATGAAAATAAATGTCTTCAAAAAAAGAAGGCAGTCGGGACCATTCTAGCCAATGAGAGGGAAGATACACGTGTGAACAACAGGCACAATGGTTTCCATGAGTTACCACAGCCACAAACTCAAAATTGGCTAAATCTGAAAAATTCAGGAAAACAAAATGTGCTTTTTGGTCATTAATTAATTTAAGGTTAGGGTTAGGCATAAGGTTAGCAGTGTGGTTAAGGTTAGGTTTAAAATAGTTGAAACAGCTGGGGTTTATGACTTTGTGGCTGTAGGAATTAGTGACAACCAGGCACAACCCAGATATAAAGTGGTTTTTCTTCCAGGATGTCATGTGTGCTACTTATATCAGTACACTCGTAACAACCTCATCATTATGAAACTGCTATTCGATCAAATAAGCCACATGTAGCAAATAAGCCATTATATTTTTTGTTAACAAAATTTGACACTCTCTCATTGTCTTCAATACAAACCTCCTCGATCGGTGAGAGAATTGTTTTTAAACGCCACCTGCTGGAGAAGATAGATTTTGGGCCCAGTTATCCCACTCACTTCTTCCTCTGGTTTGATGTTCCTATGGGGCTAATTAGGGACCATCAGTAAATTACACAATATTTTACAATGTTAGTAGCTCCAAATGTCAATGACTTAAAAACATCAAACCAACTATAAATTCCAAAAATTCATATATAGAAATATTGAAAGCATTTCATGAGACAACTAAAAGATGTGTAACATTAAAATATTGTCCCATTTGCATTGTGTTATTTATTGACAGCCCCTAACTAGTCCCAGAGATAGGCTATCCAATGTCAAACCAACTTTGCCACTATCACACACTAGCCGGCTGAAGATAATTGGCGAAAGAAGTTGGCTAGCGTTAGCTAGACTAGGCGACTTCAAGACAAGACCTGGTTAGACTGTTTCAAGTTATCTATAAGGGTGAGTGACTAACTGTGTACTGTTTTGGCAAAGTGAATGTACAAATGCTTGCCAATTGCGAACACACACACGTTAAACCACCCCTCAAGACAACTCTCATTTGGCTTCAGTCATGGACACTGCATTTCTTAATGACCAAGCAGAAAAACAAGGCCAAATCAGGAAGTTCAGCCCGCCTTTAAGGCTGTTAGAATGCCAAGTCAAAATATAATCATGCCAACACTGTGACACATTATCACAACACAGACTTTGGTACACGTCTGCTGCACTCTCTGATCAATGCTGTCTTTGCTATCAGGCTGAATTTGAATGCAGTCTTTGAGAGAATGAAGAGTGGGGGGAAAAAAACATAAAAAGAGAGACTGGCTGGCTGCTGCTTTGTACTTCTGACACTAATGTGTGATTCTATGGCTGTGTCCTAAATGACACTCTGTTCCCCAAATAGTGCACAACTTTTATTTCACAACACCTTTTATACCTGCTGTAAACTGTGTTTGATGCAAATAAACTCTGATTTGATTTTGACCAGACCCCTATTGTCCCTGGTCAAATGTAGTGCACTAAATATAGTAAATATGGTGCCATTTGGGAAGCCTCGTATTCTTACTGGATGGGGCCCCAGACACTGTAGCTACAGTAGCGCCTGTTAGAACGGGCAGGAGGTCAGGGGAGGGATCCTCCAACAGAGCAAGGAGGAGCGCTGCGAGCTGCATACAAGCTGAAGCAACATTAAAGGACCTTTCACTTTGAACATAGGGAGCTATTGTGCACACTTTCCTAATTATGCCCGAACATTCTGCTGACAGAATGGGTACGGTCAGCCACTATGCCCCAATCAAGACTTCATATTTCCTTTCCATTCGCTACCGTTCGGACCAGCCATATATTTAAAACACATCCCCTGTGACCATTTTTCAAAGCCCCCCTTGATCATTATACATTATTTTTCCATTTAAAATTCATAAGGGAAAACACTTAAAGGTACAATGCAGTGGTTTTTATCTCAATATCAAATAATTTATGCGTAACAATTAAGTACCTTACTGTGATTGTTTTCAATTAAAACTGTCAAAAATAAACTAAATTAGCTTCTTATCAAAGAGCAATTTCTCAAGCAAGAAATTAGCTAGGACTGTCTAGGAGTGATCTGAGTAGGGAGGGGAAAACTGAAAACTAGCTGTTATTGGCATAGAGGTTTGGAACTCTCTTTCTTATTGGTCTATTAACTAATTCACCAGGCAGGCCAAAACTCCATCCCACCAAAACAGGCTTACATTTCAGGTGGTCTTTTTAAACAGCTCTTACACTAAAGGGGCATTATCATCATATTCAAAATGTCACAGTATTATTCCAACCTCATAGTGTGGAACTATATATAAAACACAGGAAAATCACATTTTTGACTGCACTGTAAGTAATTTAAATCCCCTTCCACTGTTTGAGCCGCTGATATCTACAACAGATTGAATAATTTAGTTTTTTAACATTACGACATTCCATAAAATTTTCCTATAGTCTTTCAAGTAGATCACCCGATCACCTCATTTCATACAGAGGTATATTCAGTATTTTTTCTTTTTAAAAGGTTTGCCAATCAAAATACAATTACGCTGCCACAATTTATAGTAGTCATACTGTGTATAATTCAATGATGTGGCCTTTCCCATTCGCGTTGATTTGAATAAAATGCAGAATAAATTAATTGGGGTGCTGCTTATGTGCATACTCCTTTTCCATTACTGTTAATAATGTACTGAGCCTATTGTGCCTGTCTGTCCATGCAACCTTAATCACATCCTCAATCTTCTGGGCACAATCAGAGACAACCCTTCATGTTGCAGTTCCATACATGTGTCCTTCCACGAACCTGAAGCTAACCTACTCAGTAAAGTGCTGTCCTTATGTGGAACATTCCCTTTTTCCCACATTTTGTTACGTTACAGCTTTATTCTAAAATGGATGAAATACATTTTCTTCCTCATCAATCTACACACAGTACCCCAGAATGACAAAGTAAAAATAGTTATTTTGAAATGTTTGCAAATGTATTAAAAATAGAAAACAGAAATACCTTATTTACATAAGTATTCAGACCCTTTGATATGAGTCTCGAAATTGAGCTCAGGTGCATCCTATTTCCATTGATCATCCTTGAGATGTTTCTACAACTTGATTGGAGTCCACCTGTGGTAATTTTAATTGATTGAACATTATTTGGAAAGGCACACACCTGTCTATATAAGGTCCCACAGTTGACAGGGCATGTCAGAGCAAAAATCAAGCCATGAGGTCAAAGGATTTGTCCGTAGAGCTCCGAGACAGGATTGTGTTGAGGCACAGATCTGGGGAAGGGTACCAACACATTTCTGCAGCATTGAAGGTCCCCAAGAACACAGTGGCCTCCATCATTCTTAAATGGAAGAAGTTTTGAACCACCAAGACTCTTCCTCGAGCTGGCCGTCAGGGGAGAAGGGCCTTGGTCAGGGAGGTGACCAAGAACCCAATGGTCACTCTGACAGAGCTCCAGAGTTCCTCTGTGGAGATGGGAGAACCTTCCAGAAGGACAACCATCTCTGCAACACTCCAACAATAAGGCATTTATGGTAGAGTGGCCAGACGGAAGCAACTCCTCAGTAAAAGGCACATGACAGCCCATAAGGCACCTAAAGGACTCTCAGACCATGAGAAACAAAATTCTCTAGTCTGATGAAACCAAGATTTAACTCTTTGGCCTGAACGCCAACCGTCACGTCTGGAGGAAACCTGGCACCATCCTTACGGTGAAGCATGGTGGTGGCGGCATCATGCTGTGGGGATGTTTTTCAGCGGCACAGACTGGGAGACTAGTCAGGATCGAGGGAAAGATGAACAGAGCAAAGTACAGAGAGATCCTTGAGCAATACCTGCTCCATAGCATTGAGGACCTCAGACTGGGGTGAAGGTTCACCTTCCAACAGGACAACAACCCTAAGCACACAGCTAAGACAACGCAGAAGTGGCTTCGGGGCAGGTCTCTGAATGTCCTTGAGTGGCCAAGGCCAATCGAACATCCCTGGAGAGACCTGAAAATAGCTGTGCAGTGACGCTCCCCATCCAACCTGACAGAGCTTGAGAGGATCTGCAGAGAAGAATGGGAGAAACTCCCCAAATATATGTGTGCCAAGCTTGTAGCATCATACCCAAGAAGACTCAAGGCTGTAATCGCTGCCTAAGGTGATTCAACAAAGTACTGAGTAAAGGGTCTAAATACTTATGTAAATGTAATATTTCATTAAAAACATTTTTTTTTATACATTTACAAACATTTCCAAAAACCTGTTTTTGCTTTGTCATTATGGGGTATTGTGTATAGATTGATGAGGGAAAAAACGATTTCATCCATTTTAGAATAAGGCTGTAACGTAACAAAATGTGGAAAAAGTCAACAGGTCTGAATACTTTCTGAATGTCCTGTATAGTCCTGTACATGTGCTGTATCCTCTGAAAGAACAAATATGGTGAATAGAGTGGACACAAATCCAAGCTGACTGAAGCCAAGATAAGAGCAGCTCAATAAGTATTTGAATTTCAACACCACATGATTGAATAGGGGCCATGCTAGAGCCAATCAAATTGTCCTTCCATTAACTTGAATCTGCTTTAGTCAGTAGTATGCATTCCTTATGTGTCCTTAAATATGCAATATTCTCTGGAGAAAAACTACTGAACAACTTTTCTTTGACAAATAAGTTCACCCCACAAAGAAAAGGCCATGAAACAGTCCATGAAATGAAAAGCAAGAAAAATGTGTTGTATTGAATTGTATGTTCTATTATATGGGTTGTTCAATCAACATCTAATGTGTTCTGTGAAGGTAACACAGTGATAGTTTGCTGTTTGGTTAGACACTGCTTTGGTGTGTG
Organism: Salmo salar; assembly: GCF_965601325.2. Lineage (NCBI taxonomy): Eukaryota > Metazoa > Chordata > Actinopteri > Salmoniformes > Salmonidae > Salmo > Salmo salar. The sequence goes on from NC_138305.1 coordinate 86,337,819, forward strand.
TGTGTGTGTGTGTGTGTGTGGTATACTTTCTAAATTGAGATACAGATACAAATAAAATATAGCCCATAGAATTCCAATCAGTCGTCATATGTCCCATCTATATTTCTTTGGTCCTATCCTTACGGCAAATTACAGTGGTGGATATTGGATGATTATATTTCAAATCTGACTGAATGCAAGCTACTGGCATACCATGCGTGGACATCAACATTGACATCAACAGAACATTTTTATTATAAAAAGTATAAATATATTAACCAAAATACTAAAATCATGGGCACATAAATGTAGATCAATCTGAGGTCCAGAAAGCAGTCAAGCATACATTCAATCTCCATCGAAGCACCAGGTATAGAAGACTTCCTCAATTTGAAGTGAAAGCTCAAACGTCATTCAGAGAAGAGAGGGGGAGGGACAGAAAGGATAGAGAGGGACAGAGGGGGAGGGACAGAAAGGATAGAGAGGGACAGAGGCAGAGAGAGAGAGAAGTATTTTCGAGTGTATAAGGCTGCCATCTACTGAGAAGAGTCTCTGCTTAGAATTTGAGCATGTTTGTGAAAAGGGGACAAAGAAGGTTCCTTGAGCCCAGCATTATTTCTTTGTGCTTGGTCGTGGTTGAGGTTGTTAGCAAATGGCTAATGCATTAATTCCCACACAGGTAATTGAAAACCTGTTTGTTTGACGAGAGTCCCTTTGACCTGCTAGTGCAATCTGCCAGCCCTCTTTGATGAAATAAAAGTGCTGTTACTGCTGCTTTCATTTTGCGTCTGTTTTCACTTTCACTCTCCTCCTCTAACCTCTCTTTTGTTGCTCTCTGTATTTTTCTCTCCCGTCCTCGCTCTTGCAGACAGATAGAAAGTACATCATCTCTTTCACACTACCTTTCCCTCTGACACACGCTCACACATCCCTCCACACTTCACTGGCATCACGTTGCTAGTTAGAGCTCAGCAGTGTACCTGATCCTGCACAGATTCTACCCCCTCCCCACTCGTAAACAATATACCGACATGAGCACATTACAATTGCTGCTGTGCTGAGGTGATCCAGGCTCCACACATGTAGTTAGTGTGTGTGTGTCTGTTGTGCGCTGACCGTGCTGCTTGCCGGTGTCAGTGCTTCGCCAAGAGGACCAGACAACAACTGGACCAGAAGCTACTGAGGTTCAGTATAGCATTGCCCTCATGGAGGAGAAACACAGTGATATTGATACTCATGATTTCATATGATTTCATTTAAATAGAAAGCGTGAAAATGTTAGGCTCTGTCCGAAATGCCACTCTTTTCCCAAATAGCTTGTGCTAAGTAGTGTACTAAGATTACACTATATAAGGATTAGGGTGCCAGTTACTACAGAAGTCCAGAGAGGACATATTAATAAAACAAATATTATCTTGTTTTGTCGAGATCACGACATAGCAAAGTTATCTTGCCGAGATCACGAGATGAACATACGAACATATTACATTTTGTTAGCATATGTTTAATCTTAGATGTCAAAGTATGTCTTTAAAAAGTGTCAATAAGTAACGTCGCATAGATTTTTGAGGCCTCTGGGTCACATTTTGTTTTTGTCATATTTATATTTTACGGTACATAATCCATGTTCTGAATTGGGAGTAAAATGGCTACTGATCATTATTAACATCCACTACTGTTGTGCCCTTGAGCAAAACACTCTAAACTGTGTGTGTGTGTGTGTGTGTGTGTGTGTGTGTGTGTGTGTGTGTGTGTGTGTGTGTGTGTGTGTGTGTGTGTGTGTGTGTGTGTGTGTGTGTTAACATACAGCATCTTCTGATTTGGAAGACATCTATAACTGACAGACATAATGCAATTTCTGCCTGGGTTAATCCCTGATCAAAATAAAAACGGATTTGCTGATCCACCGTGAGCTCTGCCACCTCAGCCATACTGTCAATCTACCTTTAATACGTCCACTTCTATTTATAGAGTTTATCTTGTGATCTCGACAAAACAACTTTTGTTATGTCATGATACATTTACATTTACATTTTAGTTATTTAGCAGACGCTCTTATCCAGAGCGACTTACAGTAGTGAATACATTCATTTCATTTCATGCATTTTTTTTTTTGAATGATCTTGTGGTCTCAAGAAAACTGATCAAGACATAAATAAGTAATGATCTCGACATAACAAGGGAAAAAAACTGATCAAGACATAAATAAGTAATGATCTCGGCATAACAAGGGAATACGTTTTTTTTATTAATACGTCCTCTCTGGACGTCTCTGGAAGTTACAGCCTTAGATTGTGGAAAATTAGAACATTTACTTAAGGATAGTGGTAATAAAGTGTCTTAAGCCTAAGGAAGGAAGCTGTGTCTTATATTACAGTGTCTATTTTTCTTCTTCCACCTCCTCTTCTTAGTATGAGCATTACAGGCTTTTGCAGTCTGCATTCTAATGAGGAAGAGAGAGGGAGGTTGTGTAACGCGGTGGTGTGCTTATATAAGACGGGGGTTGTTGATAGAATGTGCAAGACCTGGGTTCTGATAGGGAAAGGGAGGCATGGGATTTTTAAAGGGGTGCGGCCAATGCTAATGAGAGCTATCGAATGGAAATACGCAAGCCTGGTCAGAAAATCATAACTCGTTACTGAACAGCTAATTACACCTCACCAAAAAAAGGGGGGTGGGGTGGTCCTTAAAGTCTGGACCCTAACTTGCGTCCAATTACAAAAACGTCACTTTGAAACATTGTACTCAAGTACACTATGAATTAAAGAATGATTATATGCAAACAGTGGGCAGACAGGGCAATTCACAGGGCAATTTACAATGCATGGGTTCAAACAGACCTGTTGGATGTCTGGAAGTATTTTGATGTTAGAAAAGTACAGTACCCCACCCCCCCAATCAATTAAAGACACATATCTGACCCTGAGTGGGATAATATGATGGCTCCTGAGTGGCACAGCAGTCTAAGGCACTGCATCGCAGTGCTAGAGGTGTCACTACAGACCCTGGTTCAGGAGTCCCATAGGGCGGAGCGCAATTGGCCCAGCGTTGTCCAGGTTAGGGGATAGTTTGGCCGGGGTAGCCCATCATTGTAAATAATAATTTGTTCTTAACTGGCTTGCCTAGTTAAATAAAAGTTTTTAAAAAATGAAGTGTTTTTGCGTGTGAGTGCACATGTGGGCACGTGTGTACCTCCGGCTGCTCAGTGTTGAGATAACAGGCTCTCTCTTCCGGGTATTTTGTTTTGGCATCCTATACTGTATTTGCATTAGGTTTAGGAAACGTGACCTATTTAGGTGGAATGCTATGCAAACACAACAGCTTCCCAAGCACACTGTGCATGATAGTTCTTCTTCCTCGTACTTGTATTCCTAGACATAAAAATCTTACAGATAACAAATCAATTAACCAAGTCACACTGAAGTATCACTTCAACTTTAACAAACACTGGGAAAATTAAATCAAATCAAATTTATTTGTCACATACACATGGTTAGCAGATGTTAATATGAGTGTAGCGAAATGCTTATGCTTCTAGTTCCGACCATGCAGTAATATCTAACAAGTAATGTAACCTAACAATTTCACAACAACTGGAATGAATAAGAATATGTACATAAAAATATATAAATGAGTGATGGCCGAACGGCATAGGCAAGATGCAGTAGATGGTATAGAGTACAGTATATACATATGAGATGAGTAATGTAGGGTATGTAAACATTATATAAAGTGGCATTGTTTAAGGTGGCTAGTGATACATTTATTCCATCAATTTTTCCATTATTAAAGTGGCTAGAGTTGAGTCAGTATGTTGGTGTCACGTCCTGGCCAGTATAGGGGGTTAATTGTTATTGTAGTTGGGTCAGGACGTGGCAGAGGGTATTTGTTTTAGGTGGTTCAGGGTGGTGTTTTTCTAGAAGGGCATTTGATTTAAGTATTCCGGGGTTTTGGGGCACTGGTTGATTTTCATGTATTCTATGTTTAGTCTAGTGTGTCTGTTTCTATGTTTGGTTAATTGGGGTTGGGACTCTCAGTTGAAGGCAGGTGTTGTCTATTTGCCTTTGATTGAGAGTCCCATATATTAGGGTGTGTTTGTCATTTGTGGGAGATTGTTCCGTGTATAGCGTCAAGCCTTACAGGACTGTTTATTGTCGGTGTGTTTCTTTTTGTATACGTGTTTATTTTGGGTTTGCCTTCTTTCCTTATAATAAAGAAGATGAGTATACACATACCTGCTGCGTTTTGGTCCTCCTTTTCCGACGATGATTTCGCCATATCGTCTGACGACGACGAAATCCCTGACAGTTGGCAGCAGCCACTCAAGGTTAGTGATGGCTGTTTAAGAGTCTGATGGCCTTGAGATAAAAGCTGTTTTTCAGTCTCTCGGTCCCCGAGGGCCCTCGGAGTGTTGTCTATCAAAAGGTTGTCTATCAAAAATATAATTCATATGTAGCAAGCCTTTCAGTTATAGAGTTCTTATTCTAGACTGCATGTTTGAATTATACTGTTGTTCATATGTAATCATCCTTTTTAGTAGTTAATCTGTAATAAATATTTGTTATAGCCTACAGTCATATGTACTGAACCTTTCAGTTATAGAGAAGTTCCTCCGTAATGAATATTCTACAGTCAACATTCCACTGTCATATAGACTTTAAGTGTCCAGTTTACCCTGTTCACAAAAATATTTCGCTCCTACAGTGAGTCACGTAGCCATGCCTTTCTATATAAAGCAGGCAGACAGGTACAGTATCTAGTTACTTTTCGATTGAACGTTAGAACGGGCAAAAATACTGACCTAAGCGACTTTGAGAGTGGTATGATCATCGGTGCCAGGTGCACTGGTTTCAGTATCTCAGAAACATCCGGCCTCCTGGGCTTTTCACACACGACAGTGTCTAGGGTTTACAGCGAATCGTGCAACAAACAAAAAACATCCAGTCAGCGGCAGTCATGTGGGCGAAAACGCCTTGTTGATGAGAGGTCGAAGGAGAAATAACAGCACATTACAAAAGTGGTGTGCAGAACGGCATCTCTGAACACACAGCTAGGGCTGTGGCAGTCACGAATTTACGTCAGCCCATGATTGTCAAGCAAATAAATATTGGTCAAGGTAATTGACCGTTAATTTACATAAATACATTTGGCATCTCCTGGCTTCCACACAAATAGCTTACAAGCCACTGATGCAGGCCTTTGGAACATCTACATTTTAAAAAGTCTAATAAATACATGTAATAGAGCCTACACCTTCACAATAAATCCATTACTTATTTTAGACAGGTCTAAAGAAGCATGATATGAAGAAAATGTAGTCTTTTTCAGAAGATCAGAATAGCATACTCTGAGTTGTTAGGTCCTGATCTGGCTATGCTAAATGCCTGTGGGCTACACTAGTTCATTTAGTGCACATGCAGCTATTCTGTGTTGAGCGGTTAACAAAGAAATAGGTATTCCTATATGCTAAATTTAGAGATATTAATGTAACTTTAGTTGTTCTACAAATGTTGGGCTATATGTTTTGATTTTTAATACATTGTAAGGCTGCATGATGCGACTCTAATGATTTTTTTAAAAAGTCGATTGAATGGCATGAGCTCTGCTTTGTCACTCATTCACAATTTGACAAGCACTTGATAACGCCTAGTGCACCTTAAAAAAATCCATGCCTTTTGCAGCCAGTGGCCATTCTCCCTGAGTGCTGCACACTCTGAAATGCCTCAGGTCTTTCTCACAGGCTACAAGTGAAGACAGAGATCTGGGATGCAACTGGCTCATTCTTATCCAATTCCGAGGTACATATTGAAGATATTGGAAGAACTGTCCACATTTATTTTTCATCAGCGACCAAGATGAGTAGGCCTGACGAACAGCAAAAGCATTAGCCTATGTCAATCTACTATTCCAAACATAGCCTGGGACAGTTGTTGGATGCGATAGATCCCAAATTCATACAACCACTAGCATCAAAAAACATACAGGCCTATGGGCTAGGCTACATGAGGTGTGCGACTATGATTTGAAAAAGTCACAAAAAAAAGGCATGGTTTCTTATGCTGGGTATTATTCACAAGTTATAGGCTAATATTGTCACCCATCAGACTATTCTTGATTTAATCTTGTCTTTACATATACTAAATAATATATGTATGTGTTACGTACCTCCTAGAAAGAGGGAGGTGCAGGAATCAGGAGCAGGAGAGCAAGGAAGTCCCAGTGGCACAATCGTTTATTCAAGGAGTCCCAAACAAACAACAATGTGGGAAAACATGCTAAAACGAAGTCGCCACACACAGGAGAAACTTTTACTCCTAGACGAATAAATCAAAACGGGAACATTACCGTGAGCAAAGAACCCCGTGGTGCATACACGCACCCCTAACAAAGTAACACTGAACAATCCCGAACAAAGACTAGAAGGCAGCGGGGTGTAAATAAACCCATTGAAATCAACTAAATGAACACAGGTATGATAAAACAGACAGACACAAACGAAAAGGAAAAATGGATCGGTGGCAGCTAGTAGGCCGGCGACGACCGCCGAGCACTGCCCGAAAAGGGAGAGGAGCCACCTTCGGTGGAAGTCGTGACAGTGTGACATTTGTTTTGATTTAGAATGGACCATTATCATGCACCTGTATCGAAACAGGGTAAGCGGGGAAAATATACATGTTATCTATGCACTTAAATAGTGAATAGATGCTTTACCCATGGTTGATTTTCATGCCTGCCTGGTAGGCAATACTCCTGTTGGAAATATAAGCAATGCGCTTAATATTAGGAAAATGGGGAAATAAATATAGTAGGCCTAGCCTATAGAAAGATGATGGGATCCTCCTCTTTTTAGCAGAGCCGATCACTCTGTTTTTTTATGTTGCGCAGCATGAGGTCATGGGCTCTCATGAAGTGTTTGATTCGATTTTCGATTACATTTGCATTGATGTCAGAGTGATTAGAGGGACAATTGAGTACTAGGCATTTAGCAAGTTTGGTGGGCTAATAATGACCAGCAGCAGCATCAGAGCTTGGAGAAGCCTAATTTCCGTGTCTAAACGGTCACGTGGAATTTGACTGCCTTCATGACTCGTGACCGTAATACGGTCATCGCATCAGCCCTACGCACAACTCATCAGTCCTTGTCATGGATGAGCTATTGCAGCAGGCGGCCACACGGTTCCACTCCTATAAACTAAAAACAAGAAGGGGCTCCAGTGGGCATGACATGAACACTAGACAATTGAGCAGAGGAAAAACATCACCTGGTCAAGCAAATCCTGGTTCCTGTTGCGTCATACTGATTGCAGAGTCAGGATTTGGCATAAGCAGCATGAGTCCATGGCCCCATCCTGCCTGGTGTCAACGGTACAGGCTGGTAGTGGTGGTGCAATGGTGTGGGGAATGTATTCCTGGCACACGTTAGGTCCCATAATCAATGTTCCCTCTAAGCTGTGCACCTCCTCCAGGACTGCCTCGCTGAAGAAATGCCAGACCACATGGAGATGCAAGAGATTGAACTTCACTTAGTTCGCCACATTAGTTTACACTATATAGGTCAACGTTTTTCTGTGATTGAATCAACATTATATCAGCCCCTTTTCAATGAAACAAACCAAAAGAAATATAACTTTGCAAGATTGAGTATGATTTTGTTGTAGGTAGAGCTAGAGCGCAACCGAGTATAATTCTATTGGCTTGAGTAGCCCTCTCACGGTCTTTAAATCACCCAGACTGAATGTGCTTTTCAGATCATTTCAGATCAGAGCATTCAGATCAGATCAAAGCATCGAACGTGTGCACATTTATATATATTTTTTACCCCTTTTTCTCCCCAATTTCGTGGTATGCAATTGGTAGTTACAGTCTTGTCTCATCGCTGCAACTCCCGTACGTCCTCGGGATAGGCGACGGTCAAGAGCCGTGCATCCTCCGAAACACAACCCAACCAAGCCGCACTGCTTCTTGACACAATGCCCTTGTTGACATTTTTTGCGAGTTAGGGAGTTATTAGCCCAATTATAGATAAGTATAGGTCAGCAATGGTGGGTTACTACGTCCTACAAGAGCACAAAATGTGTAGGCTACATTTTAAGCTGTCTTTGAAAAGACAGTCAGGTACGTCTTAATTAAAGGGGCAAGAATTAAACATGCAAGAATATGAAAATAAGCCAATGGGCAGAAGGGTAGCCTACATTGTCTAATTGTCTCTATGGTAATAATAATTACATTTATTTTGCAAGGTGGTTTCTTGCATCATAAAACACAATACAATGCAATTTACAGTCACTTATTTGGCCCATGGTGTTACAGACCAATTTAAAAAAAAATCATAATTAATGTCAAGCCCTTCATAATGTAAAAAGTTGCATGCAATGTAGGCCTGCATTGAACACCATATAGGCTAATGTAGGCTATATTACACTGCTCAAAAAAATAAAGGGAACACTTAAACAACACAATGTAACTCCAAGTCAATCACACTTCTGTGAAATCAAACTGTCCACTTAGGAAGCAACACTGATTGACAATAAATTTCACATGCTGTTGTGCAAATGGAATAGACAACAGGTGGAAATTATAGGCAATTAGCAAGACACCCCCAATAAAGGAGTGGTTCTGCAGGTGGTGACCACAGACCACTTCTCAGTTCCTATGCTTCCTGGCTGATGTTTTGGTCACTTTTGAATGCTGGCGGTGCTTTCACTCTAGTGGTAGAATGAGACGGAGTCTACAACCCACACAAGTGGCTCAGGTAGTGCAGCTCATCCAGGATGGCACATCAATGCGAGCTGTGGCAAGGTTTGCTGTGTCTGTCAGCGTAGTGTCCAGAGCATGGAGGCGCTACCAGGAGACAGGCCAGTACATCAGGAGATGTGGAGGAGGCCGTAGGAGGGCAACAACCCAGCAGCAGGACCGCTACCTCCGCCTTTGTGCAAGGAAGAGCAGGAGAAGCACTGCCAGAGCCCTGCAAAATGACCTCCACAAATGTGCATGTGTCTGCTAAAAACGATCAGAAACAGACTCCATGAGGGTGGTATGAGAGCCCGACATCCACAGGTGGGGGTTGTGCTTACAGCCCAACAACGTGCAGGACGTTTGGCATTTGCCAGAGAACACCAAGATTGGCAAATTCGCCACTGGCGCCCTGTGCTCTTCACAGATGAAAGCAGGTTCACACTGAGCACATGTGACAGATGTGACAGAGTCTGGAGACGCCGTGGAGAACGTTCTGCTGCCTGCAACATCCTCCAGCATGACCAGTTTGGCGGTGGGTCAGTCATGGTGTGGGGGGGGGCATTTATTTGGGGGGCCGCACAGCCCTCCATATGCTCGCCAGAGGTAGCCTGACTGCCATTAGGTACTGAGATGAGATCCTCAGACCCCTTGTGAGACCATATGCTGGTGCGGATGGCGCTGGGTTCCTCCTAATGCAAGACAATGCTAGACCTCATGTGGCTAGAGTGTGTCAGCAGTTTCTGCAAGAGGAAGGTATTGATGCTATGGACTGGCCCACCCGTTCCCCAGACCTGAATCCAATTGAGCACATCTGGGACATCATGTCTCGCTTCATCCACCAACGCCACGTTGCACCACAGACTGTCCAGGAGTTGGCGGATGCTTTAGTCCAGGTCTGGGAGGAGATCCCTCAGGAAACCAGCCGCCACCTCATCAGGAGCATGCCCAGGCGTTTTAGGGAGGTCATACAGGCACGTGGAGGCCACACACACTACTGAGCCTCATTTTGACTTGTTTTAAGGACATTACATCAAAGTTGGATCAGCCTGTAGTGTGGTTTTCCACTTTAATTTTGAGTGTGACTCCAAATCCAGACCTCCATGGGTTGATAAATTGGATTTCCATTGATTATTTTTGTGTGATTTTGTTGTCAGCACATTCAACTATGTAAAGAAAAAAGTAGTTAATAAGATTATTTCATTCATTCAGATCTAGGATGTGTTATTTTAGTGTTCCCTTTATTTTTTTGAGCAGTATATAATGTACGCAGTGCAACAAAAAATTTGAGGGAACATTGCCCTTGATACCAATTGAGCAACATTTCCATGCCCCGAAGAATTCAGTCTGTTCAGGACGCAAAAGTGGGTCCGACCCGGTACAAGATGGGTGTACCTAATAAACTGGCCACTGAGTGTATGTATCAAACCATCATGTCTGTAAACAGAAGTTAATGAGTACTGCATTGAGCTTTCTGTCATAAGTAGCAAAGTGTTGAATTTTATACAATTGTAGAAGTGTACTTTGTTGAGCTGACATTCTGAGCCAACCATTTTGTTCTGTAGTTGTAGTAGTAGCTAATGTGTCCAGTTGAGTTGAGTTTGCTGTGCTTTCAGGTGTATTTCATTAGGTACCAAACGTAAGAAAAACAGATAGAAATTGGGAGGGATTACCTGAACTTGTCAGGTGACATAAGGAATACCACCCAGGTTCAACCCACAGGCCCACTGTAGCACCTGGATTCTGTTCAGTCGAGTGAAAACGGGGAGGTTCAACCTTAACTTGTCCAATGAGATCACAGGCTTTTGTGTTCCATTGCAAAACGTTTTGTGACGTAGTGTCCTACTGAACAGACCATGGACACAGCTCTTCTGTTATTAGTCTAATATCCCATAATACATGTGATGTGTTTTTAGGTGTATTTCACCAGAGTACTTGTACTGCATTTACAGTCCTCAGGCAATATTCACACCATGACATTTGACTGAAATTACAACACATAACATCTATTAGGGATGTGTGCGATGCAACAACAATAAATGTGCCTTTCTAAATGACTAATTAGAGGAAATTATGTCATTATGTAGAAAAGGGAAATTATTTTCAACAACAGCGCCTGGTGTTCCCACCATATTTAAACTCTTTAAAAGACATGGCCTTTGTTTTGTTGTTTTCTCCCTCCAAATGTGTAAGATTTATCCAGTAATTTCCAGAAAACTATAGTTGTATCGATCCTTGCTCTGTTTTTTTGTTTTTATTGTGGCAGGGTAGTTACTTCTTGGGGGAAGGGAAACGACTCTATTACATTTTTTTAAGATATAGACCCCATAAACTGTTTAGAAGGATTGCACCTGAAGCTATGCTGACTAAAAGGAAAACACAGTTGGTTATTTTTCTCGCACCCGTCTCTCGCTCTTTCCCTCTCTATTTGGTTAAGTATCCTGTGCAGGCAAGTGATAGAAACATAAACTGTTTTTTAGTTCATTGAAACGGGCTGATTCTATTTCCATTTACACCGTTGCTTGCTAATGATGTCGAGACAACTTGTTTATGTTGAGATGTTTATGACCTGTTTATGGAGTCATTGAATCTCCTACTAGACACAGGGGCTAATAGCGGAACAGAAAAATAAATGAACAGCTACAGTATAATGGACGTGTTAAATTATTAATATTACGTCATATAAAACAAACAAAATAAACAACGTTTTAGTGTCACTCACTGGTCTCTCCCAGCAAGAGATAGAGTGTGGTTAGCGAATTGTATTTATTAGGGCACGTAATGGAAACCGTTTTTAAACTTTGCAACAGTAAATTAAAATGAGCTCTTCTTATTGGACAAAGTAAAGGTAGTCCCTTCCTGTGTCAGTCCTGATTTTTCTTATTTTTTACTCCAGGGATGGGCAACTTTGATGGGGGTGGGGGCCACAAAAAAACAGAACTCATCATGAGGGGCCGGGTCTGCATAGCCACATCCATATCCACAAGTGCAGTCAGAGCCGGCCCTAGCCTTTTGGGGCCCCTAAGTGACATTTATTTGGCACCTTGCGAGGAAAACAACTGGAGGACGCAGCAGGAGGACATGGCTGGTGGGGTAGGGGTTGGTGTTGGTGATCTTCCCTGCCCCCTTCCACCGGGGCACACACTTCAAAGGCCTGACAGAAGAGAGAGACACAACACAGGTCTAGGATCAGTTAAGGCTCCCTTAGAATTCTATCGTTAACCATTGGGGGGGGGGGGGGGCTGACCTTAGATCAGTGTCTAGGGGAGAAACACAACACTAGAAACACAATGTTCCAGGTAGAAGTAGCCCTAGGTTTAGGATCACTTTAGATCTGATCTGATCATGGCCTCAATCATTAGGGGGTTAATGACCTTACATCAGTGTCTAGGGGCAACGTCATCCTACTGGCCTAAAGTATGTGAAACAGGTGATACGAATGCAAATGGTGCAGTAGAATTAATATCAGTGTAGAATGCAACAGAAAGAAACGTTCGGAGCAAATAGCTGGTCAGGATGAAACTGAGTCTTATTAATTAGGCACTAAACGGAAGACAATAGACTGACACAGGGAGGGACTACTACCTGAATTTAACAAAATAAGACATGCTCCTTTTTATTTTCCGTTGTTTTGTTACGGTGTTCACTAATGAATATGACCCTGATCTTGTAGGGGCTGTTCATCGTTCGCCCTATCAGATTGTGCATCTAAAATCACTTTGGAGATTATCTCAATGCTTAGAAGAAGGGGCCCAGATTAGGTTATGGAGAGATAACACAGAGTCAGAGCCATTAAGGATTAAAGTCACATAATATTATGTGCTTATTAAATCTCAATCTCACAGATGTATCAAAAACATATAACGCTGTCATTGTGAAATCCACAAAGATTGCACATCTTCATTCAGAATTTAGCAGAGGATCATAACAGTGGAGAGAAACAAATGATGTTATTACGGGTGCGTTTCTTGTCATTGTGACAACATAAGGGGAATAAGGGTTCCACTGCATTGCACAAGTCTTTGTGGATTTAATAAGCACATACAGTCGTTCAGACTGTTTCACTACCCATCTAAGAGATACTGTGGGCTAAGGTTATAACAGCCAATCTATTGGGCTGTGGTTAAAAGTAGTGCACTATGTAGGTAATAGGGTGCCAATTAGGATGCCGACCATGTCTTTATCCAGCCACCTCCGCTGCCAGGAATCACTCTCTCTCCTTCTCCCTCCCTCTCTTTATCTCTCTCCTTTAACTGCAGGTGTCCTTTATGGGTTTGTTCCCCCATTCAGACAAATGGGACACATTATCCTGTATTGAGCCGCTGTGCAAGTTTCTGAGTGTGAGTGTGTAATAGCTCTATATGTCTGTGTGTGCCAGTGTGAATAAGTGTCTATCTGAGAGAGAGAATGAAAGACAAAGAGAGCAACAGAGAGATGGTATTCACGTTTTAGGGAAGATCCAGATGCAGACAGTGTCGAAGTAACAAAAGTGTATTACTAGAACAGGGTGCAGACAAAACAACAGGTAAAGGGCAGGCAGAGGTCAGTAATCCAGATCAGAGTCCAAAAGGTACAGAACGGCAGGCAGTCTCAGGGTCAGGGCAGGCAGAGGTCAATAATCCAGTGTGGTGTGACAAGGTACAGAATGACAGGCAGGCTCAGGGTCAAGGCAGGCCGAATGGTCAAAACTGGGAAAACTAGAAAACAGGAACTAGAAACAGACAGGAGCAAGGGGAAAAACGCTGGTAGGCTTGGCGAACAAAACTAACTGGCAACAGACAAACAGAGAACACAGGTATAAATACACTGGAGATAATGGGGAAGATGGGCGACATCTGGAGGGGGTTGGAGACAAGCACAAATACAGGTGAAACAGATCAGGGTGTGACAGATGGATAGATACCAGGAGAAGGAGCGAGAGAATGAGAGAGTCAGGCAGCGAAAGAGAGCGAGAGACAGAGGTTTGAGGGGGGTTTTCACCTTGGACAGGAAGGGAAGACGACAGGTGAGGCTGAGAAGCCAGGAGGCCACCAGCGTTTGTTGCTCCATGTCCGCCATGGTGAGGTAGCAGAAGCGGCTGCCTGCCTACAATGGACACACGCACCTGCAGGTCCTGCACCGTGCCTGGGGGGAGGACAAACACCTCCGTTGGGTCCACCTGGGTGAGGGGAGGGAGAGAAGTGAATGGGGGAGGAGGGGGAGAGGGAGAGAAAAAGAAGGGAGAGAGAGTAACATTGCTACAGGGCTCCCTTGTAAAAAGAGACATGGTCTCAAAGGGACTCCCTATTCAAATACATTTAAAATTTAAGTAATCAAATAAATAAATACAGTTCTCATTCAATCTGCTCAAGACCCAGAACCTGCTCAATAGGTTCAACAGCCTTTGTAAGACTCTCTCATGTTGGAATACATACTACAGTCAGAAAATCCATTGAAACATATATCCTTCACTACAGTAAAGAAGTTCAGTTGGGGCAGGCAGATTAGATAATAAACATATAACAACATTCACTCATATCATACTGATATTATACAAGATACAATATATACAAGATAAACATGAGCAGCAACATTTCAAAATGAAGGACAGTACAGTATGTCATCCAGTCTAGAGTGAATATTGACTAAGGTTGTGTCTGAAATAGCACCCTATTCCCTATCTATTGCCCCACGTTTGACCACAGCCTTATGGGACCTATATAGTGCACTACTTTTGACAAGGGCCCATAAATCTCTGGTCAAAAGTAGGGCACAATTTAGCAAATAGGGTGCCATTTTGGACCCAGAGCTTAACTCTATCAACCATGGTGGCAGAGAGGCACAGGACAGCCAGTTGTACCTTGAGCTCCTGTGGGTGCGAGGAGTAACACCGGTGCTTCTGGATGGCCAGGGTGCCCCGCAACACCAGTGATTAAAAGGGCCGCTGGCCCGTCACACAGCTGATATCCTCCCACTGCAGGAAGTGCACATACACCTGCCAGATATGGGCGGGGACCGCCAGCCACTTATCGCTATGGAGACATCAAGTGAGAAAGCAATTATGTCTCCGAGCGAATCGACTCGCGACGAGAGAGGGAGGGGTGGGAGTAATAACAGTTGATTTATCGCTGTGGCAATAAGTGACATCAGCGTTTCAGTCATTTTTTATCATCTCGTCTGATAGCTCTGGGTAGCGTCCCAAATGGCGCCCTATTCCCTATATAGTGCAGTACTTTTGACCAGAGCCCCATATAAGGAACAGGTTTCCATTTGGGATGCAAGCCCTGGCCGAGGAGATATCATAGGAATCATTCTCCTTGGTTCAAGTTCCAGTTGATTCCGGAATGAGCGGTGGCTATGGAGGTCAAAAGTCGCCTCTTCAGCCTCGTCATCCCTCGGGCCGGGGAGGAGAGAGTAGATTTTGATCAGGAAATGGATTCTGCCACGAATCCACCGTACTGATTAAGCCAATGAGATTAAGGCCCCGCATGAGCAATCTAATCAGAGGATCTTTGAGGGGGTGGGTAAGCGTGTGTGTTTATGCAGGATACAAACCTGAACACTGTGACAAAGAACTTTCAGATTTGCGGGCTCAGACTGGCAGGCACTTTCAAATACACATATTGACTCCACTGGTGCCTGTTTAAGAGACAGTTTTAGGAGATTTATTGAATTTTTTTAGCGGAAATTAACTATTCTCTTTTCCTAGAAATGCTCTATTGTCTTTTCATGGAAATTCTATTTTTTATTTTCATAGAAATTATATTTTATTTTCGTGGAAATTCAGTCTTTCATGGCTGATACCCATGCCATTGAATTACAAATGCCTATCGAAACACAGCAGTTAGCCACTTATTAAATTGAGTTTTCGTTAGCAAATTAGTTCCATAATTCAGTATCCATTCCTTTGTGAACGCTTTTTCGTTTTATCCCGCACTAACAAATCAGATTCAAGTGCTCAGTGAACAGATGATTAGTTTGGGATAGAACAAAAATGTGCACCCCCTAAGAGTAACCCTGGGAAATGGAGGGGGAAACACTGTCGTAATTAACTCACCCAGCAAGTTTCTGCACCAATTATTAGAGCAAATTATTCCATTCATTCTCTCACCAACATCTTTGTTTCAAAGATGACATTGGTGTCACTGTAGCCCACCAAGATCTGAGACCCAGCATCTGTGTCTCCAACTGGTGGCCCCGGTTGGCATGCCAGACAGAGGGAGAAAGAGAGAGAGACAGAGAGTGAGAGATGTAGAGGTAGAGAGAGACAGAGGGTGAGAGGTAGAGAAAAAGAGAGAGATCGAGGGGATAGAAGAGATGGAGAGAACAGAGAGAACAAACAGAACATTTAGTGCACACCTGACAGCGAGCGTATGTGTGTTTGTGTGGGCGTGTGTGTGCTATTGCATCTCTGTGTGTGTTAGCGTGTTGGTCTATCTGTGTGTGTGTGTGTGTGTGTGTGTGTGTGTGTGTGTGTGTGTGTGTGTGTGTGTGTGTGTGTGGTTAGACTAATGGGGCTAACAGTGGGCACCTGGTGTTCTTTCCCAGGGGGTTAGGCGCAGGGCCTTCTTCAGGAAGGACTGCTCTGGCTTGTAAAAGCGAAACTTCTGGTCGATAGCATGCGGCGTGGGCTCCAAACTAACCTGGAAGATGGCCAGCGGCTTGTCGTCCTCTGTCCTGAAAGCCACCTGCGGGTTGGGGGGAGGGAGGGGAGTGTGGACAACAAAGGGAAGTGGAGGTTTTATATTGAAAAAGGTCAAGTTTGAGGAGAATAATGCTAACTACTGTAGCTGTAGCAAAAGTAAACAATTAATTATCTTAGATACTGTCACTACTGGCCAACATAGACAACTCAACGTAACAGGAATTTAGGGTAGAGGAGAATGCTTTATGTAGTCTTAGTACTGTTACAAACTGGGGTACCCTTAGATATTGCCAACTACTTTAATTATTTTTTAATTGGCAAGATTAGCAAACTGAGGCAAGACATGCCAGCAACAAACGCTGACACTGCAAATCCAAGTTTATTTGACCAAATTATGAAAGACAAGAATTGTAATTTTGAATTCTGTAAAGTGAGTGTGGAAGAGGTGAAAAAAATCTTGTTGGATAATAGTGCACGATATTGCCACTCCTATTTGCCATATCTTCAATTTAAGCCTACTAGAAAGATGTGCCTCAGGCCTGGAGGTAAGCAAAAGTCATTCTGCTACCTAATAATAGTAAAGCCCCCTTTACTGGCTCAAATAGCCGACCAATTTTGGGGAAAAAATTGTGTTTGACCAGATACAATGCTATTGTGCAGTAAACAAATTGATAACAGACTTTCAGCACGCTTATAGGGAAGAACATTCAACAAGCACTTACTGAGAGCTGCCGCTTTCAAGGAACGGGACTCTAACCCGGAAGCTTATAAAAAATCCCGCTATGCCCTCCGAAAACCATCAAACAGGCAAAACATCAATACAGGACTAAGATCGAATCATACTACACCGTCTCCGACGCTTGTCGGATATGGCAGGGCTTGCAAACTATTACAGACTACAAAGGGAAGCACAGCCAAGAGCTGCCCAGTGACACAGGCCTACCAGACAAGCTAAATGACTTCTATACTCGCCTCGAGGTGAGTAATACTGAAACATGCATGAGAGCATCAGCTGTTCTGGACGACTGTGTGACTACACTCTCCGCAGCCGATGTGAGTAAGACCTTCAAACAGGTCAACATTCACAAGGCTGCAGGGCCAGATGGATTACCAGGACGTGTACTCCGAGCATGCGCTGACCAACTGGCAAGAGTCTCCACTGACATGTTCAACCTGTACCTATCTGAGTCTGTAATACCAACATGTTTCAAGCAGACCACCATAGCCCCTGTGCCCAAGAACACTAAGGTAACCTGCCAAAATGACTACCGACCTGTGGAACTCACGTCTGTAGCCATGAAATGTTTTGAAAGGCTGGTCATGGCTCACATCAACACCATTATCCCAGAAACCCTAGACCCACTCCAATTTGCATACCGCACCAACAGATCCACAGATGATGCAATCTCTATTGCACTCCACACTGCCCTTTCACACCTACACAAAAGGAACACCTATGTGAGAATGCTATTCATTGACTACAGCTCAGCGTTCAACACCATAGTGCCCTCAAAGCTCATCACTAAGCTAAGGACCCTGGGACTTAACACCTCCTTCTGTACTCCCTGTTCACTCATGACTGCACGGCCAAGCACGACTCCAACACCACCATTAAGTGGTAGGCCTGATCACCGACAACGATGAGACAGCCTATAGGGAGGAGATCAGAGACCTGACCATGTAGTGCAAGGACAACAACCTCTCCCTCAACGTTATCAAGACAAAGGAGATGATTGTGGACTACAGGAAGAGGAGGACCGAGCACGCCCACTTTCTGATCGACGAGACTGTAGTGGACCAGGTTGAGAGCTTCAAGTTCCTTGGTGTCCACATCACCAACAAACTAACATGGTCCAAGCACACCAAGAAAGTCGTGAAGAGGGCACGACAAAACCTATTCCTCCTCAGGAGACTGAAAAGATTTGGCATGGGTCCTCAGATCTTCAAAAGGTTTTACAGCTGCACCATCGAGAGCATCCTGACGGGTTGCATCACTGCCTGATATGGCAACTGC
The DNA here is from genome assembly GCF_965601325.2 of Salmo salar. Classification (NCBI taxonomy): domain Eukaryota; kingdom Metazoa; phylum Chordata; class Actinopteri; order Salmoniformes; family Salmonidae; genus Salmo; species Salmo salar. The sequence continues at coordinate 86,356,169 of NC_138305.1, forward strand.
TCGGCCTCCGACCGCAAGGCACTACAGAGGGTAGTGCGTATGGCCCAGTAAATCACCAGGGCAGAGCTTTCTGCCACCCATGACCTCTATACCAGGCGGTGTCAGAGGAAGGCCCTAAAAATTGTCAAAGACTCTAGCCACCCTAATCATACACTGTTCTCTCTGCTACCGCACTGCAAGCGGTACCGGAGCGCCAAGTATAGGTCCAAGAGTCTTCTAAACAGCTTCTACCTCCAAGCCATAAGACTCCTGAACAGCTAATCAAATGGCTTCCCAGACTATTTGCATCCCCCCCCCCCCCCCCATGCCTCCCCTTATACGGTGCTACTACTCTCTGTTATTATCTACAGTTGAAATCGGAAGTTTACATACACCTTAGCCAATTACATTTGAACTCAGTTTTTCACAATTCCTGACAATTAATCCAAGTAAAAATTCCCTGTTTTAGGTCAGTTAGGATCAGTATTTTATTTTAAGAATGTGAAATGTCAGAATAATAGTAGAGAGAATGATTTATTTCATCTTTTATTTCTTTCATCACATTCCCAGTGGGTCAGAAGATTACACACACTCAATTAATATTTGGTAGCATTGCCTTTAAATTGTTTAACTTGGGTCAAACGTTTTGGGTAGCCTTCCACAAGCTTCCCAGAATAAGTTGGGTGAATTTTGGCCCATTCCTCAAGGCAGAGCTGGTGTAACTGAGTCAGGTTTGTAGGCCTTCTTGCTCACACACACACACGTTTTCAGATCTGCCCACAAATTTTTTATAGGATTGAGGTCAGGGCTTTGTGATGTCCACTCCAACACCTTGACTGTGTTGTCCATAAGCCCTTTTGCCACAACTTTGGAAGTATGCTTGGGGTCATTGTCCATTTGGAAGATCCATTTGCGACCAAGCTTTAACTTCCTGACTGATGTCTTGAGGTGTTGCCTCAATGTATCCACATATTTTTCCTCCCTCATGATGCCATCTATTTTGTGAAGCGCACCAGTCCCTCCTGCAGCAAAGCACCCCCACAATCCCCGTGCTTCACAGTTGGAATGGTGTTCTTTGGCTTGCAAGCCTCCCCCTTTTTCCTCCAAACATAATGGTGGTCATTATGGCCAAACAGTTCTATTTTTGTTTCATCAGACCAGAGGACATTTCTCCAAAACGTACAATCTTTGTCCCCATGTGCAGTTGCAAACTGTAATCTGGCTTTTTCATGGCGGTTTTGGAGCAGTGGCTTCTTCCTTGCTGAGCGGCCTTTCAGGTTATGTCAATATAGGACTGGTTTTTCTGTGGATTTACATACTTTCGTACCTGTTTTCTCCAGCAACTTCACAAGGTCCTTTGCTGTTGTTCTGGGATTGATTTGCACTTTTCGCACCTGAGCGGTATGACGGCTGCGTGGTCCAATGGTGTTTATACTTACGTACTATTGTTTGTACAGATGAATGTGGTACCTTCAGGTGTTTGGAAATTGTTCCCAAGGATGAACCAGACTTGTGGAGGTCTACAATTGTTTTTCTGAGGATTTCATTTGATTTTTCCCATGATGTCAAGCAAAGAGACACTGAGTTTGAAGGTATTCCTTGAAAAACATCCACAGCTACAACTCCAATTGACTCAAATTATGTCAATTAGCCTATTAGAAGCTTCTAAAGCCATGACATTTTCCGGAATTTTCCAAGCTGTTTAAAGGCACAGTCAACTTAGTGTATGTAAACTTCTGACCTACTGGAATTGTGATATAGTGAAATAATCTGTCTGTAAACAATTGTTGGAAAAATTACTTGTGTCATGCAAAAAGTAGACCGACTTGCCAAAACTATACTTTGTTATCAAGAAATTTGTGGAGTGGTTGAAAAACGAGTTTTAATGATTCCAACCTAAGTGTATGTAAACTTCCGACTTCAACTGTATGCATCGTCACTTTAATATCTTTACCTACATGTACATATTACCTCAATTACCTCAACACCGGTACCACCGCACCTTGACTCTGTACCGGTACCCCCTGTATATTGCCCCGCTATTGTTATTTACTGCTGCTCTTTTATTATTTATTATTTGTTATTCTTATCTTTTACTTTTTTTCAGGTATTTTTTTAAAACTGCATTGTTGGTTAAGGGCTTGTAAGTAAGCATTTCACTATAAGTTCCACACCTGTTGTATTTGGCGCATGTGACGAATGATTTGATTTAGTCTGCTGCTGGAAAAACGTATGTGTTATAGCTTTACAACCCCTGCTATATTGTGGAAAAATAGTTACCTTTCAAACAGAACACAGAGGGGGTTTTTAAAGGAAGCCTCTCCAAAATAATACAGGTAGAATAAGGAATTCCCCAGGGCAGCTGTCTTGGCCTCAGTGTGTTATGTATGAGCATGACTCAACACTATACACGTCAGCCACTACAGCAACTGAAATGACTGGAATACTTAACCTCTTTGGGGTAGCGTCCCAACTGGCCAACATCCAGTGAAATTGCAGAGCGCGAAATTCAAAATTCATCATTTTAAACATTCATGAAAATACAAGTGTTATACATCAGTTAAAAGATTAACTTCTTGTTAATCCAGCCGCTTTGTCAGATTTCAAAAAGGCTTTACGGCAAAAGCATGCCATGCGATTATCTGAGGACAGCGCCTCGCATACAAAAGCATTACAAACATTTTCCAAACAAGCAGAGGCGTCACGAATGTCAGAAATAGCAATAAAATAAATCACTTACCTTTTAAGATCTTCCTCTGTTTGTAATCCAAAGGGACCCAGCTACATCACGAATGGTCGTTTTGTTCAATAAAGTCCTTCTTTATATCCCAAAAAGGTCAGTTTAACCTCTTACATCTAGACGTTCCGCTAGCGGAACACCTGCTCCAATATCCAATGATAGGCGTGGCGCGAATTACAAATTCCTCAAAATACAAAAACTTCAATTTTTCAAACATATGACTATTTCACAGCATTTTAAAGACAAGACTCTCCTTTATCTAACCACACTGTCCGATTTCAAAAAGGCTTTACAGCGAAAGCAAAACATTAGATTATGTCAGCAGAGTACCAAGCCAGAAATAATCAGACACCCATTTTTCAAGCTAGCATATAATGTCACAAAAACCCAGAAGACAGCTAAATGCAGCACTAACCTTTGATGATCTTCATCAGATGACACACCTAGGACATTATGTTATACAATACATGCATGTTTTGTTCAATCAAGTTCATATTTATATCAAAAAACAGCTTTTTACATTAGCATGTGACGTTCAGAACTAGCATACCCCCCGCAGGAATTTGCTAAGAATTTACTAAATTACTCACGATAAACGTTCACAAAAAGCATAACAATTATTTTAAGAATTATAGATACAGAACTCCTCTATGCACTCGATATGTCCGATTTTAAATAGCTTTTTGGTGAAAGCACATTTTGCAATATTCTAAGTACATAGCCCAGGCATCACGGGCTAGCTATTTAGACACCCGGCAGGTTTAGCCTTCACCAAAATCAGATTTACTATTATAAAAGTTTGATTACCTTTTGTTGTCTTCATCAGAATGCACTCCCAGGACTGCTACTTCAATAACAAATGTTGGTTTGGTCCAAAATAATCCATCGTTATATCCAAATTGCGGCGTTTTGTTCGTGCGTTCCAGACACTATCTGAAAGGGTAAATAAGGGTCGTGCGCATGGCGCAATTCGTGACAAAAAAAATCTAAATATTCCATTACCGTACTTCGAAGCATGTCAACCGCTGTTTAAAATCCATTTTTATGCCATTTTTCTCGTAAAAAAGCGATAATATTCTGACCGGGAATGTCCATTTAGCTAAACAGAGGAAAGTAAACAAAGCTTTCGGTCGACGCGGGCACGAGCCTGAGTCTCACAGTACTGTAACCAGCCACTACCCAAACGCGCTACTTTGTTTCAGCCAGAGCCTGCAAAGCCACGATTCAGCTTTTTACCGCCTTCTGAGACCCTATGGCAGCCGTAGGAAGTGTCACGGGACAGCTAAGATCCTCACTCTTCAATAAACAGAGACAAGAAGAACGACACCTTGTCAGACAGGCCACTTCCTGAATGAAACCTTCTCAGATTTTGGCCTGCCATATGAGTTCTGTTATACTCACAGACACCATTCAAACAGTTTTAGAAACTTCAGGGTGTTTTCTATCCATATGTAATAAGTATATGCATATTCTAGTTACTGGGTAGGAGTGGTAACCAGATTAAATCGGGTACGTTTTTTATCCAGCCGTGAAAATACTGCCCCTTAGCCATAACAGGTTAATTGGCTTGCTTGATTCAATAATCCACCGGTTTCCCTCGTTCAAAATGCATACAAATGAATCCCAAAAGTTGACAATAAACTTTGTCCAAACAAGTCAAACAAGGTTTCTAATCAATCCTCAGGTACCCTAATATGTAAATAAACAATAAAATTTAAGACGGAGAATAGTATGTTCATTACCGGAGATAAATATAGTGTGCGCCCTCACCGACGCACGCCACAATACTACAGCCAAAACGGGAGCCACATAGAAAAACTACACATTTTAGCTCATTTTTCACAAAACAAGCCTGAAACTCTTTCTAAAGACTGTTGGCATCTACTGGAAGCCCTAGGAACTGCAATCTGGGAGGTATTCCTTTGATATTCCCATAGACAGCCATAATAATGAGTGGTTAGCTCAAAAAAAAGAATTGCCAGATGGATTCTCCTCGGGTTTTGCCTGCTATATCAGTTCTGTTATACTTACAGACATTATTTTAACAGTTTTGGAAACGTCAGAGTGTTTTCTATCCAATAATACCAATTATATGCATATGCTAGCTTCTGGGCCTGAGTCACAGGCAGTTTACTTTGGGCACCTCAGTCATCCAAACTTCCAAGTACTGCCCCCTACCCCGAAGAAGTTAACAAAGAGCTGCAGTTAGTTTCAGAAGGGTGGCAAGGAATAAGTTAGTCCTAAATATTTTTAAAACTAAAAACATTGTTTTGGGACAAATCATTCACTAAACCTGAAACCTCAACTAAATCTTGTAATAAATAATGTGGAAATGAATCAAGTTGAGGTGACTAAACTGCTTGAGGTAACCCTGTATTGTAAACTGTTATGCTCAAAACATATTGATACAACAGTAGCTAAGATGGGGAGAAGTCTGTCCATATTAAAGTGCTTCTCTACCTTTTTAACAGCACTATCAACAAGGTAGGTCCTACAGGCTCTAGTTTTGTCGCACGTGGACTATTGTTCAGTCGTGCCACAAAAACAGGTGCCACAAAAATGGGACTTAGGAAAATTGCAATTGGCCCAGAACAGGGCAGCACGGCTGGTCATTGGATGTATACAGAGAACATACATTAATAATATGCATGTCAATGTCTCCTGGCTCAAAGTAGAGGAGAGATTGACTTCCTCACTACTTGTATTTGTGAGAGGTATTGAAATGTTGAAAGCACGAGTTCTCTGTTTAAACGACTAGCACACAGCTCAGACACCCCTGCATATACCACAAGATATGCCACCTGAGGTCTTTTCACAGTACTACATAGAGCCATGAATACATGGAACTCTATTCCACATCATGTTACTGATGCAAGCAGCAGAATCAGATTTAAAAAACAGATAAAAATACACCTTATGGAACAGCGGGGACTGTGAAGCAACACAAACATAGGCACAGACACATGCATACACACACATGATAACATACACACTATACACACACTTAGGCACACACTTAGTGTGTTGTGAATTCGTTAATGAATGTATTGTAATGTTTTAAAAATTGTATAACTACCTTAATTTTGCCGGACCCCAGGAAGAGTAGCTGCCTTGGCAGCAGCTAATGTGGATCCAAAATAAATACAAATACAAAGAGAATTTGATTTATGCAAGTAAAGCAATGCATGACAATAATCAAAATCCAGTCCATATTAAATACAAATACAACATACTTAAGACAAATACTATTTGAACCCAAGTCTGATATAGACACACATTGTTACAGAGTGCAAAGACTGCACCTCTCATGATTAAATATTTATCTGTAAATTAAACGCACACACGCAAGCTTTTGTTTTTATTTCTATTGTTTTTGCGTTTTTTTTTACTAGCTTACATACACTACATGACCAAAAATTATGTGCACTAATATGGAGTTGGTCCCCCTTTGCTGATAACAGCCTCCACTCTTCTGGGAATGCTTTCCACTAGTTTCCTAGTTTCCCCGGTTCTGACTATTCTTCCTGCTCTGACCCCGAGCCTGCCTGCCAGCCTGTATCTGCCTGACTCTGACCAGATCACAGACCCCTGCCTGTCCTTGAAATGCCATTTGCCTGCCCTGTGTTTAAAATAAATCTTCTGAGAATTGTACTAGCCGCATCCTGTGTCTGCATCTGGGTCATATCCTGTCGTGATAAACTGATGTTTGGCGATTAGGCCTGGCTCGCAGTCGGTGTTCCAATTCATCCCAAAGGTGTTTGATGGGATTGAGGTCAGGGCTCTTTGCAGGCCAGTCAAGTTCTTTCACACCGATCTCGACAAAACATTTCTGTATGGACCTCGCTTTGTGCAGAGGGACATTATCATGCTGAAACAGGAAAGGGTCTTCCCCAAACTGTTGCCACAATGTTGGAAGCACAGAATTGTCTACAATGTCATTGTATGCAGTAGTGTTAAGATTTGCCTTCACTGAACTAACAGGCCTAGCCCGAACCATGAAAAACAGCCCCAGATCAATATTCCACCTCCACCAAACTTTACAGTTGGAACTATGCATTGGGGCAGGTAATGCTCTCCTGGCATCCGCCAAACCCTGATTAGTCCATCGGACTGCCAGATGGTGAAGCGTGATTCATCACTCCAGAGAACGAGTTTCCACTGCTCCAGAGTGAAATGGTGGAGAACTTTACACCACTCCTGCCGACACTTGGCATTGTGCATGGTGATCTTAGGCTTGTGTGCGGCTACTTGGCCATGGAAACCCATTTCATGAAGCTCCTGACAAAAAGTTTGTGTGCAGACTATGCTTCAAGAGGCAGTGAGTGTTGCAACCGAGGACAGACAATTTTTACGCGTTATGCTCTTCCGCACTCTGCAGTCCCATTCTGTAAGCTTGTGTGGTTTACCACTTCGCGGCTGAGCTGTTGTTGCTCCTAGACGTTTCCACTTCACAATAACAGCACTTACAGTTAATCGGGGCAGCTCTATTAGGGCAGAAATTTGACTTACTGACTTGTTGGAAAGGTGGCATTCTACTGCCAATGTTTGTCTATGGAGATTGCATGGCTGTGTGCTTGATTTTATACACCTGTCAGCAACAGGTGTGGCTGAAATAGCCAAATCCACAAATTTGTATATACAGTGCCTTGCAAAAGTATTTATCCCCCTTGGCGTTTTTCCTATTTTATTGCATTACAACCTGTAATTTAAATGGATTTTTATTTGGATTTCATGTAATGGACATAAACAAAATATTCCAAATTGGTGAAGTGAAATTAAAAATATAACTTGTTTAAAAGAATTCGAAAAAATGTTAAATGGAAAAGTGGCGCGTGCATATGTGTTCACTTCCTTTGCTATGAAGCCCCTAAATAAGATCTGGTGCAACCAATTACCTTCAGAAGTCACATAATTAGTTAAATAAAGTCCACCTGTGTGCAATCTAAGTGTCACATGATCTCAGTATATATACACCTGTTCCGAAAGGCCCCAGAGTCTGCAACACCACTAAGCAAGGGGCCCCACCAAGCAAACGACACCATGAAGACCAAGGAGCTCTCCAAACAGGTCAGGGACAAAGTTGTGGAGAAGTACAGATCAGGGTTGGGTTATAAAAAAATATCTGAAACTTTGAACATCCCACGGAGCACCATTAAATCCATTATTAAAAAATGGAAAGAATATGGCACCACAACAAACCTGCCAAAAGAGGGCCGCCCATCAAAACTCACAGACCAGGCAAGGAGGGCATTAATCAGAGAGGCAGAGAGACCAAAGATAACCCTGAAGGAGCTGCAAAGCTCCACAGCGGAGATTGGAGTATCTGTCCATAGGACCACTTTAAACCGTACACTCCACAGAGCTGGCCTTTACGGAAGAGTGACCAGAAAAAAGGCCATTGCTTAAAGAAAAAAAATAAGCATGTGGGAGACTCCCCAAATATATGGAAGAAGGTACTCTGGTCAGATGAGACTAAAATTTAGTTTTTTGGCCATCAAAGAAAATGCTATGTCTGGTGCAAACCCAACACCTCTCCTCACCCCGAGACGATCATCCCCACCAGTGGTGGCAGCATCATGCTGTGGGGATGTTTTTCATCGGCAGGGACTGGGAAACTGGTCAGAATTGAAGGAATGATGGATGGTGCTAAATACAGGGAAATTCTTGAAGGAAACCTGTTTAAGGGGAAACATTTAAATGTCTTGTAAAAGCCCAGACCTCAATCCAATTGAGAATCTGTGGTATGACTTTTTTGAGATTGCTGTACACCAGCAGAACCCATCCAACTTGAAGGAGCTGGAGCAGTTTTGCCTTGAAGAATGGGCAAAAATCCCAGTGGCTAGATGTGCCAAGCTTATTGAGGCATACCCCAAAATACTTACAGCTGTACTTGCTGCAAAAGGTGGCTCTACAAAGTGTTGACTTTGGGGGGGTGAATAGTTATGCACGCTCAAGTTTTCAGTTTTCTTGTGTTATTTCTTGTTTGTTTCACAATAAAAAATATGTTGTATCTTCAAAGTGGTAGACATGTTGTGTAAATAAAATGATACAAACCCCCCAAAAAATATATTTTAATTCCAGGTTGTAAGGCAACAAAATAGGAAAAATGCCAAGGGGGTGAATACTTTCGCAAGCCACTGTACTGTATAGTGTATTTTGTAGGTTATCCAATATTATTTGTACTATGTTTTGTAACTTTCCCCAGGTCATTGCTGTAAATGAGAACGTATTCTCAGTCAACTCACCTGTTAAAATAATAAATAAATAAATAAAAACACACACGCCAGACCTGCGTTCAAGTACTATTTCAAATACAGTGTATCTCAATTAATTTTACATACATTTTGAAGTAAGTATTCAAATTTTGTAGTAGTTGAATATTGGAACGGATTTGAAACATACACTTGCAAAGTATTGGCATGCACTTGGAAATACTAAAATACACTCGCAGGCATTTAACCCATGTATTGAAAAATGGTGTTAGAAAATGTATAGGAAATTATTTCAAAATACTGTCAAATATTTGCAATAAGTAATTGATTCGGGCCACAGTATTTGAACAACTAATTGACTGACGTTGGTTCAATTACTTTAATTTCGGGGTTTTTTTTGGGGGGGGGGTGCTCAACGCGCCGTTTCTCTAGAGAGAAATTAAGTCAAGAGCTATGTGGGACTATGGGCTGATTGGAAGTTGTAGTTTTCATTAGGCAAATATTCAACCTTGTTCAGCGCAGGAACGTGGTAATTTACTAAAACGGCCATACTCTGTTCTTTTCAGCCACGGACCGAGGCAGATACACACAAACCATATGAAACCGCTTGAGAGAGGAATGGTAACACAATGATGACAGGGACAGAGACAGTTTGTGTTCGTGAGGTAGCTCTACCTGATTTATAGTTCTAGTAGTTGGTAAGAAGCAGTCTTTACATTTACATTACATTTAAGTCATTTAGCAGACGCTCTTATCCAGAGCGACTTACAAAATGGTGCATTCACCTTATGATATCCAGTGGAACAACCACTTTACAATAGTGCATCTAAATCTTTTAAGGGGGGGGGGGGGGTTAGAAGGATTACTTTATCCTATCCTAGGTATTCCTTAAAGAGGTGGGGTTTCAGGTGTCTCCGGAAGGTGGTGATTGACTCCGCTGTCCTGGCGTCGTGAGGGAGCTTGTTCCACCATTGGGGTGCCAGAGCAGCGAACAGTTTTGACTGGGCTGAGCGGGAACTGTGCTTCCTCAGAGGTAGGGGGGCCAGCAGGCCAGTGGTGGATGAACGCAGTGCCCTTGTTTGGGTGTAGGGCCTGATCAGAGCCTGAAGGTATGGAGGTGCCGTTCCCTTCACAGCTCCGTAGGCAATCACCATGGTCTTGTAGCGGATGCGAGCTTCAACTGGAAGCCAGTGGAGAGAGTGGAGGAGCGGGGTGACGTGAGAGAACTTGGGAAGGTTGAACACCAGACGGGCTGCGGCGTTCTGGATGAGTTGTAGGGGTTTAATGGCACAGGCAGGGAGCCCAGCCAACAGCGAGTTGCAGTAATCCAGACGGGAGATGACAAGTGCCTGGATTAGGACCTGCGCCGCTTCCTGTGTGAGGCAGGGTCGTACTCTGCGAATGTTGTAGAGCATGAACCTACAGGATCGGGTCACCGCCTTGATGTTAGTGGAGAACGACAGGGTGTTGTCCAGGATCACGCCAAGGTTCTTAGCACTCTGGGAGGAGGACACAAGGGAGTTGTTAACCGTGATGGCGAGATCATGGAACGGGCAGTCCTTCCCCGGGAGGAAGAGCAGCTCCGTCTTACCGAGGTTCAGCTTGAGCTGGTGATCCGTCATCCACACTGATATGTCTGACAGACATGCAGAGATGCGATTCGCCGCCTGGTTATCAGAAGGGGGAAAGGAGAAGATTAATTGTGTGTCGTCTGCATAGCAATGATAGGAGAGACCATGTGAGGATATGACAGAGCCAAGTGACTTGGTGTATAGCGAGAATAGGAGAGGGCCTAGAACAGAGCCCTGGGGGACACCAGTGGTGAGAGCGCATGGTGCGGAGACAGATTCTCGCCACGCCACCTGGTAGGAGCGACCTGTCAGGTAGGACGCAATCCAAGCGTGGGCCGCGCCGGAGATGCCCAACTCGGAGAGGGTGGAGAGGAGGATCTGATGGTTCACAGTATCAAAGGCAGCAGATAGGTCTAGAAGGATGAGAGCAGAGGAGAGAGAGTTAGCTTTAGCAGTGCGGAGAGCCTCCGTGACACAGAGAAGAGCAGTCTCAGTTGAATGCCCAGTCTTGAAACCTGACTGATTAGGATCAAGAAGGTCATTCTGAGAGAGATAGCAGGAGAGCTGGCCAAGGACGGCACGTTCAAGAGTTTTGGAGAGAAAAGAAAGAAGGGATACTGGTCTGTAGTTGTTGACATCGGAGGGATCGAGTGTAGGTTTTTTCAGAAGGGGTGCAACTCTCGCTCTCTTGAAGACGGAAGGGACGTAGCCAGCGGTCAAGGATGAGTTGATGAGCGAGGTGAGGAAGGGGAGAAGGTCTCCGGAAATGGTCTGGAGAAGAGAGGAGGGGATAGGGTCAAGTGGGCAGGTTGTTGGGCGGCCGGCCGTCACAAGACGCGAGATTTCATCTGGAGAGAGAGGGGAGAAAGAGGTCAAAGCACAGGGTAGGGCAGTGTGAGCAGGACCAGCGGTGTCGTTTGACTTAGCAAACGAGGATCGGATATCGTCAACCTTCTTTTCAAAATGGTTGACGAAGTCATCCGCAGAGAGGGAGGAGGGGGGGGGAGGGGGAGGAGGATTCAGGAGGGAGGAGAAGGTAGCAAAGAGCTTCCTAGGGTTAGAGGCAGATGCTTGGAATTTAGAGTGGTAGAAAGTGGCTTTAACAGCAGAGACAGAAGAGGAGAATGTAGAGAGGAGTGAGTGAAAGGATGCCAGGTCCGCAGGGAGGCGAGTTTTCCTCCATTTCCGCTCGGCTGCCCGGAGCCTTGTTCTGTGAGCTCGTAGTGAGTCGTCGAGCCACGGAGCAGGAGGGGAGGACCGAGCCGGCCTGGAGGATAGGGGACAGAGAAAATCAAAGGATGCAGAAAGGGAGGAGAGGAGGGTTGAGGAGGCAGAATCAGGAGATAGGTTGGAGAAGGTTTGAGCAGAGGGAAGAGATGATAGGATGGAAGAGGAGAGAGTAGCGGGAGAGAGAGAGCGAAGGTTGGGACGGCGCAATACCATCCGAGTAGGGGCAGAGTGAGAAGTGTTGGATGAGAGCAAGAGGGAAAAGGATACAAGGTAGTGGTCGGAGATTTGGAAGGGAGTTGCAATGAGATTAGTGGAAGAACAGCATCTAGTAAAGATGAGGTCAAGCGTATTGCCTGCCTTGTGAGTAGGGGGGGAAGGTGAGAGGGTGAGGTCAAAAGAGGAGAGGAGTGGAAAGAAGGAGGCAGAGAGGAATGAGTCAAAGGTAGACGTGGGGAGGTTAAAGTCACCCAGAACTGTGAGAGGTGAGCCATCCTCAGGAAAGGAACTTATCAAGGCGTCAAGCTCATTGATGAACTCTCCAAGGGAACCTGGAGGGCGATAAATGATAAGGATGTTAAGCTTGAAAGGGCTGGTAACTGTGACAGCATGGAATTCAAATGAGGAGATAGACAGATGGGTCAGGGGAGAAAGAGAGAATGTCCACTTGGGAGAGATGAGGATTCCAGTGCCACCACCCCGTTGGCTCGATGCTCTAGGGGTATGCGAGAACACGTGGGCAGACGAAGAGAGAGCAGTAGGAGTAGCAGTGTTATCTGTGGTAATCCATGTTTCCGTCAGCGCCAGGAAGTCTAGGGACTGGAGGGTAGCATAGGCTGAGATGAACTCAGCCTTGTTGGCTGCAGACCGGCAGTTCCAGAGGCTGCCGGAGACCTGGAACTCCACGTGGGTCGTGCGCGCTGGGACCACCAGGTTAGAGTGGCAGCGGCCACGCGGTGTGAAGCGTTTGTATGGCCTGTGCAGAGAGGAGAGAACAGGGATAGACAGACACATAGTTGACAAGCTACAGAAGTGTTGTTTCTTGTATTATTGTCTCCTGTGTCTTTAGAGAACTGTTTCACTTTGATATCCTTTTTCTTCTGTCCTGATTTTCTCTTTCTTTTCTTCTGTTAACTAGATATTCTTTGTTGTTTTTCGTTAGCTAGCTAGCTTCTTCCAAAAGAGTCCCTAGCAACTGCTTAGCAACTGGTAAACAATTCAGCTTGCTAAGATAACTACAATTTTATGAAAAATAGTTATTTTTCAAAACGCCTATCTTCTTTGTTTGTTGCTTGTTTTTTCTCCTATTCAGTCTTGCAGTTTTCTTTTGCTTTTTTCCGATGTACTTCACTCTAAAAACCATGTAAATTTCAATATTTGTAGGAGCTCATTTTTCAGCTGCTGCTGCTCAAATTGGAGTCTTGAAAGTATGCCTTATCTACTTTGTAGAACTTGTACAATTATTTTGTCAGATAGCTAGCTACTACTTGCCTAGCTAAATAGGATGAGTCATTCAATGGGGAGCACAGAGATAACGTTAGATGGTTCATTGTTGTCTGGCTGGCTCACTGTTTCTGCCTGAGCAGAGATGAGATGATGAGTTTAAGGAATTAAAAATAGCCATCAAATAAAAACTAAGTCATATACACAACTGAAAGTAAAGTAACTAGTGTGAATAAATGATGGTTAATAAGTGATAAGCAGTAATGGACATCACTACCATTATGGGACTCTTATTAATAGTTTTATTCTGTGTTGTTACAGCATTCAACCCACATAGTTTTATTCTGTGTTGTTACAGCATTCAACCCACATACCGTAAATTCCGGACTATAAGCCGCAACTTTTTTCCCACGCTTTGAACCTCGCGGCTTAAACAATGACGCGGCTAATATATGGATTTTTCCCGCTTTCAAATTTCTTTTCTCCAAAAAAAAACACATTCTGTGACGTGCTCAGTTTTTTGGCGGCATGAAGCTTTCATTAGACCAATGAAATTGCCTAACGGGTTAAGGTCAAACAACTTTTTTGTTTACTGTTTAGATTAAATCGAGCGCTCTCAAACTTTCCATCATTCTGATTACGGTAGTCATTTTATCACCCTCATCATGGCAAAAACACGGAGAAATGCATATGATGCAGCTTTCAAGTTGAAGGCGATTGATCTGGCTGTTGGAAAAGGAAATAGAGCTGCTGCACGGGAGCTTGGTCTTAATGAGTTGATGATAAGATGTTGGAAACAGCAACTTGAGGAATTGACTCAGTGCAAAAAGACAACTAAAGCTTACTGCTAAATTTTATTTTTTGTTACAAGCCGTGTTTCGTTAAAGCCTATTTATTTTTGTTACAAGCCGTGTTTCGTTAAAGCCTATTTATTTTTGTTACAAGCCGTGTTTCGTTAAAGCCTGTGTAAAGTTCATTTGTTTCAATGTACTGGTAGGCACCTGCGACTTATAGACATGTGCGGCTTATTTATGTTACATTTTTTTATTTTTTTTTATTCAGGTGCGCTTAATAGTCCGGAAATTATGGTAGTTTTATTCTGTGTTGTTACAGCATTCAACCCGCATAGTTTTATTCTGTGTTGTTACAGCATTCAACCCACTCTGTTTCAGGAAAATGCAGGTGTTGACTGAAGGAAGTTCTAAAACCATTTTAATGTCATCATTTCATAATGCATTTCATATTTAAAAAGTAAATAAAAATAATGAAATATACATGTATTTGAACACAGGTCTGACACACGAACACACACAAACTCACTGTTACGAAACAGATTAACTAGCCTACTGATTTTGCTATACTCCTAATTTCTAGGGGTCCTAGGCCTAGCCAAATGGTCTGTAAGCTGACTTAATGTGTGCATCTACGTGAGAAATCAGTGTATTCTGACCTGTTGTATGTATGTGACACATGTGACAGCAAGCAACCTTACATGACTCCCATGTGTTGGCCAGCCCAAGAAAATGATTCTCTCAAAATGGTAACGAAAGTAAATATACAAAAAAGAAAAACTACAAACAGACATGGCCAAATTAAATAGATAACACAAAACAAACAAAGGCAGGCAGAGATGTTTCTGGCCACCTCTCTCTTACAGATTGACTATCATCTCTAATTGCCCACACCCCTGACCAGGTTGCTGCTGCCCGCTAGGGATGGAATGTAGAAGTGGTAGTGTAGTGTTTTGAGTATTTTTGAGTATATTCTGAGTAGATAGCCCGGCCATCATGGCTAGCTATTTTGACACCCACCAAGTTTGGCACTCACCAAACTCAGATTTACTATAAGAAAAATTGGATTACCTTTGCTGTGCTTTGTCAGAATGCACTCCCAGGACTTCTACTTCAACGCCCAATGTTGTTTTGGTTCCAAATAATCCATAGTTATATCCAAATAGCTGCGTTTGTTCTTGCGTTCAAGACACTATCCGAAGGGTGACGCGCCGGTGCGTATCGTGACAAAAAATTTCAAAATATTCCATTACCATACTTCGAAGCATATCAAACGCTGTTTAAAATCAGTTTTTTTATGTGATTTTTCTCGTAAAATAGCGATAATATTCCGACCGGGAGACCTTGTTTTCGTTCAAACACTGAAAATAGAAAATTGAGTCTTCACATGCACGCGCGCACCCGTGTCATTGTTCTCAGAACGACCACTTTCCAAAACCCCTACTGTTTTTCGCCCAGGGACTGCAGTCATCATTCCCCGTTCTGGCGCCTTCTGAGAGCCTATGGGAGCCTTAGAAAGTGTCACGTTACAGCAGAGATCCTCTATTTTCGATGAAGAGGCTATAGAAGGACAAGAAATGGTCAGACGGCACTTCCTGTATGGAATCTTCTCAGGTTTTGGCCTGCCATATGACTTCTGTTATACTCAGACACCATTCAAACAGTTTTCGAAACATTAGGGTGTTTTCTATCCAAATCAAAAATTATATGCATATTCTAGTTTCTGGGCAGGAGTAATAACCAGATTTAAATCGGGTAATTTTTTTTTTTTTTTTTTTTTTTTTATCCGGCCGTGAAAATACTGCCCCCTATCCTAAACAGGTTAAACAGCCACCACTAGCACAGAGGCAGCTGCCTACCTACAGACTTGATATCATTGGCCACACCTCTTTAAGGAATACCTAGGATAGGATAAAGTAATCCTTCTAACCCCCCCCCCCCCCTTAAAAGATTTAGATGCACTATTGTAAAGTGGTTGTTCCACAGGATATCATAAGGTGAATGCACCATTTTGTAAGTCGCTCTGGATAAGAGCGTCTGCTAAATGACTTAAATGTAAATGTAAATGTGTTTACTGTTCCTTAGACCTAAACTACCTAACCTATTGCATCACACACAATACACAGAACACACACACAACACAAACACACACAGTAATGCTGCTCTGAGCACACGCAATCTGATGGTTGCTGTGTGATAAACACAAAACCAGGATGAACTAAACCATGCTTAACTAAACTCAATTGAGGAAGGCAGGAATAAAGGTCATGCAGAAGATTTATTTCTAAAACAAGCTCATACTCAAAATTCACAAGGTTTAAAACTAATATTGTTTGTGGAGGTTTATATATAATCATGGCAAGTAAACATCCGTTACAAATCAGAAATCCATATGCTAGCATAATTCCAGGCTCCAGAGACAAGAAATAGGATTCTTCAACCAGAAAACTGTGAATATAAAGCATTATCATAAGGCACACACAATAATCCCTGAGCTTATCGCATGGCACACTGAAAATCATTTAAAACAGAAAATGCATCCCAATGCAAAAAATGGCCCCTGGACACGTTTTTTTATCCAGAGGTTGGGTTGTCCATTTATACCTTGATTGACTTGGCCAGCACAGTATTGGACGGATGCTTCTTGGCCACCTGAGTACTTCTGCCACTGGGTATAAGACATGGCCCGTGCAAGTAGTAGACAAAAAAAAAAAAACATGAATACATTTATAAATCTTCTAATCAACCAAGACATCTGGAAATGTATATTAGATTATAAAACCGTAAAGCGCTGATAATAACCTGCACTCCCAATGTAATTTTTCAAAAAAAATGGCTTTAACCCTATCTTTACTCATTAATTGAATTTCTCACCCTAGTCATAGAGGTCAGGCTCTAGCTAGTATCCCTGGGCGAACTGATAAACAAGAGCCTGTCTTCTAATGTCTGGCTGTCAGGCTTGTCAAGGCGATATATTAGGTTACCTGGGGGGCCACAGAGTGGTCTGAGACA
Source organism: Salmo salar (assembly GCF_965601325.2). Lineage (NCBI taxonomy): Eukaryota > Metazoa > Chordata > Actinopteri > Salmoniformes > Salmonidae > Salmo > Salmo salar. Next base: position 86,373,144 of record NC_138305.1, read on the forward strand.
AAAGTCTGGTATTTCAGGGTGACGTGCACGGTCTCCTGTGGCCGCAGGTACACATTTGGGTCAAGCATGTCCACTTTGAGGTGGAACATGTCCACCTCCAGGGGGGTCAAGGCTTTGGTCAGCACCTTGATATGCTTCCACTCGTCAAAGTCCGTTATGACACTGAACAAAGAGAGGGGGGGTGAGAGAGAGTGTGTTAAGAGAGAATGGGAAGAGGGAACGAGGAGAGAAGTGTGTAGGGAAAGGGTGGGAGAAAGAGGAAGGAGATACAGAGTTTGAGATATTGATATATATATATTGAGAGAGGGAGACAGAGAGAGAGAGCGAGAGAGATGGATCAGCATCCAGTCGTCACACTTTCAAAGGCCCACCTCATATCGGTACATTGCATTTCTTTGAATTACACACGGCAGGATTGGTAAACGGCAGGCAAATCATTGTAAATCGTTAAACCTCTTTGCCAAATGGATTCCCATGGTGAGAGTAAAAAAAGGTGACACATACTGACGGTATAAGGAAGTTATTTTCTTTGAGTGCACAAATTTCATGTGCAAATACAGTTGAAGTCGGAAGTTAACATACACTGAGGTTGGAGTCATTAACTTGTTTTTCAACCACTCCACAAATTTCTTGTTAATAAACTATAGTTTTAGCAAGTCGGTTAGGACATCTACTTTGTGCATGACACAAGTAATTTTTCCAACAATTGTTTACAGGCAGATTATTTAACTTATAATTCACTGTATCACAATTCCAGTGGGTCAGAAGTTTACATACACTAAGTTGACTGTGCCTTTAAACAGCTTGGAAAATTCCAGAAAATGATGTCATGGCTTTAGAAGCTACTGATAGGTTATTTGACATCATTTGAGTAAATTGGAGGTGTACCTGTGGATGTATTTCAAGGCCTACCTTCAAACTCAGTGCCTCTTTGCTTGACATCATGGGAAAATCAAAAGAAATCAGCCAAGACCTCAGAAAAACAATTGAACGTACTTTGGTGCGAAAAGTGCAAATCAATCCCAGAACAACAGCAAAAGACCTTGTGAAGATGCTGGAGGAAACAAGTACAAAAGTATCTATATCCACAGTAAAACGAGTCCTATATCGACATAACCTGAAAGGCCGCTCACCAAGGAAGAAGCCACTGCTCCAAAACCGCCATAAAAGAAGCCAGACTATGATTTGCAACAGCACATCGGGACAAAGATCGTACTTTTTGGAGAATTGTCCTCTGGTCTGATAAAATAAATATAGAACTGTTCGGCCATAATGACCATCATTATGTTTGGAGGAGAAAGGGGGAGGCTTGCAAGCCGAAGAACACCATCTCAACCGTGAAGAACGGGGGAGACAGCATCATGTTGTGGGGGTGCTTTGCTGCAGGAGGGCTGGTGCACTTCACAAAATAGATGTGATCATGAGGAAGGAAAATTATGAGGATATATTGAAGCAACATCTCAAGACACAGTCAGGAAGTTAAAGTTTGGTCGCAAATGGGTCTTCCAAATGGACAATGACCCCAAGCATACTTCCAAAGTTGTTGCAAAATGGCTTAAGGACAACAAAGTCAAGGTATTGGAGTGGCCATCCTATAGAACATTTGTGGGCATAACTGAAAAAGCGTGTGCGAGCAAGGAGGCCTACAAACCTGACTCAGTTACACCAGCTCTGTCAGGAGGAATGGGCCAAAATTCACCCAACTTATTGTGGGAAGCTTGTGGAAGAATACCCGAAAGATTTGACCCAAGTTAAACAATTTAAAGGCATTGCTAGGAATGCTGGGAATGTGATGAAAGAAATAAAAGCTGAAATATATCATTATCTCTACTATTATTCTGACATTTCAGATGCTTAAAATAAAGTGGTGATCCTAACTGACCTAAGACAGGACATTTTTACGAGGATTAAATGTCAGGAATTGTGAAAAACTGAGTTTAAATGTATTTGGCTAAGGTGTATGTAAACGTACGACTTCAACTGTACATAAAGAAAAAGGGCACTGCTTTTAACTTCAAAGGATCAACCTCCAGGCATGGAGACGTGAAATTTCTCAAAAGTTGACTGATTAACTTTTTCTAAAACCCCATCTTCTAAATGAAGGCTGGAGCTAGACGTCAATTTCAATGAGCTCTAACTACTTCCTCTCCAGTCTGGTAGTAACAAGGCAAATCAAATCAAATGTTATTGGTAACATACACATGGTTAGCAGATTTTATTGCGAGTTTAGCGAAAAGCTTACGCTTCTAGATCCAACAGTGCAGTAGTATCTAACAGGTAATATCTAACAATTCCACAACAAAACCTAATATCTATCAAATTTCACAAAAACGAATACACACAATCTAGTAAAGGAATGTGATAAGAATATATAAACTCAGCAAAAAAAAGAAACGTCCTCTCAATATCAACTGCGTTCATTTTCAGCAAACTTAACATGTGTAAATATTTGGATGACCACAAGAAGATTCAACAACTGAGACATAAACTGAACAAGTTCCACAGACATGTGACTAACAGAAATGGAATAATGTGTCCCTGAACAAAGGGGGGGTCAAAATCAAAAGTGGTGTGGCCACCAGCTGCATTAAGTACTGCAGTGCATCTCCTCCTCATGGACTGCACCAGATTTGCCAGTTCTTGCTGTGAGATATTACCCCACTCTTCCACCAAGGCTCCTGCAAGTTCCTGGACATTTCTGGGGGGAATGGCCCTAGCCCTCACCCTCCGATCCAACAGGTCCCAGACGTGCTCAATGGGATTGAGATCCGGGCTCTTCGCTGGCCATGGCAGAACACTGATATTCCTGTCTTGCAGGAAATCACGCACAGAACGAGCAGTATGGCTGGTGGCATTGTCATGCTGGAGGGTCATGTCAGGAGGAGCCTGCAGGAAGGGTACCACATGAGGGAGGAGAATGTCTTCCCTGTAATGCACAGCGTTGAGATTGCCTGCAATGACAACAAGCTCAGTCCGATGATGCTGTGACACACCGCCCCAGACCATGACGGACCCTCCACCTCAAAATCGATCCCGCTCCAGAGTACAGGCCTCGGTGTAATGCTCATTCCTTCAACGCTAATCCGACCATCACCCCTGGTGAGACAAAACCGTGACTCGTCAGTGAAGAGCACTTTTTGCCAGTCCTGTCAAGTCCAGCTTCTCTCAGCCTTTTGCAGACAGTCTGAGCACTGATGGAGGGATTGTGCTTTCCTGGTGTAACTCGGGCAGTTGTTGTTGCCATCCTGTACCTGTCCCGCAGGTGTGATGTTCTGATGTACCGATCCTGTGCAGGTGTTGTTACACGTGGTCTGTCACTGCGAGGACGATTAGCAGTCCGTCCTGTCTCCCTGTAGCACTGTCTTAGGCATTTCACAGTACGGACATTGCAATTTATTGCCCTAGCCACATTTGCAGTCCTCATGCCTCCTTGCAGCATGCCTAAGGCACATTCACGCAGATGAGCAGGGACCCTGGGCATCTTTCTTTTGGTGTTTTTCAGAGTCAGTAGAAAGGCCTCTTTAGTGTCCTAAGTTTTCATAACTGTGACCTTAATTGCCTACCGTCTGTAAGCTGTTAGTGTCTTAACGACCGTTCCACAGGTGCATGTTCATTAATTGTTTATAGTTCATTGAACAAGCATGGGAAACAATGTTTAAACCTTTTACAATGAAGATCTGTGAAGTTATTTGAATTTTTATGAATGATCTTTTAAAGACAGTGTCCTGAAAAAGGGGCATTTCTTTTTTGCTTAGTTTAAATAAAAAATATATGGATGAGCAGTGACATATACTGTGTAGAATACAGTATATACATATGAGATAAGCAATGCGAGATATGTAAACATTCTTAAAGTTGTATTTTTAAAGTGACTAGTGTTCCATTGTTGTGCAGACCGCACCACCATCTGGAGAGCCCTGCGGTTGTGAGCGGTGCAGTTGCCGTACCAGGCGGTTATACAGCCCGACAGGATGCTCTCGATTGTGCACCTGTAAAAGTTAGTGATGGTTTTCAGTGAGAAGCCATATTTGTTTTGCCTCCTGAGATTGAAGAGGCGCTGTCTCACCTTCTTCACCACAATGTCTGTGTGCATGGACCATTTCAGTTTGTCGTTGATATGTACACCGAGGAACATAAAACTTTCCACCTTCTCCACTGCTGTCCCGTTGATGTGGATAGGGGTGTGCTCCCTGTTTCCTGAAGTCCACAATCATCTCTTTTGTTTTGAACTAAAGTGTGTAGATAATTGATAACCTTTTGGTGAAATATACAGTAAATAGAATGTGTGTGTGTGGGGGTTAGTGTGTGTTGCCGTGCATGCTTAAGTAGGAGATGAAAGGGTAGAGCGAGAGAGAGAGAGAGAGAGAGAGCGCGAGAGAGAGCGCGAGAGAGAGAGAGAGAGAGAGAGAGAAAAAAAAAAAAAACCCTGGGGAGCTCTCAGCAGCATCACCTCCCATTCTGTTCTACTTGCCTGCAGCGATGGTTGGGCCCGGTGAGGCCTAGCAAGCTAGCGGAGCCATGCAAAATGGATGGCAACAGGTAAATAACGTGTTCTCTCAGTCTCCACAGAGAGAACCCCAAGGCTTCCCCATGGCACCAAACATCAAAGCCATGTGCCTGCCTTTCTCAGTCCTCTCTCTCTCTGTCTCTCACTCTCAAACAATCAACTCTGGAGTCAGGTAATATCAGTTCATGATCTCTCATCTCCATCTTTGTTTGGAGAAAGAAGGGCTAACGTGGCTTCCTTCTGGAGACAAACTTGTCTAACAGCAGTTGAAATATAGATGAATCCATCCATAGAAACAGCACAGTAAATTAATTAGTAGTGCTCCAATGCACCACCTGTGACATATCAATCAACACTACAGGCTCCGTGACACAGATGCCTGATTCATAACACAGGGTAGAGCTGGGATGATACACCAAAACTTATCGATACCAACCAAACCAACCATTTATTGTGCACATTTGTTCATTAGGATAAGAAGCCCATGCTAGAGAAATGTGAATTTTGAAATGAAATAAGTCTGCTTATATGGGTGATTGTTAATGGGACAATATACAGGTAACTGCTAAAATAAAGGAAACACCAACATAAAGTGAGTTAACCTTTACGGGATCGGTTGAGCTAACATAGGCTATTGTGATTAGCATGAGGTTCTAAGTAACAAAACAAATCCCAGGACATAGACATATCTGATATGGGCAGAAAGCTTAAATTCTTGTTAATCTAACTGCACTGTCCAATTTACAGTAGCTATTACAGTGAAAGAATACCATGCTATTGTTTGAGGAGAGTGAACAATTATGAACTTGAAAATGTATTAATAAACCAATTAGACACACTTGGGCAGTCTTGATACAACATTTTGAACAGATATGCAATGGATCACTCTAAAACTTTGCACATACACTGCTGCCATGTAGTGGCCAAAATCTAAATTGCGCCTGGGCTGGAATAATACATTATGGCCTTTCTCTTGCATTTCAAAGATGGTACAAAATATATGCATATTTTTTTCTTTGTATTATCTTTTACCAGATCTAATGTGTTATATTCTCCTACATTAATTTCACATTTCCACAAACTTCAAAGTGTTTCCTTTCAAATGGTATCAAGAATATATATCCTTGGTTCAGGTCCTGAGCTACAGGCAGTTTGATTTGGGCATGTCATTTTAGGCAAAAATGGAAAAATAGTGTCGGATAATAGGGCGTTGGGCCACCACAAGCCAGAACACCTAACCCTAACCATAGATTCTAGTGTCTGGAACTCTATTGGAGGGATGCGACACCATTTTTCAACAACAAATTCCGTAATTTGGTGTTTTGTTGATGGAAGACGCTGTCTCAGGCGCAACTCCAGAATCTCCCATAAGTGTTTAATTGGGTTGAGATCTGGTGACTGAGACAGCCACGGCATATGGTTTACATTGTTTTCATGCTCATCAAACCATTCAGTGACCACTCGTGCCCTGTGGATGGGGGCATTTTCATCTTATGGGGGCATATTCTCCAACAGCTGAACCGTGAAGTAGACAATTATTGTTTTAGGAAAGTAAAAACCAATAAAACAGACTATGAAGTTTTTAATATGCTACACATCGAAACACAGCTATATATATATATATATTTTGTTATTGGCAGTTTTTAAAGACACGTAACTGTGGATCATTTGGCCATTATAGCTTGTTTATTGATGGCACTGGCAGTGCACAGTTGGAGGTATCTTTCTCTCTCTACTCTCGGATCTGAACGGGTCTCTCGAATCTGAACCAGCCCCGGTCTGTTTGGGTCTGTCTGTTCCTTTTCGGAATGGGTCCAACTGTCCATTCAGAGCATATGTATGCATATTGGGTTGGGTGGGAAAGCCACGGATCCAACTTTTTGGACCCATGAATGACTTTACCCTGGGGGTCTGCCGTCCTGTTGGTTATGGCTCTGGCCTTGGCCTAACACACCTGAAAATAATAATGAATGTTTCACTAAGATCCTAAAGCTGAGTGGGGTGTGTTGGGTTGGGGCTTGTGATGCACGAGTTGACTCATTATCCGCAGTCCCTGTGGTTATATCTGCGGGGATGACGGGTTTAGGATCATTAAATATTGTGTGGCTAAAGGGTGGTGGGCGGGTTAAATAAAGAGAAACAATACCTTAAAAAGTCCACAAATGTATAATTATTGTGCAATTTAAATAGGCTACCATACATTGAGGTTTGTCTTTCATTCTTTTAGCCTATCTGGTCTTAGTGCATAAACCTAGGCTTCAGGGCTTAACTGTAGCCTACACATCCAATCGCCAAATAATGCTGAAAAATAATGTAAATCCACCTAGGCAAAAAGGACAGTTATCGAAGTTTAATTCAATAAGACAAAAGCTGCGAATGGAGAGAAAATAAAGAGAAGGGAGTGCCAGAAAAGTAATGTTTGGAAAAGATTTGGTGAAGTGGTAAAAGAGAATGATAGCAGTGCCGGCTACGTTATGTGTGATGATTGTGAGGCACTATGGACCCATTTCTGTGTTAGAAAACATTTCTGCACAAGGCTGATGCACTCAATTTGGTGGCAGAACACTGGGAGTTCTTATAGAACATCAGCTAAAAAAGCCTCTATTTACATCAAATCAAATCAAATTTATTTTTATATAGCCCTTCGTACATCAGCTGATATTCTCAAAGTGCTGTACAGAAACCCAGCCTAAAACCCCAAACAGCAAGCAAAGCATGTGAAAGAAGCACGGTGGCTAGGAAAAACTCCCTAGGAAAAACTCCCTAGAAAGGCCAAAAACCTAGGAAGAAACCTAGAGAGGAACCAGGCTATGAGGGGTGGCCAGTCCTCTTCTGGCTGTGCAGGGTGGATATTATAACAGAACATGGTCAAGATGTTAAAATGTTCATAAATGACCAGCATGGTCAAATAATAATAATCATAGTAGTTGTCGAGGGTGCAACAAGCACGTCCGGTGAACAGGTCAGGGTTCCATAGCCGCAGGCAGAACAGTTGAAACTGGAGCAGCAGCACGGCCAGGTGGACTGGGGACAGCAAGGAGTCATCATACCAGGTAGTCCTGAGGCATGGTCCTAGGGCTCAGGTCCTCCGAGAGAAAGACAGAAAGAGAGAATTAGAGAGAGCATATTTAAATTCACACAGGACACCGGATAAGACAAGAGAAATACTCCAGATGTAACAGACTGACCCTAGCACCCGACACATAAACTACTGCAGCATAAATACTGGAGGCTGAGACAGGAGGGATCAGAAGACACTGTGGCCCCATCCGATGATACCCCCGGACAGGGCCAAACAGGCAGGATATAACCCCACCCACTTTGCCAAAGCACAGCCCCCACACCACTAGAGGGATGTCTCCAACCACCAACTTACCGTCCTAAGACAAGGCCGAGTATAGCCCACAACGATCTCCGCCATGGCACAACCCAAGGGGGGGCGCCAACCCAGACAGGAAGACCACGTCAGTGACTCAACCCACTCAAGTGACGCACCCCTCCCATGGACGGCATGGAAGAACACCAGTAAGCCAGTGACTCAGCCCCTGTAAAAGGGTTAGAGGCAGAGAATCCCAGTGGAAAGAGGGGAACCGGCAAGGCAGAGACAGCAAGGGCGGTTTGTTGCTCCAGCCTTTCCGTTCACCTTCACACTCCTGTGCCAGACTATACTTAATCATAGGACCTACTGAAGAGATAAGTCTTCAGTAAAGACTTAAAGGTTGAGACTGAGTCTGCGTCTCTCACATTGGTAAGCAGACCATTCCATAAAAATGGAGCTCTATAGGAGAAAGCCCTACCTCCAGCCGTTTGCTTAGAAATTCTAGGGACAATTAGGAGGCCTGCGTCTTGTGACCGTAGCGTACGTGTAGGTATGTACGGCAGGACCAAATCGGAAAGATAGGTAGGAGCAAGCCCATGTAATGCTTTGTAGGTTAGCAGTAAAACCTTGAAATCAGCCCTTGCCTTAACAGGAAGCCAGTGTAGGGAGGCTAGCACTGGAGTAATATGATCAAATTTTTGGGTTCTAGTCAGGATTCTAGCAGCCGTATTTAGCACTAACTGAAGTTTGTTTAGTGCTTTATCCGGGTAGCCGGAAAGTAGAGCATTGCAGTAGTCCAGCCTAGAAGTAACAAAAGCATGGATTAATTTTTCTGCGTCATTTTTGGACAGAAAGTTTCTGATTTTTGCAATGTTACGTAGATGGAAAAAAGCTGTCCTTGAAACAGTCTTGATATGTTCTTCAAAAGAGAGATCAGGGTCCAGAGTAACGCCGAGGTCCTTCACAGTTTTATTTGAGACGACTGTACAACCATCCAGATTAATTGTCAGATTCAACAGAAGATCTCTTTGTTTCTTGGGACCTAGAACAAGCATCTCTGTTTTGTCCGAGTTTAAAAGTAGAAAGTTTGCAGCCATCCACTTCTTTATGTCTGAAACACAGGCTTCTAGCGAGGGCAATTTTGGGGCTTCACCATGTTTAATTGAAATGTACAGCTGTGTGTCGTCCGCATAGCAGTGAAATTTAACATTATGTTTTCGAATGACATCCCCAAGAGGTAAAATATATAGTGAAAACAATAGTGGTCCTAAAACGGAACCTTGAGGAACACCGAAATTTACAATTGATTTGTCAGAGGACAAACCATTCACAGAGACAAACTGATATCTTTCCGACAGATAAGATCTAAACCAGGCCAGAACTTGTTCCAATCTCTCCAAAAGAATGTGGTGATCGATGGTATCAAAAGCGGCACTAAGATCTAGGAGCACGAGGACAGATGCAGAGCCTACATGTTGCTTATGAGTGCATTTCAGACTACTTTTGGATTATAATTAGATTTTAAGGCTCGTATGAATGTCCTGTTTAATATAATGTTTGTGTCAATATCGCAAATCAACTGGATTATACTTAAAAAAAAACACTCTTTGGTTACCTTTTGCTACAGCCTATGTCAATGAGCATTAGCATTCTCGTTAACAACTGCTGCATCCAAAATAGTTATTTTGCAAAGATCATTACCTAATGTAATCTTAGCGACTTTTCAAGCAAGCGTCAAAACATTGTAAGCGTATGACAACCCCTAAAAAGTTATTATGTTTTGAAGTAATAAAAACGTAAATCTAGGCTACGTTGAATGCAGTGGAAGCTGCTAGTGTTGACCTGATTAAAGACCTTGGGTACAGTGTTGTTATTGTCAAAGCGTGCCAGAAATGCATTGAGTTCATCTGGAAGATCACGACTGGGTCTTCCTTTGTAATCCGCAATGGACTGTATGCCCTGCCACATGCTGCTGGCGTCGGAGCCTGTGTAGTATGATTCTACCTTATTCCTATATTGTCCTTTTGTTCGTTTGATGACTCTGCAGAGGTCGTAGCAGACTTCTTGTACTTGTTCCTTTCCTCTGCCATAGCTGTTATCACCCTTATTACACAGTTATGTGATCAGGGTAGGTCAATTTCAATGATGTATGAATAGAGGACTTTGTGCCTTACTCTACTTCGGGGCTTCGTCGGGATCTGGACTTTATAGCACATGTTACTAGGTCTACTTCTGTAATTCAAGTTTTTGGTGTCAGTGTTTTTAGACTGTTATTGGCTTTTTACTCTATACCTCAGTGTGAGCCAACATTAATTTCAATCAGGAAAAGTTATTCCCATGAATATAGCAGCTCTACATTATGTTGATCCAAGGTGTCAACACAAGCTTCCAGGTAACCTCTAGGTAAACTCCAGGTAACTGCACCCTTCCCCCCTAGGGGGTACGCTCGTGCTCAACTGTGAACGTTGACCAATACCAGCTTTCTCCTCAGGCAGAGAGCACACATTAATTTATTTAGTGCCCAACTACAGTAGTAGTGTATGGCGGCATTGACAATGCTTCACACCTGGTAATGGGAGAGTGGAGAAGCAATTGCTCACTGTGAGGAGTAGAGTGAGTGCCAATGCCAAGCAGTGGTCCGCCGGTCTTTGCATTCGCTGCCAACAGCTGAGATCGTATTTCCAAAAAACAAAGGCCTCAAAGAGAGATTGTTTTATAATATGCGGTTATGCAGTCTGGCAGATTCCAGATAGAATCACAGCAAGCAGATGATTGAGTCTAATTAAAACAAACCGTTAGAATGAATTAAATTGTTGCTCTCAGTCTTCTTTGATACAATTCGGAGCATTTCACTCGTGTTTGGCAACATCCGCTTTAGGGAAAGTTTACTTTCTAATGTCGAAATTTCACAGACACACTTTTTTACTGTGAAGTTTGGAAATTATGCGCTGCAGAGTGGAGCGGTCGTAGCGTACTTCAGAAAGTGTGAGATTGGCAATTAAGCTGCTTTTTCACAGTGTGACATCTCTGTGGGCTCGGAGATTTTAGTGGGAATTGAAACCACTTTCTGCTACTCTGCATCCTTCAGAGCTCCAACTCTTTCATCAACAGCTGATAATAGCAACCCTACCCAACGAGATAGGGTTGCCATGCAAACAGACACGGACAGACGCAATTGCACAGATTAATGGCCGAGGTGTCTCTCCCTTCTCCAACACAATTCTTCTGCCATCCATCTTGTTGTGTCACCTCCGCCACGATGGAATCCGACCAAATTATACATTTAAGTGTCACATTTTGTCTGAGTTATAATTCCACTGTAGTCAAATAATAGAGACTGAACAAATGTGAACCATAATGAAGGCCAGTGATGAAGATGCATCTAGAGACTTGTTGACACCGAAGCCCAGCGTGAAGGCTCAATACATTGACTTACTCCACATTTTGCTGTGTTACAGCCTGAATTCAAAACTGACATATCAACACGTTATAATTGATTTTGGTACATTAATTGAAAATAAAATACAGAAATATCTAATTTACGTAAGTATTCACACCCCTGAGTCAGTACTTTGTAGAAGCACGTTTGGCTGGGATTACAGTTGTGAGTCTTTCTGGTTAAGTTTCTAAGAGCTTTCCACCACTGGATTGTTCAAAATTTGCCCATTATTCTTTTCAAAATTCTCCAAGCTCTATGAAATCGGTTGTTGATCGTTGCTAGACAATCATTTTCAGGTCTTGCCATAGATTTTCACTGTCTTCTTAGTAAGCAACTCCAGTGTAGATTTGACCTTGGGTTTTAGGTTATCATTCTGCTGAAAGGTGAGTTAATCTCCCAGTGTCTGGTGGAAAGCAGACAAGAAAGTTTTCCTCTAGGATTTTGCCTGTGCTTAGCTCCATTCAGTAAATGTTTTATCCTGAAAAACTCCCCAGTCCTTAACAATGACAAGCATACCCATAACATGATACAGCCATCATGTTATGATGGCTGCATCATAACAAACTATGCTTGAAAATATTCTAGGCCTCCCGAGTGGCTCAGTGGTCTAAGGCATTGCTTCGCAGTGCTAGCTGTGCCACTAGAGATCCTGATTCGAGTCCAGGCTCCAGCCGGCTGCGACAGGGAGACCCATGGGGCGGCACACAAGTGGCCCATCGTCGTCCGGGTTAGGAGAGGGTTTGGCCGGCAGGGATGTTCCTGTCCCATTGCGCACTAGCGACTCCTGTGGCAGGCCGGGCGCAATGCACGCTGACACGGCCGCCCGATGTATGGTGTTTCTTCCAACACATTGGTGCAGCTGGCTTCCGGGTTAAGCGGGCGTTGTGTCAAGAAGCAGTGCGGCATGGCTGAGTTGTGTTTCGGAGGACGCATGGCTCTTGACCTTCACCTCTCCCGAGTCCGTACGGGAGTTGCAGGAAAGGAACAAGACTGTAACTACCAATTGGATAATCTTTTGTACTTTTGTACTCAGTAATGGCTATATTGGATTTGCCCCAAACATTACACTTTGTATTTAGGCCAAAACGTTAAATGCTGCGCAACATTATTTTTTATTTCAGTATTACTTTAGTGCCTTGTTGCAAACAGGATCCATGTTTTGGAATATGTTTTATTCTATACAGGCTTCCTTCTTTTTACTAGTATTCTGGTCTTTGTGATTGAATCTATGTTTGAAATGCACTGCTCGACTGAGGGACCTTACACATAATTGCATGTGTGGAGTAGATATGAGGTAGTCATAAAAAAAATCACGTTCAACTATTATTGCACACAGGTTGAGTCCATGCAACTTATTATGTCACTTGTTAAGCACATTTTTTATCTTATTTAGGCTTGCCATAAAAAAGGGGTTGAATAATTAATTTGTCAATTCCACTTTGATATTATGATATTACGGGGTATTGTGTGTAGGCCAGTAACAACAACTCTTCATTTTATGAATTTTAAATCCAGGCTTTAACACAACAAAATCTGGAAGAATGGCTGTGAATACTTTCTGAAGGCACTGTATTTGCATCTCACAGGAGAGAGCCACACTAGAAGTCTTCACGGAATACTCAAGAACCGATCTGGGACCCAAGCGTGTCCGGATCCAGAATTCTAATATTGTCAAGGGTCTCGGGTATGTGCAATTTTAACTAATTTGTCCATAAGGGCTCGTACAGATCCGAACGCGACTGCTTCAGTAGAGAGAGAGAGAAATTGTATAATTCATGCTGCTGCTCTTCCTTTCATGAGAGTGGAGTGTGGTGGTGTGTAGCTTGTTGTAATTGGCCAATCATAAGTCATCAAATCGGCGATAGGCTACAATCATAGAGCCTCCGTGTGTGGCAAAAGTTAGGAGATATCTAATCAATGGAAGATGGAATTAAAATGACGGAATTAAAAGTTATTGAGAAAGATAGGCTGCAACGACCAAGAGCCAACAGGTAGGGTGCTACTTAATATTCTGAATGGAGTTGTTGTTATTTGTAACTGTAGGAAGAGAAAGCGCATGCACTGTAGCCTAAATTAGCCTAGCTAGCTAACATTAGCTAACTAGCTTAAATAGCTTCTCCCGGTTTGATGCAGTCAAGACAGGAACTACATAAGCATATTTGATGATAAATAACATAGTTATGGCATCTATTAGTCTACTATAGTGCGAGTCAGCTTTTTGGTTGGTTGCTGTCTCTCATCTCTTCCCTCCCTGTTCCCGTGTCACTTGCTCACAGTACGACCCCTCCCCCGCCTTCTAGTGGCACCTCTCTCTTCCTCCTCTCGTGCCTTATCAGCTCCAATTAATAAAGGCTGTGAGAATGATGAAAACTTTAATCGACAAAAGTAATGTTAATAATGTGTGAATTAAATTGTCATGTTTGGATTGATTCAAGAGTTAATAAGAGCTATGCATTTTTAAATGTTTTTTATACTGTAAGTTTGGTCAGTTCAAGGAGGAGTGACAGGGGTGCAAGAAGATGTTTGGGGGTATGGGTACTGCGCAGCAGCAAAAAACAAATGTCCATACTACAGATGCAAATACAGGACTAGTAATGGCCCAGATACTACTTTTGTGAAGGCACATTTATTTTCTATGTTTTTGAAGGGGTGCTGCAGCACCCTCAGCACCCCTACGTCCCGCAACTATGCTCCTATCATACAGTTTTGAGGTTTGGTGATTAGTTTAGAGGATGCGAGTGAAGTTTTATGCCTTTTGTTTTAATTATTTGGGCCACGCAAGGTGATGTTAATATTTGGCACTCTTGGAAGAAAAAAAGCTCTTTGGAAACTTTGTTCATTGAGTCATTGGTAAACAGATCTCCTGATGTATGTTTGTATGTCATAGAGGTGTATGTTCTATGCTACTAAGACTTTACTGTGAAGACTTCTGGTATGTACCATGTATTTGATAGTTGTATTCGTATTGCATAACTGTAATAAATCAGATTATTTTAAATGGATACAAATGGTAGTCCTCATATTTCGGAGTAATATTCCTTTAATTATTATTTGGTGAATGGTTTAATGGTAAATGTTATTCACACTACACATAGCATATATGCTTGGCCTCTTAACTGTGCAGTTCTGAGCTAAGGTTAAATCAATCATTTAATGCCGGGACATGGATCTCAAGACATTAGCTCTTTATCTTTCAGCCTCTTAATAATTGCACAAAGGTAAACCTAGACACGTGCAATTTATAGTATTCCGAGTGGTGATGCGAGGCTCGCTACCTTGACTAGACCCATTGGATATGATTATGGGCCTATAGCATCCACATGATATTGGAGTCAGATTGAAGATTATGGTCAAATTCCTCCTACACTCATTCTAGACTTACTCATCCCCAGTCGAAGTGGATTTTCACTAATCTACAATATTATATAGTGAAGACATTCAGATTGAATGGAATTGCCTATGTATTAAGTAAACATCTGGGATTGTGAACCTTTCGTTACTCTCTTTCAGTACGTTCCCGCCAGCCAATTCTTCTATGATTGATGATTGGTCCCTCACTAGGGCCTGAGATGTAGGTTAAGGCTACATGATATGACGAGTAATGACAGTCACAACAAACGACCCGGCGGTTAACTACAACGGTAAATAGCTTAATCATACATATTAATATGCTATAATAATCATGATTATCATTAGCACAATCTGATTATGACCAGTGTTATAGTAATTTGGGGTGACATTGACAACAGCTCTTTTCACCCTTCTGAGTCATATTTAATTCCACACAATTGAATCACCCTGGTGTTGGATCTAGATGAACCATCCTCCCTGTGAAATGGAAGCAGGGGTGTATTCAGCGATGTGAAACCTTCTGAACATTGACAGAAATATAAAAAAGATGATTCCCTATTCTACATGACAATCATATCTGTTCTACACAAATACATGTCTACCTGAACGTTCTGTAACATTGAGCCGCTCGAGGAGGCCCAGGCCTGTCTCGTGTTGGACTGCTGCTATAAGCTGTCTGTGGAGAGGAGACTAATTGTAAAGAGAGTGCCAGAGGGCTCAATTCTACAGGATTAATTGTTCTCATCGTTGTGTGTCCAACGATGAGATCAATGACAATGGCCCTCGCTACTCTTTGCTCCATAGGCACTGTGTATAGAAATAGAATCACTTGAAAGGGCAAAGCCACTCAGATACAGCAATTGGATACACCCTTACGGGTACACTCAATATGGGTATCTCTGTTTCTATACAGAGAAGTGCTTCTTTTAAAAGGCCTTCAGCGGGTCTGTGTTTACTTATTCTGGGGCAGCAAGTAGCCTAGCAGTTAAGAGCATTGGGCCAGAAAGTCAAACGGTCGCTGGTTTGAATCCCTGAGCCAGCCAGGTGGAAAAATCTGGCGTTCTGCCTTTGAAGAAGGCAGTTAACCCCCCAGGTGCCAATGATGTGGACGTCAATTAAGGCAGCCCCTTGCACCTTTCTGATTCAGAGGGGTTGGGTTAAATGCGGAAGACACATTTTGGTTGAATGCATTCAGTTGTTCAACTGACTAGGTATCCCTTTTCCCTATTCCATTTCTCACTTATTAAAAAAAGTATGCGTTTACTTATTCAAATTCTGTAGATTACGCGGTTCCAGGCAGGCAACATTCCATTCATTCTAAAGGGGGTAAGGGGTGGTTTTGGTATGTTTAACCTTAGAGCGTAGACTTGTGGTAGCAGCGTAATTACATTACTCTGAAACATTTGTATCTGTGCCCTTCACCTTCCAAATATTTGGGGGAAGAGACATTTCCTACATGCTTGCTCCAGTGTGTTGGTTTTGGGAGTTCAGGAGGCCTCTCTTGCTCTCTCATGCTGCAGTCTTGCCAGGGCTTATCGGTCTGCTGCAGATGAGGAGTGTTTAAAAGGCCTGGAGATGGACCTAGCAACTCTTTTCTCCCAATTTGGCCACATACCTTTGTAACTTCCACCATTTTATAAAATTCCAATAGAACTGCAGAACTTTGGTCTTTCAGTAAACTAATAATAGTTTTGTGAATGATTGAGTAGACCTGATTGCATATATAATTACTATTTAATTAATAACATGACAATCCATGCTCGCGATAATTAAAAGCAATATAATTTTATATTTTATATATTTTTCATTGAAGAATGAGTCTGCCAGTCACCCTGTTTCCAATAAAGGCCAATTCTGATGACTTCCCAGCGAGCTGTAGGAAAGACATGATTAATTGCATGCATGAATGAAAGCCATAAAATTAGAACACAGTGCCTTTCAGAAGCATACAGCAATGTAGACATTTTGATTAATCAAAATCCAGATGACACACAACATAGCAAGGGTGTCAGGCTGTTTCTGCTCTCTAGCTAACTCCTTATGGAATTGTCATGCCATGTTTGGCTTGACAATGACAGCAATGGAGTTAACAATAGCAAACAGATCTGGGACCAGGCTACATACAACACAGGTACTACCAATCATCATATGATGTAACAATACAGCTACTGATAACAAATACCCAACAATGCCAATTTAAAATGCCAAGCAAAGCCATAACTGTTTCGCACACTCCCCCCACCTCTCTCAACTTTTTGGTCTTCTCGCTCTCTCCACCTCCTTTATCTTTCTTTGTCTCTCTTTCCTTCTGTCTCTTTCTCTCCAGCACTCTCTTTCTTAGTCTCTCTCTTCCACTTAGAGAATCCCCCATCATAGAGGGTACTGTGCAGAGAGAGAGTGAAGTCCACTAGAGCCCTTTACAAAACAGAACACTCTCCACCACATCCATCTGTCTTGGCACTAGGTACATTCCAGCGGCTCTTCTTCAAACACGCTAATGACGATCTCTCACAGAGGAACAAATAAGAGGAGAGATTCATTAAGGCTTTTTGAAAGCCAACGGGGAGGGAGGGAGGGAGGGAGGGAGGTAGAGAGATGGAAAGAGAGTGAGAGCAAGAGAGAGAGAGATGGAGTGAGCTTATGATAAAGGAAGAAGAGAGAGTGAGTGAGAGAGTTAAAGAGAGAGATAGAGCTTTAAGCTTTAGAGATGGGGAGAGAGGAAGAGAATCAGAGAAAGGGAGTTAAAGAGAGAGAGAGCCAGAGAGAGAGCTAGAGAGAGAGAAGGATTGAAAGAGAGAGAGCTAGAGAGAGAGAGGGAGGTGCTCGGTGTGCACAGGGCTGATTCATGGGCATCCTCTTCTGTTAATTGATTCCAACTGTCGGCTGCTGGGAGACAGAGCCGGGCCTGATGGATATCTAAGTCTTGATTGGAATTTACATGCCAGACGTTTCCAATTTCTCACTGCGCTCTCACCCTGCTTTAGGAGATAAGCAGGGACGAAGCGAGTCATATTAGTACCACAATTTACTCTGTTGGAAAATCTGGCTTTTTGAGCCCGACGGTGATATATACTGTTTATGAGTGCGTATTATTTATTCCGATGATGAACGGCAAAAGTAGCAACAGCTGCCGTGACACCGTGGGGCGTGGAGGTAAAACACTCTAATTGGATAACTACTTGACGCATGGATGTCACATCCCAAAACCAGTGTAAGTCGAGTGCATCTGACCCAATGTCAATGCATCTGACCTAAGCATACAGTGTAATGTAGAGTATGTGAAATCCAATCAAGCCTTACTACTGTGTGATTCCATTCAAGAATGTAGTTACAGTATGTGTGCTCTCCCCTTTCTAATATTATCCTGGTACACATTATCAGCGTGCTCTTTCTAAAACTCAGCAAACCATGTATTGAAGGTGAAAGAGTTCTGCTCACCTGAGTTAGAATACCTTAAGAGAGTTTTCATCTATATTTTTTGTTGCAGTCTTCCACCACAAACTGATGCTGGCACTAATGCCGCACTCAATGAGCTGTATTGAGCCATAAGCAAACAAGAAAATTCTCATCCAGAGAAGGCATTCCTAATAGCCAGTGATTTTAATGCAGGGGAACTGAAACTGTTTTACATAATTTCTTCCAGCATGTCTCCTGTGCAACTAGAGGTGACAAAACTCTAGATCACCTTTACTCCAGAAATACATACAAAGCTCTCCATCGCCCTCCATTTGGCAAATGACTATAACTATCCTCCTGATTCCTGCTTACAAGCAAACACTCAAACAGGAAGTACCAGTGACAAGCTCAATACGGACGTGGTCCGTTGAAGCGGATGCTGAGCTACAGTACAGGACTGTTTCGATAGCACAGACTGGAATGTGTTCTGGGATTCATCCGATGGCATTCAGGAGTATACCGCATCAGTCATCGGCTTCATTAATAAGTTAATCGATGACATCATCCCCACAGTGACCGTAATTACATACCCCAACCAGAAGCCATGGATTACAGGCAACATCCACAGTGGGCTAAAGGCTAGAGCTTTGAAGGATCGTGACACGAATTGGGACGGTTAAAATAAATTCCGCTATGACCTCCGACAAGCCATCAAACAGGCAAAGCGTTAATACAGGGCTATGATGGAATGCTACTACGCAGGCGCTGAAGCTCATCGGATGTTGCAGGGCTTGCAAACTATCACGGATTACAAACGGAAACCCAGCTGCGAGCTGCCCATGATTGCAAACCTACCAGATGAGCTAAATGCCTTCTATGCTCGCTTCGATACAAGCAACCCTGAAACATACATGAGAGCACCAGTTGTTTTGGACGACTGTGTGATCTTGCTGCCCATAACCGATGACAGATTAACAGGACTAGTACTCAGAGCATGCGCTGACCAGCTGGCAAGTGTCTACACTGACGTTTTTAACCTCTCCCTAACCCAGTCTGTAATACCTACATGTTTTAAGCAGACCACCATAGGCACTGTGCCCAAGTATGCCAAGGTAACCTGTCTAAATGACTATTGCCCCATAGCACTCACATCTGTAGCCATGAAATGCTTTGAGAGGCTGGTCATGGCACACATCATCACAATCATCTCAGACACCTTGAACAAACGCCAATTCGCATACTGCCCAACACATCCACAGATGATGCAATGTCTATTGCACTCCACACTGCCCTCTCCCACCTGGACAAGAGGAAGTCAGAAGTTTACATACACCTTAGCCAAATACATATAAAATCAGTTTTTTACAATTCCTGTCATTTAATCTTGGTAAAAAATGTCCTGTCTTAGGTCAGTTAGGATCACCACTATATTTTACATTTCTCCAAAAAGGACAATCTTTGTCCCAATGTGAAGTTGCAAGTCTGGCTTTTTTTAATGGCAGTTTTGGAGCAGTGGCATCTTCCTTGCTGAGCGGCCTTTCAGGTTATGTCGATATAGGACTCGTTTTACTGTGGATATAGATACCTTTGTACCTGTTTCCTCCTGCATCTTCACAAGGTCCTTTGCTGTTGTTCTGGGATTGATTTGAACTTATCACACCAAAGTACGTTCATCTCTAGGAGACAGAACGCCTCTCCTTCCTGAGCGGTATGACAGCTGCGTGGTCCCATGGTGTTTACACTTGTGTACTATTGTTTGTACAGATGAATGTCGTACCTTCAGGCGTTTGGAAATTGCTTCCAAGGATTAACCAGACTTGTGGAGGTCTACAATTATTTTCGGAGGTCTTGGCTGATTTATTTACATTTTCCCATGAGGTCAAGCAAAGAGGCACTGAGTTTGAAGGTAGGCCTTGAAATACATCCACAGGTACACCTCCAATTGACTAAAATGATGTCAATTAGCCTATCAGAAGCTTCTAAAGCCATGACATCATTTTCAGGAATTTTCCAAGCTGTTTAAAGGCACAGTCAACTTAGTGTATGTA
Source organism: Salmo salar (assembly GCF_965601325.2). Classification (NCBI taxonomy): domain Eukaryota; kingdom Metazoa; phylum Chordata; class Actinopteri; order Salmoniformes; family Salmonidae; genus Salmo; species Salmo salar. The sequence goes on from NC_138305.1 coordinate 86,393,204, forward strand.
AACTTCTGACCCACTGGAATTGTGATACAGTGAATCGTAAGTGAAATATTCTGTCAGTAAGCAATTGTTGGAAGAATTATGTGTCACGCACAAAGTAGATGTCCTAACCGACTTACCAAACTATAGTTTGTTAACTTCATCGGGGTAGGGAGCAGTATTTTGACGTCCGGATGAAAAGAGTGCCCGTAGTAAACTGCCTGCTACTCAGGCCCAGAAGGTGAGATATGCATATTATTAGTAGATTTGGATAGAAAACACTCTGAAGTTTCTAAAACTGTTTGAATGATGTCTGTGAGTATAACAGAACACATATGGCAGGGAAAAACCTGAGGAAAAAATCCAACCAGGAAGTGTGGAAATCTGAGGTTTGTAGTTCTTCAAGTGATTTCCTATCTAATACACAGTGTCAATGGGGTCATTTTGCACTTCCTAAGGCTTCCATTAGATGTCAACAGTCTTTAGAACGTTGTTGCATGCTTCTACTGTGAAATGGGGAGAGAATAAGAGCATATGGAGTCAGATGACTGAGAAAATGACATGAGCTCAATCTCGCGCGCTCCTGTGAGAGTTAGGTGTGTTCCTTTTCATTTCTGAAGACAAAGGAATCGTCTGGTTGGAATATTATGGAAGATTTAGGATTTAAACATCCTAAAGATTGATTCTATACATCGTTTGACATGTTTCTACGAACTGTAATATCACTTTTTTGACTTTTCGTCTGAACTAACTGCGCGAGTACAGTGCATTTGGATTACTCCACTGAACGAACAAACAAAATGAAGGTATTTGGACATAAAGATGAACTTTATCGAACAAAGTTAACATTTATTCTGGAACTGGGATTCCTGGGAGTGCATTCCGATGAAGATCATCAAAGGTAAGTGAATATTTATAATGTTATTTGTGACTTCTGTTGACTCCAAAATGGCGGGTATCTGTATGGCTTCTTTTGGTGTCTGAGCGCTGTACTCAGATTATTGCAAAGTTTGCTTTTGACGTAAAGCTTTTTTGAAATCTGACACAGCGGTTGCATTAAGGAGAAGTGTATCTATAATTCTTTGAATAACCATTTGTATATTTTATAAACGTTTATGATGAGTATTTCTGTAAATTGATGTGCTCATTCACTGGAAGTTTTGGGAGGCAAAACCTTTCTGAACATTACACGCCAATGTAAAATGTGGTTTTTGGATATAAATATGAACTTTATCGAGCAAAACATACATGTATTGTGTAACATGAAGTCCTATGAATGCCATCTGATGAAGATCATCAAAGGGTAGTGATTCATCTTAGCTGTATTTCTGGTTTTTGTGACCCCTCTCCTTGCTTGGAAAATGGCTGTGTGGTTTTTCTTGTCTAGGTGCTGTCTTAACATAATCTAATGTTATGCTTTCGCTGTAAAGCCTTTTTGAAATCGGACAGTGTGGTTGGATTAACGAGAAGTCTATCTTTAAAATGGGATATAATAGTTGTATGTTTGAGAAATTTGAATTATGAGATTTTTGTTGTTTTGAATTTGGCGCCCTGCTATTTCACTGGCTGTTGGCAAGTGTGTCCCGCAGGTGGGATGCTAGCGTCCCACATACCCCAGAGAGGTTAACCTCTTACATCTAGACGTTCCGCTAGCGGAACACCTGCTCCAATCTCCAATGATAGGCGTGGCGCGAATTACAAATTCCTCAAAAATACAAAAACTTCAATTTTTCAAACATATGACTATTTCACAGCATTTTAAAGACAAGACTCTCCTTTATCTAACCACACTGTCCGATTTCAAAAAGGCTTTACAACGAAAGCAAAACATTAGATTATGTCAGCAGAGTACCAAGCCAGAAATAATCAGACACCCATTTTTCAAGCCAGCTTATAATGTCACAAAAACCCAGAAGACAGCTAAATGCAGCACTAACCTTTGATGATCTTCATCAGATGACAACCCTAGGACATTATGTTATACAATGCATGCATGTTTTGTTCAATCAAGTTCATATTTATATCAAAAACCAGCTTTTTACATTAGCATGTGACGTTCAGAACTAGCATACCCCCCGCAAACTTCCGGCGAATTCACTAAGAATTTACTAAATTACTCACGATAAACGTTCACAAAAAGCATAACAATTATTTTAAGAATTATAGATACAGAACTCCTCTATGCACTCGATATGTCCGATTTTAAAATAGCTTTTTGGTGAAAGCACATTTTGCAATATTCTAAGTACATAGCCCAGGCATCACGGGCTAGCTATTTAGACACCCGGCAAGTTTAGCACTCACCAATATCAGGTTTACTATTATAAAAGTTTGATTACCTTTTGTTGTCTTCATCAGAATGCACTCCCAGGACTGCTACTTCAATAACAAATGTTGGTTTGGTCCAAAATAATCCATCGTTATATCCGAATAGCGGCGTTTTGTTCGTGCGTCCCAGACACTATCTGAAATGGTAAATCAGGGTCGTGCGCATGGCGCAATTCGTGACAAAAAAAATCTAAATAATCCATTACCGTACTTCGAAGCATGTCAACCGCTGTTTAAAATCCATTTTTATGCCATTTTTCTCGTAAAAAAGCCATAATATTCCGACCGGGAATCTCCTTTTAGCTAAACAGAGGAAAGTAAACAAAGCTTTCGGTCGACGCGGGCACGAGCCTGAGTCTCACAGTACTGTAACCAGCCACTACCCAAACGCGCTACTTTTTTTCAGCCAGAGCCTGCAAAGCCACGATTCAGCTTTTTACCGCCTTCTGAGAGCCTATGGCAGCCGTAGGAAGTGTCACGGGACAGCTAAGATCCTCACTCTTCAATAAACAGAGACAAGAAGAACGACACCTTGTCAGACAGGCCACTTCCTGCCTGAAACCTTGTCAGGTTTTTGCCTGCCAAATGAGTTCTGTTATACTCACAGACACCATTCAAACAGTTTTAGAAACTTTAGGGTGTTTTCTATCCATATGTAATAAGTATATGCATATTCTAGTTACTGGGTAGGAGTGGTAACCAGATTAAATCGGGTACGTTTTTTATCCAGCCGTGAAAATACTGCCCCCTAGCCATAACAGGTTAACAAGAAATTTGTGTAGTATTTGAAAAACTAGTTTTAATGACTCCATGACTCCAACCTAAGTGTATGTAAACTTCCGACTTCAACTGTATGTGAGATTGCTGTTCATTGACTACAGCTCAGCCTAGTGCCCTTCAAGCTCATCACTAAGCTAAGGACCCTGGGACGGAACAGGCCCCCAGGTGGTGAGGGTAGGAAACAACACATCTGCCTCGCTGACCCTCAACACGATGGCTCCTCAGGGGTATGTGCTTAGTCCCCTCGTGTACTCCCTGTTCACCCACTACTTTGTGGCCGTGCACAACTCGAACACCATCATTCATTTGCCAACAACACGACGGTGGTAGGCCTGATAACTGACAACGCTGAGACAGCCTATTGGGAGGAGGTCAGAGACCTAGCAGTGTGTTGCCAGGACAACAACCTCTCCCTCAATGTCAGCAAGACAAAGGAGCTGATTGTGGACTACAGGAAATGGAGGGCCGAGCACGCCCCCTTTTACATTGACGATGTGACTTTCCTGTGAGGATACGAATGGGTCAAATCAGACTAGTGGGATTGTGATAGTAACAGGACTCTCTCTCTCTCTCTCTCTCTCTCTCACAGATTGGAGGGGGGGCTGCTGGATGGTCGACCGGAGATAACTCTCTCTACCCTTTAGTATCAACCAAAGGAATGCCTTTGTCTACAGAGACTTCTGCCAGCCCAAAATTCTAACATCCAAAAAGTTAATATCGGAACAATATTTCTAACAGAAGAATGTGGGGGTCAGTGGGTAAAACGTCATATTGTTTTTCATTTTGTGATGTCATTAAAACTGTATGGACCAAATACTGTAACTTGGAAAGGATAACCCCTTTATCTGTCAAGTTTTCATCCAGTATGTGGTGCATACAATATGAAAAATTATGAAAGTTTTTGGTTGAGATAGGAGTCATAAGAGAACTTTTAATCATATCCTTTGCACATTAAGTAGCCACGTCCCAATGGAGGTCAGAGAGCTTGTCAGCATGACGGAAAGCCGCTTTTTACCAAGAGTGCATAAAGGCTTAGAAGAGGATTCAACCTTTAGACCAGGCGGGTATCTTCATGTTGGAAATGGTTGAACTCAACACGAAAATGTTGAACCTCAACACGAGGTGAAGAAATAAACTCACCTTCCTTTAGACCAGAGAGACAAAGAGCTGCAGCTCATATCCATTGTGGTCGGAATCCAGAATACCAACACTAGGAAGAAGAGGCAAGAAGCTAACCTCAGACAATCACTGGGACAGCTGATTAGCTGTCTTATGTCAGATATCGAGAAAAGCAAATCTAAGTAAGAATATCATACTACGCTCATCAACAATGGGAACTGTTGACATGGCTGGTTATCTTCCAGAGTGAACAAGAATAGAAGATGGGAAAGGGGAGACCCCTTTCGGACAATAAAATAAAATAAAACTGTATTTGTCACATGCGCCGAATACAACAGGTGTAGACCTTACAGTGAAATGCTTACTTACAAGCCCTTAACCAACAATGCAGTTTAAAAATAAAAAAAATACAAATAAGAAATAAAAGTAACAAATAATTAAAGAGCAGCAGTAAAATAACAATAGCGAGGCTATATACAGGGGTTACCAGTACAGAGTCAATGTGCGGGGGCACCGGTTAGTCGAGGTAATATGTACATGTTGTTAGAGTTATTAAAGTGACTATGCATAGATAATAACAGAGAGTAGCAGCAGCGTAAAAGGTGGGGGGGGGGGGGGGCGTGGGGGGGCAATGCAAATAGTCTGGGTAGCCATTTGATTAGATTGGGGTAGAAGCTGTTTAGAAGCCTCTTGGACCTAGAGTTGGTGCTCCGGTACCGCTTGCCATGCAGTAGTAGAGAGAACAGTCTATGACAAGGTTGTTGTAGTCTTTGACAACTTTTAGGGCCTTCCTCTGACACCGCCTGGTATAGAGATCCTGGATGGCAGGAAGCTTGGCCCCAGTGATGTACTGGGCCGTACGCACTACCCTCTGTAGTGCCTTGCGGTTGGAGGCCGAGCAGTTGCCATATCAGGCAGTGATGCAACCAGTCAGGATGCTCTCGATAGTGCAGCTGTAAAACCTGTTGAGGATCTGAGGACCCATACCAAATCTTTTCAGTCTCCTGAGGGGGAATAGATTTTGTCGTGCCCTCTTCACGACTGTCTTAGTATGTTTGGACCATGTTTTGGTGATGTGGACACCAAGGAACTTGAAGCTCTCAACCTGCTCCACTACAGCCCCGTCGATGAGAATGCGGGCATGCTCGGTCCTCCTTTTCCTGTAGTCTACAATCATCTCCTTTGAATTGATCACATTAAGGGAGAGGTTGTTGTCCTGCCACCACACTGCCAGGTCTCTGACCTCCTCCCTATAGGCTGTCTCATTGTTGTCGGTGATCAGGCTTACCACTGTTGTGTCATCGGCAATCTCGATGATGGTGTTGGAGTCGTGCCTGGCCATGCAGTTAATGAGTGAACAGGGAGTACAGGAGGGAACTTAGCACACACCCATGAGGGGCCCCCATGTTGAGGATCAGCCTGGCGGATGTGTTGTTACCTACCCTTACCACCTGGGGGGCGGCCCGCCAGGAAGTCCAGGATCCAGTTGCGGAGGAAGCTGTTTAGTTACAGTGTCCTTAGCTTAGTGATGAGTTTCGAGGGCACTATGGTGTTGAAGGCTGAGCTGTAGTCAATGAATAGCATTCTCACATAGGTGTTCCTTTTGTACAGGTGGGAAAGGGCAGTGTGGAGTGCACTAGAGATTGCATCATCTGTGGATCTGTTAGGGCCATACAGCTGGAAGTCCAACAACTTTCAGAGATTTCTTATTCCAAACGGGCGGTGGTTAGTGTGCAAGTTATATGATTCATTTGAGGACAGTCCTCAGAATGTATCCACGGTAGGTGTCCTTTTTCTCTCTCTCTCTCTCTTCCCCCCTCTCCATCTATGTTGTAACAAGCCGTCACATCTTGTCAGTCCTCTAGGGACCTTTGTCTAAGTGTGTGTATGTGTATTCTATGTTATTATTTAGTTAGCTAGTAAATAAATAATTAAACCAAATTGAGTAGTACTGAATAATGAGCAAGACTGGGGGTTTTGCAGGTCCAAGAAGGTTACGATCGTTCTGAATTAGTATTTGATAAGAGGTCATGATTAATAAGATGACTGTTTATCAATGAAATAGAAAGACCCTATAATGTTTAATTCGGGAGATGGTGACTCTCTAAACAACTTATTCCGTGGTGCCCTAAATCATAATGAGTTAATTGTTGCATGATCCATTTAATTGGGTAATAATTATACATAGTTAGTGGATTAAATAAATAACAGTCATCAGATTAATGAAAGTAAATTCACAACAACAGGGTGTAGTAGAGCGGGTCGAGGGCTTCGTCATTGTCCACATCACTAAAGATCTATCATGGTCCACACACACCAACACAGTCGTAAAGAGTGAACGACAACTCCTCTTCCCCCTCAGGAGGCTGAAAAGATTTGGCATGGGCCCTCCGATCCTCAAAAAGTTATACAGATGCACCATTGAGAGCATCTTGACTTGCTGCATCACCGCTTGGTATGGCAACTGCTTGGCATCCGACTGCAAGTCTCTACAGAGGGTAGTGTGTACGGCCCAGTACACCACTGGGGCCGAACTCCCTGACATCCAGGACCTGTATAGCAGGTGGTGTCAGAGGAAGGCCCTAAAAATTGTCAAAGACCCCAGCCACCCAAATCATAGACTGTTCTCTCTGCTACTGCACAGCAAGTGATACCGATGCACCAAGTCTGGAACCAGACTATCTATCCTGTTGCCTAGTCCCTTTAGTCTTAGTTATGTCGATATCCAACTCAATTACCTTGTACCCTTACACATTGACTCAGTACTGGTACTGTGTATTTATTATGGCATTTTTTTATTACTTTTCTATGCTCACTTATGGAAGGAACTGTATGTAAGCATTTTACTGTTAGTCTACAGCATGCGACGAATAACATTTTACTTTTTTCACTCTCTATGGACCACAAGGCCTCACCAAGCCTACCACATTACTGTTCTAGTTTAAGTTTCCAGTTTAAGTGTTACCTGGTTACAATTGTTTCATAATTAATTGACATTGATACTTTAAAGGTGAGACAATCATAAGTGATGGATCGATAGAGAGACAAATTAGATATACTGTAGTAATAAATGCAGTGCTCCCATCCCTACCGACGTTGCCCATGGGCAGGTAAAGCCGGTCCTTGGCTGGGTGAAGATGCTAATTGGGTGGCGGTCCGGTGCAGGCTCACCGACACACCTTCGCCTGTGAATTCTGTGGTTAAGACCTCCAGCTCATGAGTGGCCTTCCGCCAGGCGGACCTGACGCATCATATGCTGCATGAAGACAGAGACGGAGGGGCGCGTTCAGAGACACAACAAGACAAGGGCAAATTCAAAGAGACAACACAAGAACAACTACCGCAACATATGCTGTGCGGCGACAGGAGCGTGTTCAGAGGCACAACACAAGACAAACTAGCAAACAAACAGACAGAAGATGCAGAGGCATGTTCAGAGACAACACAACAAGCTAGCAAACAAACAGACAGAAGATGCAGGGGTGTGTTCAGAGACAACAACACAAGCTAGAAAACAAACAGACAGAAGAAGCAGGGGCGTGTTCAGAGACACAACATCAGACGACAACTGATGAAACATAGGCTTCACAGAGACAGGAGAGGCAGGGGCAGCTTTGGAGACACAACACAAACTATCAAACAGAGACAACACAAGCTAGCAAACAAACTGGCTCTGGCCATAAATATTACAATTCAAAAAACTTTATCACACAAGGGGCAATAGTAGCTCTGGACAAAACTAGCGCTTTACTGTAGAAATGAGGACACCCTATTGCTTCCATACAGATAGTGCACTAATATGGCAAATAGGGCCAGCCTGTGCAAAAGTAGTTGCACTAAATGGCGAAAAGGGTGAGTCTGGCCAAAAGTAGTGCACTATATGCTGGAGCCCTGGAGTGAGGGAAATTATACCATAGAGAACGTCATCCCCATTCAAGTTAAAGGGTCTGTGATGGGTGGACCGGAGGCCAAATTGAATGTACGCATACTAGTAATTCTATTTCTACAGCACAGTGAGGAGGGGGAGGGACACACAGATCTGTACACATTCATGCATTTAAACAAAAGAAAGCATACACACTCATACTAACTCACACTTGCGTGTCCGTACACACACATACATACACATCGATTCATCAGAAGTATGTATGTCTGTGTGTGTGTGTGCTCGTGTTTGCCTGTGTAATGAAGGAAGGAGTGAACGTCCTGTACATAGTGCCTCGTTAGTACATAACACATCAAACACCGAAGCAAAGCTTCAAACCCCCATCGGAAATCGAGGTTATATCAAGGTTACACCAAGGTTTCATTGAGGGTTAAGAAATCATCAAAAGAGAAGACGCAGACGTAAGAACATGTTCTTATTCCCACAAGTCTGATCACAAGAGAGTGCGATGAGTACAAGCCGACCGTGTAGAACACAAATAAAAGAATGAGATGCCTGTGACAGAGAGAGAGAGGTGGTGAACAGAAAAAGAAAAGCCCCACCAAGCCCCTGCTGCATCCCGAATGGAACCCTATTCACTATGTAGTGCACTGTATTAGACCAGGGCCCTATAGGGAATAAGGGAAACGGGGATACCTAGTCAGTTGTACAACTGAATGCATTATTCCGCATTTAACCGTGTTATCCCTATGACACATTTCCTCAGACAGACCCTGTGGCCTGCTGGGTAGTGAGAGGCCACCTCGGTGCAGCCTCATCACCTCTGTCTACACCAGCAGTGATACTAGCTTGCCGAATACATCTCTCTCTTTACATCTTACATGCTGCCATGGTACAGTACATCATATCTGGTCTAAGAGCTTCTCAAAGGGGAAGCCTTTTTGATACACTACATGACCAAAGATATGTGGACACCTTCTCATCGAACATTTCATTCCAAAATCATGGGTATTAATATGGAGGTGGTCCCCCCTTTTCTGCAATAACAGCCTCCACTCTTCTGGGAAGGCTTACAACTAGATGTTGGAACATTGCTGGGGGACTTGCTTCCATTCAGCCACAAGAGCATTAGTGAGGTCGGGCACTGCTGTTGGGCGATTAGGCCTGGCTCGCAGGCGACGTTCCAATTCATCCCAAAGGTGTTCGATGGGGTTGAGGTCAGGGCTCTGTGCAGGCCAGTCAAGTTCTTCCACACCGATCCCGACAAACCATTTCTGTATGGACCTCGCTTTGTGCACAGGAACATTGTCATGCTGAAACAGGAAAGGGCCTTCTCCAAACTGTTGCCAAAAAGTTGGAAGCACAGAATCGTCTAGAATGTCATTGTATGCTGTAGCGTTAAGATTTCCATTCACTGGAACTAAGGGCATAGCCCGAACCATGAAAAACAGCCCCAGACCATTGTTCCTCCTAAACCAAACTACAGTAGGCACTTTTCTTTCAGGCAGGTAGCGTTCTTCTGGCATCCACCAAACCCAGATTTGTCCGTCGGACTGCCAGATGGTGAAGCGTGAGTCCAATGGCGGCAAGCTTTACACCACTCCAGCCAACGCTTGGCATTGCGTATGCTGATCTTAGGCTTGTGTGCGGCTGCTCGGCCATGGAAAACCATTTCATGAAGCTTCCGACGAACAAATCTTGTGCTTCCAGAGGCAGTTTGGAACTTGGTAGTGTGTGTTGCAACTGAGGACAGACCATTTTTAAGTGCTATGCGCTTCATCACTTGGCGGTCCCGTTCTGTGAACATGTGGCCTACCACTTCACGGCTGAGCCGTTGTTGCTCCTAGACGTTTCTACTTTACAATAACAGCACTTACAGTTGACTGGGTCAGCTCTAGCAGGGCAGAAATTTGACGAACTAACTTGTTGGAAAGGTGGCATTCTATGACGGTGCTACATTGAAAGTCATTGAGCTCTTCAGTAAGGCGATTCTACTGCTAATGTTTGTCTATGGAGATTGCATGGCTGTGTGCTCGATTTTGTACACATGTCAGTAACGAGTGTGGCTGAAAGAGCCAAATCCACTAACTTGAAGGGGTATCCACATACTTTTGTATATATAGTGTATCTTGTAGAGGCTTGAAGACATACATCCTCCCACTTTTCCCCCCTCCCTCCCCCCGCTGACTCTCTCTGCTCGGTCCATTAATTCTCCCAGCAGGCCCAGAGCCTTGTGCGGGGCTGACGAGGGGGAAGCTGACAGGAGGCCCTGGGCTGCAGGGGAGGGGCGGCTCCGGCGCTGCAGTCGCAAACAGAGCCGAGCCAAGCTGAGTCAAGCAGAGGAAAACATAGGAGCTGCTGACTACCTTGTATACAGTACAGTACTTACAGATTCATATATACTGTAGACACAGTGGGGGGGGTCAACTGAGGATCATACAAGATCCTACAGTATATACTCACGTAGTACAGTTTAGAGAGACTAGTTAACACCCAGGCATGTGCACAGATAGGGGTCTACCTGTGCTTTCCAACTCGCCAAGTGTCCTATTGTGTGGTGGTATAAATAACATTTTTTTGTATATAGTTTTTGTCGCTGTTGTTGTTCTGCACGCAAGTCGTCGTGACATCGTCAAATTCTTGGGCAACGTGTGTGCCAAATATAGAACAGCTTGTTGCGTTGTGGCCATAGACGTATAATCTATAGAAGGGTTTTGGAACCTTTAACCCTGGCAATTTGACTTTTAAACTCATGGGTACACTAGCAATGGCTGCCAGTCCTGACTTGAATGGGAACTTCCATCTATGGATTATATTTCTATGGTTGGTTAACGGCTGTCAGTTTACCTTTTTGCAAATTTCTAAATAGCCTACAATTGCGAGAAAAACGTACAGTTTAGAAAGCAAATGCCCTCTACTGAAAAGAAAATACTAATCTGTCTGTAGACGCTAACAATGGTACAGTTTCTGAAAAGATGTTGTGCGATTCTGAGCAAACAGCACTGTAGTTTATCTTGAGCGCATTGGCCATCACTGGTAAGTAGCCTAGCCTTTATCTTCATCATTGGGTGAGTCAGTGCATGGAACGTTTATTTAGTAGCCTATAATATACACTTACCGGCATCGGACAGTTTATTAGGTACACCACCCCGTCAGGCATTGAGGCATTCAGTTATTGTTCGATTTAACGTTAGAATACTGCCGCAGCAACTGCGTGATGCCATTTCGTCAGCATGGACCAACATCCCTGTGGAACATTTCCAACTTGTAGAATCAAGGCCCAAGAAGAATTTGTAGCTGCGCTCGGAATTTATAATTACTTCAAATAAACCCAACCTAAGGAAAACTGTTACTCTACACTTCATTCTGTGCCAATTTTTTTATAATCATCTTGCAAATCTCTGTTTGGGCGAGACTGACTTTATGACCAAAATGATCCTATTTACACTTTGTAGTCAATTTTGACACTAGAATTAATGTTTCTAACTCATATTGATGCCACATTTTTTAGGGGCAGTTGCTCTTTAAGTACTATGACATGGCACCAATGCACACTAAACCCTAAAATTACATTATTTAACCTGCATGTACTGTATAGATGTCAGATCTTAACTTGATCACTTGTTTTTTGAGGATAATTTTCCTGATGCATCAGGAATTTCATATGAGTCATTGGGATCAGGGCTTGCTATCTTAAAATAATATCTCTCTCACTCACTCAAACACTATAAGCGTAGGTCTTTTTACTGCAACATTCAAATGTACAAAAATTCAGTATATCTGAAGTTCAGCCATACACAAGAACAACCGTCCTTTTATATATCTTATTATAAACTGGGTGGTTTGAGCCCTGAATTCTGATTGGCTGAAAGCCATGGTATATCAGACCGTATACCACGGGTATGACAAAACATTTTGTTTTACTGCTCTAATTACGTTGGTAACCAGTTTATAATAGCAATAAGGCTCCTCGTGTGTCTGTGATATATGGCCAATATGCCAAGGCTAAAGGCTGTGTCCAGTCACTCCGCTTTGCGTCGTGCATAAGAACAACCCCTTTGCTGTGGTATATTGGCCATACACCACACCTCCTCGGGCCTTATTGCTTTAATAACACACAATAGATATTGGTCTCCACTAGGCTATGACATACAAGTGTCTAGTGTATCCTAAGGTTTCGAATGAACTGTTAAAATTTAGTTCAATTGTGGCCTGAGGTGGTGTAGCGGTTAGGGCTGCTGCCTTCAGTGCGCACATATAGGCCTACGATGTCGGCTTGGGTTTGATTCCGACCCATGACCTTCTGACACAAATAATCTCCCTATTGATTTGATGTAGTTACATATGAAAAGTCCAGGGTTATTATTTAACACCCGATCTTAATAAGAAGTGTCCATACCAAACACTTCTGGATAACATAAATAGTAAACAAATAAAACAATAACAGGACACCAACATTAGTTTCCATTCATACAAAATGTTGGGTAAACTGCCACAGTAGCTTTTCCGTGGTAAACAACAAAATACTTTTTCTATTGTACAATAGATAAATCACCCTTAGTCTGTTCAAAAAGGACTAGGTTGTTGCGATGACAATACCAACCAGAGGGCAAACATATCTTGAAAGACTTTGCAAGCAGGGTGACTACTTTGAAGAATCTAAAATATATTTTGATTTGTTTTAGCACTTTTTTGGATACTACATGATTCCATATGTGTTATTTCCTAGTTTTGATGTCTTCACTATTATTCTACTCTGTAGAAAATAGTAAAAATAAAGAAAAAGGTGTGTCCAAACTTTTGACTGGTACTGTATATGTGGACATTTGCCAGGCCCTGGAGATGGAACCCGCACGCACTACCTGTCCTCCTGAGCACCTGTACATTCCCATGGGAATAAGGGATCGGCTGTTGACCTGGGCGCACACAGCTGTCGTCACTGGACATCCAGGTATCACCCTCACTATTCAAAATATCTCAGAAAAGTACTGGTGGCCCACCTTGGCGCAGGACGTGACTCGCTACGTCAACTCCTGTTCCGTATGTGCCCAAACTAAATCTCCCTGGCACGTTCCAGCAGGGAAACTCCTTCCCCTTCCCGTGCCTCAGCGTCCGTGGTCTCATCTGTCCATTGATTTTTGTCATTGATCTCCCCTCTGATTGTTTCACCACCATTTTGGTGGTTGTGGACAGATTCTGTTTTATCCCCCTCTCTGGTCTACCTACCACTCTCCAGGTCGCTGAGGCACTGTTCCAGCAGGTCTTTCGGCACTATGGCCTTACGGAGGACATCGTCTCCGACCGTGGCCCCCAATTCATGCCACGGGTATCCAAATATCATCCGAGATATCCACCTTCGCCGTCCGGTCCAGAGAGGGTACAGTCACGTCAACCACCGGTCCTGGCATCCCATCATTACGCACACCTGGCAACCCTCATTACCCACACTTGTGCCCCATCATGAGGCACACCTGGACTCTATCACTACCCTGATTTCTCCCCCTTTATCTAGCAGTCCCTAGCATCACTCTTCAGGAAGTATTGGTCTGTGTCCAGACGTTTCTTTTGTTTTGTATTGTTTTATGTTCATTGTTAAACTCAGCACCTGCTTCCTGACTCCCAGCATCATCGTTACAGTAGTGACTGGGTGTATTGATACTCCATACAAAGTGTAATTAATAAATTCACCATGCTCAAAGGGATGTTCTATGTCTGCTTTTTCTTTTTTTTACCCATCTACTAATAGGTACCCTTCTTTGTGAGGCATTGGAAAACCTCCCGGATCTTTGTGGTTGAATCTGTGTTTGAAATTCACTGCTCAACTGAGATAATTGTATGTGTGGGTTACAGAGATGCGGTAGTCATTAAAAAAATCATGTTAAACACTATTATTGCACACAGAGTGAGTCCATGCAACTTATTATGTGACTTGCTAAGCACATTTTTACTCCTTAACTTATTTTGGCTTGCCATAACAACGCAATTGAATACTTATTGACTCTAGTAATTTCAGCTTCATTTTTATTTAATATGTAAAAATGACTAAAGACACAATTCCACTATGACATTATGGGGTAGTGTGTGTAGGCCAGTGAGAAAAAAACAACTATTTAATCAATTTAAAATTTAGGCTGTAACACAACTAAATGTGAATAAAGTCAAGGGGTGTGAATTATTTCTGGAGGCACTGTAACATCAATTTGCACAATTTCATAAAAAGTATATGGTACTCGAGACATTGGAAGAATTGAAGTACAATTTCAATAGCATCAATGAAAATAAATATCACATTGTTCTTTCAAGTGCATGTGATGGTAAATGCATACTAACAAGATTTACACTAAGTGTAATGATACATTTTTCACTCAGAATGAACAGATAAGTGTTACAACAGTCAATAGTGAAATTTCACTATCAATTATGTTACGAGTATGTAAATAAGACATACAGTCCAGAAATATCACATTTACATTAGTATTCAGACCCTTTACTTAGTACTTTGTTGACGCACCTTTGGCACCGATTACAGACTTGAGTCTTGGGTATAACGCTACAAGCTTGGCACACCTGTATTTTGGGAGTTTCTCCCATTCTTCTATGCAGATCCTCTCAAGCTCTGTCAGGTTGGAAGGGGAGCGTTGCTGCACAGTTATTTTCAGGTCTCTCCAGATATGTTCAATTGGGATCAAGTACAGGCTCTGGCTGGGCCACTCAAAGACATTCAGAGACTTGCCCCTGAAGTCACTCCTGCGTTGTCTTGGCTGTGAGCTTAGGATTGTTGTCCTGTTGGAATGTGAACCTTCTCTCCAGTCTGAGGTCCTGAGTGCTCTGGAGCAGGTTTTCATCAAGGATCTCCCTGTACTTTGCTCCGTTCATCTTTCCCTCGATCCTGACCAGTCTCCCAGTCCCTGCCGCTGAAAAACATCCCCACAGCACGATGCTGCCACCACCATGCTTCACCGTAGGGATGGCGCCAGGTTTCCTCCAAATGTGGCGCTTGGCGTTCAGGCCAAAGAGTTGAATCTTTGTTTCATCAGACCAGAGAATCTTGTTTCTTATGGTCTGAGAGTCCTTTAGGTGCCTTTTGGCAAACTCCAAGTGGGCTGTCAGGTGCCTTTTACTGAGGAGTGGCTTCCGTCTGGCCACTCTACCATAAAGGCCTGATTGGTGGAATACTGCAGAGATGGTTGGTGTTCTGGAAGGATCTCCCATCTCCTCAGAGGAACTCTGGAGCTCTTGTCAGGGTGACCATCGGGTTCTTGGTCATCTCCATGACCAAGGCCCTTTTCCCCCGATTGCTCAGTTTGGCTGGGCGGCCAGCTCTAGGAAGAGTCTTGGTGGTTCTAAACTTCTTCCATTTAAGATTGATGGAGGCCACTGTGTTCTTGGGGACCTTTGATGCTGCAGAAATGTTTTGATACCCTTCCCCAGATCTGTGTCTCGACACAATCCTGTCTCTGAGCTCTACGGACAATTCCTTTGACCTCATGGCTTGGTTTTTGCTCTTACATGCAGTGTCAACTGTGGGACCTTACATAGACAGGTGTGTGCCTTTCCAAATCATGTCAAACCAATTGAATTTACCACAGGTGGACTCCAATCAAGTTGTAGAAACATCTCAAAGATGATCAATGGAAACAGGATGTCACGACTTCCGCCGAAGTCGGTTCCTCTCCTTGTTCGGACGGCGTTTGGCGGTCGACGTCACCGGTCTTCTTGCTATCGCCGATCCACCTTTCATTTTTCTATTTGTTTTGTCTTGTTTTCCCACACACCTGGTTTACATTCCCTCATGATTTGACGTGTATTTAACCCTCTGTTCCCCCCATGTCTGTGTGTTGAATTGTTTGTTGTTTCGTGTATGTGCACGTTAGACTGGTTTGCGCTGGGTTATGTCAACCCGTATTGTGCTTAGTGCCGTGTGTTTTGTTCGCTGAAGTAAAAGGCTCCATTTGCTACCCAAATTCTGCTCTCCTGCGCCTGACTCCCTTACAGTCAGTTACGCATACCTAACACAGGATGTACCTGAGCTTAATTTCGATTCCCATAGCAAATGGTCTGAATACTTATGTAAATAAGGTATTTCTGTTTTCGCTTTGTCATTATGGGGTACTGTGTGTAGATTAATTAGGATTTTTTTAATCCATTTTAGAATAAGCCAGAAACGTAACAAAATGTGAAAAAAGGAATTAAATTGACATCAAAGTTGATATTTTCTTAATCGTAACCCTTTTCCTAACTTAACCTATTCCTCATAACTGGCTACGTTAATTACCCTAACCTGCTACAAAAAAGTAAACTTTTGACAAAAGCTGTATCCCTTCCAGACAAACCGGATTTACACTCCCCCCCCCATTATCCTTCTCTTCTGAACCTCTCCTTTCCACTTTGAAGAGTAACTTATTTTCTTGGCTGGCCTATTCTCCTCCCCCTCGGTTGTTGTAAATAAATAAACAGACACTTTATCAAGTGGCAACCTATTGTGATAGGATGTGTGTTAAAATAGCTAACTACCTATCAATCTGTTCACTCTTTATGCAAATGACGAGGTGGCAAGTTGGCCAACAAACATAGATGACATGGGAGCTAAAAACAGGAGATGAATCTTTTTCTGTCAGATTCTGGGTTAGCCAAAACTAGCTAACTAGGTAGCTACCTAGCCATTTGAGTTGCACGTGTCCTCAAAACACAATTTCAACAGCAGAATAATATTTTAGAAATACTTATCTTACTCCAGAAATATATAATATTACAACGGCAGAAGGTACACTATACCGTATATAGAAATGTATGTGGACACCCCTTCAAATTAGTAGATTCGGCTATTTTAACCACACCCTTTGCCGACAGATGTACAAAATTGAGCACACAGCCATGCAATCTCCATAGACAAACATTGGCAGTAGAATGGCCTTACTGAAGAGTTCAGTGACTTTCAACATGGCACTGTCATAGAATGCCATCTTTCCAACAAGTCAGTTCGACAAATTTCTGCCCTGCAAGAACTGTCCCGGTCAACTGTAAGCGGTGTTATTGTGAAGTGGAAACGTCAAGGAGCAACAACGGCTCATCCGCGAAGTGGTAGGCCACACAAGCTCACAGAACAGGACCGCAGAGTGCTGAAGCGCGTAGCACGTAAAAATCGTCTGTCCTCGGTTGCAACACTCACTACTGAGTTCCAAACAGGCCTCTTGAAGCAACGTCAGCACAAGAACTGTTCTTCGGGAGCTTCATGAAATGGGTTTCCATGGTCGGGCAGCTGCACACAAGCCTAAGATCACCATGCGCAATTCCAAGCGTCAGCTGGAGTGGTGTAAAGCTTGCCGCCATTGGACTCTGCAGCAGTGGAAAAGCGTTCTCTGCTTCACCATCTGGTAGTCCAACAAAGAAATCTGGGTATGGCGGATGCCGGGAGAACGCTACCCGCCGCAATGCATACTGCCAACTGAAAAGTTTGGTGGAGGAGGAATAATGGTCTGGGGTTGTTTTTCATGGTTTGGTCTATACCCCTTACAGTAGTTCTAGTGAAGGAAAATCTTAACCCTACAGCATTACACTTACATTCTAGACGATTCTGTGCTTCCAACTTTGTGGCAGTTTGGGAAAGGCCCTTTCCTGTTTCAGCATGACAATGCCCCTATGCACAAAGTGAGGTCCATACAGAAATGGTTTGTCGAAAATGGTGTGGAATAACTTGACTGGCCTGCACAGAGCCCTGACCTCAACCCCATCGAACTCCTTTGGGATGAATTGGAATGCCAGTTGCAAGCCAGGCCTAATCGCCCAACATCAGTAATGCTTTTCTGGCTAAATGGAAGCAAGTCCCCAGAGCAATGTTCCAACATCTACTGGAAAGCCTTCCCAGAAGAGTAGAAACTGTTATAGCAGCAAAGGGGGGACCAACTCCATATTAATGCCCATGATGTTGGAACGAGATGTTCAATGAGCACATGTCCACATACTTTTAGTCATGTAGTTAATAATAATTCAAGTGCAATTTACCTCTGATTGTGTTTGGCTAAAAACCCAAGAACAAAAGTATCCTCAGGAGTGAAGTCTTCTTCACTTCAAGAGCCGTCGTGGAGATAAAGCTGGGTGTGACGGACATCTCAAGGGGTTGTGAAATCTTCATACAGACGTAAATGGGAACCAAATGTATCAATTAGTTATAAGGTTTTTATCCTACAGCGACAATATAATAATATAAATATAAACTCAGCAAAAAAAGAAATGTCCCTTTTTCTTTCAAAGAAAATTAGTAAAAATCCAAATAACTTCACAGATCTTAATTGTAAAGGGTTTAAACACTGTTTACAATGCTTGTTCAATGAACCATAAACAATTAATGAACATGCACCTGTGGAACGGTGGTTAAGACACTAACAGCATACAGACGGTAGGAATTTAAGGTCACAGTTATGAAAACTTAGGACACTAAAGAGGCCTTTCTACTGACTCTGAAAAACACCAAAAGAAAGATGCCCAGGGTCCCTGCTCATCTGTGTGAACGTGCCTTAGGCATGTTGCAAGGAGGCATGAGGACTGCAAATGTGGCTAGGGCAATAAATTGCAATGTCGGTACTGTGAGACGCCTAAGACAGCTCTACGGGGAGACAGGACGGACAGCTGATCATCCTCGCAGCGGCAGACCACGTGTAACAACACCTGCACAGGATCGGTACATCCAAACATCACACATGCAGGACAGGTACAGGATGGCAAAAACAACTGCCCGAGTTACACCAGGAATGCACAATCCCTCCATCAGTGCTCAGACTGTCTGCAATAGGCTGAGAGAGGCTGGACTGAGGGCTTGTAGGCCTGTTGTAAGGCAGGTCCTCACCAGACATCACCGGCAACAACGTCGCCTATGCGCACAAACCCCCCGTCGCTGGACCAGACAGGACTGGCAAAAAGTGCTCTTCTCTGACAAGTCGCGGTTTTGTCTCACCAGGGGTGATGGTCGGATTCGCGTTTATCGTCGAAGGAATGAGTGTTGCACCGAGGCCTGTACTCTGGAGCGGGATCGATTTGGAGGTGGAGGGTCCGTCATGGTCTGGGGCGGTGTGTCACAGCATCATAAAACTGAGCTTGTTGTCATTGCAGGCAATCTCAACGCTATGCGTTACAGGGAAGACATCCTCCTCCCTCATGTGGTACCCTTCCTGCAGGCTCATTCTGACATGACCCTCCAGCATGACAATGCCACCAGCCATACTGCTCGTTCTGTGCGTGATTTCCTGCAAGACAGGAATGTCATGGCCAGCGAAGAGCCCGGTTCTCAATCCCATTGAACACGTCTGGGACCTGTTGGATCGGAGGGTGAGGGCTAGGGCCATTCCCCCCAGAAATGTCTGGGAACTTGCAGGTGCCTTGGTAGAAGAGTGGGGTAACATCTCACAGCAAGAACTGGCAAATCTGGTGCAGTCCACGAGGAGGAGATGCACTGCAGTACTTAATGCAGCTGGTGGCCACACCAGATACAGACTGTTACTCTGATTTTGACCACCCCTTTGTTCATGGACAGATTATTCCATTTCTGTTAGTCACCTGTCTGTGAAACTTGTTCAGTTTATGTCTCAGTTGTTGAATCTTGTTATGTTCATACAAATATTTACACATGTTAAGTTTGCTGAAAATGAACACAGTTGACAGTGAGAGGACTTCTTTTTTTGCTGAGTTTATGTACCTGAAGTGTTTGGTCAAATGTAATGGAGTAACAAGTAAAAAGTTACTTCCTTCAGAAATTACTTGAGTAAGGGTACAAGTACAGCCCACAGAGAGCAAATAGAAAAGTACTTATTCCTTCCAAAATTCAAAGGCCAGTAGTGAGCTGGATTCAAACACATGCCTACACTGGCATATGTGTGCTGTTTTCAGCATCTGTACCCACCGGACCAAACATACTCTGAGATAACCATGAATTTATTTTCTCTATTGCTTGCATTGGACATACAGTACCAGTGAAAAGTTTGGACAAACCTACTCATTCAAGGGTTTTTCCTTAATTTTACTATTTTCTACATTGTAAAATAATAGTGAAGTCATCAACACTATGAAATAACACATATGGAATCATGCAGTAACCAAAAAAGTGTTAAAAAATCTAAATATATTTTAGAATTTATATTATTCTAAGGTGACAGCTTTGCACACTCTTGGCATTTTTTCAACCAGCTTCATGAGGAAAACCTTTTGAAGATCTGAGGACCCATGCCAAATCTTTTCAGTCTCCTGAGGGGGAATAGGTTTTGTTGTGCCCTCTTCACGGCTGTCTTGGTGTGCTTGGACCATGTTCGTTTGTTGGTGATGTGGACACCAAGGAACTTGAAGCTCTCAACATGCTCCCCTACAGCCCGTCGATGAGAATGGGAGCGTGCTAGGTCCTCCTTTTCCTGTAGTCCACAATCATCTCCTTTGTCTTGATCACACTGAGGGAGAAGTTGTTGTCCTTGCACCACACAGTCAGGTCTCTGACATCCTCCCTATAGGCTGTCTCATCATTGTCGGTGATCAGGCCTACCACTGTTGTGTCATCAGCGAACTTAATGATGGTGTTGGAGTCGAGCTTGGCCGTGCAGTCATGAGTGAACAGGGTGTCATGACTATATCATTGACTCATCAATTTGCTTTTGCAAAATTCATTCACGTCCAACTCCCACATTACTGATACAGTACTGATGGTTCATTAACGTCTATAAATATATTAAAATCATCTTTGCAGCTTCCAATGAAGTCCAAACCCAAACTTTGAAAAAGAAATTTGAACATTTTTACTCCAAATTTTTCTAATCATGTGCAAGCTATCAGAGGTCACCACTCCTCCTCTAATCAGTGAACCTCCACCCATAAAAGGATTGATCTCTGACCTCAGCAGCGATACCAACCCTCACTATGCCATTAGCGGAAAAACAGCAGAAATTGTGAACAACGCTCTCCATAATCAACCATCGAACGCAGGCTTTGTAATGGTTCTCTCCACTTTAGCCCTTATGTATTGCCATCAAAGATTGGCATCGGTCCAATACCGCAGTGCACAGCTGAAGCACGTGCAAGTAATGGCTGACATAAGGGGACAGGTGGAGAGAACCGAGCAACTATTGACAAAAGCAGGAAATGAAAACATTCTGCCAGCCGAGAACTGCTTTTCAAATCTTAACAATTAAAAGTAATCGCACATACTTATGACGATGAACGAGCACAAACTATTCAACAAAATCGGTGTTTCTAGGATCAACTCGATTTAGCCAAGACTAAATATGATGTAGTTCACTCCAATCTAGATAAATCTGTCGAGTTATCTACAAACAGGAGCGCGCAATTTGATAACATGCAGGCAGTTTTGTTGAACGTTACTCAAAGTAACAATGTTCTACTCCAAATGATACAGACCAAAGACGATAAGTTAATGAACACAATGACAAAGTTGGATGACAAATCAGCAGAACTCATTGAAGTCGCTGACCAAATGAATGATGAGAGAACTCAGGTGATGAAGATGGAAATATTCATCACCTGAGCAAGCGGAGGAAATCTCATCACTGAATCTCTCGCTCCGTACTCAAGACCTCTATCTGTAAACCATGACAGATAAGTTTGAGACCGAAAGGAGCAGGTGTGACACTCACGTGTCCAAAATCGGTACACTAAGCACTCAAGTGGACTCTGCAATGCAGCAGAATACCACCCTTAGGTACCATCTGGTGGAATTCCAGAATGATCACGTGCTACAGCGTGGCTACCCAACCAAGCAACCGGAGACCGGTACTCAAAGGAGTGAAGCCGATAGAAGGTTTCAGACTTTGCCTCCCTCATGTGTCCCTCAGTCTTCTCCTCTTGGCCATTCAGCACTGAGTAATATGGCGCCTCTTCGCCAACAAAGCCAAAGCTTGGCTTCTCCTCTTGGCCTTTCGGCCCCAATTTCCCCACAGAATGAAGCCAGCCCTCTCCGCCCACTTGGTGCGGAACGCCTTGACAAACTCGTTCAGAATTTCCCCACCTTTGACCCCGTTCCAGGTCCGCCAAACGATACTGAGACGTTTCTAGCTGTCATAGCGGACGCATTGGATGGCTACCCGCACGCTACTGGTTCTGACAGGGTATACTGTTGAAGCGAACATCGAATAGACACGTGACGAGGTTCATTCGTCTACAACAGCAACACGTGCTAAACAACTACGCTAAACTTGCCACAGCTTTGAAATTAGAATTCAGTGGTTCTGCGACTAGCAAACACGATAGCTCACTGGCTAACACTGTCAAACAAGCTTGGAATGAACCCCCCCAAGCTTACTATCATAGGCTTCGTTCAGCTTACTTTGGCCTACTAAAAGGAATGGAAGAGCTGTTACCATTCAAACAAATGTTTCCGTCGAACATGTATCCCACCTTCATTACCTACTTGGGCCCTACAGTCCACGTTGGCTTGCCTATCTTACAACTCAGAGAGCTTGTAAGCACGCTAAGAGCCTTGACCACTCGGTTTTGAAGTTTGACCAGGAGCACTCACTCCAGTTAGAGGGTGCATTATCAGGTATTGGAGCGTAGAGAGATGACGCATAACAATGCTTTCTACCACGAAACAACGATTCCAATAACCACCGCGGTCAAAATAACTGTAAAGTACGTCACCATTGAAAAGACTACCGCTACAATCGACCTGTTCACTACGTTCCTGCACCCAACCCACACAAAGTGTCAGAGCACAAGGGTAACAAAGGGTTAAAAGACAATCAAAACTTAGACCAATGTTCTCTAGAAGTTCCAGTATGTGAAGAACTAAAGCGAGAACATTTTGAGAAAAGGGTAAAAGATAAGGACTAGACGGGGAATTGCCGGACACCAGGTCCGCAGGAATTAACACCCTTAACAAGGACGTTAAAAATCGAATTTCTCCCACTCTCACTCGAGACCCTATCCAGGGCCCGCTTGATCAAGAAACAAGCCCACAGGCTTTGTCTATAGACTCGGATACACAGGTTGCGAAGAAAAAGGCTACGTTAAAGCCATGCCCACTCAAAATCCGAAAAGTCGATCTGCTTTCAGCTTCAACAGAAATAGCACATCACGTCGGTGCGAACAGATCACTCCACTTTGTGGGGAATATGTCCACTAAACGCGACTCTAACTGGCCATACCTAGAAACAGTCCTGGAGGACTTCATACGCTAATTGATTCGGGCATGACAATATCGCTCATCTCTCAAACATTTTTCAATGATCAATGATCTCAAAAGGGCTTTGAAGCCAACTAAACGTTCGTTAAAAGTGGAACGATGCGACACTACACTTCAAGGTTTCACTCAGACAACCTCGCCTCTGACATTGAGAGTCATGCTGAAACTACACTTCCAGGATGTATCGCTTGTTCACCCTGTGTATGTTACCAGCCTCGAATCTGAACCCCTGCTATTCGGAGCAGACTTGATGGATTGGTTACTCCCTCTGATGGATTGGAAAACCAACCATGTATGGTCACAGGTCCACTGACCCCACTGTCTTCCCCTAACGCTAGCTGCAACGCAGTCATCCACAAGGGGTATCTGTCGAAAGTACCCCTTGGAAAATAGACTTTTCGAAACCTCTTAGTGCAGAATTCGATCCAAGGAGATATTACGATATCTCAACACATTCCATCAGCATACCTGATTGACAATTCTTTTCATGATTTTGAGCCAGCTGTCTCTGTGAATGAACAACTTCCCTCCTCCTTGAAGTCATGCAATACTGTAGTTGCACTGCGGCCGTCTCAGCAAGAAAAACATTGATGCGCAGAGTGTACTCTGCTTCCGGTGATACATCTTCTGCTTTTTGGGGGACTGTCACCCCTTTCAATGACACTAATGGTGTCAGTCCAGCAACTGACCTAATGACTCCCACTGGTGAAACACTTTGCGATATCACAGACAGATATCCTCATCTCAGTTTGCAGGTATTGAAGAGGTTGCCACACGCGGATGCTGTGGTGACTGACAAGCCTCGACAGCCTCAAAAACACCAGGAGATTTGGTTGAAAAGTTACAGCCATTCTCATAACGCGGTTGCTGACAACTCATACATAGGGTCTGACCTGTCAGTTGTGCCTCGGATACCGGGGGGGGGGGGGGGGGGGGACTACTTGCAACACTGTATGAGGCCGCCAGAGCAGAAAACAAATCTAGTTGTAAACTCCCCAATGAGAACAGTGAGGAGCAGACAGGTCCCTAGATGGGGATTATCTTAGAACACATCTAAGATATTACTGAGGTGTACCACACTGGTCGTAAAGGAAGTCCAGTGTACTTTTCCACCTCCAAAACAAATGGCAACAATAATCATTCCTTGCCATGTGTAGTAGCCACTCCAATGCAACTAGTAAAGTGCTCTAATAATTTATTCCGGTAGGATAACATTTCAGAACAAATCGGTAGGATATCTGGCCCCTTGATTACCAGTACCAATACCACAGTCAGTCCAACAACAATCAATAAGAGGATTAGAGACCGCAGAAGTCAAATTGCTATTGACAGGTTGCAGAAGAGTTAGTAGTCACTCAGGTTGCAACACATGTAAGGGAATCTCCAGAGCACTCTTCTGATGGTCAACACACATGCCACTAATAAATAGAACCCTCCATTCAGGAGGAAAGTTATTTGAAGTCATGAACCATGATCACACCGCGTATGACTGGTTCAGTGATTAGAGAGTAGTTCCATCATGAGGTTACCTCCTCCGTGGATATCATAGCTATGAAATACACTTCTTCATACCTATCACCAATACAATAGTTGAAGACACAGTGACTTGTAGTAAAAACCATTACAGACTCCCTCGACACCAATTCTGACTGACCTCCAGGTATTGACCAGAAAATTACCTGATTGAGTCAGACTCATTCTGAACAAGTTGTAGTCTACCAGAATACTTGGTTTTCTTCACTTGACATGTGCACTTGTGTAGGCATAAACGCACATGTACAACAGAACATCCAATTAGGATTTATGCCAGGATCACTTAAGGGTTCGATCAAAACGCCAGCCTGGGTAAAATGGAAAATTTACCCTGAGGCCTTTGACCCTACAGCAACCGTACTCACCAGTTTATCCCCAGAAGTCCATAGGTCATCCCTGTAGACTGGCCAAAACTAGTGTCTTACAGCTGTAGACTTATCATGTAGTTATCAACTTAGGATAGTGCCCTAAGCAACACACCGCAAATTAGGAACGCCCTTGTCACGTCCTGACCAGTACAGGGGTTATTTGTATTTGTAGGTTGGTCAGGACGTGGCAGAGGGTATTTGTTTTATGTGGTTCGGGGGTTATGTGTATTGTAGAGGGGTGTTTTATTTATGTATTACGGGGTTTTTGTGTATGTTCTAGGTTTTGTATTCTGTTGGTTTTCTAGTTTATTTCTGTGTGGTCTGTGTGGCTCCCGATCAGGAACAGCTGTACGTCGTTGTTCCTGATTGGGAGTCATATATTAGTTGCGTGTTTTCACCTGGGGATTTGTGGGTAGTTGATTTTGCACTGCTTGTTATTATAGCCTGTAAAACGGTTCCTGTCGTTTCTTTGATTATTGTTTTTCCGTGTTCACATTTGAATAAATAATAATGATGAGCACGCAACCCGCTGCGCCTTGGTCCTCTCTCTCCTACGACAGCCGTCACAGCCCTAGACATGACATTCAAGACAATGCGATGATAGTCATTTTGCCAAGACCTTGGACGTATATAGAATACAGTCCAAATAGATGATTAAGTTGTGATAACTATATTTTGTATTTATCTTATATTTTGTTTATGCTTTTATTCATTTTCTTTGACACTTAGGAAGTGATAGAGCCATAAACAACTTCCCCATATAACCATCAGTTAGTGCCAGAACGCTGCTCATTTGGGACGAAATGTAATGATATATTTTATGAGTGTGTGTGCATTGTTAACATCTGCCTAAGTTACTGCCCAGATCTCCCAATCTGGACGACCAGATGACGGGTCCGGAATGGCGTTGCCAATCCGGACATCAGCTGCCCATCCTTGTGGTGGCCTGTTCCATTTGCAGAAATCCTACCCAGGTCGACCACCAGAGGGGGACTGCAACGGCAATTACCAACCGGACATTCACTGCCCATCCTTGTGTTGGACTGCTCCGCTTTCAGAGAGCCTACCAAGGTAAACCACCAGAGGGGGACCGCAACGTCGAACACCAACCAGGACTTCCCCTGGCCATTCCTGTGGTACTTTGCAGCTTCCAGGAAACCTACCAAGGTAAACCACTAGAGGGGGACCACAATGGCGATCACCAACCGGACATCCAATGCTCATCCTAGTGGTGGACTGCTCCGCTTTCAGAGAGCCTACCAAGGTCAACCACCAGAGAGGGACCACAACGATGGTCCACAACCAGGACAACCCACAACCCACCGGTTTATGCCCCCCCATAAATATCTTTCCCCCTACTCTCTCCACTTTACAAAAAATGGACTTTTGAAAATCCTTTGTTACCACAGAGAGAGACTTTGCAATAGAGTAACATTAAAAGGTTGGAATGGAACAATATTTCTGTAATCCAACCAGTTGAAAGTATCCGTTGGTACTTAACTTCTCTTGGGTAGGGGGCAGTATTTTCACGACCGGATGAAAAACATACCCAAATTAAACGGCCTACTACTCGGGCCCAAGAACTAGAATATGCATATTATTAGTAGATTTGGATAGAAAACACTCTGAAGTTTCTAAAACTGTTTGAATGATGTCTGTGAGTATAACAGAACTCATATGGCAGGCAAAAACCTGAGAAAAATCTAACCAGAAAGTGGGAAATCTGGTGCTTGTAGTCTTTTCAAGTCATTGCCTATCCAACACACAGTGACTTAGGGTTCATTTTGCACTTCCTAAGGCTTCCACTAGATGTCAACAGTCTTTAGAACCTAGTTTCAGGCTTTTGCAGTGAACAGAGAGCGAACAAGAAGGCCGGGAATTTGGTGACTCAGGAAAGGACATGAGTTCATTGGCGCCCATTCACATGAGAGGTAGCTGTGTTCCAAAACGTTTTTCAAGACATTGGAATCGTCCGGTTGGAATATTATTGAAGTTATGTTAAAAAGGCCCTAAAGATTGATGCTATACAACGTTTGACATGTTTCAACGAACGTAAATAGAACTTTTCTTTGACTTTTCATCGTGAAATTTTGGGCACGCTTCCTACATTTGGAGTAGCTTACTGAACGCGCAAACAACAAGGAGGTATTTGGACATAAATTATGGATTTTATCGAACAAAACAACATTTATTGTGGACCTGGGATTCCTGGAAGGGCCTTCTGATGATCATCAAAGGTAAGTGAATATTTATAATGCTAATTATGATTTTAGATGACTCCAAAATGGCGGGTATCTGTATTGCCTGCTGTTGTTTTCTGAGCGCCGTACTCAGAATATTGTAAAGTGTGCTTTCCCCGTGAAGCTTTTTTGAAATCTGTCACAGCGGTTGCATTAAGGAGATGGTTATCTAAAAGTCTTTGAATAACAGTTTAATATTTTATCAACGTTTATGATGAGTATTTTTATAAATTCTTGTGCTGATTCACCAGGAGTATTGGAGGCAAAATATTTTCTGAACATCACGCGCCAATGTAAAATGCTGTTTTTGGATATAAATATGAACTTTATCAAACAAAACATACATGTATTGTCTAACATTGAGTCCTAGGAGTGTCATCTGATGAAGATCGTCAAAGGTTAGTGCTTAATTTTAGCTGAATTTCTGGTATTTGTGACCCCTCTCCTGCTTGGAAAATGGCTGTGTGGTTTTTCTTGTGTTGTACCTGTCCTAACATAATCTAACTTTATGCTTTCGCCGTCAAGCCTTTTTGAAATCGGACAATGTGGTTACATTAAGGAGAAGTGTCCCTTTAAAATGGTGTAAAATAGTCATATGTTTGAGAACTTTGAATTATGACATTTTGTTGATTTGAATTTGGCGCTCTGATTTTTCACTGGCTGTTGAATAGTGTGAACCATCCCACCTGCCCAAGAGAGGTTAAAGAATATGACGTCAGATCAGTTGTTGTCTGGGACTGATGGCCCCCGGAAGAAATGGCAGCAGTTTTACAGGCGCCCAACTAATTGTGCTATTATGTGTGGTTTGTTTCACCTTATTTGTAACTTAATTTGTACATAATGTTTCTGAAACCATATCTTACGGCAAAAAAAGAGCTTCTGGATATCAGGACAGCGATCACTTACCTCGGATTAGACAAAGATTTTTTCTTCAACAAGCAGGACGCACAGGACATTCTCCGAACACTCGACAAGGCCAACATCCCAGTTATTTGCAAGAGGAAGAGATGCAGGTACAGAGGACACAGAGCGGGTTGCCTCGTAAGGATCCACAAAAGGCGAGTGGGAAAGCTGCCGTTACGTCAATATTACTCGCCAACGTGCAATCATTGGACAATAAATTAGATGAGGTACGATCACGAATATCCTACCAACGGGACATCAAAAACTGTAATGTCTTATGTTTCACGGCAGAAGTCTAGATTTTGCTCACCTGAAGTAGAGTATCTTGTGATAAAATGCAGACAAGACTTTTTGCCTAGAGAGTTTTCTGCTATACTTTTCGAGGCTGTATATTTACCAACACAGACGGATGCTGGTACTAAGACCGCACTCAGTCAGCTGTATAAGGAAATAAGCAAACAGGAAACCGCTCACCCAGAGGCGGCACTCCTAGTGGCCAGAGACTTTAATGCAGGGAAACTTAAATCAGTTCTACCTAATTTCTAAAAACATGTTAAATGTGCAACCAGAAGGGAAAAAAATTCTAGATCACCTAAACTCCACACACAGAGATGCCTACAAAGTTCTCCCTCACCCTACATTTGGTAAATACAACCACAATTATATCCTCCTGATTTTGCTTACAAGCAAAAATTAAAGCAGGAAGCACCAGTGACTCGGTCTATAAAAAAGTGGTCAGATGAAGCAGATGCTAAACTACAGGACTATTTTGCTATCACAGACTGGAACATGTTCCGGGATTCTTCCGATGACATTGAGGAGTACACCACATCAGTCACAGGCTTTATCAATAAGTGCATCAAGGACGTCATCCCCACAGTGACTGTACATACATACCCCAACCAGAAGCCATGGATTGCAGGCAACATTCGCACTTAGCTAAAGGGTAGAGCTTCCGCTTTCAAGGTGCGGGACTCTAACCCGGAAGCTTATAAGAAATCCTGCTATGCCCTGCGACGAACCATCAAACAGGCAAAGTGTCAATACAGGGCTAAGATTGAATCGTACTACACCGGCCCCGACGCTCATCTTATGTGGCAGGGTTTGCAAACTATTACAGACTACAAAGAGAAGCACAGCCATGAGCTGCTCAGTGGTACGAGCCTACCAGATGAGCTAAATCACTTCTATGCTCACTTCGAGGCAAGCAACACTGAGGCATGCATGAGAGCATCAGCTGTTCAAGACGACAGTGTGATAACGCTCTCCGTAGCCGACGTGAGTAAGACCTTTAAACAGGTCAACATTCAAAAGTCTGCGGGGCCAGACAGATTACAAGGACATGTGCTCCGGGCATGTGCTGACCAACTGGCAGGTGTCTTCACTGACATTTTCAACATGTCCCTGATTGAGTCACCAACATGTTTCAAGCAGACCACCATAGAACCTGTGCCCATGAAGGCAACCTGCCTAAAT
Organism: Salmo salar; assembly: GCF_965601325.2. Classification (NCBI taxonomy): domain Eukaryota; kingdom Metazoa; phylum Chordata; class Actinopteri; order Salmoniformes; family Salmonidae; genus Salmo; species Salmo salar. Next base: position 86,422,988 of record NC_138305.1, read on the forward strand.
GACTGCAGACCCGTAGCACTCACATCCATAGCCATGAAGTGCTTTGAAAGGCTGGTAATGGCTCACATCAACACCATTATCCCAGAAACTCTAGACCCACTTCAATTTGCATACCGCTCAAACAGATCCACAGATGATGCAATATCTATTGGACTCCACACTGCCCTTTCCCACCTGGACAAAAGGACCACCTACGTGAGAATGCTATTCATTGACTGCAGCTCAGCGTTCAACACCATAGTACCCTCAAAGCTCATTACTAAGCTAAGGATCCTGGCACCTGTTAGGGACAGACGTTCCGTTTGCGGAACGCCTCACCAATATCCAATGGTATAGCGTGGCGCGAAATACAAATACCTCAAAAATGCAAAAACGTCAATTTCTCAAACATATGACTATTTTACACCATTTTAACCCCTGTGCGGCCTCGGACGGACATCCAGCGAAAAATCATATCGCCATTAGCATAACAAAATTTAATAATTTTTTCCCCCCATTTTTTTTCCAAATTATATCGTTTTATAGATACACCTCTCCTGAATCGAACATTGTTGTCCGATTTCAAAAAGGCTTTACAGCAAAAGCAAAACATTAGATTATGTTAGAGGAGTATATCGTAAAAGTAGCCACATAGCCATTTTCCGACCAACCACATGCATCACAAATAACCAAAAAACAGCTAAATGCAGCACTAACCTTTGACAATCTTCATCAGATGACACACCTAGGACATTCTGTTACACGATACATGCATTATTTTGTTCGATAAAGTTCATATTTTTATATAAAAACAGCATTTTACATCGGTGTGTAACGTTGACTAACTATTTTCCCTCAAATGCATCCGATGAAACAGAGCTACAATTTACTAAATTACTATTCGAAAACATTTTTCAAATGTAATATTGTCATTCTAAGATTTATAAATGAATATCTCTTGAAAGCACCTGTAATGCCAGATTTAAAATTAACTTTACTGGGTAATCATACTTTGCGATGAAAGGGGATGCGATACTCTGAAAAATAGGCTACCGTTACATGTCAGCGCCATCTTGGAACAATCGCATATCACATCTAGTCTTGTATACTATTGTCAATAATCCCTTACCTTTGGTTGTCTTCATCAGAAAGCACTTCCAGGAATCCCAGGTCCACAACAAATGTATTTTCGTTCGAAAAAATTACTCCTTTATGTTCCAAGAGCTTGTTCTTGTTAGCGCGTCTGAAGGCTGATCCAAATGCTCCGTCGGCCGCGGGACAGCCATTTCGAGAAAATGCATTTTTTCCCCCATTTAGGTTCGTTCAAACATGTCAAACGTTGTATAACATAAATCTTCAGGGCGTTTTTCAACAAGAGAGCCAATAAGATTCAAGGAGGATGATTGCATTGTCTTTCAAAACGTTTCGAAAGGGGAGGGAAGCCAGGGCCGCCGGCGTCATAATGGTGATGGCCCTCCTCATGTGACCAATTTCAACAGCGTCTCATTCATTCAGTTTTCACAGTAGGAGACTCAAACCACTTTGTAAACACTGGGGACATCTAGTGGAAGCAATAGGAAGTGCTCAATGAACCATAGCTCACGGTGTGATTAATAGGCAACGTGATGAAGTTGAGTTCGCAATTCAGAATTCCACTTCGTGTTTCGATCTGTCTCGGGGTTTTGACTGCCATATGAGTTCTGTTATACTCACAGACACCATTCAAACAGTTTTAGAAACTTTAGGGTGTTTTCTATCCACAAGTATTAATTATATGCATATCCTAGCTTCTGAGTTTAAGTAGTAGGCCGTTTAAAATGGGCACAAATATTTTTCAAAATGCGCTGTGGCGCCCCCTATACTAGGCGAATGTCAAGAGGCTACAGACAAGACTCTCACATTGTCCGATTTCAAAAAGGCTTTACAACGAAAGCAAAACATTAGATTATGTCAGCAGAGTACCCTCCCAAAAATAATCACACAGCCATTTTCAAAGCAAGCATATATGTCACAAAAACCAAAACCACAGCTAAATGCAGCACTAACCTTTGATGATCTTCATCAGATGACACTCCTAGGAAATGTATGTTATACAATACAAGCATGTTTTGTTCAATCAAGTTCATATTTATATCAAAAACCAGCTTTTTACATTAGCATGTGATGTTCAGAACTAGCATACCCACCGCAAACTTCCGGTGAATATACTAAATTACTCACGATAAACGTTGACAAAAAACATAACAATTATTTTAAGAATTATAGATACAGAACTCCTTTATGCAATCGCAGTGTCATATTTTAAAATAGCTTTTCGGTGAAAGCACATGTTGCAATATTCTTAGTACATAGCCCGGCCATCATGGCTAGCTAATTTGACACCCACCAAGTTTGGCCCTCACCAAACTCAGATTTACTATAAGAAAAATTGGATTACCTTTGCTGATCTTCGTCAGAATGCACTCCCAGGACTTCTACTTAAACAACAAATGTTGTTTTGGGTCGAAATAATCCATAGTTATATCCAAATAGCTCCGTTTTGTTCGTGCATTCAAGTCACTATCCGAAGGTTGACGCGCCGGCGCTTTTCGTGAATTTTTATTCTCAAAATATTCCATTACCGTACTTCGAAGCATGTCAAACGCTGGTTAAAATAAATGTTTATGCTATTTTTCTCGTAAAATAGCGATAATATTCCAACCGGGCGACGTTGTATTCATTCAAACACTGAAAGAAAAAAATGGAGTCGTCTCGTGCACGCGCGCTCCAGTGTCATTGTTCTCAGCAGGACGTGGTTCGATTCAGGGATGTTTGCGTCCCACCCTAGTCAATAGCCAGTGGAATCGCGTCGCGTGAAATACAAATACCTCATAAATGATATAACTTCAATTTCTCAAACATATGACTATTTTACACCATTTTATAGATACACCTCTCCTGAATCGAACCACGTTGTCCGATTTCAAAAAGGCTTTACAGCAAAAGCAAAATATTAGATTATGTTAGGAGAGTTCCCAGCCAGAAATAATCACACTGCCATTTTCAAAGCAACTATCATACATCACAAATACCCAAAACACAGCTAAATGCAGCACTAACCTTTGACAATCTTCATCAGATGACACTCCTAGGACATCATGTTACACAATACATGCATTTGTTGTTCGATAAAGTTCATATTTTCATATAAAAACAGCATTTTACATCGGCGCGTGACGTTCAGAAAATATTTTCCCTCAAATGCTTCCGGTGAATCAGCGCTACAATGTACAAAATTACTATTCGAAAACATTGTTAAATTTTAATATTGTCATTCAAAGAATAATAGATTAACATCTCGTGAATGCAACCACATTGCCAGATTTAAAAATAACTTTACTGGGAAATCACACTTTGCAATAAACGAGGTGCTATGCTCAGAAAAATAGGCTAGGCGATACAGGTTAGCGCCATCTTGGAACCATCTAAAATCAAATATACTATTGTAAATATTCCATTACCTTTGATTATCTTCATCAGAAGGCACTTCCAGGAATCCCAGGTCCACAACAAATGTAGTTTTGTTTGAAAAAGTTAACCTGTTAGGGCTAGGGGGCAGTATTGACACGGCCGGATAAAAAACGTACCCGATTTAATCTGGTTACCACTCCTACCCAGTAACTAGAATATGAATATACGTATTACATATGGATAGAAAACACCCTAAAGTTTCTAAAACTGTTTGAATGGTGTCTGTGAGTATAACAGAACTCATTTGGCAGGCAAAAAACTGAGAAGGTTTCATGCAGGAAGTGGCCTGTCTGACAAGGTGTCGTTCTTCTTGTCTCTGTTTATTGAAGAGTGAGGATCTTAGCTGTCCCGTGACACTTCCTACGGCTGCCATAGGGTCTCAGAAGGCGGTAAAAAGCTGAATCGTGGCTTTGCAGGCTCTGGCTGAAAAAAAGTAGCGCGTTTGGGTAGTGGCTGGTTACAGTACTGTGAGACTCAGGCTCGTGCCCGCATCGACCGAAAGCTTTGTTTACTTTCCTCTGTTTAGCTAAATGGACATTCCCGGCCGGAATATTATCGCTTTTTTACGAGAAAAATTGCATAAAAATGGATTTTAAACAGCGGTTGACATGCTTCGAAGTACGGTAATGGAATATTTCGATTTTTTTGGTCACGAATTGCGCCATGCGCGCGACCCTGATTTACCATTTCAGATAGTGTCTGGGACGCATGAACAAAACGCCGCTATTCGGATATAACGATGGATTATTTTGGACCAAACCAACATTTGTTATTGAAGTGGCAGTCCTGGGAGTGCATTCTGACGAAGACAACAAAAGGTAATCAAACTTTTATAATAGTAAATGTGATATTGGTGAGTGCTAAACTTGCCGGGTGTCTAAATAGCTAGCCCGTGATGCCTGGGCTATGTCCTTAGAATATTGCAAAATGTGCTTTCACCAAAAAGCTATTTTAAAATCGGACATATCGAGTGCATAGAGGAGTTCTGTATCTATAATTCTTAAAATAATTGTTATGCTTTTTGTGAACGTTTATCGTGAGTAATTTAGTAAATTGTTAGCGAATTCCCCGGAAGTTTGCGGGGAATTTGCAAGTTCTGAACGTCACATGCTAATGTAAAAAGCTGGTTTTTGATATAAATATGAACTTGATTGAACAAAACATGCATGTATTGTATAACATAATGTCCTAGGGTTGTCATCTGATGAAGATCATCAAAGGTTAGTGCTGCATTTAGCTGTCTTCTGGGTTTTTGTGACATTATATGCTAGCTTGAAAAATGGGTGTCTGATTATTTCTGGCTTGGTACTCTGCTGACATAATCTAATGTTTTGCTTTCGTTGTAAAGCCTTTTTGAAATCGGACAGTGTGGTTAGATTAACGAGAGTCTTGTCTTTAAATAGCTGTAAAATAGTCATATGTTTGAGAAATTGAAGTAATAGCATTTCAAAGGTTTTGAAAATCGCGCCACAGGATTCAACTGGCTGTTACGTAGAGGTTAACCTCTATGGGCTAGGTGGGACGCTAGCGTGCCACCCGTGGTGCACTCAATCAACAGCAGGTGCATTTCAAGAGCGGCAAATTTGAATCCAAATAAATGTCAAAATTCAAATTTTTCAAACATACAACTATTTTACACCCTTTGAAAGATAAACATCTCCTTAATCTAACCACGTTTTACGATTTCAAAAAGGTTTTACGGCGAAAGCATAAATTTAGAGTATGTTAGGACAGTACATTTACAAGAGTTGTGTGTAATGTTTTGTCAAGTCAAAGACAGGGTCACCAAAACCATAAAACCAGCTAAAATGATGCACTAACCTTTTACAATCTCCATCAGATGACACTCCTAGGACATTATGTTAGACAATGCATGCATTTTTAGTTCTATCAAGTTCATATTTATATCCAAAACCAGCGTTTTACTATGGCATTGATGTTGAGGAAATCGTTTCCCTCCAATAACCGGCAGTCAAGTCAGCGTCACAAATTAAATAATTAAAATTAGAAAACATTGGTAAAATATTATATTGTCATTTAAAGAATTATAGATTTACATCTCTTGAACGCAATCAACTTGCCAGATTTAAAAATAACCTTACTGGGAAATCACACTTTGCAATAATCTGAGCACTGCGCCCAGAAAAATACGCGTTGCGATACAGACTAGACGTCATGTTGGGGAGATCTAAAATCGAAAATACTATGTAAATAATCCATTACCTTTGATTCTCTTCATCAGATGTCACTTCCAGGTATCACAGGTCCATAACGAATGTAGTTTTGTTCAAAAAAGCTCATCATTTATGTCCAAAAATCTCCGTCTTGTTAGCACATGATCTAAGCCAGCCGGACTTCTCGTCATGAACGAGGGGAAAAAATATATTTACGTTCGTTCAAACATGTCAAACGTTGTATAGCATAAATCATTAGGGCCTTTTTTAACCAGAACATGAATAATATTCAAGGTGGACGAATGCATTCTCTTTTATAACGTATTGGAACGAGGGTACCCAACATGAACTCGCGCGCCAGGTGTCTAATGGGACATCATCGTTCCATGGCTCTTGTTCGGTCAGATCTCCCTCCAGAAGACTCAAAACACTTTGTAAAGGCTGGTGACATCTAGTGGAAGCAATAGGAAGTGCCAAAATATTCCTCAGCCCCTGTGTTTTTCAATGGGATAGGTTTAAAGTCAATACAACACATCAGGTATCCACTTCCTGTCAGAAAATGTCTCAGGGTTTTGCCTGCCAAATGAGTTCTGTTATACTCACAGACACCATTCAAACAGTTTTAGAAACTTTAGAGTGTTTTCTATCCATATATAATAAGTATATGCATATTCTAGTTACTGGGTAGGATTAGTAACCAGATTAAATCGGGTACATTTTTTTTATCCAGACGTGCAAATGCTGCCCCCTAGCCCTAACAGGTTAAGCATCTCCATCCAAAATGAAATTTAGAATCAGCTTCCTATTTCGAAAAACAAAGCATCCTTCACTCATGCTGCCAAACATACCCTCGTAAAACTGACTATCCTACCGATCCAATTTAAATAATAACCTCCAACATTCTACTCAGCAAAATTGATTCAGTCTATCACAGTGCCATCCGTTTTGTCACCAAAGCCCCATATACCACCCACCACTGTGACCTGTATGCTCTCGTTGGCTGGCCCTCGCTTCATATTGGTTGCCAAACCCAGTGGCTCCAGGTCATCTATAAGTCTTTCCTAGGTAAAGCCCCGCCTTATCTCAGCTCACTGGTCACCATAGCAGCACCCACCCGTAGCACGCGCTCCAGCAGGTATATTTCACCGGTCACCCCCAAAGCCAATTCTTCCTTCGGCCGCCTTTCCTTCCAGTTCTCTGCTGCCAATGACTGGAACGAACTGCAAAAATCACTGAAGCTGGAGACTCCCTCACTAACTTTAAGCACCAGCTGTCCGAGCAGCTCACAGATCACTGCACCTGTACATAGCCCATCTGTAAATAGCCCATCCAACTACCTCATCCTCATACTGTTATTTATTTTATTTATTTTGCTCCTTTGCACCCCAGTATCTCTACTTGCACACTCATCTTCTGCACATCTATCACTCCAGTGTTAAATTGCTATATTGTCATTATTTCGCCACTATGGCCTATTTGTTGCCTTACCTCCCTTATCCTACCTCATTTGCACACTGTATATAGACTTGTTCTATTGTATTATTGACTGTATGTTTGTTTATTCCATGTGTCTCTGCTTTGCTTGATCTTGGCCAGGTCGCAATTGTAAATGAGAACTTGTTCTCAACTAGCCTACCTGGTTTTAAATAAAGGTGAAATACATTTCTAAAAGAGTGCACTATATAGAGCAGTGTTTCCCAACTCCAGTCCTCAAGTACCGCCAACAGCACACATTTTTATTTTAGCACTGGACAAACAGACCTGATTCAACTCATCACAGTCTTGATGATTAGTTGACAAGTTGAATCAGGTGTGCTTGTTGAGGGCTACAATAAAAATGTCTACTGTTGGGGGTACTTGAGGACTGGAGTTGGGAACCACTGATATAGGGAATAGGGTGCCATTTGAGATGCAGCCTGGCATTAATATTCTTCCAGTAAACAGACAGGATTGATAATTGCAGCATCGTGAAGAAACACAAATTATATAACACTCATTCTAGAGGAATGTTGGTCGCTGGTGCCCCCCTGCCCGCTGTACTCGTTTATCATGTAAATTAGGTAATTTTGTTTTAGAAAGAAGTGCGTTGTGACCCGAGTACCAAGGATTCTTAGAGAGTCTTCAATTAGGCGTGAAGTAGGTATTGGTGAGGTGGTTGAAGTTGTTTTAGTGACAGCGCTGAAAGTCCTACAAGCCTGACAGTAGTGATTAGCTGAGATTGCAGGAAAAAGGCTAACATTGAGCTCTATCAAGTAAAAGACGTCAATCCTTTTACCACCAAGGGGGTCTTTTTTTAAATGTCATCCCTAATTTCCCACCACATATGCATGCCACTTTGGAGCAGTATCTGCGGATTCCTTTTTGCTCAGTAGACTACTTTAAATCGCCAGCCTGTAACTCAATCAGAGCAGGAATCGTCAAAACATAAACGGTACCATTAGGGTTCAAATTGCGCTGAAGGCTCAAAGCTGTAGCCACAAAAGACGGGACTGCACTTTTTCTCACAGGGCCGATGATGAGTATGACAAATGGCTGTTGCCTTTATCCTGGGGCTGACAGAGCTGATGACAAGTTTTAAGGACATAAAAGGAGGGTCCTTCACTCTCCATTCATATCTTTGCAGACAAAAACATGGTGAGGATATGTGTCTGCAACACTCTCACTATTGGTGTTCCTCAGGCAGTGGCAGTTCTAGCTTGTGTGGCTCCCTGGGCGAACCCCTCCTTCAGCCCCCCCCCCACCCCCAACAAACAGAAAAGGACCATTTTGCACTGACTGTCATATATATTCAAACATTTAGAACAACACAAATAAATAATCATAACATTTTAAACTATATAAATATAAAAATATATACAAAAATAAAAATCATAAATATCAAAAAATAAGTAACAAAGCCAAATAGAAACAAATTGTACTATATAAATACAAATAAAAAAGAGAATCGAATTATTACACTATTACCCTATTGCTAACAAAAAACACACAAATAAAACAAAATTGCACATATCCTATAACACACTTTTAAAGAAGAGAACCTGATTATTACACTACTGCACTTCAAACAAGAAACACACAAACTAAATTGCACTCCTGTGTAACTGATGTGAAATGGCTAGCTAGTTAGCGGGGTGCGCTTTAACCTGTTATGGCTAGGGGGCAGTATTTTCACGGCTGGATAAAAAACGTACCCGATTTAATCTGGTTACTACTCCTGCCCAGTAACTAGAATATGCATATAATTATTGGCTTTGGATAGAAAACACTCCAAAGTTTCTAAAACTGTTTGAATGGTGTCTGTGAGTATAACAGAACTGAAATGGCAGGTCAAAACCTGAGAGATTCCTTTACAGGAAGTGGCCTGTCTGACCATTTCTTGAACTTCTTCGCCATCTCTATCTTTTACAAAGGATCTCTGCTCTAACGTGACACTTCCTACGTCTTCCATGGGCGCTCAGAGCCCGAGAAAAACCTGAATGTCGTCATCCCAGCCCCAGGCTGAAACACATTATCGCCTTTCTCAAGTGGCCGATCAAGGGACTGTGGGCTTAGGCGCATGCCCTGGCCGCCCCCGTCTTTGTGATTTTTCCTCTGTTTGCTGAAAAGGAGATTCCCGGTCGGAATATTATCGCTTTTTTACGAGAAAAATTGCATAAAAATGGATTTTAAACAGCGGTTGACATGCTTCGAAGTACGGTAATGGAATATTTAGATTTTTTTTGTCACGAATTGCGCCATGCGCGCGACCCTGATTTACCATTTCAGATAGTGTCTGGGACGCATGAACAAAACGCCGCTATTCGGATATAACGATGGATTATTTTGGACCAAACCAACATTTGTTATTGAAGTGGCAGTCCTGGGAGTGCATTCTGACGAAGACAACAAAAGGTAATCAAACTTTTATAATAGTAAATGTGATATTGGTGAGTGCTAAACTTGCCGGGTGTCTAAATAGCTAGCCCGTGATGCCTGGGCTATGTCCTTAGAATATTGCAAAATGTGCTTTCACCAAAAAGCTATTTTAAAATCGGACATATCGAGTGCATAGAGGAGTTCTGTATCTATAATTCTTAAAATAATTGTTATGCTTTTTGTGAACGTTTATCGTGAGTAATTTAGTAAATTGTTAGCGAATTCCCCGGAAGTTTGCAGGGAATTTGCAAGTTCTGAACGTCACATGCTAATGTAAAAAGCTGGTTTTTGATATAAATATGAACTTGATAGAACAAAACATGCATGTATTGTATAACATAATGTCCTAGGGTTGTCATCTGATGAAGATCATCAAAGGTTAGTGCTGCATTTAGCTGTCTTCTGGGTTTTTGTGACATTATATGCTAGCTTGAAAAATGGGTGTCTGATTATTTCTGGCTTGGTACTCTGCTGACATAATCTAATGTTTTGCTTTCGTTGTAAAGCCTTTTTGAAATCGGACAGTGTGGTTAGATTAACGAGAGTCTTGTCTTTAAATAGCTGTAAAATAGTCATATGTTTGAGAAATTGAAGTAATAGCATTTCAAAGGTTTTGAAAATCGCGCCACAGGATTCAACTGGCTGTTACGTAGAGGTTAACCTCTATGGGCTAGGTGGGACGCTAGCGTGCCACCCGTGGTGCACTCAATCAACAGCAGGTGCATTTCAAGAGCGGCAAATTTTAATCCAAATAAATGTCAAAATTCAAATTTTTCAAACATACAACTATTTTACACCCTTTGAAAGATAAACATCTCCTTAATCTAACCACGTTTTACGATTTCAAAAAGGTTTTACGGCGAAAGCATAAATTTAGAGTATGTTAGGACAGTACATTTACAAGAGTTGTGTGTAATGTTTTGTCAAGTCAAAGACAGGGTCACCAAAACCATAAAACCAGCTAAAATGATGCACTAACCTTTTACAATCTCCATCAGATGACACTCCTAGGACATTATGTTAGACAATGCATGCATTTTTAGTTCTATCAAGTTCATATTTATATCCAAAACCAGCGTTTTACTATGGCATTGATGTTGAGGAAATCGTTTCCCTCCAATAACCGGCAGTCAAGTCAGCGTCACAAATTAAATAATTAAAATTAGAAAACATTGGTAAAATATTATATTGTCATTTAAAGAATTATAGATTTACATCTCTTGAACGCAATCAACTTGCCAGATTTAAAAATAACCTTACTGGGAAATCACACTTTGCAATAATCTGAGCACTGCGCCCAGAAAAATACGCGTTGCGATACAGACTAGACGTCATGTTGGGGAGATCTAAAATCGAAAATACTATGTAAATAATCCATTACCTTTGATTCTCTTCATCAGATGTCACTTCCAGGTATCACAGGTCCATAACGAATGTAGTTTTGTTCAAAAAAGCTCATCATTTATGTCCAAAAATCTCCGTCTTGTTAGCACATGATCTAAGCCAGCCGGACTTCTCGTCATGAACGAGGGGAAAAAATATATTTACGTTCGTTCAAACATGTCAAACGTTGTATAGCATAAATCATTAGGGCCTTTTTTAACCAGAACATGAATAATATTCAAGGTGGACGAATGCATTCTCTTTTATAATGTATTGGAACGAGGGTACCCAACATGAACTCGCGCGCCAGGTGTCTAATGGGACATCATCGTTCCATGGCTCTTGTTCGGTCAGATCTCCCTCCAGAAGACTCAAAACACTTTGTAAAGGCTGGTGACATCTAGTGGAAGCAATAGGAAGTGCCAAAATATTCCTCAGCCCCTGTGTTTTTCAATGGGATAGGTTTAAAGTCAATACAACACATCAGGTATCCACTTCCTGTCAGAAAATGTCTCAGGGTTTTGCCTGCCAAATGAGTTCTGTTATACTCACAGACACCATTCAAACAGTTTTAGAAACTTTAGAGTGTTTTCTATCCATATATAATAAGTATATGCATATTCTAGTTACTGGGTAGGATTAGTAACCAGATTAAATCGGGTACATTTTTTTTATCCAGACGTGCAAATGCTGCCCCCTAGCCCTAACAGGTTAAGCATCTCCATCCAAAATGAAATTTAGAATCAGCTTCCTATTTCGCAACAAAGCATCCTTCACTCATGCTGCCAAACATACCCTCGTAAAACTGACTATCCTACCGATCCAATTTAAATAATAACCTCCAACATTCTACTCAGCAAAATTGATTCAGTCTATCACAGTGCCATCCGTTTTGTCACCAAAGCCCCATATACCACCCACCACTGTGACCTGTATGCTCTCGTTGGCTGGCCCTCGCTTCATATTGGTTGCCAAACCCAGTGGCTCCAGGTCATCTATAAGTCTTTCCTAGGTAAAGCCCCGCCTTATCTCAGCTCACTGGTCACCATAGCAGCACCCACCCGTAGCACGCGCTCCAGCAGGTATATTTCACCGGTCACCCCCAAAGCCAATTCTTCCTTCGGCCGCCTTTCCTTCCAGTTCTCTGCTGCCAATGACTGGAACGAACTGCAAAAATCACTGAAGCTGGAGACTCCCTCACTAACTTTAAGCACCAGCTGTCCGAGCAGCTCACAGATCACTGCACCTGTACATAGCCCATCTGTAAATAGCCCATCCAACTACCTCATCCTCATACTGTTATTTATTTTATTTATTTTGCTCCTTTGCACCCCAGTATCTCTACTTGCACACTCATCTTCTGCACATCTATCACTCCAGTGTTAAATTGCTATATTGTCATTATTTCGCCACTATGGCCTATTTGTTGCCTTACCTCCCTTATCCTACCTCATTTGCACACTGTATATAGACTTGTTCTATTGTATTATTGACTGTATGTTTGTTTATTCCATGTGTCTCTGCTTTGCTTGATCTTGGCCAGGTCGCAATTGTAAATGAGAACTTGTTCTCAACTAGCCTACCTGGTTTTAAATAAAGGTGAAATACATTTCTAAAAGAGTGCACTATATAGAGCAGTGTTTCCCAACTCCAGTCCTCAAGTACCGCCAACAGCACACATTTTTATTTTAGCACTGGACAAACAGACCTGATTCAACTCATCACAGTCTTGATGATTAGTTGACAAGTTGAATCAGGTGTGCTTGTTGAGGGCTACAATAAAAATGTCTACTGTTGGGGGTACTTGAGGACTGGAGTTGGGAACCACTGATATAGGGAATAGGGTGCCATTTGAGATGCAGCCTGGCATTAATATTCTTCCAGTAAACAGACAGGATTGATAATTGCAGCATCGTGAAGAAACACAAATTATATAACACTCATTCTAGAGGAATGTTGGTCGCTGGTGCCCCCCTGCCCGCTGTACTCGTTTATCATGTAAATTAGGTAATTTTGTTTTAGAAAGAAGTGCGTTGTGACCCGAGTACCAAGGATTCTTAGAGAGTCTTCAATTAGGCGTGAAGTAGGTATTGGTGAGGTGGTTGAAGTTGTTTTAGTGACAGCGCTGAAAGTCCTACAAGCCTGACAGTAGTGATTAGCTGAGATTGCAGGAAAAAGGCTAACATTGAGCTCTATCAAGTAAAAGACGTCAATCATTTTACCACCAAGGGGGTCTTTTTTTAAATGTCATCCCTAATTTCCCACCACATATGCATGCCACTTTGGAGCAGTATCTGCGGATTCCTTTTTGCTCAGTAGACTACTTTAAATCGCCAGCCTGTAACTCAATCAGAGCAGGAATCGTCAAAACATAAACGGTACCATTAGGGTTCAAATTGCGCTGAAGGCTCAAAGCTGTAGCCACAAAAGACGGGACTGCACTTTTTCTCACAGGGCCGATGATGAGTATGACAAATGGCTGTTGCCTTTATCCTGGGGCTGACAGAGCTGATGACAAGTTTTAAGGACATAAAAGGAGGGTCCTTCACTCTCCATTCATATCTTTGCAGACAAAAACATGGTGAGGATATGTGTCTGCAACACTCTCACTATTGGTGTTCCTCAGGCAGTGGCAGTTCTAGCTTGTGTGGCTCCCTGGGCGAACCCCTCCTTCAGCCCCCCCCCACCCCCAACAAACAGAAAAGGACCATTTTGCACTGACTGTCATTTATATTCAAACATTTAGAACAACACAAATAAATAATCATAACATTTTAAACTATATAAATATAAAAATATATACAAAAATAAAAATCATAAATATCAAAAAATAAGTAACAAAGCCAAATAGAAACAAATTGTACTATATAAATACAAATAAAAAAGAGAATCGAATTATTACACTATTACCCTATTGCTAACAAAAAACACACAAATAAAACAAAATTGCACATATCCTATAACACACTTTTAAAGAAGAGAACCTGATTATTACACTACTGCACTTCAAATAAGAAACACACAAACTAAATTGCACTCCTGTGTAACTGATGTGAAATGGCTAGCTAGTTAGCGGGGTGCGCTTTAACCTGTTATGGCTAGGGGGCAGTATTTTCACGGCTGGATAAAAAACGTACCCGATTTAATCTGGTTACTACTCCTGCCCAGTAACTAGAATATGCATATAATTATTGGCTTTGGATAGACACTCCAAAGTTTCTAAAACTGTTTGAATGGTGTCTGTGAGTATAACAGAACTGAAATGGCAGGTCAAAACCTGAGAGATTCCTTTACAGGAAGTGGCCTGTCTGACCATTTCTTGAACTTCTTCGCCATCTCTATCTTTTACAAAGGATCTCTGATCTAACGTGACACTTCCTACGTCTTCCATGGGCGCTCAGAGCCCGAGAAAAACCTGAATGTCGTCATCCCAGCCCCAGGCTGAAACACATTATCGCCTTTCTCAAGTGGCCGATCAAGGGACTGTGGGCTTAGGCGCATGCCCTGGCCGCCCCCGTCTTTGTGATTTTCCCTCTGTTTGCTGAAAAGGAGATTCCCGGTCGGAATATTATCCCTTTTTTACGAGATAAATTGCTTAAAAATTGATTTTAAACAGCGGTTGACATGCTTCAAAGTACGGTAATGGAATATTTAGAATTTTTTTTGTCACGAATTGCGCCATGCGCACGACCCTGATTTACCATTTCGGATAGTTTCTGGAACGCACGAACAAAACGCCGCTATTCGGATATAACAATGGATTATTTGGGACCAAACCAACATTTGTTATTGAAGTAGCAGTCCTGGGAGTGCATTCTGACGAAGACAACAAAGGTAATAACATTTTTGTTATAGTAAATCTGATTTTGGTGAAGGCTAAACTTGCCGGGTGTCTAAATAGCTAGCCCGTGATGGCTGGGCTATGTACTTAGAATATTGCAAAATGTGCTTTCACCAAAAAGCTATTTTAAAATCGGACATATCGAGTGCATAGAGGAGTTCTGTATCTATAATTCTTAAAAGAATTGTTATGCTTTTTGTGAACGTTTATCGTGAGTAATTTAGTAAATTGTTAGTAAATTCTCCGGAAGTTTGCGGTGGGTATGCTAGTTCTGAACATCACATGCTAATGTAAAAAGCTGGTTTTTGATATAAATATGAACTTGATTGAACAAAACATGCATGTATTGTATAACATAAATTTCCTAGGAGTGTCATCTGATGAAGATCATCAAAGGTTAGTGCTGCATTTAGCTGTCTTCTGGGTTTTTGTGACATTATATGCTAGCTTGAAAAATGGGTGTCTGATTATTTCTGGCTGGGTACTCTGCTGACATAATCTAATGTTTTGCTTTCGCTGTAAAGGCTTTTTGAAATCGGACAGTGTGGTTAGATAAAGGAGAGTCTTGTCTTTAAAATGCTGTGAAATAGTCATATGTTTGAAAAATTTAAGTTTTTGTATTTTTGAGGAATTTGTAATTCGCGCCATGCCTATCATTGGATATTGGAACAGGTGTTCCGCTAGCGGAACGTCTAGATGTAAGAGGTTAATAGCGTTTCAATCGGTGACGTCACTCGCTCTGAGACCTTGAAGTAGTTGTTCCCCTTGCCCTGCAAGGGCCATGGCTTTTGTGGAGCGATGGGTAACGATGCTGGGCATATTTCTTATGATGATGTAATTGATGACTTTACTTCAAGGAAGGCAAGAACGGTCAGGGTTTAAATGGCAGGTGTAACAGTCTAGCTTCCGTCCCTCTCCTCGCCCCTACCTGGGCTCGAACCAGGGACCCTCTGCACACATCGACGACAGCCACCTTACTTTGAACACACTGTATATCGACTTTTTCCACTGTATTAATGACTGTATGTTTGTTTATTCTATGTGTAACTCTGTGTTGTTGTATGTGTCGAACTGCTTTGCTTTATCTCAGCCAGGTCGCAGTTGTAAATGAGAACTTGTTCTCAACTAGCCTACCTGGTTAAATAAAGGTGAAATAAATAAATACATTTTATAAAAGTTGCTGGGACCTCTCTCTGTCTTTCTGAGAAGACTGACTGCAACATCCACATGCATACTGGAAGACTGCATCAGCTTGGTCACATGTTGGATCGGGCTCAAGATGTCATACCACACCACTGTACAGATGCTGAAGCAGTATGATCCCACCTCCTCTGACAAGGACTGTGCCTCAATCTATATCACAGGGTCTTTGGTTTGATCCCTCACCTCAATCAGTGCCTCTCCCACCGCTGCTGCCTGATACAGTGTACCTCAGTGGCTCGACACTCATAAATTTACTCCCCGAACTTGTCCACATCTTCAAAGTGATGTCCACATGTTTTTTCGGGATGGCCCATCGCTGTGTGGAGGCTGATAACAAGGTGTACAGTTTGTGTAAGATGCCAAAGTCACCTGTGTTATCGACAGAACTTTTAGCAGTATCAGCCACAACCAGGTTCAATGTGTGAGCCCCAAATGGCACAAATAGAGCTCTTGGATTCATTTCCAGGAGTCTGGCTTGGACACCTTTCCTTTTGCTTCTCATGTTGGCCCCATTATCATAAGACTGTCCTCTGCGGTCCTCAAAGGGAATTTTTAGCTCCTTTTGATCTTTTGAGAATCAGGGATGCCAAATGTTGGCCCGTGGACTCCTCTGCCTCCAAAACCCCCATAAAATGTTCCTTAATGAGGGGCTTCTCCTTCAGTGACACAATTTGAATCACAACTGACAACTGTTCAGTATGGCTGACGTCTGAGGTGCAATCTAAAATGATAGAGAAGAATTTTGCCAGCTTGATGTCCCTCACCATTATTGAAATGACCTTGCTACTCAACAAATCAATGAGTTCATTCTGTATTTGGTGGCCAAGGCAGCTGGTGGTGGGACTCAAGGTCCCTTTTTGGACACGGTTAACCTGTTGGGTCTAGGGGGCAGCATTTGCACGTCTGGATAAAAAAAATGTACCCGATTTAATCTGGTTACTAATCCTACCCAGTAACTAGAATATGCATATACTTATTATATATGGATAGAAAACACTCTAAAGTTTCCAAAACTGTTTGAATGGTGTCTGTGAGTATAACAGAACTCATTTGGCAGGCAAAACCCTGAGACATTTTCTGACAGGAAGTGGATACCTGATGTGTTGTATTGACTTTAAACCTATCCCATTGAAAAACACAGGGGTTTAGGAATATTTTGGCACTTCCTATTGCTTCCACTAGATGTCACCAGCCTTTACAAAGTGTTTTGAGTCTTCTGGAGGGAGATCTGACCGAACAAGAGCCATGGAACGGTGATGTCCCATTAGACACCTGGCGCGCTAGTTCATGTTGGGTACCCTCGTTCCAATACGTTATAAAAGAGTATGCATTCGTCCACCTTGAATATTATTCATGTTCTGGTTAAAAAAGGCCCTAATGATTTATGCTATACAACGTTTGACATGTTTGAACGAACGGAAATATATTTTTTCCCCTCGTTCATGACGAGAAGTCCGGCTGGCTTACATCATGTGCTAACGAGACGGAGATTTTTGGACATAAATGATGAGCTTTTTTGAACAAAACTACATTCGTTATGGACCTGTGATACCTGGAAGTGACATCTGATGAAGAGAATCAAAGGTAATGGATTATTTACATAGTATTTTCGATTTTAGATCTCCCCAACATGACGTCTAGTCTGTATCGCAACGCGTATTTTTCTGGGCGCAGTGCTCAGATTATTGCAAAGTGTGATTTCCCAGTAAGGTTATTTTTAAATCTGGCAAGTTGATTGCGTTCAAGAGATGTAAATCTATAATTCTTTAAATGACAATATAATATTTTACCAATGTTTTCTAATTTTAATTATTTAATTTCTGACGCTGACTTGACTGCCGGTTATTGGAGGGAAACGATTTCCTCAACATCAATGCCATAGTAAAACGCTGTTTTTGTATATAAATATGAACTTGATAGAACTAAAAATGCATGCATTGTCTAACATAATGTCCTAGGAGTGTCATCTGATGGAGATTGTAAAAGGTTAGTGCATCATTTTAGCTGGTTTTATGGTTTTGGTGACCCTGTCTTTGACTTGACAAAACATTACACACAACTCTTGTAAATGTACTGTCCTAACATACTCTAAATTTATGCTTTCGCCGTAAAACCTTTTTGAAATCGTAAAACGTGGTTAGATTAAGGAGATGTTTATCTTTCAAATGGTGTAACATAGTTGTATTTTTGAAAAATTTGAATTTTGACATTTATTTGGATTCAAATTTGCCGCTCTTGAAATGCACCTGCTGTTGATGGAGTGCACCACGGGTGGCACGCTAGCGTCCCACCTAGCCCCAAGAGGTTAAGGCTCTTTCATGACTGGATCAAATTGTGCCATCAGTTCAACCTCTGAGGAAATTTCCATTTGATGGAGAGTACAGTGTTTGTGTGTCCCCTTAGTGCCAGATTTCTAATTGCCAGAGACATGTCAACACCCCTCTTCATCTTATCCTCTCAGCCTCTATAAGTTCAATCTCATGCTTATCAGTTGTTTCCCCTTTTTTGATCCTCATTGCCAGTTCTTTCCATGTTTTCATGCAGTTTTGGTGTACTGGACTGCTGTTGTGTGAAGTCAGCAAAGAACTTGCATGTTCCCAGTCTGTCAGTCCTGAGTTTGCTCAATTAATTTTCTTCTTAGAAAAGGGTTTGCAGCAGAAGCAGAAGAGGCTGTTGTTTCTTTCAGAATACACCAACCAACTTTTAGGGATTATGCCGCCCTGGGCTGCTGCCCATGTCGCCCATACGTAAATCCGCCGCTGCCCCCAGGGCTCGGTTCTAGGGCATCTCCTCTTCTCTCTGTACAACATGTCACTCGGCTCTGTCATATCCTCACATGGTCTCTCCTATCATTGCTATGTGGATGGCACTCAGCTACTTTTTTCCTTCTCCCCTTCTGATACTCAGGTGGCGACAAACATCTCTGCGTGCCTGCCAGATATCTCAGCTTGGATGTCGACCTCAAGCTCAACCTCGACAAGAGATGGACTACACCCTGTCGTTCTCTGCAAATCTCAAAGCAGTGACTCGCTCCTGCAGGTTCATGCTCTACAACATCTGTAGAGTACAACCCTACCTCACACAGGAAGTGGCGCAGGTCCTAATCCAGGCACTTGTCATCTCCCATTTAGACACTGCAACACGCTGTTGTCTGGGCTCCCCGATTGTGTCATCAAACCCCTGCAATTTATCTAGAATGCTGCAGCCCGCCTGGTTTTCAACCTCCCAAGTTCTCCCATGTCACCCAGCTACTCCAGACACTCCACTGGCTTCCAGTCGAAGCTCGCATCAACTACAAGACTATGGTGCTTGCCTACGGAGCAGCAAGAGGAACTGCCCCTCCATACCTTCAGGCTATGCTCAAAGCCTACACCCCAACCCGAGCACTCCGTTCTGCCACTTCTGGTCTGTTGGCCCTCCCACCCCTACGGGAAGGTAGCTTCTGCTCAGCCCAGTCAGTCTAAGCTCTCTGTCATAGCACCCCAATGGTGGAACCAGCTTCCCCCTGAAGCTAGGACAGCAGAGCATTGGCCCATCTTCAGAAAGCACCTGAAACCCTACCACTTCAGAGCATCTTTAATAATCCTCCCCTCACCTGGAACTCTGACTTTGCTGATAACTTCTTTATTGAGGAAAAGTGTACATACTATGCCTGTGATATGGGGTTTGACCACCTAGCTGTCTTAAGATGAATGCACTAACTGTAAGTTGCTCTGGATAAGTCTGCTAAATGACTAAAATGTAAAAATGTAAATGTAAAAAAAATATCAAGCTCAAATCCTAATATGTGGTTTCTTCACTGTGGGGCAAATCCTAGCTTCCACTTAAGTGGAATTTTCATTTAGTCTTCCCATTGACATCAATGCATGACAAAAATAAAATTTGTCTGAAGTGGAAGTTAGAACACACCCTTATACTTGCATTGCATTCTGCATGCCCAGGGTAAATCCATCCTTTGAGCATTCTTACATAACTTTGGGAGACAATGTACAGTACAATAGAGTACATAACCTACTGATTGGAATCAATCTCAGGCTACTCACGGGGCTACGCTACACCGGTGATGTTTATACATGGTGCCGTAGAAGCATATTGCCCTGCAGGGGATCCGTCTCCTCTCTCTGGGGGTCATAGTTGACTGGTTCCGTCGGGTCCAGCACTTCAGTTACCAGCCTGCTGGGGTCTGTGATGTGAGGGAAGTCGGACCTCACAGAGGAAGAGCTGCAAAATAGGAGGAAAGAGTGGGACTTGGAGAATAATCTAGGCTGAAATTGCATCCTATTCCCTATAGTGCACTATTTTTGGCCAGAGCCCATGAGGAAGCACATGAGGCTCTGGACAAAAGTAGTGCACTATATACAGTACTAGGGAATAGTGTGTAATTTCAGACACAGCCCTAGAGAGTACTAAGCAATTTGTATTAGCAACCAAACTTAAAACACAGTGACATGGGAATTAGCCAGTACAAGGCCCGGGTTGAGGTCAATTCCTTTTCAAAGAGTAAAATAGTCATCATACTTTAATCAAAGAGGATTTGTTTTCAATTCACAAAGTTAACTTCAAATAATTTCCTGTCGAAGAGAGTAATCGACCCCAACCCTCAGGTTGGCATTCAAAATATGGAGGGAGAATGATTAAGATGTTGGTCCCATCCTGTTCAGCGGTAGTAGTGAAGAGAGAAGCCCTTCTGGTGGAGAGGAGGACCGGTGCCAAAACACTCCCTCAGGATTTCAACCATAATCTGTAGTTATCTCTAATAACAGTGGCCACCTGTTTTTCGGAAACCATGGTCAAATCCATAATTTATACATTCGATATTGACATGGACTACTCCGTGCATGATAAGTAACGGAACAGCGAGCACAGATGGCTGGTTAAAGTGCTCGTTCAGGGAAAGACAAAATAACAATATTTTGTTTACCACAACATACTACTCAACGTTAGTTGGACGAATGAGACAAATCATATCAGTAAATAAAATGTACCGTAAATTCCGGACTATAAGCCGCAACTTTTTTCCCAGGCTTTGAACCTCGCGGCTTAACAACACCTGCTCCAATATCCAATGATAGGCGTGGCGCGAATTACAAATTCCTCAAAAATACAAAAACTTCAATTTTTCAAACATATGACTATTTCACAGCATTTTAAAGACAAGACTCTCCTTTATCTAACCACACTGTCCGATTTCAAAAAGGCTTTACAGCGAAAGCAAAACATTAGATTATGTCAGCAGAGTACCCAGCCCGAAATAATCAGACACCCATTTTTCAAGCTAGCATATAATGTCACAAAAACCCAGAAGACAGCTAAATGCAGCACTAACCTTTGATGATCTTCATCAGATGACACACCTAGGACATTATGTTATACAATACATGCATGTTTTGTTCAATCAAGTTCATATTTATATAAAAAAAAAGCTTTTTACATTAGCATGTGACGTTCAGAACTAGCATACCCCCCGCAAACTTCCGGGGAATTTACTAACAATTTACTAAATTACTCACGATAAACGTTCACAAAAAGCATAACAATTATTTTAAGAATTATAGATACAGAACTCCTCTATGCACTCGATATGTCCAATTTTAAAATAGCTTTTTGGTGAAAGCACATTTTGCAATATTCTAAGTACATAGCCCAGCCATCACGGGCTAGCTATTTAGACACCCGGCAAGTTTAGCCTTCACCAAAATCAGATTTACTATTACAAAAGTTTGATTACCTTTTGTTGTCTTCGTCAGAATGCACTCCCAGGACTGCTACTTCAATAACAAATGTTGGTTTGGTCCAAAATAATCCATCGTTGTATCCGAATAGCGGCGTTTTGTTCGTGCGTTCCAGAAACTATCCGAAATGGTAAATCAGGGTCGTGCGCATGGCGCATTTCGTGACAAAAAAATTCTAAATATTCCATTACCGTACTTCGAAGCATGTCAACCGCTGTTTAAAATCAATTTTTATGCAATTTATCTCGTAAAAAAGCGATAATATTCCGACCGGGA